>NC_086452.1:72593766-73193766 GCF_028390025.1 Pseudophryne corroboree
ACCATTCTCTCTCCCCAGTTTACCCCACTCCCCCCCCTGAGGGGGAGATACAGGGAGGGGGAGGGTGCTTAGTGATAGTCACAGGAAGAGTGAGGGTAAGGGTACTGAGGGTGAGATACAAGGAGGGTGAGGGTAAGGGCATTGAGGGGGAAATATGGGGAGGGTAAGGGCGCTGAGGATAGTTACAGAGAGGGTGAGTGCTCTGAGGGGGAGTTACAGGGAGGGTGAGGATAAAGGCGCTGAGGGGGAGATACAGGAGGGTGAGGGGGAGAGTAAGGGCGCTGAGGGGGAGTTACAGGATGAGGACAGGGACACTGAGGGTGAGCTACAGGGAGGGTGAGGGGGCTGAGGGGGAGATACAGGGAGGGTGAGGGGGCTGAGGTAGAGATACAGGGACAAAACATTTGTTTCAGGAAAGAAAAATATATTATATACACATGATGTGACTGTACATACTATTCTCAAAAAACCATACTTTCCTATTCAAAATAATCTAAGTAATGAAGCATTCCCTGACAATATCGCACGCCCATGCCTCCCTCCCGGCATCACATTTACTATAATACTACAAGTGCATGGACTGTAATATAATGCTACTAGTGCCTGTAATATAATGCTACAATGCATGGGATATAATATAATTCTACAAGTGCATTGTAGCATTATATTACAGGCACTTGTAGCATTATATTACAGTCCACGCACTTGTAGTATTATATTATAGTCAAGGCAGTGGGCATTGTTTTGGAGCAAATACCTTACAGCAGGTTTGCCCCACTGGCTGGTACCTGAGGACTGGAAGGAGCCGACAGCGCATGGTGGGTACAGGTCCTAAGGGTACAGGAGAAGACAGCTGCTGCGGATGGCGTGATGTCTTCACATTACGTTGCGGGCACCAGGTTCCCTTTGGTTATTAGGCAGGGGAGGATCAGCGCCGGCGGCTAAGAGTGAGAGTGTGAGTAGTACACTTTCACTGCACAGCGTACACGGTGTGGTGTCAGTGGGGAGCACAGCACCACGCCGGAGATCGGTAGCAGAGATCCCCAGCGGCGGCGGGCTGCATCTGTAAAGTTCCTCCTCCTGCTCGGCTCCTCCGTGTGAGCAGAACAGCAGCAGCAGGTGACAGGAGGGCAGGGGCAGGGGCAAACGCAGGATTTAGTGAGGGGGGTTTCCATGTGTGTATGTGTGTATGTATGTATGTATGTATGTATGTATGTATGTATGTGTGCACGTACATGTGTGGGTGTGTGTATGTGTGTATGTATGTATGTATGTATGTATGTATGTGTGCACGTACATGTGTGGGTGTGTGTATGTGTGTATGTATGTATGTATGTATGTGTGCACGTACATGTGTGTGTGTGTGTGTGTGTGTATGTATGTATGTATGTATGTATATATATATATATATATATATATATATATATCTAATGACAAAAAATAGGCACTCACTGAAGATGTTGCTTAATACCAAGGTGCCCTCCATATATGTAATAGGTGGCATGCCCCCCCCCCCCCCCCCATGCAGTAGAACCAGGCGGTACTCAGCGGTCTCTGTGAGTAAATCAATGTATTACAGTACAAAAGGCATAGTGTACCGACGTTTCAACGCCACATAAAGCGTTTTTTTTTTTCCTTCAAGCCTACAGTAAAGCACCTTGAAAAAAACGCCCATTGAAACATCGGTACACTATGCCTTTTGTAATACATTGATTTAGTCACAAAGGCTACTAAGTGCCACCTGGTTTCCACTGCATGGAGGGGTGCATGCCAGTCTCCACCCAGGGAACTACTGCACCAGGGACATGCAGTATTGCACCATATAATACACACAGAGTAACACACAAACACATATACACAAACACACACCCAAACATACATACACAATCACATACATACACACATACATAAATTACTACAAATACAAACATACATACAGTTACAGTATGTAATTACCCTTCCACCAGGCGCTAGCAGCACTGTAAGGACGGAGGGAACTTGAGCAGCCAGCAGCTCCCCCTTCACCCCTCCGGACTGTTTATAGTAGAGAGCTATGGTAGCTCTCTGCTGCCGCTGCAGTGCAGCGGCTCCGCGGTCGCGATCGCGAACGCGATCGCGGCTTTTACCTGAGATGGAGACAGCTGTGTCTCCATCTTAAGAACAGGAGATTCAACTCATCAGGGGGGCGTGCGCCACTGAGGGGGACATGTCGGGTGCCGGAGGCGGATGCTCACAGCGGCGGGGGACATGTCGGGGGCGGGTGCGCACTGCGCACAGCAGCATGGACAATACAAAACATCTATTAAAAATGACAGGGGGGGCACGTGCCTTGGTGCCCCCCCCTAAATCCGCCACTGCATACAGTTACAGTATGTAATTACCCTTCCACCAGGCGCTAGCAGCACTGTAAGGACGGAGGGAACTTGAGCAGCCAGCAGCTCCCCCTTCACCCCTCCGGACTGTTTATAGTAGAGAGCTATGGTAGCTCTCTGCTGCCGCTGCAGTGCAGCGGCTCCGCGGTCGCGAACGCGATCGCGGCTTTTACCTGAGATGGAGACAGCTGTGTCTCCATCTTAAGAACAGGAGATTCAACTCATCAGGGGGGCGTGCGCCACTGAGGGGGACATGTCGGGTGCCGGAGGCGGATGCGCACAGCGGCGGGGGACATGTCGGGGGCGGGTGCGCACAGCAGCATGGACAATACAAAACATCTATTAAAAATGACAGGGGGGGCACGTGCCTTGGTGCCCCCCCCCTAAATCCGCCACTGATGATACCCCTTTCAGACCGCCTATAGCGGGTCGCACCCAGGAGCTATACACGGGTGCTTCACCTGAGCTCCTTTCATTCCGCTGTCCCCAACCCGGCATATTGACGGATTGGTGTCATTCAGTGGTGATGCGTGCGAGGGCAGCCCGTCCATACAGTGTGAATGGGAAACGTTCAACCCTGGTCGATACCCGAGTTGAAATACCGGGTTGCTTGACCTGGATTATTTCACCTGGCCCCTTTCAGGCCGCACAGCAACACGGGTTATGCGTGCTCATGTGCAATAACGCGTGTTACAAGCTGGCGGTCTGAAAGGGGTATGAGAGTAATTATTGCAGGCGCAGCTGCTCTGTGAGTTACAGCTCCCAGCTCTGCAAAAATAAAAGAGAAACAATGTAATTTGAGTGACAAGCTGCAGAGATTTAAGGTGGGTACACACTGGCCAATATATCGACCGTTCTCTTGAACGACCGATATATCGCGGCTCCGTTGGCCAGTGTGTACGGCCGATACGTCTGTGAACTCCGTCGTTCACAGACGTATCGTGTCGGCCACGCAACCTAGCTGACGGCCAATATAACTACCGATATATTGGTGCGTCGCTATGTGTGTGTACGAGCGGTCGGCCAACTGCCCATACATATGTTGCGGCGGCCGGCGGTGACTGACAGCTGACAGCTGAACCAGTTCATGACGTCAGGGCAGTATGTACATTAGATTACATTTGTTGAATCATTCCACCACAAGAAACTCCGATGAGTGTGTACCACCCCATTCCATCAACTGAATTTTTTTTATTTTCTCCCAAGGTGGAAATTGTAGCAAATGTGTAAATACTAGAGATGAGCGCCTGAAATTTTTCGGGTTTTGTGTTTTGGTTTTGGGTTCGGTTCCGCGGCCGTGTTTTGGGTTCGAACGCGTTTTGGCAAAACCTCACCGAATTTTTTTTGTCGGATTCGGGTGTGTTTTGGATTCGGGTGTTTTTTTCAAAAAACACTAAAAAACAGCTTAAATCATAGAATTTGGGGGTCATTTTGATCCCAAAGTATTATTAACCTCAAAAACCATAATTTACACTCATTTTCAGTCTATTCTGAATACCTCACACCTCACAATATTATTTTTAGTCCTAAAATTTGCACCGAGGTCGCTGTGTGAGTAAGATAAGCGACCCTAGTGGCCGACACAAACACCGGGCCCATCTAGGAGTGGCACTGCAGTGTCATGCAGGATGTCCCTTCCAAAAAACCCTCCCCAAACAGCACATGACGCAAAGAAAAAAAGAGGCGCAATGAGGTAGCTGTGTGAGTAAGATTAGCGACCCTAGTGGCCGACACAAACACCGGGCCCATCTAGGAGTGGCACTGCAGTGTCACGCAGGATGGCCCTTCCAAAAAACCCTCCCCAAACAGCACATGACGCAAAGAAAAAAAGAGGCGCAATGAGGTAGCTGTGTGAGTAAGATTAGCGACCCTAGTGGCCGACACAAACACCGGGCCCATCTAGGAGTGGCACTGCAGTGTCACGCAGGATGGCCCTTCCAAAAAACACTCCCCAAACAGCACATGACGCAAAGAAAAAAAGAGGCGCAATGAGGTAGCTGTGTGAGTAAGATAAGCGACCCTAGTGGCCGACACAAACACCGGGCCCATCTAGGAGTGGCACTGCAGTGTCACGCAGGATGTCCCTTCCAAAAAACCCTCCCCAAACAGCACATGACGCAAAGAAAAAAAGAGGCGCAATGAGGTAGCTGTGTGAGTAAGATTAGCGACCCTAGTGGCCGACACAAACACCGGGCCCATCTAGGAGTGGCACTGCAGTGTCACGCAGGATGGCCCTTCCAAAAAACCCTCCCCAAACAGCACATGACGCAAAGAAAAAAAGAGGCGCAATGAGGTAGCTGTGTGAGTAAGATTAGCGACCCTAGTGGCCGACACAAACACCGGGCCCATCTAGGAGTGGCACTGCAGTGTCACGCAGGATGTCCCTTCCAAAAAACCCTCCCCAAACAGCACATGACGCAAAGAAAAAAAGAGGCGCAATGAGGTAGCTGTGTGAGTAAGATTAGCGACCCTAGTGGCCGACACAAACACCGGGCCCATCTAGGAGTGGCACTGCAGTGTCACGCAGGATGTCCCTTCCAAAAAACCCTCCCCAAACAGCACATGACGCAAAGAAAAAAAGAGGCGCAATGAGGTAGCTGACTGTGTGAGTAAGATTAGCGACCCTAGTGGCCGACACAAACACCGGGCCCATTTAGGAGTGGCACTGCAGTGTCACGCAGGATGTCCCTTCCAAAAAACCCTCCCCAATCAGCACATGATGCAAAGAAAAAGAAAAGAAAAAAGAGGTGCAAGATGGAATTGTCCTTGGGCCCTCCCACCCACCCTTATGTTGTATAAACAAAACAGGACATGCACACTTTAACCAACCCATCATTTCAGTGACAGGGTCTGCCACACGACTGTGACTGATATGACGGGTTGGTTTGGACCCCCCCCAAAAAAGAAGCAATTAATCTCTCCTTGCACAAACTGGCTCTACAGAGGCAAGATGTCCACCTCATCATCACCCTCCGATATATCACCGTGTACATCCCCCTCCTCACAGATTATCAATTCGTCCCCACTGGAATCCACCATCTCAGCTCCCTGTGTACTTTGTGGAGGCAATTGCTGCTGGTCAATGTCTCCGCGGAGGAATTGATTATAATTCATTTTAATGAACATCATCTTCTCCACATTTTCTGGATGTAACCTCGTACGCCGATTGCTGACAAGGTGAGCGGCGGCACTAAACACTCTTTCGGAGTACACACTTGTGGGAGGGCAACTTAGGTAGAATAAAGCCAGTTTGTGCAAGGGCCTCCAAATTGCCTCTTTTTCCTGCTAGTATAAGTACGGACTGTGTGACGTGCCTACTTGGATGCGGTCACTCATATAATCCTCCACCATTCTATCAATGTTGAGAGAATCATATGCAGTGACAGTAGACGACATGTCCGTAATCGTTGTCAGGTCTGTCAAAGTCAGAAAAATGTCTCAATGCACGTTGCCATATTTGCACCGCACACTGGTCCGCGCTGCGCGTGCATGCGCTCTCCCGTGGATTCGCATACCCGCAATAACGTGCACTCGCAGGCGCGGTATGCGTATTTACGGTAGAGTTTATGTAGTCGTAGCGTGCGACTCATTCGTTACAAATGTTCACAATTAATGTAGTTTATAGATCATGGTCCCTTTGATAGATTCTGAAAGTTTGGTTAAAATACAATGTCCCAGAGCTGAGGAATCCCTCTTTATATCGTACAAAGGGTCTAACAGGAATCATACAGCAGTGTTTGGTACCCATCGGAAGAGTATTTAATTAGCAATATTCCGGTGTTGGTTTGGAGCGTATTAATCGCTCGTGCGAATAGTTATGGACATAAGAAGTTTATGTCCATTTCTATTATTTACACATACTCAGGTATGCGGCGGGAAACCCAGTTTCCCACCCACCTGAGCTGTTGGAAATCGTCACAGCCCACCTGTATGAATCACCCTATGACCTTTTGTTATGATACAGGGCCGAATTCCTTCGGCCAATGGACAATGGGATTGTAGGACCAGGAGATTGCATTGTGTGTGGGGCATAAATAGGCAGGCCGACCACATCCAGCTCTCACTCTCTCATCAACGGTTATCTGCTGATAGCCGGGAGCTGGATATCGAGGCGCAGGCGATCATACCCTTTGTGCGTAAGTTTCTCTCCGTTATCATTGTCTTTCTGTGAGCCAATATCTCTCTCTCTCTCTCTCTCTCTCTCTGTTCTGTTCTCTCATATCTCCCCTAGACTAGGCTAGTATTGTATTGTATTAGATAGTATTGTATTGTATTGCATTTAGGTCAGTGTAGTATTGTCTTTTTGTAATTATTGTTTAGTTCTGTGGTTAGGAAGTCTCTGTTATATTGTAGTGTATCATTTGTACTGTTATCCCCTTTTACAAGTATATTAGACATAATACAGTTAATAGGCCTTGGAACCTAAACCAGCATCTGTGTATTTTCTATAGTGATAAGTGTTCACTTGAGCGTCGGTGACGCTCAAGCAGCTTTGTAGTTAGTCAGGTTACACAAGGTTGCACTTACACCCTGTACTCACATTAAGGTATTCAGTGTATTTCATTGGTATAAGGTTTTAACATAAAGGTATAGTGTTGTAAGCGTCTGCATCGCTGGTGACCTCCTCGTGGTCTCGAGCGTATGCTACGCTACAGCGAATCATTCCCCTAGACATAACCAATAACGTGTCCTGTGATCACTGGGCCGTGAGCGAACGTGACGCTTGAGCGTCTCGCCTACGGCTGAGTGATCGTTACGCAACTAGCGTACCATTACGGTACTTCTTAAGTAAACAGCGTACAGTGTTCTTAGCTTCATAAAGGGTTGTTTATACGACAAAGGAATTTGGCATTGTCAATTGCGGGCTCGTCCTATACTTCTCACATCTGCACTAGGTAGATCAGCAGACATTATCCCCCAGCAAAGGGTGGGAGATTGTCTCATAAGTGCTGGCGGGATAAGCGTCTGCTTCGCTTAGATAAAGAGTGCTGAAGGAACCCGGTAACCGGAAGTAAGAACAAAACGCTTGTGTCTTTTTAAAACTGTTTATTTTTTTTTGTCTTGCGTACGCATACATACCTGCATTTCTTTTCACTTGTGTATTTCATTTTTCGTATATCACTATTCCTGTTTGCCAAATTTTATAGTTGATAGAAAGTGCTAAAAGAGATTTGCTGTTATTTCATAGTAGAGGTGATAGTTAAAGTATAGAACAAACACACGGTTTGTCTGAAGATACAAGGCAGTCAGTGTGGATTGCGGTAGATGATCAGGGATCACCTACATTGATAAATAAATATATTGTGTTACGGTGGATCCTTTGCATTGCGTACACGTGTCGCTAACAAAGACTAGCGTACGCAATCCAAAAGGCAGACGCACGCAGCGTACATTACGCAACGTAGCGTCCGGTTACGCCCACGTAGCTCAAGTTGTGATAAAGTGAAGTAACGCAAAGGCGATAATTAACGCACAGCGGTAGATAACGCGAAGCGGTAAATAACGCAAATCTATTTTTAGAAAATCTGAAATTTAGTTTAACAGATCCTGCTCCTAATTGGTAACACTCTTGGCCTGAAGACAATTTCTGCGCAGAAATAGATATAGAAACAAAAGTGTACATGTGTTGAGTGAGTGTGTTTTGTATACAAAAGTTTATATAACTTTAAGGTGGAACCAAAAGGAAAGCCGAGTACTCGTCAAGGGACATACGTGTAAGTGACATATACGGTGGCTAGGGAGGCATCCCTGGTTAAATAATATTTGAGCATTAGAGTATAGCGGACCATAAGGTAACAAGACCAGGAGGTCATAAGGTAACAAGACCAGGAGGTCGTAAGGTAAAAGGTCCGCTATAAAAGTCCAGTGGCACAACGCCTGGGGTGTTGGTGCAGAACCCATATAGGCCATACAAGCTCTGGCTGAAGGAATCGCAGCCGGAAACATAGATTCCATTGATCTTTCAGTACATGACAAGTAGTGCTCGTATACTGAACGATTGGACCGCACGTTATTGTGTGCAGTAGTTAGTAATCTGACCTAATACCATTAGAGTAAAGTGGTCACAAACGCTATCTGTACATTCTGACGTGATTTGTGTAATTTTTTATTTTTGGAAGGGAAGTTCGCTGGTCACTCAGGAACTATCTAACAACCCCAACTTTACTGGAAAGAGTAAGTGTCCTGCGGGTAACCCTCATATGTTCCAGTAAATAAAGGTTCACAGGGGCCCTAGGTTGGGTACAGCAGCTCTGGCTACAGTGATTGCAGCACAGGCCAACGTGGGCGAGAAGTAAGTGGGGTACTTGATAAACCACCACCGCCGGCCTGCCCAAGGACATCTTGGTTTGTTTGTAAGGGTTCGCTGAAAGCCTTGATATTCAAGGAGGAATAGGCAACGCCTGCAGATTATGGGGGCCATTTGTTCAGGTAGGGGGCGATCAACCTCGGTTCGGGTTGATTCAGAGAACCGATCCATCGGGTCGGCACGATATGGAAATCACGCTGAAGTTTTATGTGATGAATAGGAGAGAATGACTGTACAAGACAGGGACAAATTCCCAAGAATAGGTAGCTTCAGTCCAGTAGTGTTACAAAATTTAAGGAGGAGGATAAGTCTCATTGAACCAACGAAGAGACAAAATAAACATTATGAATATTTACAGTTATGGCAACAGGAAAGTGAATTACAAAAAGAGTCTATTGACTTTTCTGACTCTTATCTTGAGAGGAGAGATATGGCAGCAGGAGAGGAGTTGATTGCGGAGAGAAAAGCACAAAGGTGGAACAATAAAAACGCTCTTAGCAACTGTAATATAGATTATAAGAATAAGTGTAATAAATGTAACAATGATTATTGTAATACTGTTGAATGTACAACTATTAACCTGTGCAAGCTGCACCCCATGTCAAACCTCCCTCAGGAATACAAACAAGAAAGTGAGCCCAGAACGATGTCGGCACCTCTTCCAGAAGCCATCTTACAAGACATCCAGGTGGACACGACCAAATTGGTAAAGGCAATAATCAAACCCCCTAACGGAGGGTCAGGTGAGGTCGTGTCCACAGGTACGTACAATGTTTTATATCACGCACAAACAAATGTACCCCATATTATAAGACCAAAACAAGATGATGTAATTGAGTTTAGTCCTGTCAGGGTGATCACAGTACCCAATGGGAAGACTGACGATCAGGGAACCATTCCCGTCAAGGACAGTGCAATGCGCCATCCCTGGTCCCGGACAGAATTGAGATCAATCATGTCTGATTACCCAGATCCTAGGAAAGATCTAACTGTATGATCAAAGATTCACAGAAGGCATACCAACCCCCTAGACAACGACATAATCATGGTATCCAAGGAATCAGGTAGGTACAGGGAAAGCGGTTGATGGTGATGAGCATCCAAGCGTTTGAGGAGGCATCAAATCAACCAAAACCCCAGGCCATTGGCACATGGAGGAACTTAAGGATTTGTGATCTGTGCAAAAGAGAAGGGCATTGTGCTAGCAACTGTAATAACCCACATAAAGTTAGACCCCCTAGACCAAGAAATGAGCAAAATTACAATACACACCATTATAATCAAGGATCACATAGGCAGGAAAGGTGATTATTAGGAATGGAGGCAAGCCTGAAGTAACGGTTAATGAAGTGGGAGGTCATTCACTAAAGACACAGGAATGACCAGGTGAAAAGTTGTAAATGTATTTGTGAAAAATGTTTTTCTCTCCCTCTCTCTATCCCCATCTCTGACGATTATTGGTAAGAATTCAAACATTGCATATTCGCTTGGTCCTTGCAGAAGTCTACCAAACCCCAGCATGACCTATCCACCACAATGTATTCTGGCCAGATACAGACAGTGGAATAATGCAAGTGCTGGTGGGGAGGGACTGCTCAAGGAAACCATTAGACACGTAGATACGACAGCCAAATAGTCTGACAATGTTTTCTTAATGTTGACAATGTTTAAAAATGCTTTGTTTCTCTTCTCTTATTGATGGTTATTGTCGAGTTATGTAATGTATATATGCACATGAATTGTTCTCTATCTCTTTTGTTTTTATTTTCTCTCTCTTCTCACTCATGTTTCCATGATTTAAAGATGGTATGTCACCCCTCAGTTGGACCAATGGTAATGCCAGATTTTTGCTCCTTACAGAAAGATCGTCGGTTAGGAAGGAATATTGCATCACCAGAATGATCGTTTTTGAAGACTGAGAGACAACACCTTTGAGAGGACAGCAGAACAAGAAGAACAACAAGACGAGAGAACTTATTATCGTAACGAGTTCTCTCCCCCTCAAACTGATTTTCTTATACCCCATTTACAAATTTCTTCTTTTCTCCTCCTGTAAGATGGACTTGCCCCAAGAGACTGTGATATGGATTTTTCCCGTTAACCATGATGTTGACCAGAGCAGTCTGTTTCGGTGAGAGTACCAGTGAGGTCGAGAAAGGATCCAGAAAGGTCCTGATGACTGAGACGGAGGTGTAAATTTCCAATAGCAACCCAATCACCAAGCAAAGGCGAGTACCGGGCACGATCTAACAACCATGTTATTTGTAAACAACTGTGAAGGAATGTTAGTTCAAAAAGAAAGTTGTATCTGTAGGCTCTGTAACAAAGTAATGCCAATCCAGTTTTAATATCCATATGGACCGGCATCCATTGAGTGACTATCACTCCTTAGTGGGTAACGTGTTAAACCAAACAGATTGTTGGGTATGCTCTCAAGTACCTCAGGGTCACAGCAAATCAGGGCTAGTACCATTTCCTTTAACGTTAGGGGAGGTACTTGAGCTAAGTGGTGGGAGACCGGTGGACCGGAGGTTTAACATCTCCAGCCCTCCTAGTTTGAAGCTCCACCAATACCATGTGGATAGGTCCCTCTTATGTTTTAACATCTCCAATCCCAGAAAACCGGGAAATTGGGAAGTGTCATGGAGCAACCTTACCATGACCTTTTCACACAGAGCAGATAGAATGCCTACAGATACAGAGCTCGTACGCCATATAGCCAGTAGAGGAAAATCTTTTCGGTATCGACATACCTTAGGAAATAGGATTACTAGAGTTGGAGAGGTATCACCAGGATACTGTGCACATATCGTACAAACCGATACGTGCATTAAGCAGTTGGAAGAATTAGGGTCAGGAGATTTCACCTGGAAGGTTTGTAACATGGTCATGTCCTTCTCCGTCCCATATGTTCTCCCCGATGATGCATATTTCATATGCGGGAGAAAGGCGTACAAGTGGCTTGCCCCAAACTCTGAAGGATTGTGTTATATTGGAAAAGTATTGCCTGAAGTGATGACTGTTACACATGACAAAATGAAGGACATACACCGTGGTGCCCAAGCTCCTTATACTCACACTCATTACGAGCACCGAGTTAAAAGACAACTGTCAGAAAGGTTAGAGCATCCGGCCTCTGATCTTATCCATGAATCCACCGGGATTCAGGTTCTGGTAGCGTTAGATTTCACTCGTACCGCTCGGGGAGTGATGAATTATAGATACATTTCCGCACTCGCCAATTTGTTAGATAATATCACTGAAATGTATGATGACACGTTTAGATACACTGGAAGAGAACTTCAAGCTTACAAAACAGAACTAGTTCAGCATAGGATGGTTCTTAATTATCTTACAGCAGTAACAGGCGGATATTGTGTTACATTGGCAACACAGTACGGCATAAAGTGTTGCACGTATATCACAAATAGCACCGAGGATCCGGTAGAGGTCATAGACCAAAAGATGGACGATATTCTCCAACTAAAGTGGGAATTTCGTCGAAAACACAATCTCACCCTTGCTGCTGTAGGTAATGAGCTGACTGGTTGGGTGTCATGGTTGAACCCGCGAAATTGGTTCTCCGGTTTAGGAGACTGGGCTCAAGGAGTCATAATGGATGTTGGAAAGTTTCTACTATGTATCTTGGGTGTCGTTATATCGATTGGATTGATATTTAGATGCGGGCAGGCTTTAATGAGGTGCAAACAAAGTACAAAAGTGATGAGCTTGAGGAGTGAGGAAACTGTAATTAACCTGGATTTGATTTATGACCCAATGATAGAAACCAGAATGTGATGAAAATGCGATTATACGGTCCGTTTCTTTCACCTGTTTTTCTGCTTTTCTCCAAGATACAAAGACCCCCTTGGACGAGGAAGCTGACGAGACGAGATGTATACAGACAACGGATTGACCAAAGAAGAAGATTTGACAACTTTAAATATGGACACTTGATGAACTTTGCCATGGATCCCCAGTTTCCCTAGTATTTTTAAACTCACGCTAGCCCACCATTTTTGTAAATCTGATGGCACTGACAAAGCTTGTTGCTCATGCCTAAGGAGCAAAACAGCGCAAAGAAGACGACTCTCAACAGATACCGAACACAACTTCAACAACAGATGTACATTTCCCTGACATAGAATATCATTGCATTTTTCGTAAGTGTTCTTTATCTTCATCTCTACAACCCTCAGGTAACGACACACATAGACGATAGGGAATACAGGCACAGATATCAGCAACCACATACCTCCCCCATTCATGTATCATCAACTAAAATGTGCATCCCCATTTTGTTACAACCACAGCCGAAATGAGCTCGGTAGAGTTTGACAGCCCATCCACAGACCTGTACCACAGGATAAGAAGGAATTCAAATGTATACTTCGCAATACCTCGAAGCTTGATTTACAACACGTACGGCACGATGATACATGACCCCCCAAACATGGATTCATACACACATGCTTCTGCTATCTCACTAGGTCATACCCTCTTCACACCTTCTCCTCTCTCCTCCCCTACCCAACCATGGAAATCAATTAACCCCTGACTTACATTTTTCTCCTTAAATGTTTTGTGGCAGTTATTATTGACTGCCAAAGGGTGGACTGTCAAAGTCAGAAAAATGTCTCAATGCACGTTGCCATATTTGCACCGCACACTGGTCCGCGCTGCGCGTGCATGCGCTCTCCCGTGGATTCGCATACCCGCAATAACGTGCACTCGCAGGCGCGGTATGCGTATTTACGGTAGAGTTTATGTAGTCGTAGCGTGCGACTCATTCGTTACAAATGTTCACAATTAATGTAGTTTATAGATCATGGTCCCTTTGATAGATTCTGAAAGTTTGGTTAAAATACAATGTCCCAGAGCTGAGGAATCCCTCTTTATATCGTACAAAGGGTCTAACAGGAATCATACAGCAGTGTTTGGTACCCATCGGAAGAGTATTTAATTAGCAATATTCCGGTGTTGGTTTGGAGCGTATTAATCGCTCGTGCGAATAGTTATGGACATAAGAAGTTTATGTCCATTTCTATTATTTACACATACTCAGGTATGCGGCGGGAAACCCAGTTTCCCACCCACCTGAGCTGTTGGAAATCGTCACAGCCCACCTGTATGAATCACCCTATGACCTTTTGTTATGATACAGGGCCGAATTCCTTCGGCCAATGGACAATGGGATTGTAGGACCAGGAGATTGCATTGTGTGTGGGGCATAAATAGGCAGGCCGACCACATCCAGCTCTCACTCTCTCATCAACGGTTATCTGCTGATAGCCGGGAGCTGGATATCGAGGCGCAGGCGATCATACCCTTTGTGCGTAAGTTTCTCTCCGTTATCATTGTCTTTCTGTGAGCCAATATCTCTCTCTCTCTCTCTCTCTCTCTCTCTCTCTCTGTTCTGTTCTCTCATATCTCCCCTAGACTAGGCTAGTATTGTATTGTATTAGATAGTATTGTATTGTATTGCATTTAGGTCAGTGTAGTATTGTCTTTTTGTAATTATTGTTTAGTTCTGTGGTTAGGAAGTCTCTGTTATATTGTAGTGTATCATTTGTACTGTTATCCCCTTTTACAAGTATATTAGACATAATACAGTTAATAGGCCTTGGAACCTAAACCAGCATCTGTGTATTTTCTATAGTGATAAGTGTTCACTTGAGCGTCGGTGACGCTCAAGCAGCTTTGTAGTTAGTCAGGTTACACAAGGTTGCACTTACACCCTGTACTCACATTAAGGTATTCAGTGTATTTCATTGGTATAAGGTTTTAACATAAAGGTATAGTGTTGTAAGCGTCTGCATCGCTGGTGACCTCCTCGTGGTCTCGAGCGTATGCTACGCTACAGCGAATCATTCCCCTAGACATAACCAATAACGTGTCCTGTGATCACTGGGCCGTGAGCGAACGTGACGCTTGAGCGTCTCGCCTACGGCTGAGCGATCGTTACGCAACTAGCGTACCATTACGGTACTTCTTAAGTAAACAGCGTACAGTGTTCTTAGCTTCATAAAGGGTTGTTTATACGACAAAGGAATTTGGCATTGTCAGGTCCTTCAGTCCGGACCAGATGTCAGCATCAGCAGTCGCTCCAGACTGCCCTGCATCACCGCCAGCGGGTGGGCTCGGAATTCTGAGCCTTTTCCTCGCACCCCCAGTTGCGGGAGAATGTGAAGGAGGAGATGTTGACAGGTCGCGTTCCACTTGACTTGACAATTTTGTCACCAGCAGGTCTTTCAACCCCAGCAGACTTGTGTCTGCCGGAAAGAGAGATCCAAGGTAGGCTTTAAATCTAGGATCGAGCACGGTGGCCAAAATGTAGTGCTCTGATTTCAACAGATTGACCACCCGTGAATCCTTGTTAAGCAAATTAAGGGCTCCATCCACAAGTCCCACATGCCTAGCGGAATCGCTCCGTGTTAGCTCCTCCTTCAATGTCTCCAGCTTCTTCTGCAAAAGCCTGATGAGGGGAATGACCTGACTCAGGCTGGCAGTGTCTGAACTGACTTCACGTGTGGCAAGTTCAAAGGGCATCAGAACCTTGCACAACGTTGAAATCATTCTCCACTGCGCCTGAGACAGGTGCATTCCACCTACTATATCGTGCTCAATTGTATAGGCTTGAATGGCCTTTTGCTGCTCCTCCAACCTCTGAAGCATATAGAGGGTTGAATTCCACCTCGTTACCACTTCTTGCTTCAGATGATGGCAGGGCAGGTTCAGTAGTTTTTGGTGGTGCTCCAGTCTTCTGTACGTGGTGCCTGTACGCCGAAAGTGTCCCGCAATTCTTCTGGCCACCGACAGCATCTCTTGCACGCCCCTGTCGTTTTTTAAAAAATTCTGCACCACCAAATTCAAGGTATGTGCAAAACATGGGACGTGCTGGAATTTGCCCATATTTAATGCACACACAATATTGCTGGCGTTGTCCGATGCCACAAATCCACAGGAGAGTCCAATTGGGGTAAGCCATTCCGCGATGATCTTCCTCAGTTGCCGTAAGAGGTTTTCAGCTGTGTGCGTATTCTGGAAACCGGTGATACAAAGCGTAGCCTGCCTAGGAAAGAGTTGGCGTTTGCGAGATGCTGCTACTGGTGCCGCCGCTGCTGTTCTTGTGGCGGGAGTCCATACATCTACCCAGTGGGCTGTCACAGTCATATAGTCCTGACCCTGCCCTGCTCCACTTGTCCACATGTCTGTGGTTAAGTGGACATTGGGTACAGCTGCATTTTTTAGGACACTGGTGACTCTTTTTCTGAGGTCTGTGTACATTTTCGGTATCGCCTGCCTAGAGAAATGGAACCTAGATGGTATTTGGTACCGGGGACACAGTACCTCCAACAAGTCTCTAGTTGGCTCTGCAGTAATGATGGATACCGGAACCACGTTTCTCACCACCCAGGATGTCAAGGCCTCAGTTATCCGCTTTGCAGTAGGATGACTGCTGTGATATTTCATCTTCCTCGCAAAGGACTGTTGGACAGTCAATTGCTTGGTGGAAGTAGTAAAAGTGGTCTTACGACTTCCCCTCTGGGATGACCATCGACTCCCAGCAGCAACAACAGCAGCGCCAGCAGCAGTAGGCGTTACACGCAAGGATGCATCGGAGGAATCCCAGGCAGGAGAGGACTCGTCAGAATTGCCAGTGACATGGCCTGCAGGACTATTGGCATTCCTGGGGAAGGAGGAAATTGACACTGAGGGAGTTGGTGGGGTGGTTTGCGTGAGCTTGGTTACAAGAGGAAGGGATTTAGTGGTCAGTGGACTGCTTCCGCTGTCGGCCCAAGTTTTTGAACTTGTCACTGACTTATTATGAATGCGCTGCAGGTGACGTATAAGGGAGGATGTTCCGAGGTGGTTAACGTCCTTACCCCTACTTATTACAGCTTGACAAAGGGAACACACGGCTTGACACCTGTTGTCCGCATTTCTGGTGAAATACTTCCACACCGAAGAGCTGATTTTTTTGGTATTTTCACCAGGCATGTCAATGGCCATATTCCTACCACGGACAACAGGTGTCTCCACGGGTGCCTGACTTAAACAAACCACCTCACCATCAGAATCCTCCTGGTCAATTTCCTCCCCAGCGCCAGCAACACCCATATCCTCCTCATCCTGGTGTACTTCAACACTGACATCTTCAATCTGACTATCAGGAACTGGACTGCGGGTGCTCCTTCCATCACTTGCAGGGGGCGTGCAAATGGTGGAAGGCGCATGCTCTTCACGTCCAGTGTTGGGAAGGTCAGGCATCGCAACCGACACAATTGGAGTCGGACTCTCCTTGTGGATTTGGGATTTCGAAGAACGCACAGTTCTTTGCGGTGCTACTGCTTTTGCCAGCTTTAGTCTTTTCATTTTTCTAGCGAGAGGCTGAGTGCTTCCATCCTCATGTGAAGCTGAACCACTAGCCATGAACATAGGCCAGGGCCTCAGCCGTTCCTTGCCACTCCGTGTGGTAAATGGCATATTGGCAAGTTTACGCTTCTCCTCCGACAATTTTATTTTAGGTTTTGGAGTCCTTTTTTTACTGATATTTGGTGTTTTGGATTTGACATGCTCTGTACTATGACATTGGGCATCGGCCTTGGCAGACGACGTTGCTGGCATTTCATCGTCTCGGCCATGACTAGTGGCAGCAGCTTCAGCACGAGGTGGAAGTGGATCTTGATCTTTCCCTAATTTTGGAACCTCAACATTTTTGTTCTCCATATTTTAATAGGCACAACTAAAAGGCACCTCAGGTAAACAATGGAGATGGATGGATTGGATACTAGTATACAATTATGGACGGGCTGCCGAGTGCCGACACAGAGGTAGCCACAGCCGTGAACTACCGCACTGTACTGTGTCTGCTGCTAATATATAGACTGGTTGATAAAGAGATAGTATACTCGTAACTAGTATGTATGTATAAAGAAAGAAAAAAAAACCACGGTTAGGTGGTATATACAATTATGGACGGGCTGCCGAGTGCCGACACAGAGGTAGCCACAGCCGTGAACTACCGCACTGTACTGTGTCTGCTGCTAATATAGACTGGTTGATAAAGAGATAGTATACTCGTAACTAGTATGTATGTATAAAGAAAGAAAAAAAAAACACGGTTAGGTGGTATATACAATTATGGACGGGCTGCCGAGTGCCGACACAGAGGTAGCCACAGCCGTGAACTACCGCACTGTACTGTGTCTGCTGCTAATATAGACTGGTTGATAAAGAGATAGTATACTCGTAACTAGTATGTATGTATAAAGAAAGAGAAAAAAACCACGGTTAGGTGGTATATACAATTATGGACGGGCTGCCGAGTGCCGACACAGAGGTAGCCACAGCCGTGAACTACCGCACTGTACTGTGTCTGCTGCTAATATATAGACTGGTTGATAAAGAGATAGTATACTCGTAACTAGTATGTATGTATAAAGAAAGAAAAAAAAACCACGGTTAGGTGGTATATACAATTATGGACGGGCTGCCGAGTGCCGACACAGAGGTAGCCACAGCCGTGAACTACCGCACTGTACTGTGTCTGCTGCTAATATAGACTGGTTGATAAAGAGATAGTATACTCGTAACTAGTATGTATGTATAAAGAAAGAAAAAAAAACAACGGTTAGGTGGTATATACAATTATGGACGGGCTGCCGAGTGCCGACACAGAGGTAGCCACAGCCGTGAACTACCGCACTGTACTGTGTCTGCTGCTAATATATAGACTGGTTGATAAAGAGATAGTATACTCGTAACTAGTATGTATGTATAAAGAAAGAAAAAAAAACCACGGTTAGGTGGTATATACAATTATGGACGGGCTGCCGAGTGCCGACACAGAGGTAGCCACAGCCGTGAACTACCGCACTGTACTGTGTCTGCTGCTAATATATAGACTGGTTGATAAAGAGATAGTATACTCGTAACTAGTATGTATGTATAAAGAAAGAAAAAAAAACCACGGTTAGGTGGTATATACAATTATGGACGGGCTGCCGAGTGCCGACACAGAGGTAGCCACAGCCGTGAACTACCGCACTGTACTGTGTCTGCTGCTAATATAGACTGGTTGATAAAGAGATAGTATACTCGTAACTAGTATGTATGTATGTATAAAGAAAGAAAAAAAAACCACGGTTAGGTGGTATATACAATTATGGACGGGCTGCCGAGTGCCGACACAGAGGTAGCCACAGCCGTGAACTACCGCACTGTACTGTGTCTGCTGCTAATATAGACTGGTTGATAAAGAGATAGTATACTCGTAACTAGTATGACTATAAAGAAAGAAAAAAAATCCACGGTTAGGTGGTATATACAATTATGGACGGGCTGCCGAGTGCCGACACAGAGGTAGCCACAGCCGTGAACTACCGCACTGTACTGTGTCTGCTGCTAATATAGACTGGTTGATAAAGAGATAGTATACTCGTAACTAGTATGACTATAAAGAAAGAAAAAAAAAACCACGGTTAGGTGGTATATACAATTATGGACGGGCTGCCGAGTGCCGACACAGAGGTAGCCACAGCCGTGAACTACCGCACTGTACTGTGTCTGCTGCTAATATAGACTGGTTGATAAAGAGATAGTATACTCGTAACTAGTATGTATGTATAAAGAAAGAAAAAAAAACCACGGTTAGGTGGTATATACAATTATGGACGGGCTGCCGAGTGCCGACACAGAGGTAGCCACAGCCGTGAACTACCGCACTGTACTGTGTCTGCTGCTAATATATAGACTGGTTGATAAAGAGATAGTATACTCGTAACTAGTATGTATGTATAAAGAAAGAAAAAAAAACCACGGTTAGGTGGTATATACAATTATGGACGGGCTGCCGAGTGCCGACACAGAGGTAGCCACAGCCGTGAACTACCGCACTGTACTGTGTCTGCTGCTAATATATAGACTGGTTGATAAAGAGATAGTATACTCGTAACTAGTATGTATGTATAAAGAAAGAAAAAAAAACCACGGTTAGGTGGTATATACAATTATGGACGGGCTGCCGAGTGCCGACACAGAGGTAGCCACAGCCGTGAACTACCGCACTGTACTGTGTCTGCTGCTAATATAGACTGGTTGATAAAGAGATAGTATACTCGTAACTAGTATGACTATAAAGAAAGAAAAAAAAACCACGGTTAGGTGGTATATACAATTATGGACGGGCTGCCGAGTGCCGACACAGAGGTAGCCACAGCCGTGAACTACCGCACTGTACTGTGTCTGCTGCTAATATAGACTGGTTGATAAAGAGATAGTATACTACTAATAATATTATATATACTGGTGGTCAGGTCACTGGTCACTAGTCACACTGGCAGTGGCACTCCTGCAGCAAAAGTGTGCACTGTTTAATTTTAATATAATATTATGTACTCCTGGCTCCTGCTATAACCTATAACTGGCACTGCAGTGCTCCCCAGTCTCCCCCACAATTATAAGCTGTTTGAGCTGAGCACAGTCAGGTATATATATACATTGATGCAGCACACTGGGCTGAGCAGTGCACACAGATATGGTATGTGACTGAGTCACTGTGTGTATCGTTTTTTTCAGGCAGAGAACGGATATATTAAATAAAACAAACAACTGCACTGTCTGGTGGTCACTGTGGTCGTCATTCACTAAACTCTGCACTCTCTTCTACAGTATCACAGCCTCAGGTCAATCTCTCTCTCTCTCTCTCTCTCAACCCTAATCTAAATGGAGAGGACGCCAGCCACGTCCTCTCCCTATCAATCTCAATGCACGTGTGAAAATGGCGGCGACGCACGGCTCCTTATATAGAATCCGAGTCTCGCGATAGAATCCGAGCCTCGCGAGAATCCGACAGCGTCATGATGACGTTCGGGCGCGCTCGGGTTAACCGAGCAAGGCGGGAAGATCCGAGTCGCTCGGACCCGTGAAAAAAAACATGAAGTTCGGGCGGGTTCGGATTCAGAGAAACCGAACCCGCTCATCTCTAGTAAATACAGAACCCCTGGACGCGGAATCTATCATCTGGCAGTGTCGGACTGGTGCATTAAGGACCTACCAGGAAAACCAGTGGTAAGGGCCAAAGCATAAGGGATGTAGCAATCCAGCAGAGAGGGTGAGGCCAGGCACAACGGGCACCATTGAAGAATTTGGGTAACCATGCAAAGAACAAGTACCCTTTTCAAAGGAGGGGACAGGGGTGTGTCAGGACCAACAATTTTGATTGGCAGGAGGGCAAAACTTGGTGTAGAAAGAAATCAAGGACCCAATCCATTCATGACCCTACTCCACCAAGTTACTGACCCTTAGAGGAGGGGGTTTGTCCTACCAGGGATTTCCCCCGGTACACCAGTGGGCCAGTCTGATTTTGCTGCCTGGTTAGAAATATCTTAAACATCCTAGTGACATTTGGTGGACCCCTTCATTCTAAGTAAAGCATTCGTTACCTCTAATACCAAGAAATAAAGACACGGAGACTTGAATTTGGCAGAAAAATTGCTAGCTATTTATTTGACCCTAACCATAGCAAACCTGTAAATAAAAACTTAGTTAAGATGCCGATTCAGCCGGCATATGGTGGCAGAAAAAAGAACGGCTATATTAAACTGACGCTAACCTTAAAATGCTAAAATCAAAACCATCCTAATTTAACTACAAACTATCAAAACGGTAATTGGTGCTAGCTCAACCCCCACAGTGACTACCCACCCTGATGGGTACCCATTCCGCTGCCTCCCGGTCGGGTGGTCGAGCGGCCAATAAGTCGATGGAGGTGAGTGCACCTAAACCAAATCAAACTGTAAATCACTACAGCTTACCATACAACTACAAAACTGCCGTTCTTTTCCGCCAATAAATAGCCAACGATAAAACCAGCCAACAAATCAATGCCAAGGCACTCCGTGCCAGAACCTCTACCAACAGGGCGGGAGGGCGGGAAGGCAATTTCACCAGCAAGAGAGAGACAAAATGGCCTATCCTTCCCTATATATACTAACCCTCCCCTTTTCCCAAGGGCTGTACTTTCCTTCCAGCTAGGTCCACCCCTCACAAGATGTTTAACTCATTCCTTTCCTATGCTGTCAATTCTCTCTCCTAAACATCCTAGTGACATTTGGTGGACCCCTTCATTCTAAGTAAAGCATTCGTTACCTCTAATACCAAGAAATAAAGACACGGAGACTTGAATTTGGCAGAAAAATTGCTAGCTATTTATTTGACCCTAACCATAGCAAACCTGTAAATAAAAACTTAGTTAAGATGCCGATTCAGCCGGCATATGGTGGCAGAAAAAAGAACGGCTCTATTAAACTGACGCTAACCTTAAAATGCTAAAATCAAAACCATCCTAATTTAACTACAAACTATCAAAACGGTAATAGGTGCTAGCTCAACCCCCACAGTGACTACCCACCCTGATGGGTGCCCATTCCGCTGCCTCCCGGTCGGGTGGTCGAGCGGCCAATAAGTCGATGGAAATGAGTGCACCTAAACCAAATCAAACTGTAAATCACTACAGCTTACCATACAACTACAAAACTGCCGTTCTTTTCCGCCAACAGCGAAAGACTCCTCCCCAGAGTCTTCGCACCGCCACCATAACCTCACCCTAACTCCTGCAACACTAGGAACAGATCCTCCAGGAAAAACATCATCCCCTCATTGGATAGATGCACACCATCAGGCCGAAAAAGGTGACTGTCTCGGAACCGAATCCTAGGGTGGCGAACTACCTTGCCTCCGTGGGACAGCACCCACTTCGCCACCGCCCCATTCACCTTCTTTCTGGCCTCATCCATCAGGCGACCATCCGCCACCCCTCGCCAACTCAACCTTGGCACTATCAGGGAGAAAACCAATGCACAATTGGACCATGCTGCGGCCACACTTGCCAGATCCCGTATCATGGCACACCGCAGTTCCAAAGATGTCGTCTTGCCTAGATCGTTGCCACCTAGATGGACAACCAGTACTCTAGGAACTCCATGCTTGCTGGCCTGACTAACTAGTCTATTCCTCAGATCCTTCCACATCATTCCTCGCCAACCAAGCCATCTAACTCCCTGGGCCCTAGGAAACCGCTGAGCCCCCGCCGAGGCTAAAAACTTTGTGGCCCAAAAAACATACGAGTGGCCCACCACCCAGACGTTCAAGTCATCAGCAAACCAACCTGAAGAGGAGGAAGGGGGTAAAAATTGGTTACTAAAATATCTATACCACAGTTTAGTAAGTGCGTTAACCTGAAGGATCTGCCAAAAAGAAACATTTTGTTTCCGTATATTGCAGAAGTCACGGCCTAGCCGATCTGCACGAGCTTCCAGCCAATTTGAAGCACTTTGAACATGAACACACCACTGGGAAAGATTAAAACAAAATTTAAGAAAATAAACGGGGGGGGGGGGTTAAAAAGGGGGTAAAACATGTAAGAACTCAGCTGGAGGTGAAAGCGTAAAGACCTGCTGAGGGACTCTGATTAGAACAGATTAGCCGAATTGTGGATTAGAATTCAGTCCGTCAAGTCAGGCAAAAAACCGCAAAATAACTCCAGACCCCCGCTGCCGGCTCATGCCAGCAACGGCGAGTAGCTAATCCCTGAGTAGGATAAAAGGGGAAGACAAACACAAGCACAACACCATAACGTACTGAACTGTAAAACATGATTGAACAACTGTAATTGAACAACAAACTACGCGCGAGCCAACATCTCACGCAATGGGGCGAATATACCGTCTGTAACTTGACGACTTCCATCGCCCCACCGCCTGGATCTCAGCCATGGAAAATCCCGCCGCCGCAGCCGACGTCGCAGCCCCTATGCGGAAGGAATGCGTCCCGAACGCAGCGGGTGGAAGGCCCAAGCTCGCAAGACAGCGACCGAGCATCCAACGAAATTGATACTTCGTCACCGGCAGCCCGTCATAATGCAGCAGCCATGACCCCCGACCGTCGGGCCGTACTGCCTCATATTGCACTGCCAACCTAACTGGGCAAATGCTCTCTTCAAGCGCCGGAACCAAGGTGACCCATCGACCTCTCCCCACCTGGTCCGTCTTAGAACGACGCAATCTGCAAAGCAAGGACCTCTCACCCACCACCACGTCCCCGACAAGCATGCGCGAATCTGCTCGCTTAGAAGGCGCTACCAATTCCGAAACCCTAAAGGCCCCGTGGTAAGCCATTGAGAACGCCAAACTGAACAACAGCGACTCAAATATGGACGACGCGACACCTCCAACCGCCCTGATGACAGCCAGCAACAAGGCCGCATCAATGGGCCGCCTCCTGTCAGGCGGCATCGGCGCGACTCGCGCCCATCCTTTCATCGCCTTCAGCAGAATCCCACTCTTAGTCACGTCGGGGACGCCCTTTATTTTGCTGAAAAACAAAATCCCAGCCAAGTACCGGGATACCACCGCTCTGGACCTACCCGAAACATACAGCTGCCAAATAAAAGAAAGCATCATCCGATGCCCGCTCTTACCTTGCTGACTTCGTCCTTGAACAAACTCCTCCCACTCGCTCCAAGCTTGTCCGTAAGCAAGCGTGGTTGGCGCGACTGACCGCAACGCTAGACCCTCCAGTCCGGCCCGATCACCTGCCAAACATAACCGGGACAATGAAAACCATGTTCGTCGGCCTCAGGTGCCAACAAACAAAACCTTTCCCAATGCCCTCGTGACAGAGCGTCGGCAATTCCGTTCTCCAGCCCCGGCACGTGTTGCGCGCGGAACCACACGTTCCGACGTAGGCATGTCAACAGCAACTGTCCCAGCACCCGCAGAACGACCAGCGACTTCGCCCTCTGGTTATTTATCGCATGCACCACGCCCAGATTGTCACATCTAAACAAGATGCTGCGATGAGCCAGCCGATCGCCCCAGACCTCCAGCGCCACCATAATGGGGAAAAGCTCCAGAAGCAAAATGTCCTTAGTTAAACCATCGCGATGCCATCCCGCCGGCCACGAAGCCGCGCACCAAGATCCCTCCAGATAGCATCCGAATCCAGAGGCACCCGCGGCGTCGGTGAACAGCTGTAACCTAGCGCTGTCGACCGTTGGGGCCTGCCATATACACACCCCGTTGAAGTCCTCCAGGAACGAGGCCCATACGGCCAGATCCCTTTTAATCTCAGCGGACAAGCGTACGAAATGGTGTGGCCTGGCGCACCCCGCAGTCGCCCTTTCTAGCTTCCGGCAGAAAACCCTGCCCATCGGGATTACCCGACAAGCAAAGTTCAACATGCCCAGCAAGGATTGCGCCTGCCGCAGTTTTACCTTGCGCAACCCCTCGAACCGGCAAATGGCGTCGCGGAGCTTGACCACTTTGTCTCTAGGCAGACGGCACGATCCCGCCACTGTGTCAATCTCAATCCCCAAAAATGACAAACAGGAGACCGGCCCCTCTGTTTTATCCTCGGCCACGGGAACTCCGAAGTGACAAAACAGAGCTCGGATGCTGAAAAGCAAGTCGCCGCATCGCGGTGAGTTAGCTGGTCCCGTACACAGGAAGTCATCGAGGTAATGGGCGACCCCGTGACCTCCCGACGAAGACTCCACGCACCAATGTAGAAATGTGCTACTTCGTTCGAAATATGAGCATGAAAAGGAACATCCCATCGGCAAGCATTTGTCGATGAAATATTCCGTTCCAATCCGGAAACCCATAAAGCGAAATGAGTCCGGATGTAGCGGCAGCAACCGAAAAGCGGACTCAACATCAATCTTAGCCATGAGGGCCCCAGCACCGTAGCTGCGGACCAGCTCCAACGCCTCGTCTAACGATTGATACACCACCGAGCAATGAGCCGGTGGTATCGCGTCGTTGACCGACGCCCCCGACGGGTAAGAAAGATGCTGGATAAGCCTAAAAGCGCCTGGAGTCTTCTTGGGAACCACCCCTACTGGGGAGATGACTAAGCCTTCCACCGGGGTTGATGGAAACGGCCCCTCCATCCTGCCCAGCCTGACCTCTTTGTCTACCTTCTCCCGCAGTACCAAAGGCAAGGCACGAGCAGACTGGAGGTTCCTTTGGGCCCTCGCCGTAACCTCGCTCGCAACCGGCAAGCGAAAACCAAAACGAAAACCTGAAAACAAAAATAACGCGTCGGCCCTATTTGGATACCAATCTAACCACCTGCCCATTGTATCCAAATTAATTGGCGTTGGCGCTCTGCGGAGCGCTCCCGCTCGCGCCCGATCTTGGGTAAGTTTGCTTACCCCGGGTACCTTGACGACTACCTTTGAAGCAGGAGGAGGCCGGGTGGGAACCGCCACATTGCAGGCATGAGTGTCGAAACCGACACTGCTTGCCAAAGGAACATGTCGCGTTGTTAAACGCGAAGCATTTTCCCTTTGTGGCGGCCTGTCCCCCTGCACGGACGGCCGACCTACCTGGCTTTGCCGATCCGCCGTCCACGCCGGGCCCATGGGCGGACGACCCTGCGCGGTGCCCGTCTGCCCCCGCGTTCCGGGGCTCCTTACCCTGTTGCGAGGCCCGAGTGACCTTGAGCCAGACTTCCACGTCCTTAAACCCAAAGTCCATCACCTGTAACCCGTCCTGCTTCTCCCGGAACTCCTCATCATATCTACGCCATTCAGTGCCCGACGACGTGCGTTGCATGTCATGTACGAGATGCAGATACCGAATGATATTCATGTGCTCGACCGGCCTATCTTCTAGGTAACAAGCCGCGAAGACCCAAAAACCAGCCAGCCAGTTATCGAAGGTACGGAAAGGCCTCGGCCCCGATGCCCTTCTTTGCTGCCGCCGCTTTAAAGTCCTTCTTCGCGTCTTTTGTCAAGATGAACACATCGACATAGTCCCCCCTGCGAATCTTTCTGCGGCAGCTGTCCCTTAGCCCCCGCCCGTGTACTCGCAGCGAACTACACCGGGCAGGTCGCGTCGCTTCTTGGCCCTGCGAGCGTCCTCGCTAAGCCGCCTTCGCCTCTTCCGCCTCGCCTGCTGCCCCGCCGCCCTCTTGGCGAATTTCGTCGCGCGTTTCTTCGCCCTAGTCGTGCTACTGACTTCGGATGCTTGCGACGACAGGGAGGAGGAAGAGGAAGAAGAA
The DNA here is from genome assembly GCF_028390025.1 of Pseudophryne corroboree. Classification (NCBI taxonomy): domain Eukaryota; kingdom Metazoa; phylum Chordata; class Amphibia; order Anura; family Myobatrachidae; genus Pseudophryne; species Pseudophryne corroboree. Next base: position 72,620,515 of record NC_086452.1, read on the forward strand.
GAGGAGCTGCGGGAACTCGATCGCGTGCAAGAACCCGACCCCAACTGCTCCGTCTCACCTGATACCGTCGACTGCTCAGATCCGGAATCCTCCGGCGTGACAGACCCGACATCCTCATCTTCCGACTCCGTCATCTCCGCGCTCACCTGTAGGAGAAAAAGGGGAAGAGGACCCAGACAGCAGTCGTGGCGCGCGCCTCGCACCCCGGGGGGCAGGCGTTTCCTCTAAAAGCTCCCACTCGCCCCGCCCGGGCTGCTGATGGAGTTGCGTCGCGGCCACTCCTAGCTCGCGGCAGGCGCGAGCAACCCGCTGGGCTGCAGACATTGTGCACGAACTGGAACCGCCCGCCGGCGGCGGCGCACCGGAACCGCTTGCCAACTCTGGGGCCGCGGCCAGCGGCCCCAGCGCCGCCACAACCGTTGCCAGGGCCGACGCCAGCGTACCGGGAGGGTCAGTATCACCCCAGGACGTGGTGCCGACCCCCGCGGGCTCCCGGGCCGGCGGCGGCGTGAGCCAATCCGCCCGGCGCCCAAGAGTTGTCCCACGGTGCCCCGCTGCCCAGATGGGCCAGGTGGGGAACCGCCTGCGCCCCTGAGGTGCCGCGGCCCGGTCCCCCACCCGGAACCTCCGGCACCTGCAGACTGGCCTGTGCCATGCCCTTGGTATTCCCTGGGGGCACCCACCCCCCGTCGGCTGGAGCTACCTTCGTCTGCCGGGTGGGCCCCGCGTCGGGAGATATCCCTTGACCTTGCCTCCCTGCTTATACCTGGTTGATCGCTGCCCCTCCTCCTCCCCCCCCGACCCTCGCCGGGTTCCGGCTGAAGGGGAGAGGGATGGTGAGACGAGGAGGCCTGCAGCGCCGCTGCGCGCACTCGTGCGCGAGCGACGCCGCCTGAGGCAAGTGTGGGCGCGCACTGCTTCCCGCCCGCGATCCTCCGGCAGGGACCTCCGTAACTTCCGCCGGGCGAGGCCCCGCGACAGGCCTCGCTCGGCTCAACGATGTCTCCCGCCCGGCTCCCCCCCCCCGCATGGCACCACCACTCGGCCTCGGCAAGGGGGGCGTAGTCGGAGCCGATTGCGGCTCCACGGAAGGGCGCCCTGCGCGGCGCGCCTGCGCGCGCCCGCGGGCACTGGCCACCAATGTCTCCTCCGCAGTGTTCGGGGGTGAGGGCTGCTGCCCTATCACCTCCGGGCGACCCGGCGGAGCCCCCGGCCCACCCCGCCGCCCACGCCCAGACGGCAACGCCGCCCTGGCCTCAAGCGGCGAGGCCGACCCGTCCCGCCGTCCCGCTTGCCTTCCCGCACCTGTGGAGGTCCCAGGGGACAGGGCCCCGTCCCCCAGGGCAGCCACCCCGTCTTCGTGCCCAGCCCCACCGCCGGACATGCGATATCGGGCTGGGGTCCCAGCTGACCGACGAGGACGGGAAGACATGCTATAGGAGTATTGGAAGTAAGTGTAATAAAACTTTGGGGAATATTCTGCACTGCAGCACTCACCCAGCACAAGGCAATTTCACCAGCAAGAGAGAGACAAAATGGCCTATCCATCCCTATATATACTAACCCTCCCCTTTTCCCAAGGGCTGTACTTTCCTTCCAGCTAGGTCCACCCCTCACAAGATGTTTAACTCATTCCTTTCCTATGCTGTCAATTGTCTCTCCTTTTACGTGGAACTGGCTCTTTCAGTGATGACAGCACAGCATCAGGGATAGTGTTGACTGTGGAATACTTTCCTGCATTATAGGAACTTTCAAACATTCCAGCTCTTATAAAAAATATATTTCTTTGTGCATCATTGAGCTCTCCTTCTACCACACAAATTGTTTTCATTGCACAGTCGGTAATACCCATGTTACAGCGCTGATTATATTCCCCATCCCTTTTTTAATTGAGATGAAGTTTAGTTTCTAAAATCGAATAATGTCTAAGAAGGAAGCGGAAAAATCATAATTAGATTTTTATTGTTCCTTCGGTTGCAATCACCTCCAATGAGACTCTGAGCTCAATGCAATATTCTTCCTGAGAAGTATAATATTAATTTTTCACACGACTGATAATGTGCTTTAATGATTTAATTGCTTCAATCCGGTTTACATTTCTGTACATAAAGGGAAATTGAGAGTAACAAGCCTGCCGAAAGCTGTTCTGCCGAGTTATTCATGTTAATATATTAAACATTACTGTGGAACTATAGGTATGTGGAACAATCTGGTTTTGATGTGGATTGATAGTGTAACACGGGTACTGTAAATAAGGACTCGCAGGCAGGTTTTCCGGTTACAACCACAGTGTCTTTACTGGCATCAGACACTGTAGCACAGCATACACAAGCTTGGGCCTGGTCACACAGGTACATACAGAAAATGAAACACCAACATAAAAAGTCCCAGCACTTCCAGTGCTCAAAAGTAATTCTACTGCCGTGGCTTGCAGCCCCACATGCCATGCTCTCCTGGAACGGCCAATGTCCACAGTCCCTAGCGCTGTAAACTGATCCCTGCTCACTGGCCTCTAACAGGCATCAGCGCAATGCATTGCAGGTAAATGGGATTTTTAAACCCCACTCCTGCACCTGACTACCTGCTGTTTCTGGGTGAGCTGGAAAACCCGGACAACTGTTTCTTCAGCTGCAGATGTTTAGAATGTACAGGACTTGTTTTCTTCTCCCTTGGATGGAGCTGATTCAACCAGAATGTGAACAAATCAGGTGAGAGATCACCCCTCTCACCACAATAGATCGACAGAATCATGTTTGACAGTCAATGGGTCTACACCAGATAGTAGACAGTAAATAGGTTGTTAGGGTCAAAAGGTCAATGGGGACATTAGGTCGTGAGGTAACTGGTTGACTGTGACTTAGGGTTAAAAGGGTTAAAAGGTCAACAGTTTTAAAAGGTCGACATCAAAAAGGTCGACACTTTTTTTTTGTTATTTTGACCTAACTCTCAACCTAGCCCTAAACTTAACCCTAACAATAATAAAAATCCACAAAAAAATATGTTGTGTTGACAATTGCATGTTGGTCTTTTTAACGGGTTCACTACGGCTGGCCGGCGGTCGGGCTCCCGGCGACCAGCATCCCGGCGCCGGGAGCCCGACCGCCGGCTTACCGACAGCTTGGCGAGCGCAAATGAGCCCCTTGCGGGCTCGCTGCGCTCGCCACGCTACGGGCACGGTGGCGCGCTACGCGCGCCACACTATTTTATTCTCCCTCTATGGGGGTCGTGGACCCCCACGAGGGAAAATAATTGTCGGTATTCCGGCTGTCGGGCTCCCGGCGCCGGTATACTGAGCGCCGGGAGCCCGACCGCCGGCAAACAGAAGACCACCCCTTTTTAACCTGTCTACCTTTTAACACCGTCAACCTCAGTCACTGTAGACTAATAACCTGTCAACCTATTTGTCGAATTACTGTCCTAGCTGACCTATTTACTTTCAACCATCTGGTTTTGACCTATTGCCTGTCAACCTTCTTGCTGTCAATCTACCATCCAGATAGCTCTAATTTTACCAGTGGCACAAGAGTGTGGTCAAGTGATTTGAGGCAATGAACACGTTGTGCTGAGATGAATGAGGGGCTCAGCTGAAAGTGTCCTAATTTTTGATATGAGAAAGTTGGAAGCTAGGGGGGATCAGTACTAAATGCCGCCGGTCGGAATCCCGGCGGTCGAAATACCGACGCCGGAATCCCGACCACACAATCCCGACAGGGGTGGTGAGCGGAACGCAGCCCCTTGCGGGCTCGCTTCGCTCGCCACGCTGCGGGCACGGTGCCTCGCTATGCTCGGCACACTATTATATTCTCCCTCTATGGGTGTCGTGGACACCCACGGAGGGAGAATATGTCGGGATTGTGGCGGTCTGGATTCCGGCGTCGGTATTTCGACCGCCGGGATTCCGTCCGGCGGCATCTTGACCGCATCCCGCTAGGGGGTACATTTACTAGGGAGTTCTATTTAAGATGGAATGTTGCCCATAGCAACCAATCAGATTCAATGTATTATCTTCTAGAAGGTGCTAGATAAATGAGGAGTAGAATCTGATTGGTTGCTATGGGCAACATCCCATCTTAAATAGAACTCCCATCTAAATTTAACCCTGGGCGTCTGTAGGTTGCGGGGTCATTTTACCTTGAAAATAAATAAATTTATTTTCTGCAGCGGGGTACACTGGTATTCCACAGGGAATAACATCAGGGTGTAGAGTTGGATCTTGATCCGAGACATCAACAGGCTAAGGGGTCTATTTATTAACATTATTTGTACTAAAATAATGTTAAAAATTGTGTTTTCACACCCTTTTCACATTATTTTAGTATCACCTGAATGTATTAAAGGGCATTTGGAGCAGTTTTCATGAAACATGGCTGCACGACAGGGATTAGGTAACAGGTTCCCCCAGGTGGGACCCGCCGGTAAATCGCGATCCGGTCGTGGTCCCAGGAGATGGACCGTGCCGCTGGTGTGGACACTGTGGCAGTACAGGGGCCCCACTATATACACCAGGGCAGGGAGCACAGGTCGGATTTACTAAACTCTGTGTAATATAGGCTCCATAGTACCCGGTAGTAAAGTCCAGCAGAGGGGATAAGGCGCTGACCTGTAGCCCCTCCCCCAAATCTGGGCGCCATCTACTGCTGGTGTTCCCGCCCTGGAGCAGCATCTCTCTCTCTCCCTCACTCCCTGAAGAGATTTTGGCGCCATTACATAGCTGGGCTGATCTCTGGGACTGCTGGGCACTGTCTCCCCTGTAAAACTGCTTGTCTTGACAGCGCTGTGAATTTACAGACACTTAAGTATTTTACATGTCAATTTAGACAGTGTTAGTTAAGAACAAGTGTACTGCTATATGAATATTTAGTACAAGTATTCTGTGATATACATCCAGTGTTTACTGTGCTTTGTTATATCTGAATGCATACATATCTATATGTAGTATTACTAGTCCAGTGCAGTCTTATTGTTTACTAGGTGCTTTATCGCGCCCTACGGGCGCTCTTCACACCGTCGCAAGGGGCCACGCCCCCTTAACTCTTGCACGCCTTTCTGGGGTTCAATATTTGTATTATATGGAGTATTACCTGCATTCCTTTGTTAGTGGTTAAATATTGCACAATGAAAGGGCGTGTGATGGTGAAGGAGGCGCAGCCCCTTGTGACGGCGTGAACAGCGCCTGCAGGGCACGATGTACAGAATGTAGCGGGTGCGGGGGGGGACTGCGGATGGGGAGGGTGTCTGTAGATTCTGCAGGTGGAGGGGGGGGCGGATGCGGGGTGTGGGGGGCCCGAATGGGGAAGGGTCGGGAGGTGCTGCTGGTGGGGAAGGGACAGAGGATTGGGGGCTGCAGATGGGGGAGGGGTCCGGAGGCACTGCAGGTGGGGGAGGGGCAGGGGAGGGGCAGGTGCGGGGATGTTGCGGATGGATGAAGGGTTCCGGAGGTGCTGTGGGATGGGAAGGGGCAGGGGTACCGGGGGTGGGGTAGGGGGTCCGGAGGTGCCGCGGGTGGGGGAGGGGCGGGTGCAGGGGTGCCGTGGGTGGGGGAGTGGAGGGTGTGGGGGGGGGGACCGCAGATGGGGGAGGGTGTCTGCAGATGCTGCAGGTGGAGGGGGAGACATATATGGGGGGTGAATGGTGGAAGGGGTCTGGAGGTGCTGTGGGTGGTGGAGGGGCGGGGCAGTGGGAGCCGCGGGTGGGGTAGGGGGTCTGGAGGCACAGCGTGTGGGGGAGGGGTGGGGTGCCGCATGTGGTGGAGGGGAAGCTGCGGAGGTGTGGAGCACTGGGGAGGGGTCTGGAGTCACTGCGGGTACTATACCTGCCAAAAAGGTAGTTGGAGGGTATGCAGTAACAGGGCCAGGACAGGTTTGACAGTGTCAGAACAGGGGTGACGGGGCCAGGACAGGGGTGATGGGGCAAGTACAGGGGTGACGGGGCCAGGACAGGGGCGATGGGGCCAGGACAGAAATGACAGGGACAGGATAGAGGTGACAGGGCCAGGGTAGGGGCGGCAGGACCAGGATAGGGTTGACAGGGCAAGTACAGGGGTGACAGGGCTAGGATAGGGGTGACAGGGCCAGGATAAGGGTGAAAGGGCCAGGATAAGGGTGACAGGGCAAGGCCAGGGGTGACAGGGCAAGGCCAGGGGTGACAGGGACATGACAGAGCACAGGGCACGGGAGAGATTGGTATTAGGGACAAAACAGTGGTGACAGACAGATGTGTCTTACCGGAGCCACTGCTGGTGGCTGCTGCTGTTCCACTCCAACCTGTTGGGATCTGCTGCTGCTGGAGACTTGGCATGGCTGACTCTCTCAGGCTGGAGGCCTGCTTCCTCTGCCCGTCCGCATCGCTCCCCCCACTCCTCAGTCACACACCGCGGACCTCACGTGGCTGCCGGGCACTGTGGTAAGGGGAGACTGGGAGCGACTGGTTAGCCCCCAGGAGACGCTGTGGCTGGAGGGAGGAGGGGGTCATAGCATGCACGCGGCATAGACCTCGCGGCTGCCGGGCACTGTGGTAAGGGGAGACTGGGAGTGACTGGTTAGCCCCCAGGAGACGCTGCGGCTGGAGGGAGGAGGAGGTCGGAGCCTGCAAGCAGCGCGGACTTCTGCAGCGCTGCCCAACGGCTAAAGTGTGAGAAGGAGCTGGGCGCACCTCACTACGGGCGGCAGCTCTGCAGCTAGTGGTGGGGTTGCCGGGTCTGGAGATAACAGAGGCAGTACGGAACCTGCACAGCGGCAGGTGCCTCACAAAACTGCAGTGGAGTGTGCCAGAAGCGTGGAGTGTGCCAGAAAGTGACGCTCCTCAGCGCCACAGAGCCCCTGCTGAGTATGCTGATGTGGGGGTCAAGCACACAGTGAGCCAGTGCCCGTCTGTCTGTACGGCATACCCCCTCACACACCCCCATACCTCCCAACTGTCCCGATTTTCGCGGGACAGTCCCATTTTTTTGGGTCTGTCCCGCTGTCCCACCCGCGGGTCGCAGTGTCCCGCGGTGGGGGGGGGCAGTTGGGCAGCTCCTGTACTCGCTGTTCTGCTTAGCAGAGCAGTGGTGAATAGAAGCTGTGCGCATACGCACAGCGTCTATTTAGTGGAGACAGGAGGAGAGGGGGCATGCAAGCAGCTCACAGAGCGCTGTGCATCCCCCCTCACTGACGAAAACGGGGGCATCGCTTGCGATTGTGAGTCCTCCCATGAAGCCACCCCCCCTTTTCGTTGGTCATGCCCCCTTTTCGCTGCGCGTGTGTCCCTCCTTCTGCCTGAAGAAAGTTGGGAGGTATGCCCCTGCCTGTGCCCATACCATCTGCTTCTGCTCCTAGTCTCCTATAGATTTGCCCAGATCTGTGACTCTTTTGACTAACTCCGCCCAGTGCTGTGACTCCACCCAGCGTTAGCAAATGAGGCACAAAGTCACAGATCTGGGCTAATATATAGGAGATATGTAATAATTTCTGCATTGTACCTGTGACTGTGTGTACCTATAGCTGCTGTGTGGATTCTATTCTGTGTATCACACGTCTTGCTATCACTATATTCTGTACCCGGCATACGGTCGTTAGGTCGACACACCTTAGGTTGACAGTCATTAGGTCGACCACTGAAGGTCGGCATACATTAGGTCGACATGGTCAATAGGTCGACATGGTCATTAGGTCGACATGTACTAGGTCGACAGGTCGAAAGGTTGACATGAGTTTTTCAAAAATTTCATTTTTGGGATTTTTCCATACTTGACGATCCACGCGGAGTACGATTGGAACGGAAACCTGTGCCAAGCGCAGTGGTAGCGGATCGAGGCACCGTGCCTGAAGCATGCGAGCAAATCGAGCCATGCGAGGAGCCAGTGTGCACTAATTGGGGTTCCCCATCACTTTATGAAGAAAACGACACCAAAAACAGTCCAAAAACTCATGTCAACCTTTTCACCTGTCGACCTAGTACATGTCAACCTAATTCCCATGTCGATCTAGTGCATGTCGACCTAATGCCCATGTCGACCTTCAGTGGTCAACCTAATGACTGTCAACCTAAGTTGAGTCGACCCAACGACCCATACCCCTGTACCTGGGGGGCTAAGTGCGTCAGGGTCCCATTTAAATATAGTGTTCTACAGGATATACTGTTTTGTACTTTTCACTGTATGTTTCAGTCACCTCACACCGCTTAAATCCTTTGTTTTGTGCTTTTCATTTGCTATCACATAACACAGGATTTTATTTGCAGGTATTGTGTTTGTCTGGCTATATTGTACTGTTGCGCCCTAAGGCTACATTCCCAATAATGTCTGCTACAGGGCGGGAAATCCGTAGACACTCCTGCATCATGCAGTGCTGGCGCCATGGATTTGACTGAGGAAAAGGTTTCAGCTGATGGTTCAAGTACTGCGTGTCCTGCACCTTCCAGTCAGTCTGCAGCACCTGTGGCAAATCAAGACCCACCTTGGGCTGCTTTTTCAAATATGCTGACGACGCTTGTAACCCGGCTTACGCCCCCTGTGGGACCTCCTGTGCCATTGCAGCCACATATTGTCCCTGTAGTTAACCCGCCTTGGCCGAATGTTCTGTCTACCCAGTTGCAACAATTAAATCAGTCTTTGGTTAGACAAAAACCTACCCCTCGCCCTACTGGGGCCAAGGGGTCATCTAAACGGGCCGTTTCTTCCTCACAATCCACTAAGTTTTCAGATGATTCTTCCGATGAGGATGGGAATTATACGGATCCATATACTGATACAGTTGCTTCTGATGAGGAATCTACAACTAAAGTTGATGTTCCTGACCTAGTGGAGGCTATCAAGCTGATTCTCCCGATGTATGTATGGAGGCAGTGTATGGGTGTATGTATGTATGTATGTATGGATGCAGTGTATGGCTGTATGTATGGTGGCAGTGTATGGGTGTATGTATGTATGTATGTATGTATGTATGGATGCAGTGTATGGCTGTATGTATGGATGCAGTGTATGGCTGTATGTATGTATGTATGTATGGAGGCAGTATATGGGTGTGTGTATGTGTGTATGTATGTATGTATGGATGCAGTGTATGGCTGTATGTATGGTGGCAGTGTATGGGTGTACGTATGTATGGATGCAGAGTATGGCTGTATGTATGGAGGCAGTGTATGGCTGTATGTATGTATGGAGGCAGTGTATGGCTGTATGTATGTATGGAGGCAGTGTATGGTTGTATGTATGTATGTATGGAGGCAGTGTATGGCTATATGTATGTATGTATGTATGTATGGAGGCAGTGTATGGCTGTATGTATTTATGTATCTATGTATGTATGTATGTATGTATGTATGTAGGCAGTGTATGGCTGTATGTATGGAGGCAGTGTATGGCTGTATGTATGTATGGAGGCAGTGTATGGTTGTATGTATGTATGTATGTATGGAGGCAGTGTATGGCTGTATGTATGGAGGCAGTGTATGGCTGTATGTATGTATGTATGTATATATGTATGTATGTAGCCAGTGTATGGCTGTATGTATGTAGGCAGTGTATGGCTGTATGTATGTAGGTAGTGTATGGGTGTATGTATGTATGTATGTATGTATATATGTATGGATGCAGTGTATGGCTGTATGTATGGAGGCAGTGTATGGCTGTATGTATGTATGTATGTATGTATGTAGGCAGTGTATGGCTGTATGTATGTATGCAGTGTATGGCTGTATGTATGTAGGCAGTGTACGGCTGTATGCATGGAGGCAGTGTATGGATATTTATATGTATGTATGAAGGCAGTGTACGGATGTTTATATGTATGTATGAAGGCAGTGTATGGATGTTTATATGTATGTATGAAGGCAGTGTATGGATGTTTATATGTAAGGTTGGAGGCAGTGCATGGATGTATGTATGTATGTAATTATGAGAGACAGTGTATGTATGTATGTATGTATGTATGTATGTATGTATGAGAGAGGCAGTGTATAGATGTATATATGTATGTATGAAAGGGGCAGTGTATGTATGTATGTATGTATGTATGTACATACGTATGTATGAGAGAGGTAGTGTATGTATGCATGTATGTTGTATGAAAGAGGTAGTGTATGGATGTATGTATGTATGCATGAGAGAAGGGATGTAGTCACAATCCCGGCAGTCAGCATTTCGACACCGGGATCCCGCTTGCCAGAATGCAGACAGGGGCCCGAGGGCTATTCCCACTCATGGGTGTCCATGACACCAATAGAGTGGGAATAGAACCTGTGGTGAGCGCTTCATTGCTCTCGCCCCCCCCCCCCCCCCCCTGCTGGCATTCTGGCGGCCGGGATCCCAGCATTGGTATGCTGACTGCCAGGATCCCATAACCAACCCTGAGAGTGGCAGTGTATGGATGTATATATGCATGTACTGTATGTATGAGAGGCAGTGTATGTATGTATGTATGTATGTATGAAAAGGGTAGTGTATGGATGTATGTAAGTTTGAGAAATGCAGTGTATGGATGTGTGACCGGACGGTCTCGTACGAAAAGCAGTCACCGCTTTCGCATCCAGTCCCCAGTACACAGATTGGATGTTCAGGTCACACGGGACCTGGCCACATAGGGGATTCCCGCTTACCGTCAGTAACCGCCTGTTACTGACTCCACCTACTGCGCTGTGGGCGGGTTTATGCTGCCACCACCAAACTCCTAACCTGCCGTGGCGTTTGGAACCACGGTTCTGCTCTGTATGTGCCGACACGCTACCTTACCACACCTGTGTGGTATGGACGAATCCCCACTAGTCTTCTACCGGTAGCTGGCGGAAGGCGGAACATGGAGACGTTGTGGTGCTCCCGGGACAGCCGGAGAACGGGGCTATGTTTTGCATAGGCCTGCAGGTCACAAGATGAAGCATCATCTTTAGGGGGTAATTCCAAGTTGATCGCAGCAGGAATTTTGTTAGCAGTTGGGCAAAACCATGGCCCTCATTCCGAGTTGTTCGCTCGCAAGCTGTTTTTAGCAGATTTACTCACGCTAAGCCGCCGCCTACTGGGCGTGAATCTTAGCACCTTAAAATTGCGAACGACGTATTCGCAATATTGCGATTACACCTCTCTTAGCAGTTTCTGAGTAGCTCCAGACTTACTCGGCATCTGCGATCAGTTCTGTGCTTGTCGTTCCTGGTTTGACGTCACAAACACACCCAGCGTTCGCCCAGACACTCCTCCGTTTCTCCAGCCACTCCCGCGTTTTTCCCAGAAACGGTAGCGTTTTTTCACACACACCCATAAAACGGGCAGTTTCCGCCCAGAAACACCCACTTCCTGTCAATCACATTACGATCGCCTGAACGATGAAAAAGCCGTGAATAAAATTCCTAACTTCATAGCAAATTTACTTGGCGCAGTCGCAGTGCGAACATTGCGCATGCACACTAAGCGGAAAATCGCTGCGATGCAAAGAAATTTACCGAGCGAACAACTCGGAATGACCCCCCATGTGCACTGCAGGGGGGACAGATATAAAATGTGCAGAAAGAGTTAGATTTGGGTGGGTTATTTTGTTTTTGTGCAGGGTAAATACTGGCTGCTTTATTTTTACACTGCAAATTAGATTGCAGATTGAACACACCACACCCAAATCTAACTCTCTCTGCACATGTTAAATCTGCCTCCCCTGCAGTGCACATGGGGGGTCATTCCGAGTTGTTCGCTCGCAAGTGAATTTTAGCAGATTTGCTCATGCTAAGCCGCCGCCTACTGGGAGTGAATCTTAGCATCTTAAAATTGCGAACGATGTATTCGCAATATTGCGATTACACACCTCGTAGCAGTTTCTGAGTAGCTTCAGACTTACTCGGCATCTGCGATCATTTCACTGCTTGTCGTTCCTGGTTTGACGTCACAAACACACCCAGCGTTCGCCCAGACACTCCCCCGTTTCTCCAGCCACTCCTGCGTTTTTTCCGGAAACGGTAGCGTTTTTTCCCACACGCCCATAAAACGGCCTGTTTCCGCCCAGTAACACCCATTTCCTGTCAATCACATTACGATCGCCAGAACGATGAAAATGCCGTGAGTAAAATTCCTAAGTGCATAGCAAATTTACTTGGCGCAGTCGCAGTGCGGACATTGCGCATGCGCATTAAGCGGAAAATCGCTGCGATGCGAAGATTTTTACCGAGCGAACAACTCGGAATGACCCCCATGGTTTCGCCCAACTGCTAAAAAAATTCCTGCTGCGATCAACTTAGAATTACCCCCTTAGGCAGAAGATCTTTATTTGCCCAAATACAGCCTTCAAAAAGGCTGAGCAATACAGCAGATGTTACAGCAGAATCAAAATGGTATAATACACACTGGAGGCTCACAGGCCACCTCTTTTTATACAGTAAAATCACAAACCACAGTCCTTTCCATCCAATCAGGATGTCTTACAAAATATAAATAAATTAAATTTTCAAAGGATACAAGTTCTTTAAATAATTTCCTCTTTCCTGTCCCACAGACGTTTGTTATCAGTTTAACATTCACTATTGATAAATTTATCACATAGCTTCAAGTACGGTTTGTATTTTATTTCCCAAACAAATGTTATTCCTTCCTGCATCTACCATTCAGGATTCATATATCAATGAAACCAGCTACATAAATAAATACAGGTTCTCAACCCAATCTGACACTCACAGCCGTTACCTGCCGTGCACATCAAAAGGGTTTTGTGATTCACACATCTGCTGGGAGAGGGCGATTAGCATGCCACTTCCTATTTCCAGAGGATAGGAGATGATAAGTCAGACAGATATAGTAAGTGCATTTTTCCCTTTAAAATACAGGTGACCACATCTTAAATATTAATACATTTAAACATGCAATCCTACAATTGTACACAGAGCACTACATATGTCATGTTAAAACACATCATTAAACATATTTTTAAACAGTCCATGCCCAGCGCCGTAAGTACGGTTAACAATGACGCCAAGCGCCTATTGTCCACAAAATGGCGCCGGGCACGAGGGTTAACCCCTTCAGTGCCGCAGCCGCCATTGTACATGTGGCTGGTTAGTCTCTCCGGCCACAGGATGTATATATGTAAGTATGTATGAGAGGCAGTGTATGTATGTATGTATGTATGTATGTATGTATGTATGAAAAGGGTAGTGTATGGATGTATGTAAGTATGAGAGACGCAGTGTATGGATGTATATATATATATGTATGAGAGACAGAATTAAATAGAAAGAGATAGGCAGCTGGGTAGGGTGCCAGGATCTGGGGAGGGGGTGCCACTGAGTGTACCCATCAAGTTATTAAGGATGTCTTTGAGAGATACATTCTTGTACTCAATGCAGTCAGACGGCTAGGAAACGTATAAGACACCGCCTCTGCACTTTCACCATATTGACTGGGGAAGTCAGTAATTAATGGTGTTGGGGCACAGTAGGCAGGAGTTTTGCCTAGGGTGCCAAGAAATCTTGCACCGGCCCTGCGTATATAACCACAGCCTCCCACTACATTCAGGAGGTGGCCTCTGATGCAGGTGTAATGGCGGTCAAGGCGTCTACTACGTCTATCCTGGCTCGCCGGATTTTGTGGTTACGGTCCTGGAAAGTGTACCTGGACTCCAAAAGGTTCTCCCTTTTAAGGGAGACATACTATTTGGATAGGATCTGAACAAGATCGTGACTGACTTGGCAACAACTGACTGCATTTCTCCCAAGTACTAATCCTTCTGCTCCGAAGGCTAAGAGTTAGAGATGAGCGGGTTCGGTTTCTCTGAATCCGAACCCGCCCGAACTTCATGGTTTTTTTCACGGGTCCGAGCAGACTCGGATCTTCCCGCCTTGCTCGGTTAACCCGAGCGCGCCCGAACGTCATCATGACGCTGTCGGATTCTTGCGAGGCTCGGATTCTATCGCGAGACTCGGATTCTATATAAGGAGCCGCGCGTCGCCGCCATTTTCACACGTGCATTGAGATTGATAGTGAGAGGACGTGGCTGGCGTCCTCTCCATTTAGATTATAAGAGAGAGAGATTTACTGGAGCTTAGGACTAGGAGGAGTACTGTAGAAGTGTAGAGAGTGCAGAGAGTTTACTAGTGAGTGACCACCAGACAGTGCAGTTTATTTAATATATCCGTTCTCTGCCTGAAAAAAGCGATACACACAGTGACTCAGTCACATACCATATCTGTGTGCACTGCTCAGGCTCAGCCCAGTGTGCTGCATCATCTATATATATTATATATCTGTCTGACTGCTCAGCTCACACAGCTTATAATTGTGGGGGAGACTGGGGAGCACTGCAGTGCCAGTTATAGGTTATAGCAGGAGCCAGGAGTACATAATATTATATAGTGAGTGACCACCAGACAGTGCAGTTTATTTAATATATCCGTTCTCTGCCTGAAAAAAGCGATACACACAGTGACTCAGTCACATACCATATCTGTGTGCACTGCTCAGGCTCAGCCCAGTGGGCTGCATCATCTATATATATTATATATCTGTCTGACTGCTCAGCTCACACAGCTTATAATTGTGGGGGAGACTGGGGAGCACTGCAGTGCCAGTTATAGGTTATAGCAGGAGCCAGGAGTACATAATATTATATTAAAATTAAACAGTGCACACTTTTGCTGCAGGAGTGCCACTGCCAGTGTGACTGACCAGTGACCTGACCACACTGACCACCAGTATAGTTAGTAGTATACTTATATTGTGATTGCCTGAAAAAGTTAAACACTCGTCGTGTGACTTCACTTGTGTGTTGTTGTTTTTTTTATTCTATAAAAATAAAACTCATTCTGCTGACAGACAGTGTCCAGCAGGTCCGTCATTATATAATATATAATATATACCTGTCCGGCTGCAGTAGTGATATATATATATTTTTTATATCATTTATCATCCAGTCGCAGCAGACACAGTACGGTAGTTCACGGCTGTGGCTACCTCTGTGTCTGCACTCGGCAGGCAGTCCGTCCATAATTGTATACCACCTAACCGTGGTTTTTTTTTCTTCTTTATACATACATACTACTACGACATCTCTTTATCAACCAGTCTATATTAGCAGCAGACACAGTACAGTACGGTAGTTCATGGCTGTGGCTACCTCTGTGTCTGCACTCGGCAGGCAGTCCGTCCATAATTGTATACCACCTAACCGTGGTTTTTTTTTCTTTCTTCTTTATACATACATAGTTACATAGACATCTCTTTATCAACCAGTCTATATTAGCAGCAGACACAGTACAGTACGGTAGTTCACGGCTGTGGCTACCTCTGTGTCTGCACTCGGCAGGCAGTCCGTCCATAATTGTATACCACCTAACCGTGGTTTTTTTTTCTTTCTTCTTTATACATACATAGTTACATAGACATCTCTTTATCAACCAGTCTATATTAGCAGCAGACACAGTACAGTACGGTAGTTCACGGCTGTGGCTACCTCTGTGTCTGCACTCGGCAGGCAGTCCGTCCATAATTGTATACCACCTAACCGTGGTTTTTTTTTCTTTCTTTTTTATACATACATAGTTACATAGACATCTCTTTATCAACCAGTCTATATTAGCAGCAGACACAGTACAGTACGGTAGTTCACGGCTGTGGCTACCTCTGTGTCTGCACTCGGCAGGCAGTCCGTCCATAATTGTATACCACCTAACCGTGGTTTTTTTTTCTTTCTTCTTTATACATACATAGTTACATAGACATCTCTTTATCAACCAGTCTATATTAGCAGCAGACACAGTACAGTACGGTAGTTCACGGCTGTGGCTACCTCTGTGTCTGCACTCGGCAGGCAGTCCGTCCATAATTGTATACCACCTAACCGTGGTTTTTTTTTCTTTCTTCTTTATACATACATAGTTACATAGACATCTCTTTATCAACCAGTCTATATTAGCAGCAGACACAGTACAGTACGGTAGTTCACGGCTGTGGCTACCTCTGTGTCTGCACTCGGCAGGCAGTCCGTCCATAATTGTATACCACCTAACCGTGGTTTTTTTTTCTTTCTTCTTTATACATACATAGTTACATAGACATCTCTTTATCAACCAGTCTATATTAGCAGCAGACACAGTACAGTACGGTAGTTCACGGCTGTGGCTACCTCTGTGTCTGCACTCGGCAGGCAGTCCGTCCATAATTGTATACCACCTAACCGTGGTTTTTTTTTCTTTCTTCTTTATACATACATAGTTACATAGACATCTCTTTATCAACCAGTCTATATTAGCAGCAGACACAGTACAGTACGGTAGTTCACGGCTGTGGCTACCTCTGTGTCTGCACTCGGCAGGCAGTCCGTCCATAATTGTATACCACCTAACCGTGGTTTTTTTTTCTTTCTTCTTTATACATACATAGTTACATAGACATCTCTTTATCAACCAGTCTATATTAGCAGCAGACACAGTACAGTACGGTAGTTCACGGCTGTGGCTACCTCTGTGTCTGCACTCGGCAGGCAGTCCGTCCATAATTGTATACCACCTAACCGTGGTTTTTTTTTCTTTCTTCTTTATACATACATACTACTACGACATCTCTTTATCAACCAGTCTATATTATTAGCAGCAGACACAGTACAGTACGGTAGTTCACGGCTGTGGCTACCTCTGTGTCTGCACTCGGCAGGCAGTCCGTCCATAATTGTATACCACCTAACCGTGGTTTTTTTTTCTTTCTTCTTTATACATACATAGTTACATAGACATCTCTTTATCAACCAGTCTATATTAGCAGCAGACACAGTACAGTACGGTAGTTCACGGCTGTGGCTACCTCTGTGTCTGCACTCGGCAGGCAGTCCATAATTGTATACTAGTATCCATCTCCATTGTTTACCTGAGGTGCCTTTTAGTTGTGCCTATTAAAATATGGAGAACAAAAATGTTGAGGTTCCAAAATTAGGGAAAGATCAAGATCCACTTCCACCTCGTGCTGAAGCTGCTGCCACTAGTCATGGCCGAGACGATGAAATGCCAGCAACGTCGTCTGCCAAGGCCGATGCCCAATGTCATAGTACAGAGCATGTCAAATCCAAAACACCAAATATCAGTAAAAAAAGGACTCCAAAACCTAAAATAAAATTGTCGGAGGAGAAGCGTAAACTTGCCAATATGCCATTTACCACACGGAGTGGCAAGGAACGGCTGAGGCCCTGGCCTATGTTCATGGCTAGTGGTTCAGCTTCACATGAGGATGGAAGCACTCAGCCTCTCGCTAGAAAAATGAAAAGACTCAAGCTGGCAAAAGCAGCACAGCAAAGAACTGTGCATTCTTCGAAATCCCAAATCCACAAGGAGAGTCCAATTGTGTCGGTTGCGATGCCTGACCTTCCCAACACTGGACGTGAAGAGCATGCGCCTTCCACCATTTGCACGCCCCCTGCAAGTGCTGGAAGGAGCACCCGCAGTCCAGTTCCTGATAGTCAGATTGAAGATGTCAGTGTTGAAGTACACCAGGATGAGGAGGATATGGGTGTTGCTGGCGCTGGGGAGGAAATTGACCAGGAGGATTCTGATGGTGAGGTGGTTTGTTTAAGTCAGGCACCCGGGGAGACACCTGTTGTCCGTGGGAGGAATATGGCCGTTGACATGCCAGGTGAAAATACCAAAAAAATCAGCTCTTCGGTGTGGAGGTATTTCACCAGAAATGCGGACAACAGGTGTCAAGCCGTGTGTTCCCTTTGTCAAGCTGTAATAAGTAGGGGTAAGGACGTTAACCACCTCGGAACATCCTCCCTTATACGTCACCTGCAGCGCATTCATAATAAGTCAGTGACAAGTTCAAAAACTTTGGGTGACAGCGGAAGCAGTCCACTGACCAGTAAATCCCTTCCTCTTGTAACCAAGCTCACGCAAACCACCCCACCAACTCCCTCAGTGTCAATTTCCTCCTTCCCCAGGAATGCCAATAGTCCTGCAGGCCATGTCACTGGCAATTCTGACGAGTCCTCTCCTGCCTGGGATTCCTCCGATGCATCCTTGCGTGTAACGCCTACTGCTGCTGGCGCTGCTGTTGTTGCCGCTGGGAGTCGATGGTCATCCCAGAGGGGAAGTCGTAAGCCCACTTGTACTACTTCCAGTAAGCAATTGACTGTTCAACAGTCCTTTGCGAGGAAGATGAAATATCACAGCAGTCATCCTACTGCAAAGCGGATAACTGAGGCCTTGGCATCCTGGGTGGTGAGAAACGTGGTTCCGGTATCCATCATTACTGCAGAGCCAACTAGAGACTTGTTGGAGGTACTGTGTCCCCGGTACCAAATACCATCTAGGTTCCATTTCTCTAGGCAGGCGATACCGAAAATGTACACAGACCTCAGAAAAAGAGTCACCAGTGTCCTAAAAAATGCAGCTGTACCCAATGTCCACTTAACCACGGACATGTGGACAAGTGGAGCAGGGCAGGGTCAGGACTATATGACTATGACAGCCTACTGGGTAGATGTATGGACTCCCGCCGCAAGAACAGCAGCGGCGGCACCAGTAGCAGCATCTCGCAAACGCCAACTCTTTCCTAGGCAGGCTACGCTTTGTATCACCGGTTTCCAGAATACGCACACAGCTGAAAACCTCTTACGGCAACTGAGGAAGATCATCGCGGAATGGCTTACCCCAATTGGACTCTCCTGTGGATTTGTGGCATCGGACAACGCCAGCAATATTGTGTGTGCATTAAATATGGGCAAATTCCAGCACGTCCCATGTTTTGCACATACCTTGAATTTGGTGGTGCAGAATTTTTTAAAAAACGACAGGGGCGTGCAAGAGATGCTGTCGGTGGCCAGAAGAATTGCGGGACACTTTCGGCGTACAGGCACCACGTACAGAAGACTGGAGCACCACCAAAAACTACTGAACCTGCCCTGCCATCATCTGAAGCAAGAAGTGGTAACGAGGTGGAATTCAACCCTCTATATGCTTCAGAGGTTGGAGGAGCAGCAAAAGGCCATTCAAGCCTATACAATTGAGCACGATATAGTAGGTGGAATGCACCTGTCTCAAGCGCAGTGGAGAATGATTTCAACGTTGTGCAAGGTTTTGATGCCCTTTGAACTTGCCACACGTGAAGTCAGTTCAGACACTGCCAGCCTGAGTCAGGTCATTCCCCTCATCAGGCTTTTGCAGAAGAAGCTGGAGACATTGAAGGAGGAGCTAACACGGAGCGATTCCGCTAGGCATGTGGGACTTGTGGATGGAGCCCTTAATTCGCTTAACAAGGATTCACGGGTGGTCAATCTGTTGAAATCAGAGCACTACATTTTGGCCACCGTGCTCGATCCTAGATTTAAAGCCTACCTTGGATCTCTCTTTCCGGCAGACACAAGTCTGCTGGGGTTGAAAGACCTGCTGGTGACAAAATTGTCAAGTCAAGCGGAACGCGACCTGTCAACATCTCCTCCTTCACATTCTCCCGCAACTGGGGGTGCGAGGAAAAGGCTCAGAATTCCGAGCCCACCCGCTGGCGGTGATGCAGGGCAGTCTGGAGCGACTGCTGATGCTGACATCTGGTCCGGACTGAAGGACCTGACAACGATTACGGACATGTCGTCTACTGTCACTGCATATGATTCTCTCAACATTGATAGAATGGTGGAGGATTATATGAGTGACCGCATCCAAGTAGGCACGTCACACAGTCCGTACTTATACTGGCAGGAAAAAGAGGCAATTTGGAAGCCCTTGCACAAACTGGCTTTATTCTACCTAAGTTGCCCTCCCACAAGTGTGTACTCCGAAAGAGTGTTTAGTGCCGCCGCTCACCTTGTCAGCAATCGGCGTACGAGGTTACATCCAGAAAATGTGGAGATGATGATGTTCATTAAAATGAATTATAATCAATTCCTCCGCGGAGACATTGACCAGCAGCAATTGCCTCCACAAAGTACACAGGGAGCTGAGATGGTGGATTCCAGTGGGGACGAATTGATAATCTGTGAGGAGGGGGATGTACACGGTGATATATCGGAGGGTGATGATGAGGTGGACATCTTGCCTCTGTAGAGCCAGTTTGTGCAAGGAGAGATTAATTGCTTCTTTTTTGGGGGGGGTCCAAACCAACCCGTCATATCAGTCACAGTCGTGTGGCAGACCCTGTCACTGAAATGATGGGTTGGTTAAAGTGTGCATGTCCTGTTTTGTTTATACAACATAAGGGTGGGTGGGAGGGCCCAAGGACAATTCCATCTTGCACCTCTTTTTTCTTTTCTTTTTCTTTGCATCATGTGCTGATTGGGGAGGGTTTTTTGGAAGGGACATCCTGCGTGACACTGCAGTGCCACTCCTAAATGGGCCCGGTGTTTGTGTCGGCCACTAGGGTCGCTAATCTTACTCACACAGTCAGCTACCTCATTGCGCCTCTTTTTTTCTTTGCGTCATGTGCTGTTTGGGGAGGGTTTTTTGGAAGGGACATCCTGCGTGACACTGCAGTGCCACTCCTAGATGGGCCCGGTGTTTGTGTCGGCCACTAGGGTCGCTAATCTTACTCACACAGCTACCTCATTGCGCCTCTTTTTTTCTTTGCGTCATGTGCTGTTTGGGGAGGGTTTTTTGGAAGGGACATCCTGCGTGACACTGCAGTGCCACTCCTAGATGGGCCCGGTGTTTGTGTCGGCCACTAGGGTCGCTAATCTTACTCACACAGCTACCTCATTGCGCCTCTTTTTTTCTTTGCGTCATGTGCTGTTTGGGGAGGGTTTTTTGGAAGGGACATCCTGCGTGACACTGCAGTGCCACTCCTAGATGGGCCCGGTGTTTGTGTCGGCCACTAGGGTCGCTTATCTTACTCACACAGCGACCTCGGTGCAAATTTTAGGACTAAAAATAATATTGTGAGGTGTGAGGTATTCAGAATAGACTGAAAATGAGTGTAAATTATGGTTTTTGAGGTTAATAATACTTTGGGATCAAAATGACCCCCAAATTCTATGATTTAAGCTGTTTTTTAGTGTTTTTTGAAAAAAACACCCGAATCCAAAACACACCCGAATCCGACAAAAAAAATTCGGTGAGGTTTTGCCAAAACGCGTTCGAACCCAAAACACGGCCGCGGAACCGAACCCAAAACCCGAAAAATTTCAGGCGCTCATCTCTACTAAGAGTACCACTTTGCATTCTTTTCGACCTCCAGGTAAATCAAAGGGTTAGGCGTACCCGAGATAGGCTCGTACTTCCAAAACTACCAAGCACAAGTCTAAGCAATCTTGGGCCGCCTCAGCCTGCTTCCAAACAGAACAAGCCTGCGGCATAATGGGGCAAGCCTCCCCCTGGGGGACCCCAGGGTGGGAGGCTGACTTCTGCAGTTTGCCCAGGCCTGGTAAAAAAACACTTCAGACGCCTGGGTGCGGTAAGTTGTCTCTCATGGGTACGCAATCTCCTTCAAGAGACGTCCCCCTCACCAGTTCTGCTCGACGGTTATCCCTACAGATCCGCTGAAAGCACTGACTTTACACTTGGTTGTACAATCTCGCCTAGATACTGGAGTGATTGTGCCGGTACCTCTGTCTCAAAGAGGCAGGGGCTACTATTCGACCCTGTTTCTAGTCCCGAAACCAAATGGGTCCTCTCGGCCTACACTCAAATCTTTGAACAAATTTGTGAGGGTATCCAAATTCCGTATGGAAACTCTGCGTTCTATTGTACTGGCCATGGAACCCAAGGACTATATGGTATCCCTGGACATACAGGATGCTTACCTGCACATTCCTATTGCCATGTCGCATCAGCAACATCTGCGGTTTGCTATTGGCAACCTACATTATCAATTCCAGGCCTTGCCTTTCGGAGTGACCACGGCTCCTCAGATTTTCACCAAGGTCATGGCAGTCATGACGGCTCTTCTCCGCAGTCAGGGTGTCAGGATCATGCAACTGACAACTTGCTGATCCTGGTGAGCTCCCCAGAGGTTCTCCTCAGTCATCTGGAACAATTCCTACAAGTCCACGGGTGGCTCATCAACTGGAAGAGGTCCTTGCTGGTCCCTGCTCAGAGCATGGTGCACCTGCGGGCATTGTTGGAAACACACACAACCAACGATTGTTCTTGTCTCCAGAGAAGGTCCTGAAACTTCATGACAGGATCAGATACTTCCTCTCTCACCAGAGAGTGTCAGTACACTCGGCGATGCAAGTACTAGGCCTCATGGTGTCGGCATTCGACATGGTAGAGTACGCTCAATTTCATTCCCGTCTGTAGAGGCTAACCCTCTCCAAGTGGGATGGCCTGCCTCACCGGATCAGGTCTCAAATTATCTACTTGACTTCGGAGGTTCGTCTGTCACTGAGCTGGTGGCTACAGGACCAACAGTTGAGCACGGGCCATCCCTTCTGGATCTCCAACTGGGTCCTCCTGACAACGGACGCCAGTCTGCGAGGTTGGGGTGTGGTGTTAGAGCAACACTCTCTCCAGGGTCGGTGGACCAGGGAGGAATCTCTCCTTCCGATAAACATTCTGGAATTGCGGGCAGTGTTCAATGCGTTAACAGAATAGGCCTGTTTAAGTACAATCAGACAATGCCACCATGGTGGCGTACATAAATCATCAAGGAGGCATTCGAAGCCGTATGGCAATGATGGAACTGTCAAAAGTCCTCCAATGGGCGGAACGCCATCTGCCAGCTATATCGGCAGTGTTCATTCCGGGAGTCCTCAACTGGGAAGCGGCGTGTACACCGGAGAGTGGAGTCTTCATCCAGAAGTCTTTCAACTCTTAGTGGACAAGTGGGGCCTACCAGATGTAGACCTCATGGCATCTCGATACAATCACAAGGTTCCAGTCTTCGGAGCAAGGACAAGGGATCCTCAAGGAGCTTTTCGTGGACGCACTGGCAATTCCATGGAACTTTCGGCTGCCATACGTGTTCCCTCCAGTATCGCTCCTGCCCAGGGTAATACGGAAGTTCAAGCAAGAAGGAGACATACTACTTCTAATTGCTTCAGCGTGGCCCAGACGGCATTCTCAGACCTGCAGGGTCTCTCGATAGAGCGTCCTCTTCAAATTCCTTAATGCCCAGACCTCCTCGTTCAGGCTCTTGTGTCTACCTGGACCTGGCCAGACTGGCTTTGACAGCGTGGCTCTTGAAGCATCACTCCTGAGAGGAAAAGGATTCTCTGAGGCGGTCATTCAAACTATGTTGAAAGCCCGTAAACCGGCTTCAGCTCGGATTTATTACAGGGTCTGGAATTCTTACTTCACATGGTGTGCTGCTAAGAGTTATGATGCATATACTTTCAAAACTTCCAGACTTTTGGCTTTTCTACAGCAAGGCCTAGACTTGGGCCTTCGTCTGGCCTCCCTCAAGGTTCATATATCTGCCTTGTCGGTGTGGTTTCAGAGAAAAATTGCGTCTCTTCCTGACGTTCACACTTTCATTCAGGGTGTTCTAAGGATTCAGCCTCCCTATGTCCCTCCTGTGGCTCCATTTGATCTGTCTGTCATCTTAAATGCCCTGCAAGAGTCTCCATTTGAACCTCTTGAGTCTGTGGACCTTAAATGCCTTACGCTTACGGTCATGTATCTGTTGGCTATTGCCTTTGCTAGAAGGGTGTCAGACTTAGGTACTTTGGGGGTCATTCCGAGTTGATTGCTAGCTAAAAATGTTTGCTGCGCAGCGATGAAGCAAAAAAAAACAGCACTTCTGCGCATGCGGCACAGTGCGCACGCGCGACGTAATTTCACAATGGGCAATGTAGTTTTACACAAGGTCTAGCGAAGCTTTTCAGTCGCACTGCTGGTCGCAGAGTGATTGACATGAAGTGGGCGTTTCTGGGTGTCAACTGACCATTTTCAGGGAGTGTTCGAAAAAACGCAGGCGTGCCAGGAAAAACGCAGGCATGCCAGGAAAAACGCAGGCGTGGCTGGCCGAACGCAGGGCGTGTTTGTGACGTCAAATCAGGAAATGAACAGTCTGAAGTGATTGCAAGCTAAGAGTAGGTCTGGAGCTACTCTGAAACTGCACAATTTTTTTTTGCAGCCTGTCAAAGTCGAAAAATATTGCAGTACACACATCACGTACTAACAACACACACATGCCCGCTGCGCGTGCACTTGTTCCGCCGTGCGTGCAGATATCCGCAATTTGCGTATGGTCGCTCCCGCGATCCTGCGCGTGGTATGGGTATTTACGGCGGAGTTTGTGAACGCATGGAGGGCTATCAAAACATTACATATTTAATCCAAATAGTGCACATTGTACACATAGTCCCTCTGCACCACATCAGCAAGTATCAACAGTTTAAATGATTTCAGAACGGAGGGATTCACCTTTGCATGATAGGAGGGGACAGACTAAGGTTATAAGGTGATGTTTGGTATCCAGCTGTAGGGTATTTTAAGGGTAACATTCCGGTATTGGTTTGCGGAAGATCGCATGTTCCTGAGGATAGTTATTTGCAGAAGCAGAATATAGGTTTAAACTGTATTTACTGTATATTATGTATGCGGCGGGAATCCAGAGGAGACCACCCACAAGAGCAGTTGAGAAAGACATCGCCCACCTTTTCAAATCAACCTATGACCTCTCCTGTACTGTAAAGATGCATCCCTGTGTCCAATGGACAAAGGGATTACAGTATCCATTGTATTGCTTTTGGAAGTATTGTATAAAAAGCCTGTTGCTGCCTGGCCGGTCAGAAGACTCTTAACGCTATCTACCTGATTAGGAGGACTGGACCAGGAAGCGCATGCGAATATTCTCACGTATGTACATTGACTGTAGCCATTTACTCTTGTATTGTAGTGTATAAATTGTATTGTTAAACCCCCTTTCAGATATATTACTCTGTGGTGTCGGAACCCAGTGTTTAACTACAAATCGGTGTTGTGTCCTCTTTTCCCTGCTAGGGTTTAAAGTGTATTACATTACCTAACTGTATAAGGTTCAAAAGTGTATTAATAAGGTGTGTACGCGCTGCGGGTACTTTGTACCGTCAGCGCTGCATAAGGTGTAAAGTATAATATCATTGCATTGCATTACTACGAAGTTTTAAGGTGTATCAATTGAGTGTGTACGCGCTGCGTGTACTTTGTACCCTCAGCGCGGCGTTTGTATGCAGATTCCGTACGTGGTACGGGACTCATTACGCAAATAGCGTAAAAGGTAAATAGAGTGAATATTTAGTTTAGCGGCCGTAGCGGCTCCATGGTAAAAGTGTGTTAAAAGGTATAACTTTATGGTTTAAGATAATATCGACATTATCAAGCCACTCTGCAATCCTTTCGTTCGCACTTTTGCTAAGCTAATATACACTCCCAGAGGGCGGCAGCTTAGCGTTTGCACGACTGCTAAAAACTGCTAGCGAGTGATCAACTCGGAATGACCCCCTTTATCCTGTCATCCACCCTTTCTGATTTTTCACTGTGACCAGGCAGTTCTTCGAACTCGCCCTGGTTATTTACCTAAGGTTGTATCATCTTTTCACCTTAACCAGGAGATTGTGGTTCCAGCCTTCATCTCTACTGGTTTGTCCTCCAAAGAAAGATCTTTGGACGTGGTACGGGATTTCCATATTTACGTGGAGAGGGCTGCCTCTATCATGAGATCAGATACCCTGTTTGTACTTTTTGGTTTTCACAAACGTGGCTGGCCTGCGAATAAGCAAACCTTGGCCAGATGGATTAGAATGGTGATTGCACAAGCTTATGTACCGGCTGGGCTCCCAGCTCCTGCTGCTATCAAGGCCCATTCTACTCGGTCAGTTGGACCTTCTTGGACGGCCCGCCGTGGCGCGTCCGCAGAACAATTGTGCAAGGCGGCTACATGGTCAGGGTCAAACGCAGGATTTAGTGAGGGGGGTTTCCGTGGGTGGGTGTATATGTATATGCGCATGTATGTGTAATAAATATATGTGTATGTGTATATATATATGTATATATATATATATATATATATATATATATATACACATACATATATACACACACACAAACAAACATACTTACACTACATATATATGTACGGAGGCAGGACGGCACTCAGAGACTGGTAAACCATAGAAAATCAGCACAGGACGCTGTAGCTGTTTGTCAACGTTTCAGAGTTAGACTCCTTTAAAAGAGTCTAACTCTGAAACGTTGACAAACAGCTACAGCGTCCTGTGCTGATTTTCTATGATTTACCAGTCTCTGAGTGCCGTCCTGCCTCCGTACATATTATCTAACTCTGACGGGCACCGGAGCATGTTGTACGGTACTAGTAAGGAGGGCAATTAATCTTTTGCAGATATATATATATATATATATATATGTGCCAATAGAGGAATGGGCGCACTTGGGTTGTTTTTCCACCCAATATTCAACGGGGAAAAACAGCAGTCTCCCTAAGATATTTACTCCTAATTTGTGAGCATAAAACCACATTTAACATGTTCCATGTAAAATTTATTACAACATAAAAGCAATGATACAAAACGGTATAGTATCTCTTCTTGCAGATAACACCATATAGTACAGAGGACCAGTTGAAATAACTTTGATAGATTCCTCCTTCTCCTTTGACAATTCGGAGATTTGATGTTTATGAACAAATAACCCGACGCGTTTCGTCTTACTCTAAGACTTCATCAGGGGTATGTCTCTAGTGCTTGATAAATACTGTTAGTGCATCAATAAAATGGCAATTACGTATTCTGGATACTTGAAAAAACCACACACCGGTGGGGTACACAGGTGAAAGTTAGATTAAGCCTTATGGTTAAGTGCTTGAATAACAAGTTCAAACGCATAGGCCTGAACGCAAGTTCAAATAGGTATGTGACCTTATGATTCAGGGATTTGGAAAACAAGTTCAAATACACAGGTCTACCACAATTTCATATGCGTGTGTAACCTTGCCAGCAGCTACAATAGCTTCAAGTCACAACCAGTGTAAATATATATATATATATACACACACAACATCGAGGGTGCGGCACTCTTGGCGACTTGGAGAAAAAACTTGTTAAACAGCGTGTAGAAGCAACGTTTCAATGACCTTTACTCCGTCATTTTCATCAGGTTTAACAAGTTTTTTCTCCAAGTCACCAGGAGTGCCGCACCCTCAGTGTTGCATGGACTTACCTGTGAGGGCACCCGGTGCATTTAATTCAATATTGGGAGAGCCGGGCATCTTGGCATATATATATATATATATATATATATATATATATATGTACAGCAGCAGCCAGCACTCACAAAAACACACAGCCTGCTCAGGTGTCCGAATCCGTCTGTCTACAGCCAGGAAATGAAACGGCACTTAAACAACATTAATATATCAAAAGGTGTAATATGACAGTCAACGTTTCGAGTCTTAAAGCCCGAAAAAAAAACAATAGGTACACAATGTGACAATGAACTTACCCACATAAATACCCCCAGTGGATTGGCGCCATCACCCGCGAATCTCCACGGGCATCTCCCTGCCAGGGTCGGCTTCCGTCACTGCACTTCCGGTCCCGGCGCTGTCCGTCACCATAATATATACATAAATAACACACATTTTTATATACATACACAAACACACACATGTAAACAAACACACACACATACATACATACTGCACATACACAAGGACACACACAAACCCACATACATACATACATTCCATACACATACACACATAAACAAAGATTAAAAACGTACATATAGTATACAGCATTGCACTACACCAGGGCTGGGAGCAGAGGGGCAGCCGCGGCAGCATGAGGCAGAGTGAGGACGGAGGGAGCTGCTGTGGCTGCGCATGTGCAGTCAGCAGCTCCCCTCGCACCCGAGATATTCTGTAAACAGAGAGCTGCACAGCTCTCTGCTCTTGCTGAAGTTCCGCATCCGCGATCGCGGTCGCGGCTTTTGCTGAGAAGGAGACAGCCGTGTCTCCGTCTCAAACAATGTTTTGCGGTCATCAGGGGGGGTTTCCAGGTACTTGGAAAACCCCCCCCCCCTGTGTGCGCCACTGGTGGTCCTCCGTGAACATGTTCATCAGGTTCTATGCCTTTGATACTTGCGCCTCCCAGGATGCTTCCTTTGGACGCCGGGTTCTTGTGCCCCCTTCAGTGCGTCCCCTCCCTTGAGGAACTGCTTTAGGACATCCCCTATGTCATTCCCTGTGGAGCCCAGTGTACCCCGCTGCAGAAAAGGAGATTTATGGTAGACTTACCATTGTTAAATCTCTTTCTGCGAGGTGCACTGGATTCCACAGGGCGCCCACCACTTAGCTTCTTTGGGTTTGTATGGCATTAGCTGTTAGTCCCTTCTCCTGTCGTGAGAATTTGGTTCTATGTGACTAACATCTACTGTCTCTCTTACCTGCTACTGCATTGGACTGTTTAACAAAACTGAGCTCCAGTGCCTGGAGGCGGGGCTATAGAGGGTGCAATGCAGCCTGGGAACAGTCAAAGCTTTAGCCTGTTGGTGCCTCGGATCAAGATCCAACTCTACACCCCGATGTAATTCCCTGTGGAATCCAGTGTACCTCGCAGAAAGAGATTTAACAATGGTAAGTCTACCATAAATCTCCTTTTGTTGCTGCATCAGGGTCTGATGAAAGGTTTTCTGTGCATTTGTTTGGAATTAAATTATCCACAGCCATCCTACTGCTTAATGTGACCTCCAGAATGGTAGCCTGCGTACAGTGCTGCTCAGCCCAACAGTCAACCAATGTCATCCAAGATCTGTTCACCTCCCATGATATTATCCCACAATAGGCGATGCTTTCAGACTATAATAACACAAGGCCGTTACGGCTGATGCTGTTATGCACGCTCATTGGGGGTATTCCAAGTTGATCGCAGCAGGAATTTTTATAGCAATTGTGCAAAACCAGGGACCTCATTCCGAGTTGTTCGCTCGGTAATTTTCTTCGCATCGCAGCGATTTTCCGCTAATTGCGCATGCGCAATGTTCGCACTGCGACTGCGCCAAGTAAATTTGCTATGCAGTTAGGTATTTTACTCACGGCATTACAAGGTTTTTTCTTCGTTCTGGTGATCGTAATGTGATTGACAGGAAGTGGGTGTTTCTGGGCGGAAACTGGCCGTTTTATGGGTGTGTGTGAAAAAACGCTGCCGTTTCTGGGAAAAACGCGGGAGTGTCTGAAGAAACGGGGGAGTGTCTGGGCGAACGCTGGGAGTGTTTGTGACGTCGAACCAGGAACGAAACTGACTGAACTGATCGCAGTTGCCGAGTAAGTCTGGAGCTACTCAGAAACTGCTAAGAAGTGTCTATTCGCAATTCTGCTAATCTTTCGTTCGCAATTTTACTATGCTAAGATTCACTCCCAGTAGGCGGCGGCTTAGCGTGTGCAAAGCTGCTAAAAGCAGCATGCGAGCGAACAACTCGGAATGACCCCCCATGTGCACTGCAGGGGAGGCAGATATAACATGTGCAGAGAGAGTTAGATTTGGGTGTGGTGTGTCCAATCTGCAATCTAATTTGCAGTTTAAAAATAAAGCAGCCAGTATTTACCCTGCACAGAAACAAAATAACCCACCCAAATCTAACTCTTTCTGCACATGTTATATCTGCCTCCCCTGCAGTGCACATGGTTTTGCCCAACTGCTAAAAAATTTCCTTCTGCGATCAACTTGGAATTACCCCCAGAGTTAGGTCGGCCTTGACATAACTCCTAGCTCTGAGTACAAACTCTAATGGAGGGTTTCATTAATGAGGACAAAGCTGCCCGTTGTCAGGAATGGAGCTAACAAAATAAATCTGACTCACATTATAAGATGCACTCTCTGAGCCCCTTCACATTGTATACCTGTAGAATTAACCTTTTCAGTCTCAACTCTCATCGTTGATTACAACAACAGTGTAGACTCAAAGGGGTAAATTTACTAAGGTGGGAGGTTTTTTTTAGAACTGGTGAGGTTGCTCATAGCGTCCAATCAGATTCTTCTTAACATTTATCTAGCTGATTCTAGATGATAGTAGATAGAATTTGATTTGTTGCTAGTGATGTGCACCGGAAATTTTTCGGGTTTTGTGTTTTGGTTTTGGGTTCGGTTCCGCGGCCGTGTTTTGGATTCGGACGCGTTTTGGCAAAACCTCACAGAAAATTTTTTGTCGGATTCGGGTGTGTTTTGGATTCGGGTGTTTTTTTCAAAAAACCCTAAAAAACAGCTTAAATCATAGAATTTGGGGGTAATTTTGATCCCATAGTATTATTAACCTCAATAACCATAATTTCCACTCATTTCCAGTCTATTCTGAACATCTCATACCTCACAATATTATTTTTAGTCCTAAAATTTGCATCGAGGTCGCTGGATGGCTAAGCTAAGCGACACAAGTGGCCGACACAAACACCTGGCCCATCTAGGAGTGGCACTGCAGTGTCAGGCAGGATGGCACTTCAAAAAAATTGTCCCCAAACAGCACATGATGCAAAGAAAAAAAGAGGCGCAATGAGGTAGCTGTGTGACTAAGCTAAGCGACCCAAGTGGCCGACACAAACACCTGGCCCATCTAGGAGTGGCACTGCAGTGTCAGACAGGATGGCACTTGAAAAAAATACTCCCCAAACAGCACATGATGCAAAGAAAAAAAGAGGCGCACCAAGGTCGCTGTGTGACTAAGCTAAGTGACACAAGTGGCCGACACAAACACCTGGCCCATCTAGGAGTGTCACTGCAGTGTCACGCAGGATGGCCCTTCAAAAAAATACTCCCCAAACAGCACATGATGCAAAGAAAAAAAGAGGCGCAATGAGGTAGCTGTGTGACTAAGATAAGCGACCCAAGTGGCCGACACAAACACCTGGCCCATCTAGGAGTGGCACTGCAGTGTCAGACAGGATGGCACTTCAAAAAAATTGTCCCCAAACAGCACATGATGCAAAGAAAAATGAAAGAAAAAAGAGGTGCAAGATGGAATTGTCCTTGGGCCCTCCCACCCACCCTTATGTTGTATAAACAGGACATGCACACTTTAACGAACCCATCATTTCAGCGACAGGGTATGCCACACGACTGTGACTGAAATGACTGGTTGGTTTGGGCCCCCACCAAAAAAGAAGCAATCAATCTCTCCTTGCACAAACTGGCTCTACAGAGGCAAGATGTCCACCTCATCATCATCGTCCGATTCATCACCCCTTTCACTGTGTACATCCCCCTCCTCACAGATTATTAATTCATCCCCACTGAAATCCACCATCTCAGGTCCCCGTGCACTTTCTGGAGGCAATTGCTGCTGGTGAATGTCTCCACGGAGGAATTGATTATAATTCATTTTAATGAACATCATCTTCTCCACATTTTCTGGAAGTAACCTCGTACGCCGATTGCTGACAAGGTGAGCGGCGGCACTAAACACTCTTTCGGAGTACACACTGGAGGGAGGGCAACTTAGGTAGAATAAAGCCAGTTTCTGCAAGGGCCTCCAAATTGCCTCTTTTTCCTGCCAGTATACGTACGGACTGTCTGACGTGCCCACTTGGATGCTGTCACTCATATAATCCTCCACCATTCTTTCAATGGTGAGAGAATCATATGCAGTGACAGTAGACGACATGTCAGTAATCGTTGGCAGGTCCTACAGTCCGGACCAGATGTCAGCACTCGCTCCAGACTGCCCTGCATCACCACCAGCGGGTGGGCTCGGAATTCTTAGCCTTTTCCTCGCACCCCCAGTTGCGGGAGAATGTGAAGGAGGAGCTGTTGACGGGTCACGTTCCGCTTGATTTGACAATTTTCTCACCAGCAGGTCTTTGAACCCCTGCAGACTTGTGTCTGCCGGAAAGAGAGATACAACGTAGGTTTTAAATCTAGGATCGAGCACGGTGGCCAAAATGTAGTGCTCTGATTTCAACAGATTGACCACCCGTGAATCCTGGTTAAGCGAATGAAGGGCTCCATCCACAAGTCCCACATGCCTAGCAGAATCGCTCTGTTTTAGCTCCTCCTTCAATGTCTCCAGCTTCTTCTGCAAAAGACTGATGAGGGGAATGACCTGACTCAGGCTGGCAGTGTCTGAACTGACTTCACGTGTGGCAAGTTCAAAGGGTTGCAGAACCTTGCACAACGTTGAAATCATTCTCCACTGCGCTTGAGACAGGTGCATTCCACCTCGTTTGCCTATATCGTGGCCAGATGTATAGGCTTGAATGGCCTTTTGCTGCTCCTCCATCCTCTGAAGCATATAGAGGGTTGAATTCCACCTCGTTACCACCTCCTGCTTCAGATGATGGCAGGGCAGGTTCAGGTGTGTTTGGTGGTGCTCCAGTCTACTGTACGCGGTGCCTGAACGCCGAAAGTGGCCCGCAATTCTTCGGGCCACCGACAGCATCTCTTGCACGCCCCTGTCGTTTTTTAAATAATTCTGCACCACCAAATTCAAGGTATGTGCAAAACATGGGACGTGCTGGAATTTGCCCAGATGTAATGCACGCACAATATTGCTGGCGTTGTCCGATGTCACAAATCCCCAGGAGAGTCCAATTGGGGTAAGCCATTCTGCGATGATCTTCCTCAGTTGCCGTAAGAGGTTTTCAGCTGTGTGCGTATTCTGGAAAGCGGTGATACAAAGCGTAGCCTGCCTAGGAACGAGTTGGCGTTTGCGAGATGCTGCTACTGGTGCCGCCGCTGCTGTTCTTGCAGCGGGAGGCAATACATCTACCCAGTGGGCTGTCACAGTCATATAGTCCTGAGTCTGCCCTGCTCCACTTGTCCACATGTCCGTGGTTAAGTGGACATTGGGTACAACTGCATTTTTTAGGACACTGGTGACTCTTTTTCTGAGGTCTGTGTACATTTTCGGTATCGCCTGCCTAGAGAAATGGAACCTAGATGGTATTTGGTACCGGGGACACAGTACCTCAATCAAGTCTATAGTTGGCTCTGAAGTAACGATGGATACCGGCAGTGGCGGATTTAGGGGGGGGGGCACCAAGGCACGTGCCCCCCCTGTCATTTTTAATAGATGTTTTTTATTGTCCATGCTGCTGTGCGCACCCGCCCCCGACATGTCCCCCGCCGCTGTGCGCATCCGCCTCCGGCACCTGACATGTCCCCCTCAGTGGCGCACGCCCCCCTGATGAGTTGAATCTCCTGTTCTTAAGATGGAGACACAGCTGTCTCCATCTCAGGTAAAAGCCGCGGCAGCAGAGAGCTACCATAGCTCTCTACTATAAACAGTCCGGAGGGGTGAAGGGGGAGCTGCTGGCTGCTCAAGTTCCCTCCGTCCTTACAGTGCTGCTAGCGCCTGGTGGAAGGGTAATTACATACTGTAACTGTATGTATGTTTGTATTTGTAGTAATTTATGTATGTGTGTATGTATGTGATTGTGTATGTATGTTTGGGTGTGTGTTTGTGTATATGTGTTTGTGTGTTACTCTGTGTGTATTATATGGTGCAATACTGCATGTCCCTGGTGCAGTAGTTCCCTGGGTGGAGACTGGCATGCACCCCTCCATGCAGTGGAAACCAGGTGGCACTTAGTAGCCTTTGTGAGTAAATCAATGTATTACAAAAGGCATAGTGTACCGATGTTTCAATGGGCGTTTTTTTCAAGGTGCTTTACTGTAGGCTTGAAGGAAAAAAAAACGCTTTATGTGGCGTTGAAACGTCGGTACACTATGCCTTTTGTACTGTAATACATTGATTTACTCACAGAGACCGCTGAGTACCGCCTGGTTCTACTGCATGGGGGGGGGGGGGCATGCCACCTATTACATATATGGAGGGCACCTTGGTATTAAGCAACATCTTCAGTGAGTGCCTATTTTTTGTCATTAGATATATATATATATATATATACATACATACATACATACACACACACACACATGCACGTGCACACATACATACATACATACATACATACACACATACACACACCCACACATGTACGTGCACACATACATACATACATACATACACACATACACACACCCACACATGTACGTGCACACATACATACATACATACATACATACACACATACACACATGGAAACCCCCCTCACTAAATCCTGCGTTTGCCCCTGCCCCTGCTCTCCTGTCACCTGCTGCTGCTGTTCTGCTCACACGGAGGAGCCGAGCAGGAGGAGGAACTTTACAGATGCAGCCCGCCGCCGCTGCTACCGATCTCCGGCGTGGTGCTGTGCTCCCCACTGACACCACACCGTGTACGCTGTGCAGTGAAAGTGTACTACTCACACTCTCACTCTTAGCCGCCGGCGCTGATCCTCCCCTGCCTAATAACCAAAGGGAACCTGGTGCCCGCAACGTAATGTGAAGACATCACGCCATCCGCAGCAGCTGTCTTCTCCTGTACCCTTAGGACCTGTACCCACCATGCGCTGTCGGCTCCTTCCAGTCCTCAGGTACCAGCCAGTGGGGCAAACCTGCTGTAAGGTATTTGCTCCAAAACAATGCCCACTGCCTTGACTATAATATAATACTACAAGTGCGTGGACTGTAATATAATGCTACAAGTGCCTGTAATATAATGCTACAATGCACTTGTAGAATTATATTATATCCCATGCATTGTAGCATTATATTACAGGCACTAGTAGCATTATATTACAGTCCATGCACTTGTAGTATTATAGTAAATGTGATGCCGGGAGGGAGGCATGGGCGTGCGATATTGTCAGGGAATGCTTCATTACTTAGATTATTTTGAATAGGAAAGTATGGTTTTTTGAGAATAGTATGTACAGTCACATCATGTGTATATAATATATTTTTCTTTCCTGAAACAAATGTTTTGTCCCTGTATCTCTACCTCAGCCCCCTCACCCTCCCTGTATCTCCCCCTCAGCCCCCTCACCCTCCCTGTAGCTCACCCTCAGTGTCCCTGTCCTCATCCTGTAACTCCCCCTCAGCGCCCTTACTCTCCCCCTCACCCTCCCTGTATCTCCCCCTCAGCGCCTTTATCCTCACCCTCCCTGTAACTCCCCCTCAGAGCACTCACCCTCTCTGTAACTATCCTCAGCGCCCTTACCCTCCCCATATTTCCCCCTCAATGCCCTTACCCTCACCCTCCTTGTATCTCACCCTCAGTACCCTTACCCTCACTCTTCCTGTGACTATCACTAAGCACCCTCCCCCTCCCTGTATCTCCCCCTCAGGGGGGGGAGTGGGGGTAAACTGGGGAGAGAGAATGGTGCTGCTGTGAGCGGTCTTTTGCTGGGGGGGGGGGAGTGGGGGTGACCTTCCTGCTGTCAATCTTCATGCGATCGCCCCTGCGATCGCTTTCTTCTGTGTTCTTGTCGTTGCCCAGCAACGGCCGTCGCTGAGCAATAATGCGCCTGCGCATTGCGTCCGCTACGTATGTGCAGTTCCGACCCGTTCGCACGGCTGCGAAAACCAGCAGCGTGCGAACATTTCGGAATGATCCCCATAAGGTATAAGAACTAACTGTGGACCTGTACCCCCTCCAGCAGTGCATTTCGATCATAGACACACTCGATACTCACATTGAGCACTTGACCACACCCCCTCACACAATTGGTCACACGCACTGAAACTTCGCCACGCCCACTCCACTTCTAACTCCACCCCTCCTTGATAGCACAACCACTTATGGTGCCCCCCCTGTCATTCTTTTCTGGATCCGCCCCTGGATACCGGAACCATGTTTCTCACCGCCCAGGCTGCCAAGGCCTCTGTTATCCGCTTTGCAGCAGGATGACTGCTGTGATATTTCATCTTCCTCGCATCCTCGCAAAGGACTGTTGGATAGTCAATTGCTTACTGGAAGTAGTACAAGTGGTCTTCCGACTTCCCCTCTGGGATGCCGATCGACTCCCAGCAGCAACAACAGCAGCGCCAGCAGCAGTAGGCGTTACACTCAAGGATGCATCGGAGGAATCCCAGGCAGGAGAGGACTCGTCAGACTTGCCAGTGACATGGCCTGCAGGACTATTGGCTTTCCTGGGTAAGGAGGAAATTGACACTGAGGGAGTTGGTGGTGTGGTTTGCGGGAGCTTGGTTACAAGAGGAAGGGATTTAGTGGTCAGTGGACTGCTTCCGCTGTCGCCCAAAGTTTTTAAACTTGTCACTGACTTATGATGAATGCGCTGCAGGTGACGTATAAGTGAGGATGTTCCGGGGTGGTTAACGTCCTTACCCCTACTTATTACAGCTTGACAAAGGCAACACACGGCTTGACACCTGTTGTCCGCATTTGTGTTGAAATAATTCCACACCGAAGAGCTGATTTTTTTTGTATTCTGACCAGGCATGTCAATGGCCATATTCGTTCCACGGACAACAGGTGTCTCCCCGGGTGCCTGACTTAAACAAACCACCTCACCATCAGAATCCTCCTTGTTAATTTCCTCCCCAGCGCCAGCAACACCCATATCCTCATCCTGGTGTACTTCAACACTGACATCTTCAATTTGACTATCAGGAACTGGACTGCGGGTGCTCCTTCCAGCACTTGCAGGGGGCGTGCAAATGGTGGAAGGCGCAAGCTCGTCCCGTCCAGTGTTGGGAAGGTCAGGCATCGCAACCGACACAATTGGACTCTCCTTGGGGATTTGTGATTTCGAAGAACGCACAGTTGTTTGCTGTGCTTTTGCCAGCTTAAGTCTTTTCTTTTTTCTAGCGAGAGGATGAGTGCTTCCATCCTCATGTGAAGCTGAACCACTAGCCATGAACATAGGCCAGGGCCTCAGCCGTTCCTTGCCACTCCGTGTCGTAAATGGCATATTGGCAAGTTTACGCTTCTCCTCAGACGCTTTTAATTTTGATTTTTGGGTCATTTTACTGATCTTTTGTGTTTTGGATTTTACATGCTCTGTACTATAAAAATTGGGCATCGGCCTTGGCAGACGACGTTGATGACATTTCATCGTCTCGGCCATGACTAGTGGCAGCAGCTTCAGCACGAGGTGGAAGTGGATCTTGATCTTTCCCTATTTTTTTAACCTCCACATTTTTGTTCTCCATATTTTAATGCGCACAACTAAAAGGCACCACAGGTATACAATGTAGATGGATGGATAGTATACTTTATGGATGACGAGTGACGACACAGAGGTAGGTACAGCAGTGGCCTACCGTACTGCTATATACAGTATAATGGACCTGGTGGACACTGTCAGCAGACTGCGTTTATAGTATAAAAAAAAAAGACACCACAGGTATACAATGTAGATGGATGGATAGTATACTTATGGACGACGAGTGACGACACAGTGGTAGGTACAGCAGTGGCCTACCGTACTGCTGTATACAGTATAATGGACCTGGTGGACACTGTCAGCAGACTGCGTTTATAGTATAAAGAAAAAAAGACACCACAGGTATACAATGTAGATGGATGGATAGTATACTTATGGATGACGAGTGACGACACAGAGGTAGGTACAGCAGTGGCCTACCGTACTGCTATATACAGTATAATGGACCTGGTGGACACTGTCAGCAGACTGCGTTTATAGTATAAAGAAAAAAAGACACCACAGGTATACAATGTAGATGGATGGATAGTATACTTATGGACGACGAGTGACGACACAGAGGTAGGTACAGCAGTGGCCTACCGTACTGCTATATACAGTATAATGGACCTGGTGGACACTGTCAGCAGACTGCGTTTATAGTATAAAGAAAAAAAGACACCACAGGTATACAATGTAGATGGATGGATAGTATACTTATGGACGACGAGTGACGACACAGAGGTAGGTACAGCAGTGGCCTACCGTACTGCTATATACAGTATAATGGACCTGGAGGACACTGTCAGCAGACTGCGTTTATAGTATAAAGAAAAAAAGACACCACAGGTATACAATGTAGATGGATGGATAGTATACTTGTGGACGACGAGTGACGACACAGAGGTAGGTACAGCAGTGGCCTACCGTACTGCTATATACAGTATAATGGACCTGGTGGACACTGTCAGCAGACTGCGTTTATAGTATAAAGAAAAAAAGACACCACAGGTATACAATGTAGATGGATGGATAGTATACTTATGGACGACGAGTGACGACACAGAGGTAGGTACAGCAGTGGCCTACCGTACTGCTATATACAGTATAATGGACCTGGTGGACACTGTCAGCAGACTGTGTTTATAGTATAAAAAAAAAGACACCACAGGTATACAATGTAGATGGATGGATAGTATACTTATGGACGACGAGTGACGACACAGAGGTAGGTACAGCAGTGGCCTACCGTACTGCTATGTACAGTATAATGGACGTGGTGGACACTGTCAGCAGACTGCGTTTATAGTATAAAGAAAAAAAGACACCACAGGTATACAATGTAGATGGATGGATAGTATACTTATGGACGACGAGTGACGACACAGAGGTAGGTACAGCAGTGGCCTACCGTACTGCTATATACAGTATAATGGACCTGGTGGACACTGTCAGCAGACTTCGTTTATAGTATAAAAAAAAAGGCACCACAGGTATACAATGTAGATGGATGGATAGTATACTTATGGACGATGAGTGACGACACAGAGGTAGGTACAGCAGTGGCCTACCGTACTGCTATATACAGTATAATGGACCTGGTGGACACTGTCAGCAGACTGCGTTTATAGTATAAAGAAAAAAAGACACCACAGGTATACAATGTAGATGGATGGATAGTATACTTATGGATGACGAGTGACGACACAGAGGTAGGTACAGCAGTGGCCTACCGTACTGCTATATACAGTATAATGGACCTGGTGGACGCTGTCAGCAGACTGCGTTTATAGTATAAAAAAAAAAGACACCACAGGTATACAATGTAGATGGATGGATAGTATACTTATGGACGACGAGTGACGACACAGAGGTGGGTACAGCAGTGGCCTACCGTACTGCTATATACAGTATAATGGACCTGGTGGACACTGTCAGCAGACTGCGTTTATAGTATAAAGAAAAAAAGACACCACAGGTATACAATGTAGATGGATGGATAGTATACTTATGGACGACGAGTGACGACACAGAGGTAGGTACAGCAGTGGCCTACCGTACTGCTATATACAGTATAATGGACCTGGTGGACACTGTCAGCAGACTGCGTTTATAGTATAAAAAAAAAAGACACCACAGGAGTGTTTTTCAGGCAGACAAACGTATACTGGTGGTCACTGTCAGCAAAACTGTGCACTGTACTCCTGCTATAGCTGCTCCCCAGTCCCCACAATTAAGCAGTGTGAGCACTCAGCACAGATATATTATGCAGCACACTGAGCACAGATATGGTATGGAGCGTTTTTTTCAGGCAGAGAACGGATAAAAAACTGGTGGTCACTATTAGCAAAACTCTGCACTGTACTCCTCCTAACAGCTGCTCCCCAATCCTCCCCACAATAAGCTAAGCAATCAGATCAACTGTGTAGTATATAACTATATAAACGGAGAGGACGCCAGCCACGTCCTCTCCCTATCAATCTCAATGCACGTGTGAAAATGGCAGCGACACGCGGCTGCTTATATAGAATCCGAATCTCGCGAGAATCCGACAGCGGGATGATGACGTTCGGGCGCGCTCGGGTTAACCGAGCCATACGGGAGAATCCGAGCATGGCTCGGACCCGTCTAAAGTTCGGGGGGGTTCGGTTTCTCGGAAACCGAACCCGCTCATCACTATTTGTTGCTATGGGCTACATCCCCGTTTTCTAAAAACTCCCACCGTAATAAATTTACCTTGGAGAGAGAGAACATTTAAATGTTGCAAAGAAAATTCTGCTCCTTATTAAGCGGGAATCTCTGCAATTGTTTTGTTCTACAAATGTTCAGATAAAAATCATGTGGGCTATAAGTTTAAGTCCTTACAACCTTAGCTGATTATCGCTGGTCCGCTTCTGTTTTACCTACCTATTTTCTAAGTCAACTAAATGCTTTTGTATCCTCGTTGTTTTCTGGCATTGTACATGCAGGTCTCCGAATATGATTTGAACCACAGGTCCTGATTCATATTTGTACGCAAATCCGACGGTTTGCGTACAAATACAATTTTTGCGGGTCTGTGCAGATGCAAGACCTGTTCTGCGCATGTCCACAATGGATCTTGCGATGCTTGAACCCCCCCTGCGGCGTTTGATGCAGACTTCCTGGACCCTCTTGTGTTGTCCAGACCGTTTGTAGAGCGGGCCGCGACAGGTGCGTGACAACACACGCAGCCACTGCGACCCTTAACATGGTGGGTAGTCTTCTGCCTTCGCAGCTAGGCTGCATAGGCAGAGGGCTACCCTAAACGTGCGAAAGCCGTGCAATGCTCTCGCTTGTTTGCGGGGGGGGGGGGGGGGGTGCTGGATCCTGCATGCGAGGCGGACTTGCACTGTAATGGGCATCCCCCCACATGTAAAAGAAGTTAATCATAGATCTACGACCAGGTCTGAATTGGGCCCAATGGTACACATTTCATTATATCATACATGTCATATTACATAAAACTAGCCATATCACACATGTCCATGGTACATTATTCCCAGAGACACCCTGTTAAACTTATTAAACACCCTATTAAACAGAGACACATGACACCCTATTAAACTTGGTGTTCTACAAATCTGCTTTTGGCATTTAGAAAAGGTGTCAAAACGAGGTTGGATGGACCACAATAGTTATTATAGGTGGTTAATTACTTTAACACAGGCATGTCAAACTCATGGTCACCCAGCTGTTGTGAAACTACAAGTCCCAGCATGCTTTACCAGCTGATCAGTGCTGGCAAAGCATGCTGGAACTTGTAGTTTCACAACAGCTGGAGGGCCACGAGTTTGACATGCCTGGTTTAACATATTCTCCTCTTTGTGTACTAGACAATGGACCACACAGATATATCACAGATGACACCACGAGGCTATAGGGAAGACACTTCAAACCTTCTAAAGGCGACAGTTGGATATGTTGCCCGTAGCAACCATCATTTGATAGAATGTACTTGAGAAATGATAGCTAGACATAAATTGGTTCCTATGGAAGAATTCTCCACTTGTCCTCTTTGGAAGGTTGAAAATTCTCCCCATGTGCCCTTTATTGTTTACAGTATTAGCTATTCCATCCGAAGGCACCAGCCTGTGTGAGTACATTTAGAGGTCTCCAGTTGCTAGGTCCGTTCTATAGCTCCCCCAGTCCTCTGTGATGTCTCCAACCTTAATTAAATCAAATAAATATTCATGAATTATGCAAACAGTATCTGCAGATTGTGAGACAAGCAGCACCTTTCATCTCCAAATGTTCCAACATAATTAAAGCGTCAGGCAGCTTGTCGTCAGTGGTGACTAATTACTCAGGGCAAATATTGCTGTCTGCCTCC
The DNA here is from genome assembly GCF_028390025.1 of Pseudophryne corroboree. Classification (NCBI taxonomy): domain Eukaryota; kingdom Metazoa; phylum Chordata; class Amphibia; order Anura; family Myobatrachidae; genus Pseudophryne; species Pseudophryne corroboree. The sequence continues at coordinate 72,661,704 of NC_086452.1, forward strand.
CACAGCAAGTAAACAGCAGCATTCTGTTCTCTGTATCCATTGTGTGCCCTTTACCTGGATTCTATATGTCTATTAGCTTAAGAAAATGCAAAGACATTAACACCCTGTATTATTCCTTATATCACACCCCAGGGTCTCCATAGAAATATTTGTCTGTGTAAAAAGCGCAGTTGTTAACTCTATCTTTATCACCAGGCATCAGGTGTAATCAGCGTCGGACTGGGACATGAAGGGCCCTCCGGGGGATGCTGTTGTAGGGGCCCATGCTCAAGGGTGTTTCCAGGCTCCATTGGGGCGTGGCCAGCCACCACAGAGGTTTGGCTAACCATTACAGAGTACATGTTCTGTCTCCCTTGGTAAATATATAATAAACCATATTCTTGTGAAGTATAATATAACATAAGTATAATGCATAATTAAAGTGCACTAGGATAGAGTCTGGAACCTGATCCCTAGAGGAGGAGGAGGGCCCACAGGCAGTGGGGCCCTCCGGTGGTTTCCCCTGTTCCCCTGTGGGCCAGTCCGACCCTGGGTGTAATGTCACAGCAATGCAAGAAGGCACATAGAAACACAGAATGTGACGGCAGATAAGAACCACTTGGCCCATCTAGTCTGCCCCTTTTTGCTTTTTGGGAACCTCAACCTTACTGTAGTTCTTTGTAAGGATATTCTTATGTCTATCCCAAGCATGTTTAAATTAGAGATGAGCGCCTGAAATTTTTCGGGTTTTGTGTTTTGGTTTTGGGTTCGGTTCCGCGGCCGTGTTTTGGGTTCGACCGCGTTTTGGCAAAACCTCACCGAATTTTTTTTGTCGGATTCGGGTGTGTTTTGGATTCGGGTGTTTTTTTCAAAAAACCCTAAAAAACAGCTTAAATCATAGAATTTGGGGGTAATTTTGATCCCAAAGTATTATTAACCTCAAAAAACATAATTTACACTCATTTTCAGCCTATTCTGAACACATCACACCTCACAATATTATTTTTAGTCCTAAAATTTGCACCGAGGTCGCTGTGTGAGTAAGATAAGCGACCCTAGTGGCCGACACAAACACCGGGCCCATCTAGGAGTGGCACTGCAGTGTCACGCAGGATGTCCCTTCCAAAAAACCCTCCCCAAACAGCACATGACGCAAAGAAAAAAAGAGGCGCAATGAGGTAGCTGACTGTGTGAGAAAGATAAGCGACCCTAGTGGCCGACACAAACACCGGGCCCATCTAGGAGTGGCACTGCAGTGTCACGCAGGATGTCCCTTCCAAAAAACCCTCCCCAATCAGCACATGATGCAAAGAAAAAGAAAAGAAAAAAGAGGTGCAAGATGGAATTATCCTTGGGCCCTCCCACCCACCCTTATGTTGTATAAACAAAACAGGACATGCACACTTTAACCAACCCATCATTTCAGTGACAGGGTCTGCCACACGACTGTGACTGATATGACGGGTTGGTTTGGACCCCCCCCAAAAAAGAAGCAATTAATCTCTCCTTGCACAAACTGGCTCTACAGAGGCAAGATGTCCACCTCATCTTCACCCTCCGATATATCACCGTGTACATCCCCCTCCTCACAGATTATCAATTCGTCCCCACTGGAATCCACCATCTCAGCTCCCTGTGTACTTTGTGGAGGCAATTGCTGCTGGTCAATGTCTCCGCGGAGGAATTGATTATAATTCATTTTAATGAACATCATCATCTCCACATTTTCTGGATGTAACCTCGTACGCCGATTGCTGACAAGGTGAGCGGCGGCACTAAACACTCTTTCGGAGTACACACTTGTGGGAGGGCAACTTAGGTAGAATAAAGCCAGTTTGTGCAAGGGCCTCCAAATTGCCTCTTTTTCCTGCCAGTATAAGTACGGACTGTGTGACGTGCCTACTTGGATGCGGTCACTCATATAATCCTCCACCATTCTATCAATGTTGAGAGAATCATATGCAGTGACAGTAGACGACATGTCCGTAATCGTTGTCAGGTCCTTCAGTCCGGACCAGATGTCAGCATCAGCAGTCGCTCCAGACTGCCCTGCATCACCGCCAGCGGGTGGGCTCGGAATTCTGAGCCTTTTCCTCGCACCCCCAGTTGCGGGAGAATGTGAAGGAGGAGATGTTGACAGGTCGCGTTCCGCTTGACTTGACAATTTTGTCACCAGCAGGTCTTTCAACCCCAGCAGACCTGTGTCTGCCGGAAAGAGAGATCCAAGGTAGGCTTTAAATCTAGGATCGAGCACGGTGGCCAAAATGTAGTGCTCTGATTTCAACAGATTGACCACCCGTGAATCCTTGTTAAGCGAATTAAGGGCTGCATCCACAAGTCCCACATGCCTAGCGGAATCGCTCCGTGTTAGCTCCTTCTTCAATGCCTCCAGCTTCTTCTGCAAAAGCCTGATGAGGGGAATGACCTGACTCAGGCTGGCAGTGTCTGAACTGACTTCACGTGTGGCAAGTTCAAAGGGCATCAGAACCTTGCACAACGTTGAAATCATTCTCCACTGCACTTGAGACAGGTGCATTCCATCTCCTATATCGTGCTCAATTGTATAGGCTTGAATGGCCTTTTGCTGCTCCTCCAACCTCTGAAGCATATAGAGGGTTGAATTCCACCTCGTTACCACTTCTTGCTTCAGATGATGGCAGGGCAGGTTCAGTTGTTTTTGGTGGTGCTCCAGTCTTCTGTACGTGGTGCCTGTACGCCGAAAGTGTCCCGCAATTTTTCTGGCCACCGACAGCATCTCTTGCACGCCCCTGTCGTTTTTTAAAAAATTCTGCACCACCAAATTCAAGGTATGTGCAAAACATGGGACGTGCTGGAATTTGCCCATATTTAATGCACACACAATATTGCTGGCGTTGTCCGATGCCACAAATCCACAGGAGAGTCCAATTGGGGTAAGCCATTCCGCGATGATCTTCCTCAGTTGCCGTAAGAGGTTTTCAGCTGTGTGCGTATTCTGGAAAGCGGTGATACAAAGCGTAGCCTGCCTAGGAAAGAGTTGGCGTTTGCGAGATGCTGCTACTGGTGCCGCCGCTGCTGTTCTTGCGGCGGGAGTCCATACATCTACCCAGTGGGCTGTCACAGTCATATAGTCCTGACCCTGCCCTGCTCCACTTGTCCACATGTCCGTGGTTAAGTGGACATTGGGTACAACTGCATTTTTTAGGACACTGGTGAGTCTTTTTCTGACGTCCGTGTACATTCTCGGTATCGCCTGCCTAGAGAAGTGGAACCTAGATGGTATTTGGTAACGGGGGCACACTGCCTCAATAAATTGTCTAGTTCCCTGTGAACTAACGGCGGATACCGGACGCACGTCTAACACCAACATAGTTGTCAAGGACTCAGTTATCCGCTTTGCAGTAGGATGACTGCTGTGATATTTCATCTTCCTCGCAAAGGACTGTTGAACAGTCAATTGCTTACTGGAAGTAGTACAAGTGGGCTAACGACTTCCCCTCTGGGATGACCATCGACTCCCAGCGGCAACAACAGCAGCGCCAGCAGCAGTAGGCGTTACACGCAAGGATGCATCGGAGGAATCACAGGCAGGAGAGGACTCGTCAGACTTGCCAGTGACATGGCCTGCAGGACTATTGGCATTCCTGGGGAAGGAGGAAATTGACACTGAGGGAGTTGGTGGGGTGGTTTGCGTGAGCTTGGTTACAAGAGGAAGGGATTTACTGGTCAGTGGACTGCTTCCGCTGTCACCCAAAGTTTTTGAACTTGTCACTGACTTATTATGAATGCGCTGCAGGTGACGTATAAGGGAGGATGTTCCGAGGTGGTTAACGTCCTTACCCCTACTTATTACAGCTTGACAAAGGGAACACACGGCTTGACACCTGTTGTCCGCATTTCTGGTGAAATACCTCCACACCGAAGAGCTGATTTTTTTGGTATTTTCACCTGGCATGTCAACGGCCATATTCCTCCCACGGACAACAGGTGTCTCCCCGGGTGCCTGACTTAAACAAACCACCTCACCATCAGAATCCTCCTGGTCAATTTCCTCCCCAGCGCCAGCAACACCCATATCCTCCTCATCCTGGTGTACTTCAACACTGACATCTTCAATCTGACTATCAGGAACTGGACTGCGGGTGCTCCTTCCAGCACTTGCAGGGGGCATGCAAATAGTGGAAGGCGCATGCTCTTCACGTCCAGTGTTGGGAAGGTCAGGCATCGCAAACGACACAATTGGACTCTCCTTGTGGATTTGGGATTTCAAAGAACGCACAGTTCTTTGCGGTGCTTTTGCCAGCTTGAGTCTTTTCAGTTTTCTAGCGAGAGGCTGAGTGCTTCCATCCTCATGTGAAGCTGAACCACTAGCCATGAACATAGGCCAGGGCCTCAGCCGTTCCTTGCCACTCCGTGTGGTAAATGGCATATTGGCAAGTTTACGCTTCTCCTCCGACAATTTTATTTTAGGTTTTGGAGTCCTTTTTTTTCTGATATTTGGTGTTTTGGATTTGACATGCTCTGTACTATGACATTGGGCATCGGCCTTGGCAGACGACGTTGCTGGCATTTCATCGTCTCGGCCATGACTAGTGGCAGCAGCTTCAGCACGAGGTGGAAGTGGATCTTGATCTTTCCCTAATTTTGGAACCTCAACTTTTTTGTTCTCCATATTTTATAGGCAGAACTAAAAGGCACCTCAGGTAAACAATGGAGATGGATGGATTGGATACTAGTATACAATTATGGACGGACTGCCACGGTTAGGTGGTATAAAAAAACCACGGTTAGGTGGTATATATTATAATAATAATACAATTATGGATGGACGGACTGCCTGCCGACTGCCGACACAGAGGTAGCCACAGCCGTGAACTACCGCACTGTACACTGGTTGATAAAGAGATAGTAGTATACTCGTAACAACTAGTATGACACTATGACGACGGTATAAAGAAAGAAAAAAAAATACCACAGTTAGGTGGTATATATTATAATAATAATACAATTATGGATGGACGGACTGCCTGCCGACTGCCGACACAGAGGTAGCCACAGCCGTGAACTACCGCACTGTACACTGGTTGATAAAGAGATAGTAGTATACTCGTAACAACTAGTATGACACTATGACGACGGTATAAAGAATGAAAAAAAAACCACGGTTAGGTGGTATATATTATAATAATAATACAATTATGGATGGACGGACTGCCTGCCGAGTGCCGACACAGAGGTAGCCACAGCCGTGAACTACCGCACTGTACACTGGTTGATAAAGAGATAGTAGTATACTCGTAACAACTAGTATGACACTATGACGACGGTATAAAGAAAGAAAAAAAAATACCACGGTTAGGTGGTATATATTATAATAATAATACAATTATGGATGGACGGACTGCCTGCCGACTGCCGACACAGAGGTAGCCACAGCCGTGAACTACCGCACTGTACACTGGTTGATAAAGAGATAGTAGTATACTCGTAACAACTAGTATGACACTATGACGACGGTATAAAGAAAGAAAAAAAAATACCACAGTTAGGTGGTATATATTATAATAATAATACAATTATGGATGGACGGACTGCCTGCCGACTGCCGACACAGAGGTAGCCACAGCCGTGAACTACCGCACTGTACACTGGTTGATAAAGAGATAGTAGTATACTCGTAACAACTAGTATGACACTATGACGACGGTATAAAGAATGAAAAAAAAACCACGGTTAGGTGGTATATATTATAATAATAATACAATTATGGATGGACGGACTGCCTGCCGACTGCCGACACAGAGGTAGCCACAGCCGTGAACTACCGCACTGTACACTGGTTGATAAAGAGATAGTAGTATACTCGTAACAACTAGTATGACACTATGACGGTATAAAGAATGAAAAAAAAACCACGGTTAGGTGGTATATATTATAATAATAATACAATTATGGATGGACGGACTGCCTGCCGACTGCCGACACAGAGGTAGCCACAGCCGTGAACTACCGCACTGTACACTGGTTGATAAAGAGATAGTAGTATACTCGTAACAACTAGTATGACACTATGACGACGGTATAAAGAAAGAAAAAAAAATACCACGGTTAGGTGGTATATATTGTAATACAATTATGGATGGACGGACTGCCTGCCGAGTTCCGACTGCCGACACAGAGGTAGCCACAGCCGTGAACTACCGCACTGTACTGTGTCTGCTGCTAATATAGACTGGTTGATAAAGAGATAGTATACAATACATACAACAATATACTACTATACTGGTGGTCAGGCACTGGTCACCACTAGTCACACTGGCAGTGGCACTCCTGCAGCAAAAGTGTGCACTGTTTAATTTTAAATTAATATAATATTATGTACTCCTGGGGGCTCCTGCTATAACAACCTGCAGTGCTCCCCAGTCTCCCCCACAATTATTATAAGCTTTGCCTTTTATACATTGATGTGCAGCACACTGGGCTGAGCTGAGTGCACACAGACTGAGTCACACTGTGTGACTGGCTGCTGCTGTGTATCGTTTTTTTTCAGGCAGAGAACGGATATAGCAGAGAACGGATATATTATATTAAAATAAATAAAAGTTAACTAACAACAACTGCACTGGTCACTGTGGTAAACTCTGTCTGACTCTGCACAATCTCTCTCTCTCTTCTAATCTAATTTCTAATGGAGAGGACGCCAGCCACGTCCTCTCCCTATCAATCTCAATGCACGTGTGAAAATGGCGGCGACGCGCGGCTCCTTATATAGAATCCGAGTCTCGCGAGAATCCGACAGCGTCATGATGACGTTCGGGCGCGCTCGGGTTAACCGAGCAAGGCGGGAGGATCCGAGTCTGCTCGGACCCGTAAAAAAAACATGAAGTTCGTGCGGGTTCGGTTTCAGAGAAACCGAACCCGCTCATCTCTAGTTTAAATTGCTCTACTGTCCTTGCTGCTACCACCTCTGATGGGAGGCTATTCCTATGCAATACCTTTTCTCTAAAGTACATTTTTCTTAAGTTTCCTTTGAATTTACCAACTTCCAGTTTCTGTGCGTGTCCTCGTGTTCTAGTCCGAGATGAGCGGAGGGCACTTTTCATGTTTTGTGCTTTGGTTCTGGTTCCATGCTCATGATTCGGATCTGGATTTGTTTTGCCAAAACCACCCTTTTGTGTTTTGGTTTTGGATCTGGATGATTTTTGAAAAAAAAACATAAAAACAGCTAAAATCACAGAATTTGGAGGTAATTTTGATCCTATGGTATTATTAACCTCCATAACATTAATTTCCACTAATTTCCAGTCTATTCTGAATACCTCACAATATTGTTTTTAGGCCAAAAGGTTGCACCGAGTTGGCTGTATGACTAAGCTAAGCGACACAAGTGGGCGGCACAAACACCTGGCCCATCTAGGAGCGGCACTGCAGTGGCAGACAGGATGGCAGATTTAAAAACTAGGCCTCAAACAGCACATGATGCAAAGAAGAAAAAGTGGTGCAATGAGGTAGCTGGATGACTAAGCTAAGCGACACAAGTGGGCGGCACAAACACCTGGCCCATCTAGGAGCGGCACTGCAGTGGCAGACAGGATGGCAGATTTAAAAACTAGGCCTTAAACAGCACATGATGCAAAGAAGAAAAAGTGGTGCAATGAGGTAGCTGGATGACTAAGCTAAGCGACACAAGTGTGCGGCATAAAAACATCTGGCCCATCTAGGAGTGGCACTTCAATGGCAGACAGGATGGCACTTAAAAAAAACTAGTCCCCAAACAGCACATCATGCAAAGAAGAAAAAGAGGTGCAATGAGGTACTGCAGATACACGTTCCTACTATCTGTATGTGACACCTGCACAGTATCACTTCTCTTATTCTGTATGATCAGTGTAATTATACAGCAGATACATGTTCCTACTATCTGTATGTGACAGCTGCACAGTATCACTTCTATTATTCTGTATGATCAATGCAATTATACTGCAAATATTTATTCATATATGTATGTGACACCACAGTATCACTTCTCTCATTCTGTACGATCAGTGTAATTATACTGCAGATACGTGTTCCTACTATCTATATGTGACACCTGCACAGTATCACTTCTCTAATTCTGTATGATCAGTGTAGTCTTATACAGCAGCACTGGACATATGGCAGCAGAGGACACCACCACTGTGACTGGACTGATGCAGCACAATACACCACCACTGGACTGATGTAGCACAACACAGCACCACTGGACTGGACTTATACAGAAGCACTGGACATATGGCAGCAGAGGACACCACCACTGTGACTGGACTGATGCAGCACAAGACAGCACCACTGGACTGATGTAGCACAACACAGCACCACTGGACTGGACTTATACAGAAGCACTGGACATATGGCAGCATAGAACACAACCACTGTGACTGGACAGATGCAGCACAAGATACTAACACTGAACTGATGCAGGATACTGAGGACGGAGACACGTCCTCTCGCTACACTCTCCAGTGCCGGAGTGAAAATGGCGGCGACGCACGGCTCCTTATATGGAATCCAAACCCTGAGGGAATCCGACAGCGGGATGATGACGTTTTGCCTCGTTCTGGTTTCCGAGTCAGGTGGGAAAACCCAAGCCGGACTCGGATCCGGGCTCGGGTAGTGATGTTTGGTAGGGTTTGATTCTCAGGGAACCGAACCCGCTCATCTCCTCCTGTACCTTGTTAAAAACCCTTGATATCTTTAAAAGTTTCTATCATGTCCTCCCTTTCCCTTCTCTGCTCCTAACTATACATGTTATGATCTTCTAGTCTTTCCTGGTCTGGTAACTTTTGTGGTGTAGACCATAAAACGTTTTAGTTGCCCTTCTTTGCACAGTCCCTAATGTATTAATAACCTTCTGGAGACATGGGTCATATGTAATAGGGTCCTAGTGGCCGTACCAATGACCGGGTGTAGTATGCAAGGTCAACAGTAACTAGGTCGACCACTTTTAGTCAACAGTAACTAGGTCAATAGGGTCTCTAGGTCGACAGGGTCTCTAGGTCGACATGGTGTAGGTTGATAGGTCAAAAGGTCGACATGAGGTTTTTAATGTCTTTTTGGTGTCGTTTTCTCCGCACAGTGGGGGTCATTCTGAGTTGATCGCTCGCTAGCTGTTTTTAGCAGCCATGCAAACGCTATACCACCTTCCACTGGGAGTGTATTTTAGCTTAGCAGAAGTGCGAACGAAAGGATCGCAGAGCGGCTACAAAAAAAATTGTGCAGCTTCAGAGTAGCTTCAGACCTACTCAGCGCTTGCAATGACTTCAGACTGTTCAGTTCCTGTTTTGCCGTCACGAACACGCCCTGCGTTCAGCCAGCCACGCCTGCGTTTTTCCTGGCATGCCTGCGTTTTTTCGAACACTCCCTGAAAACGGTCAGTTGACTCCCAGAAACGCCCACTTCATGTCAATCACTCTGCGGCCACCAGTGTGACTGAAAAGCTTCGCTAGACCTTTTGTGAAACTACATCGGCCGTTGTGAAAGTACGTCACGCATGTGCATTGCGCAGCATACGCTTGCGCAGAAGTGCCGGTTTTTGCCTCATCGCTGCACAGCGAACGATTGCCGCTAGCGAACAACTCGGAATGACCGCTGCTCTCGCCATGCTTTGGGCAAGGTGCCTCGCTCCGCTACCTAGCTCTGCTACCTGCGGGAGTCATTTGCAAGCCCCACCACGGCGAGTGTACCCTCCTGCAGCACACCCCCATTCCTAACAGCCAGAGGATAGAAGAGTGGTGAGTAAAGCGCCATCGTCCCAGTTAGTGGGGCGCCGTCGGAAATGGCGGCACAAGGGTAGGAGTGCAGTGTTGATGCAGGCTGCGCTCCAGGGGGCTCAGGAGGACATACACAATAGTGTGTCCCGCTGTGAGGCGCTGAGCCACCAATGATTACCCACACTGGCCAGCAGACCTAACAAGGGTTTTAACCCTCTGTTAGGCACACTAATACCTCAGGCCAGTATGAAAAAAATGGGAAGCCGCGCGCCATTACGGGGGCGGGGCTTTATTATGAGCGGATCCAGCAGCTCACCAGCGCCATTTTTCCTCTGCAGCTTACACTGACAGGAATCACAGGGAAGCACAGATCCTCCACAAAGACTCCACATCTCCCCAGCAGTACCAGGGGGTATTAGAAGGAGGGGGGGGGGGGGAGAGAGTTGTAAAATACTAAGCCCTATTAGGGGACTTAGTGTGGCGACCCAGCTGAGTTTTTACTTGGCTACAAGGGCACTGTGTGGCTGGCTCCATTTTCTGTGTCTCCCTGCGGGCTCTGTGTGGGTTAAACTGTGTTTTCACCTTCTGTGTGTGTGTGTGTGTGTGTGTGTCCTTTCACCTTACCATGTCCAGGGACTGTGTTTCCTGCACAGCAGAGTGTCTTTCCTCCCCCGGAGACTCACTACCCTGTACTCAGGATAGTTCACATTCTCAGGCTAGTGGGGCTGAACCCCCATGGTTATTTTCCATTAAAGGGATGATATCCAATATTTCTACTAAATTATCCCATACTGAGAAAGAGACAGTCTATGGATGACCTGATGAATAGAGATTCAGTTTCCATACCAGCATCTCAGGCCCCGCCATTTGCCCACAAAAGTGTACTCTATCCCAGCTCATGCAGGATGATACTGATGACGATACATCCGACCTAGAGGGGGTGAAGTGGATGCGAGTGGGGGGGATGCTGTCCTGTCACAGGGAATACAGGCCCTGATAGAAGCTATCAGAAATGTCCTGCACATTCCTGACAGGGTGGCGGGGATCAGTACGATATCCCGTCGGTCGGAATACCGACACCGGGATCCTGACCGGCACAATCCTGACAGGGGGGCGAGTGCAACGCAGCCCCTTTGCGGGCTCGCTGCACTCGCCACGCTACGGGCACGGTGTCTCGCTACGCTCGGCACACTAATTTATTCTCCCTCTATGGGTATCGTGGACACCCACAGAGGGAGAATATGACGGGATTGTGCTGGTCGGGATCCCGGTGTCGGTATTCCAACCTTTGGGATCCCGTCTGGCGGGATCTTGACCACATCCCGGGTGGCGGAGGTAGAGGAGAAATCTTATTTTAATGTAAAAAAGAAATCCTCAGCAACTTTTTCTGCATCAAAGGAATTGAATGCCCTGTTTGAAGAAACTTGGGCTAATCCTGACAAAAAGTTTCAGATCCCTAAAGGATTAATTACATCCTTCCCCTTTCCTCTGGAAGATAGAAAGAAATGGGAAAACCCACCGATTGCGGACGCATCGGTGTCTAGGTTGTCACATAAGATAGTCTTACCTGTTCCTGGGGTAGCATCCTTAAAGGACACGGCTGACCGCAAGATTGAGACCACTCTCAAATCTTTATACACTGCTGCTGGGGTGGCCCAGAGACCCACTATTGCTTGTGCTTGGATCGCTAAGGCCATTCCTAAGTGGTCAGGTAACCTAATTGAAGGGTTAGATTCCTTACCCAGGGGGGAGATAGTTTTACTCCTACAGCATATTCAAGACTCTGCTAACTTTATGGTGGAAGAAAATTGGCTTGCTCAATGCACGCACCACTGTCAGCACTCAGGGGCTTGTGGCTACGCCAGTGGACTGCGGATGCGGATTCCAGGAAAGGCGTGGAAAGCCTACCATTCACAGGTGAGGCCCTTTTTGGAGATGAACTGGATAAGTGGATATCCAAAGCTACGGCGGATAAGTCTTCATACCTTCCTTCCGCAGCACCCCCAGCTAGGAAAACCTACTCTGCTCCAACTCTGCAGTCCTTTCGGATAGCGAAATTTAAAGGCAAACCCAAAGGTTCTTCTACAGCCTTCAAAGGCAATAAAAGTAAACCCAGAAAACCAGCAGCTGCAGGTTCTCAGGAACAGACCTCCGGATCTGCTTCCTCAAAGCCTTCAGCATGACGGTGGACCGCACTGCCTGGAAGACAGGCAGGTGGGAGCCTGGTTACATTGTTTCAGTCACATTTTGGCAATATCTTGCCAGGATCCCTGGGTAAAAGACCTTATTACCCAGGGATACAGACTGGAATTTCAGTGACTCCCACCACACAGATTCTTCAAATCAGGTTTACAAGCTTCTCCAGAAGCAAGTATGACCTTACAGGCAGCCATTCAAAAACTGGTACAGACTCAGGTTATTGTCCCAGTTCCACCTCAACTACAAAACAGGGGTTATTACTCAAACCTGTTTGTGGTACCGAAACCGGACGGTTCGGTGTGGCCCATTTTAAACCTCAAATCACTGAACCCATACTTGCAGGTGTTCAAGTTCAAGATGGAGTCTCTGAGAGCGGTGATCTCAGGTCTGGAGGAAGGGGAAATTCTGGTGTCTCTGGGCATCAAGGATGCTTACCTTCATATTCCGATTTGGCTGCCTCATCAGCTCATCAGGCTTATCTGCGGTTTGCAATGCATGAATGTCACTACCAGTTCCAGGCCTTGCCATTTGGCCTCTCCACGGCACCGTGAGTGTTCACTAAGGTAATGGCAGAGATGATGTTTCTCCTCCGCAAGCAGGGAGTGAACATAATACCGTACCTGGAAGACCTGCTGATCAAAGCACCATCCAGGGAGAGGTTGTTGGACAGCACTGTCCTCTCAACCTGACTACTTCAGGATCACGGGTGGATTCTGAACCTACCAAAATCCCACCTGGAACTGACACGGAGGCTTCCGTTCCTGGGGATGATACTGGATACGGAGGAACAGAAGGTATTCCTTCCGTTGGAAAAGGCATTGGTAATCCAGTCGATGGCGCGGAATGTTCTAAAACCAGCCCGGATAATGGTGCATCTATGCATTTGCCATCTGGGGAAGATGGTCACCTCTTATGAGGCTATGCAGTACGGAAGATTTCATGCGAGGCCCTTCCAGCTGGATCTGTTGGACAAGTGGTCCGGATCGCATCTTCACATGCACCAGAGGATACGTCTGTTGCCAAAAGCCAGGATTTCTCTTCCTTGGTGGCTTCAGACTTCTCAATTGACTGAGGGTCGAAGGTTCGGGATTCAAAATTGGATTCTGTTAACCACAGACGCAAGCCTTAGAGGTTGGGGAGTAGTAACAGAGGGGGAACAGTTACAAGGAAAATGGTCAAGTCAGGAAACCATTCTTCCGATCAACGTTCTAGAGCTAAGGGCCATATACAACGCCCTTCTACAGGCATCACATCTTCTTCAAGATCATGCCATTCAAGTTCAGTCGGACAATGTGACAGCAGTAACGTACATAAACTGACAGGGCGGAACGAAGAGCAGAGCGGCAATGTCAGAGGCAACAAGAATTCTCCTCTGGGCAGAAAGACACGTGGTGGTGCTGTCGGCAATCTTCATTCCGGGAGTAGACAACTGGGAAGCGGACTTCTTCAGCAGACACAACCTCTACCCAGGAGAGTGGGGCCTTCACCCGCAGGTGTTCGAGTCCTTAACACGTCAGTGGGGAATTCCACAGCTAGATATGATGGTTTCTCGTCTCAACAAGAAGCTAGAGCGGTATTGTTCCAGGTCAAGGGACCCACAAGCAGTGGTGGTGGATGCTCTGATGACTCCATGGATCTACCAGATGGTTTACATGTTTCCACTTCTTCCATTGATCCCAAGAATTCTCAAAAGAATAAAAAGGGAAAAGGTTCAAGCAATTCTCATTGCTCCTGATTGGCCAAGAAGGGCCTGGTACGCGGATCTATTGGAGATGCTCCTAGAGGACCCGTGGCCTCTGCCTCTTCGAGAGGATCTTCTGCAACAGGGGCCATTCGTCTATCAAGACTTACCACGGCTACGTTTGACGGCATGGAAGTTGAGCGTCAAATTTTAGCCTGGAAAGGCATTCTGGACAAGGTTATTCCAACCCTGATCCAAGCCAGGAAAGGGGTAACGTCAAAACATTACCACCGTATTGTATGTCTCGTATTGTGAAAACAGGAAATTTCCTGCAGTGGCATTTCAACTGGGACGTTTTCTACAGTCAGGTGAGGAGGTGGGCCTACGTTTGGGCTCCTTGAAAGTCCAGATTTCGGCCTTATCCATTTTCTTCCAGAAACAATTGGCTTCCCTCCCTAAAGTACAGGCATTCTTGAAGGGTGTTCTGGACATCCAACCGCCCTTTGTGTCTCCCTCGGCACTTTGAGATCTTAACGTGGTGTTGCAGTTTCTACAATCGGAATGGTTTGAGCCTTTACAGGATTTTGACGTGAAGTTTTTTACGTGGAAGACTGTTACACTGTTGACCTTAGCTTCGGCAAGGCGTGTGTCGGAACTGGGGGCGTTGTCTCACAAAAGCCCCTATTTGATTTTTCATGAAGATAGAGCTGAACTCGTCAGCAATTTCTTCCTTTGCGTTTCATATCAACCAACCTATTGTGGTTGTTTCCGGTGCTTACTGACACTTCTGCTACCTCAAAGTCCTTGGATGTTGTGAGGGCTTTGAAGATCTATGTGAAGCGGACAGCTCGTCACAGAAAATCTGACTCACTGTTTGTTCTCTATGATCCCAAGAAAATTGGGTGCCCTGCTTCAAAGCAGTCTATTGCTCGCTGGATCAGACTTACTATCCAGCAGGCTTATTCTACGGCAGGATTGCTGGTTCCTAAAGTACAGGCCCACTCTACTAGGTCAGTGGGTTCTTCCTGGGCGGCTGCCCGGGATGTCTCGGCTTTACAGCTCTGCCGAGCAGCTACATGGTCAGGTTCTAACACTTTTGCTGAGTTCTACAAGTTTGATTCTTTGGCCTCTGAGGACCTCCAGTTTGGTCAATCAGTTCTGCAGGAACCTCAGCACTCTCCCACTCGGTTTGGGAGCTTTGGTACATCCCCATGGTACAAATGTGTACCCCAGTATCCTCTAGGACGTAAGAGAAAATAGGATTTTAATTACCTACCAGTAAATCCTTTTCTTGTAGTCCGTAGAGCAGGGATGGGGTACCTTTGGCCCTCCAGCTGTTGTTGAACTACACATCCCAGCATGCCCTGCAACAGTTTTAGCATAAACAAATTGCAAAACTGTTGCAGGGCATGCTGGTATGTGTAGTTCAGCAACAGCTGGAGGGCCGAAGGTTCCCCAACCCTGCCGTAGAGGATACTGGGCGCCCGCCCAGTGCTTTGTGTTTCCTGCACTGTTACTTTGTTAAGTAATGTTGTTAGTTCAGCTGTTGCTGTTCCTGTTCAAGTTTGGTTAGCATGGCTTTCCTCTTGTTTGTGTGTGCTAGTTCGAATCTCACGACTGTTCTGTTACATCCTTCCTCAGGATACGTCCGTCTCCTCAGGAACAGTTTCTAGACTAGGTCTGGCAGGAGGTGCATAGAGGAAGGAGCCAGTGCACACTATTGATTTCTTAAAGTGCCATGGGCTCCTAGTGGACCCGCCTATACCCCATGGTACTAATGTGGACCCCAGTATCCCCTATGGACTACGAGAAAAAGATTTACCGGTAGATAATTAAAATCCTATTTTGTTGTTGTTGTTGTTCTAGAAGTATGTTAATAATAGCTATTTAAAGCTTATTCACTATAATTAACAAATATGCAGATTTAGTAGTACAATTACAATGAACCAGATTTAAATAGCTATTGTTTATGTAATAATAATAATTATAATTTATTATTAACTGTTACTGTTGTGCCTAGGAGCGTCCTCACTCCTAAATCCGCCCTGGCTGAACGCCAGAGTTCCCTCCAAAACACCAGAATGGGCACAGCCATTTTGGAATCAGTCAACTGACCTTCCCCAGCCACTCAGAGCACTGCTACCAGACCAGCTGATCGCAGCTTTCAATGCATGAACAGTCAGTGCTAAAAAGGGAACTTTCTGACTAGCCCAAATTGCTAGTACAATGTTGCTTCTGCTGAAGTAACAGCTCTGTGCTGAGCTCCCTGGTACTTTGTACCAGCATGGTTTCAGTCCGTCTAATCCAGTTCCAGTCGGGTTAATTTCACGTCTCTCTGCTCTAGCTTCCAGTTCAAGTGGTTATTCAGGGACGTGTTCCAAGCGACACCTCTCCAGTTCCAGTCTGGTTGCCTCACCCGTTCCAGTTTGGTTTTCTTTCTGGTTCCAGTCCAGTCACGGGGGGTAATTCCAAGTTGATCGCAGCAGGAATTTTGTTAGCAGTTGAGCAAAACCATGTGCACTGCTGGGGAGGCAGATTTAACATGTGCAGAGAGAGTTAGATTTGGGTGTGGTGTGTTCAATCTGCAATCTGATTTGCAGTGTAAAAATAAAGCAGCCAGTATTTACCCTGCACAGAAATAAAATAACCCACCCAAATCTAACTCTTTCTGCACATGTTATATCTGCCTCCCCTGCAGTGCACATGGTTTTGTCCAACTGCTAAAAAATGTCCTGCTGCGATCAACTTGGAATTACCCCCACTATCCGGTTCCAGTCTGGTTTCCTCACTGGTTCCAGTCCGGTCACTCTCCAGTCCCAGTCAGGTTGCCTCACCGGTTCTAGTTCAGTCACCTATCCGGTTCCAGTCTGGTCACCAATCTACTTCCAATCCAATCATCAATCTGGTTCCAGCTCAGTTACTATCCAGTTCCAGTCCAGTCATCAATTTGGTTCCAATCCAGTTTCAGTTCAGTTACCAGTCCAGTTCCATTTCAGTTACCAATCCATTTCCAGTTCAGTTATTATTATCCAGTTCTAGTCCAGTCATCAATTCTGTTCCAGTTACCAATCTGGTTCCAGGCTGTTTCGGTTCCTGGACAATAAAATGTATTGCTGTTTCCTGCTCACATATGGGTTACATAGAGGTATACTGGACCTAGGCTGGCATATTGGTTATATATAGGGATATACTGGCTCTAGGGCAGAGGTTCTCAAACTCGGTCCTCGGGGGCACACACACTGCATGTTTTGCAGGTAACCCAGCAGGTGCACAGGTGTATTAATTACTCATTGACACATTTTAAAAGGTCCACAGGTGGAGCTAATTATTTCACTTGTGATTCTGTGAGGAGACCTGCAAAACATGCACTGTGTGTACCCCCGAGGACCGAGTTTGAGAACCTCTGCTCTAGGGTCTAGGCTGGCATGATTGCCTCTTGCTCCATGCGTAGTCTGCTAGTGATCACAAGAATGGTCCGCTTTTGGATTTTCATCCAACTCAGAATCAAGAGGGTGGTAGATTTTAATAAACACAATACGAGATTGAGAAACCATTGAGCACATATAAGTAGAACGTATTCAGCAACTTGATAGGCTGTGAAAATGGAGAATGCTGAAAATGGAGTAAATATGATCAAATATTATAATACTACTGTACATGAAACAAGCCCATAAATTGGTGTTCGTATGTAAAAAATGCTTATTGCAAATTGTACGTTTTTTTTTTTTAAATGTATGTTGTTAATTTAGTTGTAACTTTAATAGTCCTGTGTATATGAGTTGGACATGAAGAATAATTGTCTTTCATTTTTATTTTCAGACAGCCCGATTCATGTTTGTAATTAATGCAAAATAAAACAAGTAACTTTGTGTTTGAAACAAACCTCACAACTGGAGAGGTAACACCTTGTAAAGCAGCACTCTATTATCAGTGAAAACACCCATTTACACCAGTGACACAATGGGGGTCATTCCAAGTTGATCGATCGCTACGGATTTTCGCAGCGCAGCGATCATGGCAGAACGGGGCGAATCTGCGCATGCTTATGCATTGCAATGCGTTTTCCGGGAGTGGTTGGAGAAACGCAGGCGTATCCAGGCATTTGCAGGGTGGGTGTCTGACGTCAATTCCGGACACGAACAAGCTGAAGTGATCGCAGCGGCTGTGTAAGTCGAGACCTACTCAGAAGCTGCACAAAATGTTTTTGCAGAGCTCGCCTGCAGATCCGTTCGCACACTTGCACAGCGAAAATACACTCCTCTGTGGGTGGCAAGTATGCATTTGCACGGCTGCAAAAGTAGCTAGCGAGCGATCAACTCGAAATGAGGGCCAATGGCCCTCATTCTGAGTTGTTCGCTCGCTAGCTGCTTTTAGCAGCCGTGCAAATGCTAAGCCGCTGCCCTCTGGGAGTGTATCTTAGCTTAGCAGAAGTGCGAACGAAAGGATCGCAGAGCGGCTACAAAAAAAGATTGTGCAGTTTCAGTGTAGCTCGAGACCTACTCCTAGCTTGCGATCACTTCAGACTGTTTAGTTCCTGTTTTGACATCATGAACACGCCCTGCATTTGCCAGCCATGCCTGCGTTTCTCCAGGCACGCCTGCGTTTGTATCTGACACGCCTGCGTTTTTCCACACACTCCCGAAAACGGTCAGTTACCTCCCAGAAACACCCACTTCCTGTCAATCACTCTGCGGCCAGCAGTGCGACTGGAAAGCGTCGCTAGACCTTGTGTGAAACAACTTCGGATTTTGTGAAAGTACGTCGCGCATGCGCATTGCGCCGCATACGCATGCGCAGAAGTGCCGCTTTTTTAACTAAACGCTACGCTGCGAACGAAAACTGCTAGCGAACAACTCGTAATGAGGGCCAATGGCCCTCATTCCGAGTTGTTCGATCGCAAGCTGCTTTTAGCAGCTTTGCACACGCTAAGCCGCCGCCTACTGGGAGTGAATCTTAGCATAGTAAAATTGCGAACGAAAGATTAGCAGAATTGCGAATAGACACTTCTTAGCAGTTTCTGAGTAGCTCCACACTTACTCGGCAACTGCGATCAGTTCAGTCAGTTTCGTTCCTGGTTTGACGTCACAAACACTCCCAGCGTTCGCCCAGACACTCCCCCGTTTCTTCAGACACTCCCGCGTTTTTCCCAGAAACGGCAGCAATTTTTCACACACACCCATAAAACGGCCAGTTTCCGCCCAGAAACACCCACTTCCTGTCAATCACATTACGATCACCAGAACAAAGAAAAAACCTCGTAATGCCGTGAGTAAAATTCCTAACTGCATAGCAAATTTACTTGGCGCAGTCGCAGTGCGAACATTGCGCATGCGCAATTAGCAGAAAATCGCTGCGATGCGAAGAAAATTACCGAGCGAACAACTCGGAATGACCACCCATGTTAACTGATTTCCTAAAGTCACAATAAATGCTCAGTACAGTAGTACTTGCATCTTTAAAATGAGCACCTGCTGCCATCTTGTGGTAACCTCTGGTATTGGAAAAATCAGCTTCGTTCATTTATTGTAAATTATTCTTGCACAGTGAATACTTCCTTTTTCAGTGTTCTGCACATATTTCTTTAGGTTCACCTCACCAGTAGGACTTGTAGTCATTGTGGTGCCTTTTAGGTATACTTGTGTATGTTTGATTCCTTTGCTCCAAGAGATCTTGGATGCAGGGCTAGTGTATGATGTCTTGGAAAACTAAGCAAAGCCTCTGCCTACTGCCCCCACATTCCGCAATACTTTGTAAAACAAATACATCATTTTTTACTTCTTTCTGACTGGTTGGCAAAAGCTGAAGTCCATAAGTCTGATGTATGAAAACATTGTCCATTCTCCACTACTGATCAAGGTCAAATGTATGATTTCTAGAATGAGTGTTCCAAATCTTCAATTTTGTAACAAGCAGAATCTATCTATCTATCTATCTATCTATCTATCTATCTATCTATCTATCTATCTATCTATCTATCTATCTATCTATCTATCTATCTATCTATCTATCTATCTATCTTATATAACTGACTGCAGTAAGATGGCATCAGCAACTTTTTTTAAGGATATGTTTATGCCTGATTTACCCCATACACCTGTCAGTGCTCTGCAGATAACACTGCCTCCCTAAATGAACCTCCTTTATGCAGTCTGCTGTAGAGATGTGCCCTGTGTTACAGGGCACATCAGAAGTGCAGTGACAGGTGTTTGGTGCAGGGACCGTGTATTGGTTCACTGCACCAGACCGGAGGCTGCGGAGTCATTTGAATACTGGTGCCCTCCGTGAGCCAATCGTGGATCACGGAGCAGCGGCCAATCACAGATGGGCTTGGCGAGCCAATTGGCGGTCGCTGCATCATAAGCCCCCGCCCCCGGCATCAGACGCCGGGCGGGAGTCGAAGAAGGAGGAGGCCACGCCGGAGAGCGGGACGGACAGAAGAGGAGGCGACGGCGGCCGTGGGGAGAAGAGCTCCAGTGGCCGCTGAAGAGGCCGGAAGATGCCAGGTTCCAGAAAGAAGATGTCCAGCGGCGGCGCCGCTGGCCAGGACGGTTCAGCGGCAGAAGAGGGCGCCGGAGACCCCTGGACCAGGTGAGGCCTCAGTGAGGCTGATCTCACCCCCCACCTTTCTTCCCTAGACCACCAGGGAACGGGCATTAGGCCCGGGAGCACGGTTCAGGCACTTGGAGTTTCAGTCGCACCTGACTTGGTGGTTTGGGCATTAGGCCCAAGCCACTACATTGGCACCTTAGGCGGGCATTAGGCCCGAGGGCACATGGAGGGCAATAGGCCCAGTTAATAAGTGCCCACCCAGATGAATAAGGGTGGTACTGGGCGCTAGGCCCAGGCCACCCCAACGTGCGCAAACTAGGCAGGCTTGTCAGCCTGAGCCCGACTATATAAAAGTGATCTGGGCACTAGGCCAAGGTCACTCCACCCGGCCCCACGACAGGCGGGCGCTAGGCCCGTGGGAAAAAGTCAGGCCTCTGGCCTGTGTGCAGATAAGGGGCAGTAGGCCCAAGTAGGTTTTCGGGAAGTGTGCAGGCTGTACGGTGCCCACTCCCTGGTGATCTGGAGTAGTTAGGTAATCAAAGGGAAAGCACCGTGGTAGTTGCTTGCACTGTGATTGTGATTTGATATGTGTGTTGTTTCCATGCAGGGCCAAGTTTGTTTAGTTTGTGTCTAGTTCTGTTGCACCACACCCACAGAGTTAGTTTGAGGGCTCTGCTGTTATAGTTGGTATAGGGGTGTTACACTAGGTTGGAGTTAGGCCCTGCACGGCTGTTGTTTGTTTGCCTCCTTACAGGGACCTGTAGGTGGAGAAGAAGTTCGCAGTGCGGAACTAACGGTGAGTAACATCTGTGTCCGTCCGTCCCTTTGTCTGTCCCCGAGCGCCGGATTAGGGGTTTGCTCACGGACATGAGAACCTCTTTATCACACTACGTGCGAGAGTGCGAGTGTGTGAAATTTGGGTGGCTGAGGCTTTGTGCCGGTGAGGACCTTACACCTAACCGGTGAAGGTCGCCGCCACCCCTGGGGGTATCCTCTTTTCCAGTGGAAGAAGAGTTGATACCCCCTTAATTTGGGTTACTTTCTCCCCAGTTCGTCCGTTGTCGGCTCCGAGAGGGGATCGCCGTGTCCGGGTCCAATCCCAAGGTTCCAGGCCCGTCGAAGACTCCGTGACATGAAGGTGAGAGAGTGCGGTGCCTGGTAGAGATGTGCACCGGACATTTTTCGGGTTTTGTGTTTTGGTTTTGGATTCGGTTCTGCGGCCGTGTTTTGGATTCGGACGCGTAAAACCTCCCTGAATTTTTTTTGTCGGCTTCGGGTGTGTTTTGGATTTAGGTGTTTTTTTTCAAAAAACCCTCAAAAACAGCTTAAATCATAGAATTTGGGGGTAATTTTGATCCCATAGTATTATTAACCTCAATAACCATAATTTCCACTAATTTCTAGTCTATTCTGAACACCTCACAATATTATTTTTAGTCCTAAAATTTGCACCGAGGTCGCTGGATGACTAAGCTAAGCGACCCAAGTGGCCGGCACAAACACCTGGCCCATCTAGGAGTGGCACTGCAGTGTCAGACAGGATGGCACTTAAAAAAAATTGGCCCTAAACATCACATGATGCAAAGATAAATTAAAGAAAAAAGAGGTGCAAGATGGAATTGTCCTTGGG
Organism: Pseudophryne corroboree; assembly: GCF_028390025.1. Classification (NCBI taxonomy): domain Eukaryota; kingdom Metazoa; phylum Chordata; class Amphibia; order Anura; family Myobatrachidae; genus Pseudophryne; species Pseudophryne corroboree. The sequence goes on from NC_086452.1 coordinate 72,683,473, forward strand.
CCCTCCCACCCACCCTTGTGTTGCATAAACAGGACATGCACACTTTAACAAACCCATCATTTCAGTGACAGGGTCTGCCACACGACTGTGGCTGAAATGACTGGTTGGTTTGGGCCCCCACCAAAAAAGAAGCAATCAATCTCTCCTTGCACAAACTGGCTCTACAGAGGCAAGATGTCCACCTCCTCCTCATCGTCTGATTCCTCACCCCTTTCACTGTGTACATCCCCCTCCTCACAAATTATTAATTCGTCCCCACTGGAATCCACCATCTCAGGTCCCTGTGTACTTTCTGGAGGCAATTGATGGTGAATGCCTCCACGGAGGAATTGATTATAATTAATTTTGATGAACATCATCTTCTACACATTTTCTGGAAGTAACCTCGTACACCGATTGCTGACAAGGTGACCGGCTGCACTAAACACTCTTTCGGAGTACACACTGGAGGGGGGTGGGGCAATTTAGGTAAAATAAAGCCAGTTTGTGCAAGGGCCTCCAAATTGCCTCTTTTTCCTGCCAGTATACATACGGACTGGATGACGTGCCTACTTGGATGCGGTCACTCATATAATCCTCCACCATTCTTTCAATGGTGACAGAATCATATGCAGTGACAGTAGATGACATGTCAGTAATCGTTGGCAGATCCTTCAGTCCGGACCAGATGTCAACACTCGCTCCAGACTGTCCTGCATCACCGCCAGCGGGTTGGCTCGGAATTATTAGCCTTTTCCTCGCAGCCCCAGTTGCGGGAGAATGTGAAGGAGGAGCTGTTGACGGGTCACGTTCCGCTTGAGTTGACAAGTGTCTCACCAGCAGGTCTTTGAACATCTGCAGACTTGTGTCTGCCGGAAAGAGAGATACAACGTAGGCATTAAACCTAGGATCGAGCACGGTGGCCAAAATGTAGTGCTCTGATTTCAACAGATTGACCACCCGTGAATCCTGGTTAAGCGAATTAAGGGCTCCATCCACAAGTCCCACATGCCTAGCGGAATCGCTCCGTTTTAGCTCCTCCTTCAATCTTTCCAGCTTCTTCTGCAAAAGCCTGATGAGGGGAATGACCTGACTCAGGCTGGCAGTTTCTGAACTGACTTCACGTGTGGCAAGTTCAAAGGGTTGCAGAACCTTGCACAACGTTGAAATCATTCTCCACTGCGCTTGAGTCAGGTGCATTCCCCCTCCTTTGCCTATATCGTAGGCAGATGTATAGGCTTGAATGGCCTTTTGCTGCTCCTCCATCCTCTGAAGCATATAGAGGGTTGAATTCAACCTCGTTACCACCTCTTGTTTCAGATGATGGCGGGGCAGGTTCAGGAGTGTTTGCTGGTGCTCCAGTCTTCGGCACGCGGTGGCTGAATGCCAAAAGTGGCCCGCAATTCTTCGGGCCACCGACAGCATCTCTTACACACCCCTGTCGTTTTTTTAAAAATTCTGCACCACCAAATTCAATGTATGTGCAAAACATGGGACGTGCTGAAATTTACCCACATGTAATGCACGCACAATGGGGTCATTCCGAGTTGTTCGCTCGCAAGCTGCTTTTAGCAGCTTTGCACACGCTAAGCCGCCGCCTACTGGGAGTGAATCTTAGCTTATCAAAATTGCGAACGAAAGATTAGCAGAATTGCGAATAGACACTTCTTAGCAGTTTCTGAGTAGCTCCAGACTTACTCGGCATCTGCGATCAGTTCAGTCAGTTTCGTTCCAGGTTTGACGTCACAAACACACCCAGCGTTCGCCCAGACACTCCTCTGTTTCTCCAGCCACTCCCGCGTTTTTCACAGAAACGGTAGCGTTTTTTCGCACACACCCGTAAAACGGCCAGTTTCGCCCAGAAACACCCACTTCCTGTCAATCACATTATGATCACCAGAACGAAGAAAAAACCTCGTAAAGCCGTGAGTAAAATACCTAACTGCATAGCAAATTTACTTGGCGCAGTCGCACTGCGGACATTGCGCATGCGCATTAGCGACTAATCGCTGCGTTGCGAGAAAAAAATAACGAGCGAACAACTCGGAATGACCCCCAATATTGGTGGCGTTGTCACAAATCCCCAGGAGAGTCCAATTGGGGTATGCCATTCTGCGATGATGTTCCTCAGTTTCCGTAAGAGGTTGTCAGCTGTGTGCCTCTTATGAAAAGCGGTGATACAAAGCGTAGCCTGCCTAGGAACGAGTTGGCGTTTGCGAGATGCTGCTACTGGTGCTGTTCTTGCTGGGGGAGGAAATACATCTACCCAGTGGGCTGTTACAGTCACATAGTCCTGAGTCTGCCCTGCTCCACTTATCCACATGTCCGTGGTTAAGTGGACATTGGGTACAACTGCATTTTTTAGGACACTGGTGACTCTTTTTCTGACGTCTGTGTACATTCTTGGTATCGCCTGCCTAGAGAAATGGAACCTAGATGGTATTTGGTACCGGGGACACAGTACCTCAAACAATTCTCTAATTCCCTGTGAATTAACGGTGGATACCGGACACACGTTTAACACCAACGCAGCTGCCAAGACCTGAGTTATCCGCTTTGACTGCTGTGATATTTCATCTTCCTCACAAAGGACTGTTGGACAGTCAATTGCTTACTGGAAGTAGTACAAGTGGTCTTCCGACTTCCCCTCTGGGATGACGATCGACTCACAGCAGCAACAACAGCAGCGCCAGCAGCAGTAGGCGTTACACGCAAGGATGCATCGGAGGAATCCTTTTTAAATAATGGCACTCACTTAAATAATGTGACTCAACTGCTTATAAACATACATTGCATAAAAACGAGACGAAAATGGCCCCCTCCTGGATTAGGTGCCTTGAAACTTAAGCTTCATTCGTTTCACAGTAGATCGGCCCCTGCCCCAGTGTGTCACATGTTTTTATTTTTAAATATAACAACTTTACCCTAGTCATTTGCCTATACTGCCTATTCCTTGGGCCGGTTCTGCACCTGAGATTATAGAATTTTAAGTTCCCTGCTCAATACTCCTTGACAGTGGCATAATTCATCAGTCCTTCACTCTAAGGAGCTGATCGCTGTTGTGCGAAATCGCACATCGGCCGATTACGGAATGACTGCGCATGTGTATGCACCGCAATGCGCAGGCGTGACGCCAAATCAGCGACAGGATGGTGCAAAATTTCTGGGAGTGTCAGGAAAAACGTAGGCATTCCCAAGCATTTTCTTAGAGGGTGTGTGACGTCAGCTCCGGCCCCGGTCAGCCCGCTTCTATCGCACTGTAGGAGTAAGTCCTGAGCTACGCACAGACTGCACAGTATGGAAAAATAATTTGCTGGTGAGTGAGTTGCGAACAAATTTGCAGATGTCCGCTGTCTGGCGTAGTTTTCGCATGGCGTACATATGCATTTGCACACTTGCATGGGTCGGGTTTTCAATCTCCCTGGATGGCGACTGTCTGATCGCAGCCCTTTGCAAATTTGCAGCACAGCGATCAGGTCTGAATTAGGCCCAAAGTGATATCCGATTTAAGGTTCTCAGCTGCTTTCTTGCCCTCTTGTTGGAATGTGAGTTTAATGCCATAGACTCAGTTTGTCCAAACCTCTTTTGACAGCAGGATCACATGCACTTTTGATTGGTCAGTGGACTGAGAATTAGGCTTACATTTTCTCTGGAGAAAGTGGTAGTGGAGCCTTAAAGAAGATTTTTCTGTTTGTGAGACAGTCAGTTTTACAAGATAAAGAAAAATACTGATTCACACTCTATGCACTGATAGTCAAAATCATTTTCAAAAACTCTTACAATTAACATGGAGTATAAGTGAAGTTCTTAGCACACATTTGGCCAAATATGTGGGCCCATCCACCACGTCCAGGTGAACTCCATTAGATTGGTCCCAACATCTCTAACACATTATGTAAATGTATCCAAGACTTACCTTCAAATAGATCCCATTCTAATAGCAATGTAGGAACCTGTGCTAATTAAAAAGCCTGAGGGTAGATAGGAGGGGTGCCAATATAAGAATGAAGGAGCATCACCTTCAAGTGTACAACATATACACACATATAGAGGAAAGAGGGGAGAGCAGGACTGAACACCCTATTTTTAAACATAATAAAAGGTACTACCATGCTGAGGCTTCTAGTACTATACAAGATATAAAAAAAATAAGATTTTAAACCTACCAGTAAATCTTTTTCTCCTAGTCCGTAGAGGATGCAGGGGACTCCGTTAGGACCATGGGGGAATAGACGGGCTCCGCAGGAGACATGGGCACTAAAAAGAACTTTACATATGGGTGTGCACTGGCTCCTCCCTCTATGCCCCTCCTCCAGACCTCAGTTAGAGAAACTGTGCCCAGAGGAGACGGATAGTATGAGGAAAGGACTTTGTTAACCTAAGGGCAAGATTCATACCAGCCCACACCATCCACACCGTATAACTAGAGAAATTTTTCGGGTTTTGTGTTTTGGTTTTGGGTTCGGTTCCGCGGCCGTGTTTTGGGTTCGAACGCGTTTTGGCAAAACCTCACCGAATTTTTTTTGTCGGATTCGGGTGTGTTTTGGATTCGGGTGTTTTTTTCAAAAAACACTAAAAAACAGCTTAAATCATAGAATTTGGGGGTCATTTTGATCCCAAAGTATTATATATTAACCTCAAAAACCATAATTTACACTCATTTTCAGTCTATTCTGAATACCTCACACCTCACAATATTATTTTTAGTCCTAAAATTTGCACCGAGGTCGCTGTGTGAGTAAGATAAGCGACCCTAGTGGCCGACACAAACACCGGGCCCATCTAGGAGTGGCACTGCAGTGTCACGCAGGATGTCCCTTCCAAAAAACCCTCCCCAAACAGCACATGACGCAAAGAAAAAAAGAGGCGCAATGAGGTAGCTGTGTGAGTAAGATTAGCGACCCTAGTGGCCGACACAAACACCGGGCCCATCTAGGAGTGGCACTGCAGTGTCACGCAGGATGGCCCTTCCAAAAAACCCTCCCCAAACAGCACATGACGCAAAGAAAAAAAGAGGCGCAATGAGGTAGCTGTGTGAGTAAGATTAGCGACCCTAGTGGCCGACACAAACACCGGGCCCATCTAGGAGTGGCACTGCAGTGTCACGCAGGATGTCCCTTCCAAAAAACCCTCCCCAAACAGCACATGACGCAAAGAAAAAAAGAGGCGCAATGAGGTAGCTGACTGTGTGAGTAAGATTAGCGACCCTAGTGGCCGACACAAACACCGGGCCCATCTAGGAGTGGCACTGCAGTGTCACGCAGGATGTCCCTTCCAAAAAACCCTCCCCAATCAGCACATGATGCAAAGAAAAAGAAAAGAAAAAAGAGGTGCAAGATGGAATTGTCCTTGGGCCCTCCCACCCACCCTTATGTTGTATAAACAAAACAGGACATGCACACTTTAACCAACCCATCATTTCAGTGACAGGGTCTGCCACACGACTGTGACTGATATGACGGGTTGGTTTGGACCCCCCCCAAAAAAGAAGCAATTAATCTCTCCTTGCACAAACTGGCTCTACAGAGGCAAGATGTCCACCTCATCTTCACCCTCCGATATATCACCGTGTACATCCCCCTCCTCACAGATTATCAATTCGTCCCCACTGGAATCCACCATCTCAGCTCCCTGTGTACTTTGTGGAGGCAATTGCTGCTGGTCAATGTCTCCGCGGAGGAATTGATTATAATTCATTTTAATGAACATCATCTTCTCCACATTTTCTGGATGTAACCTCGTACGCCGATTGCTGACAAGGTGAGCGGCGGCACTAAACACTCTTTCGGAGTACACACTTGTGGGAGGGCAACTTAGGTAGAATAAAGCCAGTTTGTGCAAGGGCCTCCAAATTGCCTCTTTTTCCTGCCAGTTTAAGTACGGACTGTGTGACGTGCCTACTTGGATGCGGTCACTCATATAATCCTCCACCATTCTATCAATGTTGAGAGAATCATATGCAGTGACAGTAGACGACATGTCCGTAATCGTTGTCAGGTCCTTCAGTCCGGACCAGATGTCAGCATCAGCAGTCGCTCCAGACTGCCCTGCATCACCGCCAGCGGGTGGGCTCGGAATTCTGAGCCTTTTCCTCGCACCCCCAGTTGCGGGAGAATGTGAAGGAGGAGATGTTGACAGGTCGCGTTCCGCTTGACTTGACAATTTTGTCACCAGCAGGTCTTTGCACCCCAGCAGACTTGTGTCTGCCGGAAAGAGAGATCCAAGGTAGGCTTTAAATCTAGGATCGAGCACGGTGGCCAAAATGTAGTGCTCTGATTTCAACAGATTGACCACCCGTGAATCCTTGTTAAGCGAATTAAGGGCTGCATCCACAAGTCCCACATGCCTAGCGGAATCGCTCCCTTTTAGCTCCTTCTTCAATGCCTCCAGCTTCTTCTGCAAAAGCCTGATGAGGGGAATGACCTGACTCAGGCTGGCAGTGTCTGAACTGACTTCACGTGTGGCAAGTTCAAAGGGCATCAGAACCTTGCACAACGTTGAAATCATTCTCCACTGCACTTGAGACAGGTGCATTCCACCTCCTATATCGTGCTCAATTGTATAGGCTTGAATGGCCTTTTGCTGCTCCTCCAACCTCTGAAGCATATAGAGGGTTGAATTCCACCTCGTTACCACTTCTTGCTTCAGATGATGGCAGGGCAGGTTCAGTAGTTTTTGGTGGTGCTCCAGTCTTCTGTACGTGGTGCCTGTACGCCGAAAGTGTCCCGCAATTTTTCTGGCCACCGACAGCATCTCTTGCACGCCCCTGTCGTTTTTTAAAAAATTCTGCACCACCAAATTCAAGGTATGTGCAAAACATGGGACGTGCTGGAATTTGCCCATATTTAATGCACACACAATATTGCTGGCGTTGTCCGATGCCACAAATCCACAGGAGAGTCCAATTGGGGTAAGCCATTCCGCGATGATCTTCCTCAGTTGCCGTAAGAGGTTTTCAGCTGTGTGCGTATTCTGGAAACCGGTGATACAAAGCGTAGCCTGCCTAGGAAAGAGTTGGCGTTTGCGAGATGCTGCTACTGGTGCCGCCGCTGCTGTTCTTGCGGCGGGAGTCCATACATCTACCCAGTGGGCTGTCACAGTCATATAGTCCTGACCCTGCCCTGCTCCACTTGTCCACATGTCCGTGGTTAAGTGGACATTGGGTACAGCTGCATTTTTTAGGACACTGGTGACTCTTTTTCTGAGGTCTGTGTACATTTTCGGTATCGCCTGCCTAGAGAAATGGAACCTAGATGGTATTTGGTACCGGGGACACAGTACCTCCAACAAGTCTCTAGTTGGCTCTGCAGTAATGATGGATACCGGAACCACGTTTCTCACCACCCAGGATGCCAAGGCCTCAGTTATCCGCTTTGCAGTAGGATGACTGCTGTGATATTTCATCTTCCTCGCAAAGGACTGTTGAACAGTCAATTGCTTACTGGAAGTAGTACAAGTGGGCTTACGACTTCCCCTCTGGGATGACCATCGACTCCCAGCGGCAACAACAGCAGCGCCAGCAGCAGTAGGCGTTACACGCAAGGATGCATCGGAGGAATCCCAGGCAGGAGAGGACTCGTCAGAATTGCCAGTGACATGGCCTGCAGGACTATTGGCATTCCTGGGGAAGGAGGAAATTGACACTGAGGGAGTTGGTGGGGTGGTTTGCGTGAGCTTGGTTACAAGAGGAAGGGATTTACTGGTCAGTGGACTGCTTCCGCTGTCACCCAAAGTTTTTGAACTTGTCACTGACTTATTATGAATGCGCTGCAGGTGACGTATAAGGGAGGATGTTCCGAGGTGGTTAACGTCCTTACCCCTACTTATTACAGCTTGACAAAGGGAACACACGGCTTGACACCTGTTGTCCGCATTTCTGGTGAAATACCTCCACACCGAAGAGCTGATTTTTTTGGTATTTTCACCTGGCATGTCAACGGCCATATTCCTCCCACGGACAACAGGTGTCTCCCCGGGTGCCTGACTTAAACAAACCACCTCACCATCAGAATCCTCCTGGTCAATTTCCTCCCCAGCGCCAGCAACACCCATATCCTCCTCATCCTGGTGTACTTCAACACTGACATCTTCAATCTGACTATCAGGAACTGGACTGCGGGTGCTCCTTCCAGCACTTGCAGGGGGCGTGCAAATGGTGGAAGGCGCATGCTCTTCACGTCCAGTGTTGGGAAGGTCAGGCATCGCAACCGACACAATTGGACTCTCCTTGTGGATTTGGGATTTCGAAGAATGCACAGTTCTTTGCTGTGCTGCTTTTGCCAGCTTGAGTCTTTTCATTTTTCTAGCGAGAGGCTGAGTGCTTCCATCCTCATGTGAAGCTGAACCACTAGCCATGAACATAGGCCAGGGCCTCAGCCGTTCCTTGCCACTCCGTGTGGTAAATGGCATATTGGCAAGTTTACGCTTCTCCTCCGACAATTTTATTTTAGGTTTTGGAGTCCTTTTTTTACTGATATTTGGTGTTTTGGATTTGACATGCTCTGTACTATGACATTGGGCATCGGCCTTGGCAGACGACGTTGCTGGCATTTCATCGTCTCGGCCATGACTAGTGGCAGCAGCTTCAGCACGAGGTGGAAGTGGATCTTGATCTTTCCCTAATTTTGGAACCTCAACATTTTTGTTCTCCATATTTTAATAGGCACAACTAAAAGGCACCTCAGGTAAACAATGGAGATGGATGGATTGGATACTAGTATACAATTATGGACGGGCTGCCGAGTGCCGACACAGAGGTAGCCACAGCCGTGAACTACCGCACTGTACTGTGTCTGCTGCTAATATATAGACTGGTTGATAAAGAGATAGTATACTCGTAACTAGTATGTATGTATAAAGAAAGAAAAAAAAACCACGGTTAGGTGGTATATACAATTATGGACGGGCTGCCGAGTGCCGACACAGAGGTAGCCACAGCCGTGAACTACCGCACTGTACTGTGTCTGCTGCTAATATATAGACTGGTTGATAAAGAGATAGTATACTCGTAACTAGTATGTATGTATAAAGAAAGAAAAAAAAACCACGGTTAGGTGGTATATACAATTATGGACGGGCTGCCGAGTGCCGACACAGAGGTAGCCACAGCCGTGAACTACCGCACTGTACTGTGTCTGCTGCTAATATATAGACTGGTTGATAAAGAGATAGTATACTCGTAACTAGTATGTATGTATAAAGAAAGAAAAAAAAACCACGGTTAGGTGGTATATACAATTATGGACGGGCTGCCGAGTGCCGACACAGAGGTAGCCACAGCCGTGAACTACCGCACTGTACTGTGTCTGCTGCTAATATAGACTGGTTGATAAAGAGATAGTATACTCGTAACTAGTATGTATGTATAAAGAAAGAAAAAAAAACCACGGTTAGGTGGTATATACAATTATGGACGGGCTGCCGAGTGCCGACACAGAGGTAGCCACAGCCGTGAACTACCGCACTGTACTGTGTCTGCTGCTAATATAGACTGGTTGATAAAGAGATAGTATACTCGTAACTAGTATGACTATAAAGAAAGAAAAAAAAACCACGGTTAGGTGGTATATACAATTATGGACGGGCTGCCGAGTGCCGACACAGAGGTAGCCACAGCCGTGAACTACCGCACTGTACTGTGTCTGCTGCTAATATATAGACTGGTTGATAAAGAGATAGTATACTCGTAACTAGTATGTATGTATAAAGAAAGAAAAAAAAACCACGGTTAGGTGGTATATACAATTATGGACGGGCTGCCGAGTGCCGACACAGAGGTAGCCACAGCCGTGAACTACCGCACTGTACTGTGTCTGCTGCTAATATAGACTGGTTGATAAAGAGATAGTATACTCGTAACTAGTATGTATGTATAAAGAAAGAAAAAAAAACCACGGTTAGGTGGTATATACAATTATGGACGGGCTGCCGAGTGCCGACACAGAGGTAGCCACAGCCGTGAACTACCGCACTGTACTGTGTCTGCTGCTAATATAGACTGGTTGATAAAGAGATAGTATACTCGTAACTAGTATGACTATAAAGAAAGAAAAAAAAACCACGGTTAGGTGGTATATACAATTATGGACGGGCTGCCGAGTGCCGACACAGAGGTAGCCACAGCCATGAACTACCGCACTGTACTGTGTCTGCTGCTAATATATAGACTGGTTGATAAAGAGATAGTATACTCGTAACTAGTATGTATGTATAAAGAAAGAAAAAAAAACCACGGTTAGGTGGTATATACAATTATGGACGGGCTGCCGAGTGCCGACACAGAGGTAGCCACAGCCGTGAACTACCGCACTGTACTGTGTCTGCTGCTAATATAGACTGGTTGATAAAGAGATAGTATACTCGTAACTAGTATGTATGTATAAAGAAAGAAAAAAAAACCACGGTTAGGTGGTATATACAATTATGGACGGGCTGCCGAGTGCCGACACAGAGGTAGCCACAGCCGTGAACTACCGCACTGTACTGTGTCTGCTGCTAATATATAGACTGGTTGATAAAGAGATAGTATACTCGTAACTAGTATGTATGTATAAAGAAAGAAAAAAAAACCACGGTTAGGTGGTATATACAATTATGGACGGGCTGCCGAGTGCCGACACAGAGGTAGCCACAGCCATGAACTACCGCACTGTACTGTGTCTGCTGCTAATATAGACTGGTTGATAAAGAGATAGTATACTCGTAACTAGTATGTATGTATAAAGAAAGAAAAAAAAACCACGGTTAGGTGGTATATACAATTATGGACGGGCTGCCGAGTGCCGACACAGAGGTAGCCACAGCCGTGAACTACCGCACTGTACTGTGTCTGCTGCTAATATAGACTGGTTGATAAAGAGATAGTATACTCGTAACTAGTATGTATGTATAAAGAAAGAAAAAAAAAACCACGGTTAGGTGGTATATACAATTATGGACGGGCTGCCGAGTGCCGACACAGAGGTAGCCACAGCCGTGAACTACTGCACTGTACTGTGTCTGCTGCTAATATATAGACTGGTTGATAAAGAGATAGTATACTCGTAACTAGTATGTATGTATAAAGAAAGAAAAAAAAACCACGGTTAGGTGGTATATACAATTATGGACGGGCTGCCGAGTGCCGACACAGAGGTAGCCACAGCCGTGAACTACCGCACTGTACTGTGTCTGCTGCTAATATAGACTGGTTGATAAAGAGATAGTATACTCGTAACTAGTATGTATGTATAAAGAAAGAAAAAAAAACCACGGTTAGGTGGTATATACAATTATGGACGGGCTGCCGAGTGCCGACACAGAGGTAGCCACAGCCGTGAACTACCGCACTGTACTGTGTCTGCTGCTAATATAGACTGGTTGATAAAGAGATAGTATACTCGTAACTAGTATGACTATAAAGAAAGAAAAAAAAACCACGGTTAGGTGGTATATACAATTATGGACGGGCTGCCGAGTGCCGACACAGAGGTAGCCACAGCCGTGAACTACCGCACTGTACTGTGTCTGCTGCTAATATATAGACTGGTTGATAAAGAGATAGTATACTCGTAACTAGTATGTATGTATAAAGAAAGAAAAAAAACCACGGTTAGGTGGTATATACAATTATGGACGGGCTGCCGAGTGCCGACACAGAGGTAGCCACAGCCGTGAACTACCGCACTGTACTGTGTCTGCTGCTAATATAGACTGGTTGATAAAGAGATAGTATACTCGTAACTAGTATGTATGTATAAAGAAAGAAAAAAAAACCACGGTTAGGTGGTGAAAAGAGTTTTTTTAGGTCGGTGCGCTTAATCAAACGTTCAAATGTTTACTGTAGAGTAATTGGTCGTCAGAAAGTTCTGCTATTTCTTAGGTTAAGTCAGTCGTAGACACTCCGTTAGAGGACACCTCCCAAGCTTCTTTGGAGGCTGCACCGTTCTTCAAAAATGACTTGGGTATGTTCAGTCATGCAATTCTGTAAGGCAGGGGAAAAGAACAGGCGCCATATGGTGTAGTATTTAGGAATAAATGGAGTGATATGTATGTGAATAAAATATAAGTACCGGATAGATTCTTGAGATTAAGCCTGTATATCTCAGATAATTCTTTGTGGCTTTTTCCCCACCAGATAAATTCTTGGGATTTAAGCCTGTATATCTCGGACAATTCTTTGTGGCTGTTCCCCACCAATTGAAAATTAGATATGGCCCATTTAGTGATTTTCCACTGAGCAGTGCCCGGTTCAAAATAATTTACATAGGAAATTTTAAACCTCTCACCAGTTAGTAACACTCCTAGCTGCAGCAGCTAGGAGTGTTACTAACTGGTGAGAGGTTTAAAATTTCCTATGTAAATTATTTTGAACCGGGCACTGCTCAGTGGAAAATCACTAAATGGGCCATATCTAATTTTCAATTGGTGGGGAACAGCCACAAAGAATTGTCCGAGATATACAGGCTTAAATCCCAAGAATTTATCTGGTGGGGAAAAAGCCACAAAGAATTATCTGAGATATACAGGCTTAATCTCAAGAATCTATCCGGTACTTATATTTTATTCACATACATATCACTCCATTTATTCCTAAATACTACACCATATGGCGCCTGTTCTTTTCCCCTGCCTCACACGGTTAGGTGGTATATACAATTATGGACGGGCTGCCGAGTGCCGACACAGAGGTAGCCACAGCCATGAACTACCGCACTGTACTGTGTCTGCTGCTAATATATAGACTGGTTGATAAAGAGATAGTATACTCGTAACTAGTATGTATGTATAAAGAAAGAAAAAAAAACCACGGTTAGGTGGTATATACAATTATGGACGGGCTGCCGAGTGCCGACACAGAGGTAGCCACAGCCGTGAACTACCGCACTGTACTGTGTCTGCTGCTAATATAGACTGGTTGATAAAGAGATAGTATACTCGTAACTAGTATGTATGTATAAAGAAAGAAAAAAAAACCACGGTTAGGTGGTATATACAATTATGGACGGGCTGCCGAGTGCCGACACAGAGGTAGCCACAGCCGTGAACTACCGCACTGTACTGTGTCTGCTGCTAATATATAGACTGGTTGATAAAGAGATAGTATACTCGTAACTAGTATGTATGTATAAAGAAAGAAAAAAAAACCACGGTTAGGTGGTATATACAATTATGGACGGGCTGCCGAGTGCCGACACAGAGGTAGCCACAGCCGTGAACTACCGCACTGTACTGTGTCTGCTGCTAATATAGACTGGTTGATAAAGAGATAGTATACTCGTAACTAGTATGTATGTATAAAGAAAGAAAAAAAAACCACGGTTAGGTGGTATATACAATTATGGACGGGCTGCCGAGTGCCGACACAGAGGTAGCCACAGCCGTTAACTACCGCACTGTACTGTGTCTGCTGCTAATATAGACTGGTTGATAAAGAGATAGTATACTCGTAACTAGTATGACTATAAAGAAAGAAAAAAAAACCACGGTTAGGTGGTATATACAATTATGGACGGGCTGCCGAGTGCCGACACAGAGGTAGCCACAGCCGTGAACTACCGCACTGTACTGTGTCTGCTGCTAATATATAGACTGGTTGATAAAGAGATAGTATACTACTAATATTATATATACTGGTGGTCAGGTCACTGGTCACTAGTCACACTGGCAGTGGCACTCCTGCAGCAAAAGTGTGCACTGTTTAATTTTAATATAATATTATGTACTCCTGGCTCCTGCTATAACCTATAACTGGCACTGCAGTAGTGCTCCCCAGTCTCCCCCACAATTATAAGCTGTGTGAGCTGAGCAGTCAGACAGATATATAATATATATAGATGATGCAGCACACTGGCCTGAGCCTGAGCAGTGCACACAGATATGGTATGTGACTGACTGAGTCACTGTGTGTATCGCTTTTTTCAGGCAGAGAACGGATATATTAAATAAACTGCACTGTGTGTCTGGTGGTCACTCACTATATAATATATTATGTACTCCTGGCTCCTGCTATAACCTATAACTGGCACTGCAGTAGTGCTCCCCAGTCTCCCCCACAATTATAAGCTGTGTGAGCTGAGCAGTCAGACAGATATATATAATATTATATATAGATAATAGATGATGCAGCACACTGGCCTGAGCCTGAGCAGTGCACACAGATATGGTATGTGACTGAGTCACTGTGTGCTGTGTATCGCTTTTTTCAGGCAGAGAACGGATTATAAAGTAAACTGCACTGTCCTCACTAGTAAACTCTCTCCACTCAGTCTCTACACTTCTACAGTAACAGTACTCCTCCTAGTCAGCTCCAGTAAATCTCTCTCAGTCTCTTATAATCTAAATGGAGAGGACGCCAGCCACGTCCTCTCCCTATCAATCTCAATGCACGTGTGAAAATGGCGGCGACGCGCGGCTCCTTATATAGAATCCGAGTCTCGCGATAGAATCCGAGCCTCGCGAGAATCCGACAGCGTCATGATGACGTTCGGGCGCGCTCGGGTTAACCGAGCAAGGCGGGAAGATCCGAGTCGCTCGGACCCGTGAAAAAAAACATGAAGTTCTGGCGGGTTCGGATTCAGAGAAACCGAACCCGCTCATCTCTACATATAACGTGGAATATACGAAACAGTTAACAGTATGAAACAAAACAGCATCAGCCCGAGACTGATCAAAACTGTAAAATAACCCTTATGTAAGCAAAAACTATATACAAGCCTTGCAGAAGTAGTCCGCACTGGGACGGGCGCTCAGCATCCTCTACGGACTAGGAGAAAAAGATTTACCGGTAGGTTTAAAATCTTATTTTCTCTTACGTCCTAGAGGATGCTGGGGACTCTGTAAGGACCATGGGGATTATACCAAAGCTCCAAAACGGGCGGGAGAGTGCGGATGACTCTGCAGCACCGATTGAGCAAACATGAGGTCCTCATCAGCCAGGGTATCAAACTTGTAGAACTTTGCAAAGGTGTTTGAACCCGACCAAGTCGCCGCTCGGCAAAGCTGTAATGCCGAGACACCTCGGGCAGCCGCCCAAGAAGAGCCCACCTTCCTAGTGGAATGGGCCTTTACAGAATTCGGTAACGGCAATCCAGTCGTAGAATGAGCCTGCTGAATCGTGTTACAGATCCAGCGAGCAATAGTCTGCTTAGAAGCAGGAGCGCCAACCTTGTTGGGTGCATACAGGACAAACAGTGACTCTGTTTTCCTAACCCGGGCCGTCCTGTCACATAAATTTTCAAAGCCCTGACCACATCAAGGGACTCGGAATCCTCCAAGTCCTGCGTAGCCACAGGCACCACAATAGGTTGATTCATATGAAAAGATGAAACCTCCTTGGGCAAAAATTGAGGATGAGTCCGCAACTCCGCTCTATCCACATGGAAAATCAGATAGGGGCTCTGGTGCGATAAAGCCACCAACTCCGACACTTGCCTTGCCGATGCCAAGGCCAACAGCATGACTACTTTCCAAGTGAGAAACTTTAATTCCACCATTTTAAGAGGTTCAAACCAGTGAGACTTAAGGAACCGCAACACCATGTTAAGGTCCCAGGGTGCCACTGGAGGTACAAAAGGAGGCTGGATATGCAGCACTCCCTTCACAAAGGTCTGTACTTCTGGGAGAGAAGCCAATTTCTTCTGAAAGAAAATTGATAGTGCCGAAATCTGAACCTTAATGGACCCTAATTTTAGGCCCAAATTCACTCCAGTCTGTAGGAAGTGAAGGAAACGGCCCAGATGGAATTCTTCCGGAGGAGCATTTCTGGACTCACACCAAGATACATACTTCCGCCATATACGGTGATAATGTTTTGCTGTCACGTCCTTCCTAGCCTTTATCAGAGTAGGAATGACCTCATCCGGAATGCCCTTTTCCGCTAGGATCCGGCGTTCAACCGCCATGCCGTCAAACGCAGCCACGGTAAGTCTTGGAACAGACAGGGCCCCTGTTGTAACAGGTCCTCTCTGAGAGGAAGAGGCCACAGATCTTCTGTGAGCATTTCCTGTAGATCCGGATACCAGGCCCTTCGCGGCCAATCTGGAACAATGAGAATTGTCTGTACTCCTCTTCGTCTTATGATTCTCAAAATCTTGGAGATGAGAGGAAGAAGAGGAAACACATAGACCGACTGGAAGACCCACGGTGTCACCAGGGCGTCCACTGCCACCGCCTGAGGATACCTTGACCTGGCGCAATACCTCGGTAGTTTCTTGTTGAGGCGTGACGCCATCATGTCTATCTGAGGCAGTCCCCACTGACTTGCAATCTCTGCGAAGACTTCCTGATGAAGTCCCCACTCTCCTGGATGTAGATCGTGTCTGCTGAGGAAGTCTGCTTCCCAGTTGTCCACTCCCGGAATGAAGACTGCTGTCAGAGCGCTTACATGATTTTCCGCCCAGCGAAGAATCCTGGTGGCTTCTGCCATTGCCACTCTGCTCTTTGTTCCGCCTTGGCGGTTTACATGAGCCACTGCGGTGATGTTGTCTGACTGAATCAGAACCGGTAGGCCGCAAAGCAAATTCTCCGCTTGACGAAGGCCGTTGTATATGGCCCTCAACTCCAGTACGTTGATGTGAAGACAAGCCTCCTGGCTTGACCAGAGACCTTGGAAGTGTCTTCCCTGTGTGACTGCTCCCCAACCTCGGAGGCTGGCATCCGTGGTTACCAGAACCCAGTCCTGAATGCCGAACCTGTGACTATCTAGAAGGTGAGCACTCTGCAGCCACCACAGGAGAGATACCCTGGACTTGGGGGACAGGGTGATCATCTAATGAATCTGTAGATGGGACCACTTGTCCAGAAGGTCCCATTGAAAAGTCCTCGCATGGAACCTGCCGAATGGAATGGCCTCGTAAGACGCCACCATCTTTCCCAGAACTCGAGTGCAGTGATGCACCGACACCCTTTTTGGCTTCAAGAGGTCCCTGACCAAATTCATGAGTTCTTGGGCCTTTTCCATCGGAAGATAAACCCTCTTCTGGTCTGTATCCAGAATCATGCCTAAGAAAGGCAAACGGGTCGTTGGAACCAACTGTGACTTCGGGATATTGAGAATCCAGCCGTGCTGTTGCAACACCTTCAGGGAAAGTGATACTCTGTTCAGCAACTGCTCTCTCGATCTCGCTTTTATTAGGAGATCGTCCAAGTACGGGATAATTGTGACACCCTGCTTGCGCAGGAGCACCATCATTTCCGCCATTACCTTGGTGAAAATCCTCGGGGCCGTGGAAAGCCCAAACGGCAACATCTGAAATTGGTAATGACAATCCTGTACAGCAAATCTCACAAACGCCTGATGAGGTGGATATATAGGGACATGAAGGTATGCATCCTTTATGTCCAGGGACACCATATAATCCCCCCCTTCCAGGCTGGCGATAACCGCTCTGAGCGATTCCATCTTGAACTTGAACCTTTTTAAGTATAGGTTTAAGGATTTTAAATTTAAAATGGGTCTGACCGAACCGTCCGGTTTCGGGACTACAAACAGGGTTGAGTAATACCCCATCCCCTGCTGAAGCAGGGGAACATTGACCACCACCTGTTGAAGACACAATTTTTTAATTGCATTTAAAACTAACTCCCTCTCTGGGGGAGAAGCCGGTAGGGCCGATTTGAAAAACCGGCGAGGAGGCACCTCTTTGAATTCCAGCTTGTAACCCTGGGAAACTATTTCTATTGCCCAGGGATCCACCTGTGAGTGAACCCAGACGTGGCTGAAAAGTTGAAGACGTGCCCCCACTGGGGCGGACTCCCTCAGCGGAGCCCCAGCGTCATGTAGTGGATTTTGTAGAAGCCGGGGAGGACTTCTGCTCCTGGGAACTAGCTGTAGTTGGCAGCTTTTTCCCCCTTCCCTTCCCTCTGGCAAGAAAGGAAGATCCCCGTACTCTCTTGGGTTTATGCGACCGAAAGGACTGCATCTGATAATGTGGCGTTTTCTTAGGCTGTGAGGAAACATAAGGCAAAAAAGTTGATTTACCTGCCGTAGCTGTGGAAACTAGGTCCGTGAGACCTTCCCCAAATAATTCCTCACCCTTGTAAGGTAAAACCTCCATATGCCTCTTCGAGTCGGCATCACCCGTCCATTGTCGGGTCCATAGGGCTCGTCTAGCAGAAATCGCCAATGCGTTGGCTCTGGAACCCAGTAGGCCAATGTCTCTCTGAGCAGCTCTCATATATAGGACAGCATCTTTAATATGACCCAGGGTCAATAAAATGGGTTCCTTATCCAGCGTCTCTATATCAGCAGACAAGGTATCTGTCCACGCTGCTACAGCGCTACAAACCCAAGCCGACGCTATCGCCGGTCTGAGTAAGGTACCAGTATGTGTGTAAATTGACTTCAAGGTAGTCTCCTGCCTGCGACCCGCAGGATCCTTTAGGGTTGCCGTATCTTGAGATGGCAGCGCTACCTTTTTGGATAAGCGTGTCAACGCTTTGTCCACCCTTGGGGAGGATTCCCACCGTATCCTGTCCTTAGCCGGGAAAGGATACGCCATAAGAATCCTTTTGGGAATCTGCAGTTTTTTGTCTGGAGATTCCCAAGCCTTTTCAAATAACTCGTTCAGCTCATGAGATGGGGGAAAGGTTACCTCAGGTTTCTTTTCCTTATACATGCGCACCCTCGTGTCAGGGACAGAGGGGTCATCTGTGATATGCAACACCTCTTTTATTGCAATAATCATATAATGAATACTTTTAGCCAATGTTGGCTGCAACTTCGCATCATCATAGTCGACACTGGGGTCAGAATCCGTGTCGGTATCCGTGTCTACAACTTGGGATAGTGGGCGCTTTTGAGACCCAGAAGGGCCTTGCGACATAGTAATAGGCAGGGCTAGACTCCCTGTACATTCCCTGGACTCTGCTTTGTCCAACCTCTTGTGTAATAAATTCACATTTGCATTTAAAACATTCCACATATCCACCCAGTCAGGTGTCGGCGTTGCTGAAGGAGACACCACACTCATTTGCTCCACCTCCTCCCTAGAAGAGCCTTCCGCTTCAGACATGCCGACACACGCGTACCGACACCCCACACACTCAGGGAAATCTCTAATCTGGAGACAGTTCCCCCACAAGGCCCTTAGGAGAGACAGAGAGAGAGTATGCCAGCACACACCCAGTGCTAATAACTTTGGAAAACAAATTCCCAGATAGCGCCTTTTATATATATATATATATATATATATATATACCTTGATTGCGCCAAATTATGTGCCGCCCCCTTCTTTAAACCCCTCTGTCACCGTGTTCAGCAGGGGAGAGTCCGGGGAGCCAGCATCTCAGCGTGTGCTGTGGAGAAAAATGGCGCTGGTGAGTGCTGAGGATCAAGCTCCACCCCCTCAGCGGCGGGCTTCGGTCCCGCTCGAATCCTTTCAAAACTGGCGGGGGATACTCATATATAGCCCACAGAGCCACTATATCTAGTTTTACCAATCCCAGAGGTGTAAATTGTTGCCCAGGGCGCCCCCCCTGCGCCCTGCACCCTTACAGTGCCTGCCGTGTGTGTTTTGTGTGGGAGCAATGGCGCGCAGAGTTATCGCTGCGCGTTACCTCAGTGAAGATCTGAAGTCTTCTGCCGCCTCTGAAGTCTTCTTATCTTCTTATACTCATCCGGCTTCTATCTTCCGGCTCTGTGAGGAGGACGGCGGCGCGGCTCCGGGACGAACAGCTAGGAGAGACCTGCTGGAGCTAATGGTGTCCAGTAGCCTAAGAAGCAGAGCCTAGCATTTAAGTAGGTCTGCTTCTCTCTCCTCAGTCCCTCGATGCAGGGAGCCTGTTGCCAGCAGGCTCCCTGAAAATAAAAAACCTAACAAAAATTATTTCTTTCAGGAAACTCAGGAGAGCTCCCTGTAATGCACCCAGTCTCCTCTGGGCACAGTATCAAACTGAGGTCTGGAGGAGGGGCATAGAGGGAGGAGCCAGTGCACACCCATATCTAAAGTTCTTTTTAGTGCCCATGTCTCCTGCGGAGCCCATCTATTACCCCATGGTCCTTACAGAGTCCCCAGCATCCTCTAGGACGTAAGAGAAATGCTGATGCACACTCTGAACACTAAGAATACTGAGTCAATATAATTTTGATAAACGGTTACAATTAACATGGAGTGTAAGTGAAGGTCTTAGCACACATTTAGCCAAATATGTTGCCCCATCCACCACATCAGGGGCGTAACTCCCAGAGGAAATGAAAATGCCTGTCTCCAGCCTCCAAGCCCTAAAGGTGCACCTGCATGTTCAGTTGCACCTATGTGGTTCACAGCAGGATTCGTGTGACCGCTGCTCTTCCAATGAAGCTCGGAGGCGCTCCTGCTGCAGCCGCAGAGTTAATCGCCTCTGTTCCAGGAGCCCTGCTGCTAGCACCTGCAGTAGGGGACAAGATGGCTCCCGCCTGGTACCGCTGTGCACCCACTGCTGCTGCTGGACTGCTAGATGGGACCCACCAGTGAACACTGATTCTGCATGCTGCAGACATCTGACCCTGACCCACACTGCATTGCTGGAGCCCTGCCAACTCACTGCGGCCACTGGTCACTACAGACTGGCTGAGAGTGCTAACTATATAATTCTGTAAATAGTGTATGTGCGTGTGTGTGTGTATATATATATATATATATATATATATATATATATATAAACAAATGTATTCAGACACCTGACCATTGCACCAACAGGGACTATAATTACATTGTATTCAAATACATATACTTTAATATGGAGTTGGTCCCCCTTTCACAGCTACAACAGCTTTCACTCTTCTTGGAAGGCTTTCCACAAGATTTCTGAGTGTTTCTGTGGTACAGGTAGGTACCTTTCCATCATGCAGTACCATCCGGGAGGTGTCTGATTAGCTCCAAATTTATTCCGCAGCAGGACAATGACCCCAAATATACAGCCAATGTCATTAGGAACTATCTTCAGCATAAAGAAGAACAAGGAGTCCTGGAAGTGATGATATGGCCCCCACAGAGCCCTGATCTCAACATCATCGAGTCTGTCTCGGATTACATGAAGCGACAGAAGGATCTGAGCAAGCCTTCATCCACAGAAGATCTGTATATAGCTATAGTTTATTTTTCGCAATTAACATTCAAAGTGAGTGAACGTAAGAGAAATCTAAATCAAATCAATATTCGGTGTGATCACAAAACAACATCAATTTTTCTAGGTACACTTGCACAGTTTTTGAAGGAACTCAACGTTTTTCCAAACATCTTGGAGAACTAACTACAGATCTTCTGTGGATGAAGGCTTCCTCAGATCCTTCTGTCTCTCTAATATAGTAGTAACACTTTTATTTTTTGAAAGCAGTCTTACTTTTGCAGCATTTTCCCCACACCTGCCTAAAACACACACCATATTTGTTTAGGGGGGGGGGGCACCAAACTCCAACTTGCCTCCAGGTGGACTCTGTTAGATGACATCTCTAATACTAATACATTATAGGGGAATATTCATTATCACTAAAAGTGTCATTTTTGCAATTATTTAACCCCATTTTCTTATTTTTATGTGTCAGCCTCATTCATCAAGGCTGTAACGAAGGAGAAATCACACATATCTCCTTGTTACAGCCTTGCCACAATAATTTCTACACTCCCCATACTAAAGTATGGGGGTGTAGAAATTGTGAAATTCATCAAGTTCGAAATGCTTTTTTTCGGAACTTGACAGTGAAACTTGTTAGGATACAGTGCAGAGGCAGATTTAGATCTCACGGGCCCTAAGCAAGACACCAATTTGTGGCACCCCTTCCTCAAACAATCCATAACACTATATTTTCATTCCTGATTTATTCCCCTTACATTATTTGTCATTTTTCCTCCTTATATTCTACTTTTTAAAACTTTAAACATTACTGGCATCGCAAACATTAAAAAGGTACATAAAAACACAGTGCAAACATAATATTTAATTATCACCACACAGCAGGGGCCGAAATTCACATTATGCCACATACTATGAGCCGAAATTCACATTACACCACATGGTATGAGTAAAAATGCATATTATGCACCACAGTATGAGCCAAAATATACATTACGCGACACAGTATGAGCCAAAATTCATATTACACCATACGGTATGAGTAGAAATGCGTATTATGCACCACAGTATGAGCTGAAATACTATATATTATACCACACAGCATGAACCGAAACATACATTATGCAACACAGTATGAGCCAAAATTCAATTACGCCATAAGGTATGAGTAAAAATTAGTGATGTGCACCGGAAATTTTTCGGGTTTTGTGTTTTGGTTTTGGGTTCGGTTCCGCGGCCGTGTTTTGGGTTCGAACGCGTTTTGGCAAAACCTCACCGAATTTTTTTTGTCGGATTCGGGTGTGTTTTGGATTTGGGTGTTTTTTTCAAAAAACCCTAAAAAACAGCTTAAATCATTGAATTTGGGGGTCATTTTGATCCCATAGTATTATTAACCTCAATAACCATAATTTACACTCATTTCCAGTCTATTCTGAACACCTCACACCTGACAATATTATTTTTAGTCCTAAAATTTGCACCGAGGTCGCTGGATGGCTAAGCTAAGCAACACAAGTGGCCGACACAAACACCTGGCCCATCTAGGAGTGGCACTGCAGTGTCAGGCAGGATGGCCCTTCCAAAAAATACTCCCCAAACAGCACATGCCGCAAAGAAAAAAAGAGGCGCAATGAGGTAGCTGTGTGAGTAAGCTAAGCGACCCTAGTGGCCGACACAAACACCTGGCCCATCTAGGAGTGGCACTGCAGTGTCAGGCACGATGGCCCTTCCAAAAAATACTCCCCAAACAGCACATGACGCAAAGAAAAAAAGAGGCGCAATGAGGTAGCTGTGTGAGTAAGCTAAGTGACCCTAGTGGCCGACACAAACACCTGGCCCATCTAGGAGTGGCACTGCAGTGTCACGCAGGATGGCCCTTCCAAAAAATACTCCCCAAACAGCACATGACGCAAAGAAAAAAAGAGGCGCAATGAGGTAGCTGTGTGAGTAAGCTAAGCGACCCTAGTGGCCGACACAAACACCTGGCCCATCTAGGAGTGGCACTGCAGTGTCAGGCAGGATGGCCCTTCCAAAAAATACTCCCCAAACAGCACATGACGCAAAGAAAAAAAGAGGCGCAATGAGGTAGCTGTGTGAGTAAGCTAAGCGACCCTAGTGGCCGGCACAAACACCTGGCCCATCTCACGCAGGATGGCCCTTCCAAAAAATACTCCCCAAACAGCACATGACGCAAAGAAAAAAAGAGGCGCAAGCTCTTCCCGTCCAGTGTTGGGAAGGTCAGGCATCGCAACCGACACAATTGGACTCTCCTTTGGGATTTGGGATTTCGAAGAACGCACAGTTCTTTGCTGTGCTTTTGCCGCAAGTCTTTTCTTTTTTTCTAGCGAGAGGATGAGTGCTTCAATCCTCATGTGAAGCTGAACCACTAGCCATGAACATAGGCCAGGGCTTCAGCCGTTCCTTGCCACTCCGTGTCGTAAATGGCATATTGGCAAGTTTACGCTTCTCCTCAGACGCTTTTAATTTTGATTTTTGGGTCATTTTTTTACTGATCTTTTGTGTTTTGGATTTTACATGCTCTGTACTATGACATTGGGCATCGGCCTTGGCAGACGACGTTGATGGCATTTCATCGTCTCGGCCATGACTAGTGGCAGCAGCTTCAGCACGAGGTGGAAGTGGATCTTGATCTTTCCCTATTTTTTTAACCTCCACATTTTTGTTCTCCATATTTTGCGACTAAAAGCCACCACAGGTATACAATGTAGATGGGTGGATAGTATAGTATTATATTACTTATGGACGACGAGTGACGACACAGAGGTAGGTACAGCCGTGGCCTACCGTACTGCTGCTTATATATATAATATACTGTATAACGGACCTGGTGGACACTGTCAGCAGACTGCTAAACTAGGATGAAGGAAAAAAAAACACCACAGGTATACAATGTAGATGGATGGATAGTATAGTATTATATTACTTATGGACGACGAGTGATGACACAGAGGTAGGTACAGCCGTGGCCTACCATACTGCTGCTTATATATATAATATACTGTATAACGGACCTGGTGGACACTGTCAGCAGACTGCTAAACTAGGATGAAGAAAAAAAAAACACCACAGGTATACAATGTAGATGGATGGATAGTATAGTATTGTATTACTTATGGACGACGAGTGACGACACAGAGGTAGGTACAGCCGTGGCCTACCGTACTGCTGCTTATATATATAATATACTGTATAACGGACCTGGTGGACACTGTCAGCAGACTGCTAAACTAGTATGAAGAAAAAAACAACAACACAGGTATACAATGTAGATGGATGGATAGTATAGTATTATATTACTTATGGACGACGAGTGCACTGACGACACAGAGGTAGGTACAGCCGTGGCCTACCGTACTGCTGCTTATATATATAATATACTGTATAACGGACCTGGTGGACACTGTCAGCAGACTGCTAAACTAGTATGAAGAAAAAAAAAAAACACAGGAGTGTTTTTCAGGCAGACAAACGTATACTGGACTGGTGGTCACTGTCAGCAAAGCTGTGCACTGTACTCCTGCTATAACTGCTCCCCAGTCCCCACAATTAGGCAGTGTGAGCAGAGCAGTGCACTCAGCACAGATATATCATGCAGCAGTGCAGCACACTGAGTGAGTACAGATATGGTGGTCGGAGCGTTTTTTTCAGGCAGAGAAACAAAGGATTAAACTCACTGGTGGTATAATCAAAACCCTGCACTGTACTCCCTAATAGCTGCTCCCCGTCCCCAATCCTCCCCACAATTATAACTAACTAAGTCACTCTGTGTTCTACTATAACGGAGAGGACGCCAGCCACGTCCTCTCCCTATCAATCTCAATGCACGTGTGAAAATGGCGGCGACGCGCGGCTCCTTATATAGAATCCGAGTCTCGCGAGAATCCGACAGCGGGATGATGACGTTCGGGCGCGCTCGGGTTAACCGAGCAAGGCGGGAGGATCCGAGTCGCTCGGGCCCGTGTAAAAAAAAGGTGAAGTTCGGGCGGGTCGGATTCCGAGGATCTGAACCAGCTCATCACTAGTAAAAATGCGTATTATGCACCACTTTAAAAGCAGCCCGGGCCCCAGCCACAGCCATGATACTCACTGAGCACTGAGAGCTCTCCAGAAACTGCTAGATGGAATGGTAACAGGGATCACTGTGAGCAACACTGAAAGACCCACATGTGAGAGTTGCATAAAAGGCAAGCAAACTCGCAACCCATTTCAGTTAATAGAGCAGACACCATTAACTCTAGTGTGCACAGACATGTGTGGTGCAATGGAGGAAGAATCAATCAGTGGCTACAGGTATTTCATGACTCTCATTGATGACGCCACAACATGTACTACCTTAAGGAGAAAAGTGAAGTTGTCAACAGAATTGGGGAATACAAAAACCTGCTGGAGAATCAGACAGGTCTGAAACTAAAGATCCTGAGATCAGACAACGGTGGAGAGTATGATAACAAAGTCTTAGCTGCATTCCTTAGAAAATATGGCATACAGCATCAGCTAACAATTACCTACACACCGGAACAGAATGGCGTGAGTAAGCGGGTAAACCAAACAATTGTTGAGAGAGTACGGACTATGTTAAGTGATGCTTGCCTGGAAAAGACGTTTTCGTCAGAAGCAGTTTCTACTGCAGTATACCTAAAGAATCGTGCACCTACAGTGGCCGTCAAAGTTAAAATGCCACTGGAGGTGTGGTCCAGGAAAAAGCCAAGTATCAGTCATCTTCGTGTCTTCGGGAGCAAAGCTTTTGCGCATACAGTATACCAAAGGAGAAAAGGAGAAAACTAGATCCAAAATCCATAGAATGTACAATGCTCGGATAGCAAAGGATACAGACTTTGGGATGTTACAAGTAAACGTCTTCTTAAATCCAGAGATGTGGTATTCTACGAGACAGCACCCCTAACTGGAGCAGTGGAGCAACAACATAATGTATTACTGGATGTACAGGCAGCAGAAAACGTGTCTGAATTAGAGATGAGCGGGTTCGGTTCTCCGAGATCCGACCCCCCCGAACTTCACCTATTTTACACGGTTCCAAGGCAGCCTCGGATCTTCCCGCCTTGCTCAGTTAACCCGAACGCGCCCGAACGTCATCATCCCGCTGTCGGATTCTCGCGAGATTCGTATTCTATATAAAGAGCCGCGCGTCGCCGCCATTTTCACTCGTGCATTGGAGATTGAACGGAGAGGACGTGGCTGCATTCTCTCCCTGAAAAGCTCCGTATCTGTGCTCAGTGTGCTGCAAATATCTGTGCTCAGTGTGCTGAAAATATCTGTGCTCAGTGTGCTGCATTGTGGGGACCACCAGTATATAATTATAGTAGTACAGTACGGTAGGCCATTGCTGTATCTTGAAGCTCTGTGTCAAGTATACTATCTCTGTGCTGCATTATTGTGAGCAGTATATAGTAGGACAGTGCAGCATTTTGGTGACCAGCAGTATACATATAGTACAGTACAGTAGGCCATTGCTGTATCTTGCAGCTCTGTGTCAAGAATACTATCTCTGTGCTGCATTATTGTGAGCAGTATGTAGTAGGACAGTGCAGCATTTTGGTGACCAGCAGTATACATATAGTATAGTACAGTAGGCCATTGCTGTATTTTGCAGCTCTGTGTCAAGTATACTATCTCTGTGCTGCATTATTGTGAGCAGTATATAGTAGGATAGTGCAGCATATTGGTGACCAGCAGTATACATATAGGCCCTCATTCCGAGTTGATCGGTCGCAAGGCGAATTTAGCAGAGTTACACACGCTAAGCCGCCGCCTACTGGGAGTGAATCTTAGCTTCTTAAAATTGCGACCGATGTATTCGCAATATTGCGATTACTAACTACTTAGCAGTTTCAGAGTAGCTCCAGACTTACTCTGCCTGTGCGATCATTTCAGTGCTTGTCGTTCCTGGTTGACGTCATAAACACACCCAGCGTTCGCCCAGGCACTCCCACCGTTTCTCCGGCCACTCCTGCGTTTTTTCCGGAAACGGTAGCGTTTTCAGCCACACGCCCCTGAAACGCCGTGTTTCCGCCCAGTAACACCCATTTCCTGTCAATCACATTACGATCGCCGGAGCGAAGAAAAAGCCGTGAGTAAAAATACTTTCTTCATAGTAAAGTTACTTGGCGCAGTCGCAGTGCGAACATTGCGCATGCGTACTAAGCGGATTTTCACTGCGATGCGATGAAAAATACCGAGCGAACAACTCGGAATGAGGGCCATAGTACAGTACAGTAGGCCATTGCTGTATCTTGCAGCTCTGTGTCAAGTATACTATCTCTGTGCTGCATTATTGTGAGCAGTATATAGTAGGACAGTGCAGCATTTTGGTGACCAGCAGTATACATTTTGTACAGTACAGTAGGCCATTGCTGTATCTTGCAGCTCTGTGTCAAGTATACTATCTCTGTGCTGCATTATTGTGAGCAGTATATAGTAGGACAGTGCAGCATTTTGGTGACCAGCAGTATACATATAGTACAGTACAGTAGGCTATTGCTGTATCTTGCAGCTCTGTGTCAAGTATACTATCTCTGTGCTGCATTATTGTGAGCAGTATATAGTAGGATAGTGCAGCATTTTGGTGACCCACAGTATACATATAGTACAGTGCAGTAGGCCATTGATGTATCTTGCAGCTCTGTGTCAAGTATACTATCTTTGTGCTGCATTATTGTGAGCAGTATATAGTAGGACAGTGCAGCATTTTGGTAAACAGCAGTATACATATAGTACAGTACAGTAGGCCATTGCTATTGATATATTACTGGCATATAATTCCATACATTAAAAAATGGAGAACAAAAATGTGGAGGGTAAAATAGGGAAAGATCAAGATCTACTTCCACTTCATGCTGAAGCTGCTGCCACTAGTCATGGCCGAGACGATGAAATGCCATCAACGTCGTCTGCCAAGGCCGATGCCCAATGTCATAGTAGAGAGCATGTAAAATCCAAAAAACAAAAGTTCAGTAAAATGACCCAAAAATCTAAATTAAAAGCGTCTGATGAGAAGCGTAAACTTCCCAATATGCCATTTACGACATGGAGTGGCAAGGAACGGCTGAGGCCCTGGCCTATGTTCATGGCTAGTGGTTCAGCTTCACATGAGGATGGAAGCACTCATCCTCCCGCTAGAAAAATGAAAAGACTTAAGCTGGCAAAAGCACAGCAAAGAACTGTGCATTCTTCTAAATCACAAATCCCCAAGGAGAGTCCAATTGTGTCGGTTGCGATGCCTGACCTTCCCAACACTGGACGGGAAGAGGTGGCGCCTTCCACCATTTGAATGCCCCCTGCAAGTGCTGGAAGGAGCACCCACAGTCCAGTTCCTGATAGTCAATTTGAAGATGTCACTGTTGAAGTACACCAGGATGAGGATATGGGTGTTGCTGGCGCTGAGGAGGAAATTGACAAGGAGGATTCTGATGGTGAGGTGGTTTGTTTAAGTCAGGCACCCGGGGAGACACCTATTGTCCGTGGGATGAATATGGCCATTGACATGCCTGGTCAAATTACAAAAAAAATCACCTCTTCGGTGTGGAATTATTTTAATAGAAATGCGGACAACAGGTGTCAAGCCGTGTGTTGCCTTTGTCAAGCTGTAATAAGTAGGGGTAAGGACGTTAACCACCTAGGAACATCCTCCCTTATACGTCACCTGGAGCGCATTCATCAGAAGTCATTGACAAGTAAACACAAGAGCCCTGAACGAGGAGGTCTGGGCATTGAGGAAGTAGAAGAGGATGCTCTATCGAGAGACCCTGCAGGTCTGAGAACCAATGCCGTCTGGGCCACGCTGGAGCGAGTAGAAGTAGTATTCCTCTTTCTTGCTTGAACTTCCGCAGCACCCTGGGCAGGAGTGACACTGGAGGGAACACGTATGGCAGCCGAAAGCTCCATGGGATTGCCAGTACATCCACGAACACTGCTTGAGGATCCTTTGTCCTTGATCCGAAGACCGGAACCTTGTGATTGTGTCAAGACGCCATCAGGTCTACATCTGATAGACCCCACTTGTCCACTAGGAGTTGAAAGACTTCTGGATGAATACTCCACTCTCCAGCGTGAACGTCCTGACAACTGAGAAAATCCACTTCCTCGTTGAAGACTCCGGGAATGAACACTGCCAATATTTCTGGCAGATGGTGTTCTGCCCAACGTAGAATCTTTGATACTTCCAGCATTGCCATGCGGCTTCAAGTGCCGCCTTGATGATTTATGTACAGCACCATGGTGGCGTTGTCTGATTGTACTTGAACAGGCCTGTTCTGTACTAAAGGTAGGGCCAGTGTCAATGCATTGAACACTGCCCGCAATCCCAGAATGTTTATCAGGAGGAGACATTCCTTCCTGGTTTACCGACCCTGGAGAGAGTGTTGCTCCAACACCGTGCCCCAACCCCATAGACTGGCATCCGTTGTCAGGATGACCCAGTTGGAGATCCATAAGGGACAGCCCCTGCTCAGCTGTTGGTCCTGTAGCCACCAGCTCAGTGACAGACGAACCTTCGGAGTCAAAGAGATCCGATGAGGCAGGCCATCCCACTTGGAAAGGATTAACCTCTGCAGAGGGTGGGAATGAAATTGAGTATACTCTACCATGTCGAAAGCTGACACCATGAGGCCTAGTACTTGCATTGCTGAATGTATCAACAATCTTGGGCAAGAGAGGAAATTTCTGATCCTGTCCTGAAGTTTCAGGACTTTCTCTGGAGACAAGGACAATCGTTGGTTGTATGTGTCCAGCAGTGCCCCCAGGTACACCATGCTCTGAGCAGGGACCAGCGAGGACTTTTTCCAGTTGATGAGCCACCCGTGAGCTTGTAGGAATTGGACCGTCAGTTCCAGATGACTGAGGAGAACCTCTTGGGAGTTCGCCAGGATCAGCAAGTCATCCAGATACGGCAGGATCCTGATTCCCTGATTGATCACGGCCATGACCTTGGTGAAGATCCGAGGGGCCGTGGCCAATCCAAAACCCAGAGCCTGGAATTGATAATGTAGGTTGCCAATAGCAAACTGCAGATATTGATGATGGGACATGGCAATAGGTATGTGCAGGAAAGCATCCTGTATGTCCAGGGATACCATATAGTCTTCGGGTTCCATGGCCAGTACAATAGAGCGCATAGTTTCCATACGGAATTTGGACACTCACAAATTTTTTCAAAGATTTGAGGTTGAGTATAGGCTGGAATGACCCATTTGGCTTCGGAACTAGAAACAGGGTCGAATAGTATCCCCTGTCTCTCTGAGACAGAGGTACCAGCATCCAGGAGGTATTGTACAAGTGTAGAGCTCGCGCTTTTAACGGATATACAGGGATAACCATTGTGCAAATCTGGTGAGAGGGACATCTCTTGAAAGAGATCTCGTACCCGTGAGAGACAACTTCCCACACCCAGGCGTCTGAAGTGGTCTCTAACCATGCCTGTGCGAACAGCAGAAGTCAGTCTTCCACCCTGGGGTCCCCAGGGGGTGGCCCACCCCATCATGCAGTAGGATTGTCTTGTTTGGAAGCAGGCTGATGGGCGACCTAGGATTGTTTAGATTTAGGCTTAGTGGTTTTGGAAGCACGAGCCTGTCGTGGATACTCCTGACCCTTTGATTTTCCTGGAGGTCGATAGGAACAAAAGGTGGTACTCTTAGCCTTCGGAACAGAAGGATTAGTATTTGGCAGACACGTAGTCTTGGCAGTAGCCAAGTCAGTTACGATTTTGTTCAGATCCTCCCCAAATAGGATGTCTCGCTTAAAAGGAGCATCTCCGAGGTCTTTTTGGAGTCTAGGTCCACCTTCCAGGACCTCAACCACATAATTCGATGAGCCAGGATGGACGTAGTAGATGCCTTGGCCGCCATTACTCCTGCATCAGAGGCCGCCTCCTGAATATAGTGGGAGGCTGTGGTAATATAAGACAGATATAGTCTGGCAGTGTCCGAAAAATCCTGAGGCAGCTCATCCTCAATTGCCTGAACCCATGCTTCAATACCGTTCGCAGCCCAGGAGGCTGCCATAGTGGGTCTATGTACAGCGCCAGTGAGGGAGTAAATAGATTTCAGGCATCCATCCACACGCTTATCTGTCGGTTCCTTCAATGAGGGGACAGTGGTGACAGGCAGAGTAGAGGGCACCACAAAATGGGCGACATGATAGTCCACCGGAGGTGGAGTTTCCCACTTGTTACTCAACTGATAATGCTGATTTAGATTACCTTATAACTTCACAATAATGAGTAAGAGACACAGTACGCAATTGACGTATGGGGTACCGTAAGGGTACGTATTTAGCGTAGCATACGCTAGGCCGTGATCGAGATGCACATGCGGCACGCTCGCTCACAGCTTAATGCGTGGTGTCGAGCACGCTATAGGCGAGCGACAACCGTAATGATACGCTATCAGCGTAGCGAACGCTCGAGACCACGAGGAGATCACGAGCGGCGCAGACGCTCACAAGATGACAATCAGTAAACCTTGAATGTAACACACAGAAAGGATATTCTTATACTGTAAACCTTGTACTGAAACACTGTAGCGATATAACGCTGCTTAACCTTGTTAACACTAAAGCTGTTTGAGCGATCGAGACGCTCCTATTACCCTCTGCAATGTAATGAACACACAATACCGTGCTAAGGATCCAACACCTTTACTAACAAGCTTTTAGTTATATTGAAAAGGGGTAAAACAGTTACAAGTCATACACTACATACTAACATATAATTCTAACAGAATATCTAGACAGAAATATACAATAACGTTACAATCTTAAACTAAACAGAGAGAGAGAGAGAATGTGGCCAATACAAACAAAGAGCGAGATGATCACAGAGAATTACTTACACACACTGGGAACGATCGCAGCGCAGCCTGGTACCAGCTCCGAGTTAATCAATATGAAAACCGTTTGTGGAGAGTGGGAGAGCTGTTCAGGCTGGCTGATCTTATATACACTGAGTACAGTATACTACAAAGGGACCTACAATCTCATTGTTCATTGGACACAGGAATGTCTCCTCGCATCATATCAAAAGGTCATAGGTTAGTTTGAACAGGTGGGCTGTGACTATTTCAAACAGCTCAGGTGGGTGGGAATCTCCGGATTCCCGCCGCATGGGTAATGAACTGCAAATATAGAATATGTCCAGAAACTACTAATGGCCATAACTACACGCAGGAGCGATTAATCTTTACCTAACCAACACCGGATTATTGCTATTAAAATACTCTTCGGTTAGGTACCAGACACCACTGTTCAACCTTAATCAGACCCTTTGTACCATGCAAAGAGGGATTCCCAAGTCCGTGAACAAGTCACATTAAACAAACTTACAGTTATTACTAAGGGGAACATTATCTATAAAACATGCTATATGAATTTATTATCTAACGATTGAGTCGCCCGCTAGACGCACACAAACTCTACCGTAAATGCACATACCACGCGCTAGAGCGCATGGCCGAGGCGCCATCACGCGGCTGCGAGTATCCGCACGCACGGGAGAGAATGTGCACGTGCAGCAGGCACGAGCATGAGGTGAATATATGGCAACGTGCAGCGTGATATTTTTCTGACTTTGACAGTCCACCCTTTGGCAGTCATCAATAACTGCCACTTCCTAAAAACAGTTCAAAAAGAGAAAAATATATGTCATGAAAAAATACATTTCTATGATTGGGTAAGGGAGAAGAGAAGAAGGTGGGAAAAAGGTATGACCTAGTGAGATAGTAGAAGCATGTATGTATGAGTCCATGTTTGAGGGGTCATGTATCATCGTGCCGTACGTGTTTTAAATCAAGCTTCGAGGTATTGCGAAGTATACATTTGAATTCCTTCTTTTCCCGTAGTACGGGTCTGTGGATGGGCTGTCAAACTTTACCGAGCTCTTTTCGGCTTTTGGTTGCAACAAAATGGGGGAGCACATTTTAGTTGATGATACATGAATGGGGGGATATGTGAGTGCTGATATCTGTGCCTATATTCCCTATCGACTATGTGTGTCATTACCTGAAGGTTGTAGAGATGAAGATAAGAAGCAATTATGGTAAATGCAGTCATAAACTATGTGAGTTTAATGTACATTTGTTGCTTGAGGTCTTGTCTTGTGTCTTGTCTCGATGTACATGTTGACTGGAGTCTCCCGATGCTTTTGCTATAATTGCTTGAGCAAAAAGCTTTCTCAATGTCCATAGACTTACAATCTTTGAAGTGTTGGGTTATCGTAAAATTTTAGAGTCACTAGGGAAAATGGGGCTCTATGGCATTGTCCATCAATGGTCTGTGTAAAAGGTTGTCAAATTCTTCTTCCAAGCGGATGTCTTTGTACCTTGGAGGAAAACAAAGGAGAAACGGGTGAAAGAAACGGACCGTGGAATCACATTTTCATCACAACATTGTCTCTATTGTTGGGTCATACATCAAATTAATCGTTGTTAATACAGTGTCCTCGCTTCTTAAACTCATCACTCGGGCACTACGTTTACACTTCGTCAAAACCCGAACGCATCTAAATATCAGACCAACCAATATGGCGACTCCCAGAATACACAAAAGAAATTTCCCTACATCCATGATAATACCTTGGGCCCATTCTCCTAAACCAGAGAACAAATTTCGTGGGTTCAACCATGACACCCAACTGGTCAGCTCATTACCCACAGCAGCAAGGGTGAGATTGTGTTTCCTTCGGAACTCCCATTTTAATTGTAAAATGTCATTCATCTTTTGGTCTATGACCTCGGCTGGGTCCTCCGTGCTGTTTGTAATGTACGTGCAGCACTTGATTCCATATTGAGTTGCCAGAGTTATACAATACCCGCCTGTCACAGCTGTGAGGTAATTGAGAATCATCCTATGCTGAACCAGTTCTGTTTTGTAGGCTTGTAACTCTTTCCCAGTGTACCTGAATGTGTCGTCATACATTTCGGTGATATTGTCTAATAAATTTGCAAGCGCAGATATATATTTATAATTTATCACTCCTCTAGCGGTACGAGTGATATCTAATGCGAGTAGGAATTGAATCCCGGTGGATTCATGGATCAGGTCAGAGGCTGAATGCTCTGTTCTTTCTATCAGGTGCCGTTTAACGATGTGCTCGTAATGAGTGTGAGTATAAGGAGCTTGGGCACCACGGTGAATATCTTTCATTTTAGTGTGGGATACAGTCATTACCTCAGGCAGTACTTTTCCAATTTAACATAACCCTTCTGAGTTTGGGGCAAGCCACTTATACGCCTTCCTCCCGCATATGAAGTATGCATCATCGGGGAGAACATATGGGACGGAGTGTGACATAACCATATTACAGATTTTCCATGTGAACTCTCCTAACCCTAATTCTTCCATCTGTTTAGTACACGTATCAGTTTGTACGATCTGTGCACAGTATCCTGGTGATACTTCTCCAACTCGCATGATCCTACTTCCTAAGGTGTACCTATACCGAAAGAATTTCCTATGGTCGGCTATCTGGCGTATAAGTTCTGTGTCTATGGGCAATCTGTCGGCTCTATGTGAGAATGTCATGGTTTGATTACTCCATGACACTTCCCAATTTCCCGGCTTTCGGGGATTGGAAATGTTAAAGCACACTAGGGACCTATCCACATGATATTGGTGGAGCTTCAAACTAGGAGGACTAGAGATATTAAACCTCTTGTCCACCGGCCTCCCACCACTTAGCTCAAGTACCTCTCCTACCGTTAAAGGGAATGGTACTAGTCCTGATTTGCTATGGCCTTGAGGTACTTGAGAGCATACCCAACAGTCTGTCTGATTTAACACTTTACCCACTAAGGAGTGATAGTCACTCAATGGATGCCGGTCCATGTGGACATTAAAACTGGACTGACATTTCTTTATGCACCCATCCTCAACTATATTGTCACAGTGTCTACAGATGCAGTTCTCTTTAGCTAACAATCCTTCACAATGTCTATAAATAACATGGCTGCTAGATCGTTTTCCGGTACTCGCCTTTGCTCGGTGATTGTGTTTCTATTGGAAATTTACGCCTCCGTCTCTGTCATCAGAAACCCATTCCGGATCCTTTCTCGACCTCACTGGTACTCTCACCGAAACAGACTGCTCTGGTCAACATCATGGTCAACAGGAAAATCCGGATCACAGTCTCTTGGGGCGAGTCCATCTTACAGGAGGAGAAAGAGAAATTTGTAATGGGGGTACAAAAAAACAGTTTGAGGGGGGAGAGAAACTTGTTACGATAATTAGTTCTCTAGTCTTGTTGTTCTTCTTGTTCTGTTGTCATCTCAAAGGTGCTGTCTCTCAGTCTTCCAAACGAACACTCCGGTGATACAATATTCCTTCCAAATCAGCGATCTCTCTGTAAGGAGCAAAAATCTTGCATTACCATTTGTCTAACTGATGTGTGACATACCATCTTTAAAGCATGAGAACACGAGAGAGAGAGAGAAGGAAAAAAAAACAAATGAGAGAGAGAACAATTCATATATATATATGTTACATAAACCAACAATAAACAACGAAACATTGTCAGATCTTCCGTTCACCATCAGGCTGTCACATCTACATGT
Source organism: Pseudophryne corroboree (assembly GCF_028390025.1). Classification (NCBI taxonomy): domain Eukaryota; kingdom Metazoa; phylum Chordata; class Amphibia; order Anura; family Myobatrachidae; genus Pseudophryne; species Pseudophryne corroboree. The sequence continues at coordinate 72,719,061 of NC_086452.1, forward strand.
CCAATGGTATCTTTGCATAGTCTCTCCCACCAGTATTTCCATACTCCACCCTTTGTATCTGGCCAGGATACATCGATGCTGGTAGGTCATACTGGGGTTTGGTAGACTTCTGAAAAGGTCAGGTAGTCAGGTGATGTTGGAGCTGTTGTGGTGAACGTCAGAGATGGGGAAAAAGAAACATTTTACAGATACATTACAATTTTTACCCGGTCATTCCTGTGTCTTCAAGGAATGACCTCCCAATTTGTTAACTGTTACCTCAGGCTTACTATCAGTCCTAATGATCACCTTTCCCGACTACATAAATTATATGTGTGGACCAAAATTTGACATGTGTGATACCTGATTATACTTCCGAGTGTCGTAACTCTGCTCGTGTTCTTGTCTAGGGGGTCTGACTTTATGTGGGCTGTTGCAGTTACTGGCATAATGCCCTTCTCTTTTACAAAGATAACAAGCCCTGGGCTTCTTCCCAGTGCCAGTGACCTGAGGTCTTGGTTGATTTGATGCCTCCTCAAACGCTTGGATGCTCATCACCATCAACCGCTCTTCCTGTGTTTCCCTGGTTCTTTGACTATTATGGTCATGTCGTTGTCTAGGGGGTGTATATATCTTGTGTGTGTTTTTTAGACCTACAATCTCGTGCAACATGACCTTCCCTTAAGCAGTTGTAACACCTTCTTACTTTTGACCTATTCACAGGGGTTTGTGGCTTGCTTTTAATGTTCCGGTCATGATTAATAGCGGACTCTTTCAAATCGGCCACTGAGATATCTCTCCAGTTAGGTAGAGAGGCTTGTATACTCATTCTTAATACTTCCTTTAAACCATTTATTAACACATAAACTGCTACTTTCCTGTAGTGTACATTTGTTTTAATATCTTCTATACCAGTGTATCTAGCCATTTCCTGCAGTGCCCGATGAAAGTAATTAGAAGTAATTTCCCCCTCTCTTTGTCGTATGGAGATTTCTTTCCACTCGACAACGGCTGGGAAATATACTCCTAACTGTCGGTTGATCTGCTTAATATATTCCTGATTGTGTTCCTCCGTTTGAGGTACTTCTGTGTCTAATTCACAACCAGTAATAAATTTCGCAGAGTCAACATTGGAGGGCAGACATGCCCTCAGCACTGCCCGCCAACCTTTGTTGGTGGGTTCTGCAGAATTACCTAACTCTCTAATGTACTTCTGACATGCGGCTAGATTTCTCCTGGGATCAGGGAATTCAGACATAATTGTCATCAATTCCATCCTGGACCAGGGACATTGCATAGCAATGTCTCTGATGGGAGTGACCTTGTGACTATTAGTCCTTTCATTGGGGATTGTGTTCACCCTGACAGGATTTTGTTCCATTAAACTATTTTGTGTTAACTCTTCGGTGTAAGATGCATTTGTCTGTGAGTAACATACAATACCGTACTTACCTGTTGACACGACCTCACCTGACCCTCCGTTAGGGGGTTTGATTATTGCCTTTACCGAATTGGTCGTGTCCACCTGGACGTCTTGTGTGATGGCTGCTGGAAAAGATGCCGTCATCGTGCTAGGTTCACTTTCTTGCTGGTAATCCTGAGGGAAGTTTAACATGGGGTGCAACTTGCATGGGTTAATAGTTGTACATTTAACAGTATTACAATTATCATTGTTACATTTATTACAATTATCCTTATCATCTATAATACAGTTGCTAAGTGCATTTTTATCATTCACCAGTGTGCCATTCTCTGTAACCACCTTCTCTCTCGCTGCCATATTTTTGTTACCACAGTGAGAGTCAGCTGTGTAAGCTAATCCTCCTTGTATTTCACCTTCCTGTTGCCATATCTGTAAATAGTCATAATGTTTGATTCGTCTCTTTGCAGATTTAATGAGACATATCCTTCTCCTTAGATTCTGTAACACCTCGTGACTAAAACTGCCTACCCGTGGGAACTTTTCCCCATCGTGCACAGTCATTCTTTCCCATTCATTGCACAATACCTTTGTGTGTGATCCATTTCGGACTTCCCGGTCTGTATCACACGTCATCCTTGCCGATTCTGTTGGCCGGTCTACTAAGTCAACCCGAACCGAGGTTGATCGCCTCCTACCTGAACAACTGGCCCCCATCCTTGCAGGTGTTGCTTTCACTACCTCTGACCTTTAAATCAGGGTCTTCAGCGAACCCTTACAAAACCAAGATGTCCTGGGCAGGCCGGCGGCGAAGTTTACCGAGTACTCCACTCACTCGCCCACGTCGACCAATACGCCCACACACTGCCTTAGCGCTGGCGTACTCAACCTAGGGCCCCTGCGACCTGAACCTCTATTTACTTGAACAAGTGGGTGTGATCCGAAGAGCACTTAACCCTTTCCAGTAACTATTGGTTGTTGGATAGTTCCCAAGTGACTAGCGAACTTCCCTTAAAATAAAAACAAAATTACACAAATCACGTTAGAATGTACAAATAGCGTTTATGACCCCTCTAGCGTACGCAAATGGTACTGGGTCAAGTTACTAACTAATGCACACAATTACGTGCGGTACAATCGTTCTGCACATAAGCAACTAATCTTATGTGCGGAGCGACCAGTGGAATCGAAAATTGTGGCTGCGAATTCCTTCAGCCTGAGCTTAATGGCCTATATGGGTATCGCACCAACCCTTTCTGGTGTTGTGCTACTCTTTATCTATAGCGGACTTCTTAGTCTGCTGTACCTGGACCTCTTGGTCTGTCTGGACCTCCTGGTCTGTGCTACAGTAGACCTCCTGGTCTGCTATACTCTAATGCTCTTTTTTAAATGTTTAACAAGGGATGCCTCCCAAGCCACCATGCAGTCACTTACACGTATGTACCTTCACGAGAACTCGATTTCCCTTGGTTCAAACCCCAAAAATTAGAAACTTATATATATATGTATACACACTCTTTCACCTCATATACACTTTACTTTCGTTTCTGCGCAGAAATCCCTTTCATTCAGTAACACAGTTCAGTCCAGATGAGTTGCAAATTAGAGAAGGATCTATTAGCTTAAAATTTTGGACACTGAAATTGACTTGCACTATTATCGCGTTGCCTCCTTTTCGCCTATTTAAAATAATACTATCGTGTGATTTGTATTATGTGGGCGTACCCAGACGCCCGTTGCGTAATATACGCTCCGTGCGTCGACCCTTGCGTCACGTACACTCGTTCTGCCCCTAGTTAGAGACACGTGTACGTAAGCCAGGTATGTCCACAGTAACACAACTAACACGTTTATCAATGTAAATGACCTTTAATTGTAATCATCTACTGAACACCACACAGAACTTCCTTGTATTTTAGGCAAGCCGTGTGCGTGTTTTACAAATTACTTCCTTACGTATTAATATTAACTTTTAACTACCAATAGCAACAAATCTTTCTCAGCACGTTATCAATTGTGAAATGGCAAACAGGAAGGTGATATGTGAAAAATACACAAATGAAAAGAGATACAATTAATAATAGTGAGATACAAATAATGAGATACAGTTGTGTGCGTGCGTGCGTGTGTACGCAAAACAGAAATAAACAGTTTTAAAAAGACAATAGCGTATTGTTCTTACCTCCGGTTCCGGATCCCCCCAGCACTCCTTCAACCTAGCGAAACAGACGCTTATCTAGTCAGCACTCCTGTATCCCGATATGAAGGGATACTGCCTTCCCGCCCTTGCTGACGGATAACGTTTGTTTTCGCTAGTGCGGATATGTGGAGGACGGACGAGCCGCCAATTGATAATGCTGATTTAGATTACCTTATAACTTCACAATAATGAGTAAGAGACACAGTACGCAATTGACGTATGGGGTACCGTAAGGGTACGTATTTAGCGTAGCATACGCTAGGCCGTGATCGAGACGCACATGCGGCACGCTCACTCATAGCTTAATGCGTGGTGTCGAGCACGCTATAGGCGAGCGACAACCGTAATGCTACGCTATCAGCGTAGCGGACGCTCGAGACCACGAGGAGATCACGAGCGGCGCAGACGCTCACAAGATGACAATCAGTAAACCTTGAATGTAACACACAGAAAGGATATTCTTATACTGTAAACCTTGTACTGAAACACTGTAGCGATATAACGCTGCTTAACCTTGTTAACACTAAAGCTGTTTGAGCGATCGAGACGCTCCTATTACCCTCTGCAATGTAATGAACACACAATACCGTGCTAAGGATCCAACACCTTTACTAACAAGCTTTTAGTTATATTGAAAAGGGGTAAAACAGTTACAAGTCATACACTACATACTAACATATAATTCTAACAGAATATCTAGACAGAAATATACAATAACGTTACAATCTTAAACTAAACAGAGAGAGAGAGAGAGAATGTGGCCAATACAAACAAAGAGCGAGATGATCACAGAGAATTACTTACACACACTGGGAACGATCGCAGCGCAGCCTGGTACCAGCTCCGAGTTAATCAATATGAAAACCGTTTGTGGAGAGTGGGAGAGCTGTTCAGGCTGGCTGATCTTATATACACTGAGTACAGTATACTACAAAGGGACCTACAATCTCATTGTTCATTGGACACAGGAATGTCTCCTCGCATCATATCAAAAGGTCATAGGTTAGTTTGAACAGGTGGACTGTGACTATTTCAAACAGCTCAGGTGGGTGGGAATCTCCGGATTCCCGCCGCATGGGTAATGAACTGCAAATATAGAATATGTCCAGAAACTACTAATGGCCATAACTACACGCAGGAGCGATTAATCTTTACCTAACCAACACCGGATTATTGCTATTAAAATACTCTTCGGTTAGGTACCAGACACCACTGTTCAACCTTAATCAGACCCTTTGTACCATGCAAAGAGGGATTCCCAAGTCCGTGAACAAGTCACATTAAACAAACTTACAGTTATTACTAAGGGGAACATTATCTATAAAACATGCTATATGAATTTATTATCTAACGATTGAGTCGCCCGCTAGACGCACACAAACTCTACCGTAAATCCACATACCATGCGCTCGAGCGCATGGCTGAGGCGCCATCACGCGGCTGCGAGTATCCGCACGCACGGGAGAGAATGTGCACGTGCAGCAGGCACGCGCATGAGGTGAATATATGGCAACGTGCAGCGTGATATTTTTCTGACTTTGACACAACTCTGCAGGGATTGGATAACGAGCTAGCACCTTTTTAGACAGGGAAAATGTATTTCCTGGCGACGACCAGGATTCCTGATGTATGTCAATTAAGTGGTCAGAATGTGGTAAGACTACTTTAGCAACCTTTTGACGTTCGAACTAGTCAGGTTTCTTAGACACAGTAGTAGGCTCAATGTCATCATCTATTTGAAGAATTAACTTAATAGCCTCCACCAGGTCAGGAACATCAACCTGGGTTGTAGATTCCTCATCAGAAGCAACTCTATCAGTGTCCGATGAATCAGTATATTCCCAATCGTCATCAGAAGAATTATCCAAAATATTAGTGGATTGTGAGGAAGAAATTGCCCTTTTAGATGAACCCTTGGCCCCAGAGGGGTGGGGGGTAGACTTTTATCTAACCAAGGTTTGATTTAATTGTTGTAACTGGGTAGACAGAGTATCTGCCCAGGGCGGATTAACTATAGGGACAATATGTGGCTGCAATGGCACAGGAAGTCCAACAGGGGGCGCCAAACTTGTCACAAGTGTACTTAGCATACTTGAGAATGTTGCCCAAGGTGGGTCTTGATTGGCCACAGGTACCACAAGTAGACTGGGTGTATGGCATTCAGCGCCTGAACCAGCAGCTAAAATTTCCCCCTCAGGTAAATCCATGTCGCCAGTACTGCAGGATGCAGAAGTGTCCGCGGATTTCCTGCCCTGTGTAGCAGACATTATAGGTAATGTAGCCGTGGGGCATAATGGTACAATATAACCAGGCAAACACAATATCTGGAAAAAAACCCTATGTTATGTGACAGTAAACACAGGACACAAAACAGAGGATGTTTGGAGGATGAGGTGACTGAAACACACAGGAAAAATACCAAATTGTATCTTATTATTATTATTATTGTTATTATTATCCTTTATTTATATGGCGCCACAAGGGTTCCGCAGCGCCCAATTACAGAGTACATAAACAAATAATCAAAACAGCAATTTACAGTTGAAGACAACATAGGACAAGTACAGGGTAAATAAACATAGCTACATCAGCAGATAACACTGAAATAAGTATCAGGTGGCAGAGGACTGCTGGAGTTGATGCAGTTGAAGATTATTAAAGTAAGAGAAAGGATAAGCACATGAGGGAAAAGGGCCCTACTCGTGAGAGCTTATATTCTAAAGGTGAGGGGTAGACAAACAGGGGTGACACAGACGGGGTACATAGAGAGCGTGGAACAGAGGGTTAGGATGAGATTTGGCTGGGTTTGGTGAAGAAGTGGGTCTAGAGAGCCCATTTGAAGTTTTGTAAAGAGGTGGAGAGTCTGAGGGGGAGAGGTGTGTGGAGCAGCACATGAAAAATCTTGGAGGCAGGAGTGGGAGGAAGTAATCAGTAGGAAGGAGAGGCGGCGTGCATTAGCAGAGCGAAGAGGACGGGTGGGAGTGTAAAGGGAGATAAGGTAAGAGATGCAAATGGGAGAGGAGTGGGTGAGGACTTTGTAAGTGAGTGTGAGAAGCTTGAAATGGACTCTGAAAGGGAAGGGAAGCCAGTGAAGGTCTTGCAGTACAGGAGAGGAGGACGTAGTGTGTGCGGTGAGGACAATGAGCCGGGCAGCAGCAATGAGGATAGACTGAAGTGAAGAGAGGTATTTGTCAGGAATGCCAGTTAGGAGAAGATTACAGTAGTCTAGTCTGGAGATGACCAGTGAGTGGATAAGGGTCTTTGTAGCATCTTGGGTCAGAAATTCTGTGTAACACTATATATACATATATATATATATATATTGTCAAAGTCAGAAAAATATCTCTATACACACTACCATATTTGCACCTCACACAGGTCTGCGCTGCGCATGCGTACGCTCTCCCGTGCGTGCGCATACTCACAGTCGCGGGCACCCGCAGGCGCACGGTATGCGTATTTACGGTAGAGTTTATGTGATCGTAGCGTGCGACTCAATCGTTACATATTTTCACTATATAATGTATTTTGTAGATCATGATCCCTTTGATAGATTCAGAAAGTTTAGTTAATATAGCATGTTCCTGGACAGAGGGATCCCTCTTTGTATTGTACGAAGGGTCTAGCAGGGGTCATACAGTGGTGTTTGGTACCCATCGGAAGAGTATTTAAATAGCAATATTCCGGTGTTGGTTTGGAGCGGATTAATCGCTCGTGCGAATAGTTATGGACATAAGAAGTTTATGTCCATTTACTATTATTTGCTCTTACTTAGCCATGCGGCGGGAAACCCAGTTTCCCTCCCACCTGAGCTGTTGGAAATCGTCACAGCCCACCTGTATGAATCAACCTATGACCTTTTGTTATAATGCGAAGCCAAATTCCTGTGTCCAATGAACAATGAGATTGTAGGGACCATTGAATTGTATTGTGTGTGGGGCATAAATAGACAAGCCGATCACATCCAGCTCACTCTTCAACGGTTATCATTGCTGAAAATCGAGAGCTGGATGTCCAGAGGCGCATGCGATCGTTTCCCCTTGTGCGTAAGTGTTTCTCCGCAGCCATATTGTTCTTACTGTTATTGTGAGCCATTTCTCTCTCTCTCTCTTCTCCTCTTTCTCTCTTATTTTCCCTTAAAACATAATTGTATTCTATTTCCTGTGTAGTTATCTGGTTAGGTAGTCTATGTTATATTGTAGTGTATGACTTGTATTGTGTTAATTCTTTTGCAAGTATATCATTCATAATATATATTTATTAGGCGTTGGACCCTAAGCCCAGGTATCTGTGTATTTCTTATAGTGTTTAGTATTCTCAGAGCGTCGGTGACGCTCGAACAGCATTTGAGTTAATAAGGTTACACTAGGTTGCATCTACACCCTATTTCTACACTAAGGTTTTACTGCATAATATACTGGTTATGGTCTAGATATAAAGGTTTAACATTGTGAGCGTCAGCGCCGCTGGTGATCTCCTCGTGGTCCCGAGCGTCCGCTACGCTATAGCGAATCATTACGTTAGACGGCAGCCAATAGCGTGCCTGCCTGTGATCTCTTGGCCGTGAGCGAACGTGACGCTTGAGCGTCTCGACTACGGCTAAGCGATTGCTACGCAACGAGCGTACCCTTACGATACTCCATACGTGAATAGCGTACAGTGTTCTTAGACCTCACAAAGGGTTTTATATACGATAAACATTTAGCTTTATCAATTGGCGGCTCGCCCGTCCTTCACATATCTGCACTAGGTAATTTCAGCAGACATTATCCAGCAGCAAAGGGCGGGAGGTCATATTCCTCGTAGTGCTGTTTGGATGAGCGTCTGCTTCGCTTAGTAAAGGGTGCTGAAGGAATCCGGGACCGGAGGTAAGAACAAAACGATAGTGTCTTTTTAAAACTGTTTATTTCTGTCTTGCGTACACACGCACGCATATCTGCATTTCTTTTCATTCGTGTATTTTCATATGTCACTCTCCTGTTTGCCATTGTATAATTGATAAACGTACTAAGAGAGATTTGCCGCTATTTCATAGTTAAAGAGTAAAGGTAATACAGTTAAGAAATAGAAATACACACAGCTCTACCTAAAGGTAAAAGGAGAGATTGGTGTGGTGTGCGGTAGATGATCGAGGATCATCTACATTGATAAAACGTGTTAGTTGTGTTACGGTGGACAAAGACTGGTGTACACGTGTCTCTAACAAAGGGAGAGACTCGCGTACGCAAAGGCCGACGCACGCAGCGTAAATTACGCAACGGAGCGTCTGGGTACGCCCACGTAACTCAAGTCACACGATAGTGTTGATTTTTAAATAGCGCAACAAGCGATAAATAGCGCAACAGGCGATAAGTAGCGCAAATCTATTTTAAATTCGAAATTTAAATTAACAGATCCTTCTCCTAATTTGTAACACATCTGGTCTAAAGAGAAATTTCTGCGCAGAAATAGAAATAGAAACAAAAGTGTACATGTGGTGAGTGAGTGTTTTTACATACATTTATACAATTTTGAGGTTGAACCAAAAGAAATCATTGAGTTCTCGTGAGGTACATACGTGTAAGTGACATGCACGGTGGCTAGGGAGGCATCCTTGGTTAAACATAAAATTTGAGCATTAGAGTATAGCAGACCAGGAGGTCATACTGTAACAGACCAGGAGGTCAGACCAGGAGGTCGCATAACAGACCAGGAGGTCTAGGTACAGCAGACAAGGAAGTCCGCTATACAGTCCACAGGCACAACACCTAAAAGGGTTGGTGCAACACCCATATAGGCCATACAAGCTCTTGCTGAAGGAATTCGCAGCCGCAATTTTCGATTCCGCTGGTCGCTCCGTACATAAGATTAGTTGCTTATGTACTGAACGATTGTACCGCACGTAATTGTGTGCATTAGTAAACCTGACCGGTACTATTTGTGTACGAAGGTCATAAACGCTATTTGTACATTCTGACGTGATTTGTGTAATTTTTTATTTTTACAAAGGGAAGTTCGCTGGTCACTCAGGAATTATCCAACAACCTCACCTTTACTGGAAAGAGTTAATGCTCTGCGGATCACACTCACATGTTCCAGTAAACAAAGGTTAATAGGTGCCCTGGGTCGAGTACGCCAGCACCATATCGGTGTGATCAGGTCGTATTGGTCGGCGTGGGCAGAGTGAGTAAGGTGCTCGGTAAACCTTACCGTCAACCTATCGTGAATATCTTGGTTTTTTGTAAGGGTCCGTAACACCTGCAAATTATGGGGGCCAGTTGTTCAGGAAGGGGGCGATCAACCTCGGTTCGGGTTGATTCCATAAACCGACCAGTCGGGTCGGCAAGGTACGTAATGTGTGAAAAGTACGGAAGTCACACAGAAGCTTTATGTGATGAATGGGAGAGAATGACAGTACATGACGGGGAGAAATTCCCAAGAGTAGGTAGCTTCAGCACAGAGGTGTTAACGAATTTAAGGAGAAGGATATGTCTCATTAAATCAGCAAAGAGACGAATCAAGCATTATGATTATTTGCAGTTGTGGCAACAGGAGGGTGACATACAGAGAGGATTGGCTCAGGCGGCGGGATCTGGCTCGATCAGGAAACTGATAGCCACGGCCCCACCGCCACCATACATACCAGGAGAGAAATTGGTTGCGGAGAATGACGCACTAAGGTGTAACAAACAAACACTTAGCAACTGTGTAAATGTTAAAGATAATGTTAACCAATTAACCAATGCAAGTATTAACCCGTGCAAGTTGTACCCTGTTTTGAACTTTCCTCAGGAGTGTGATCAAGAGGACGAATCGGCAACAATTTCAGCGCTCTCTCTAGCAGCCACCATAGCAGAGACCACAGTAGGCACAGCTCCACCCCCGAGATTAGTAACAAAGGCCCCTAGCGGAGGGATAGGTGAGGTCGTATCAACGGGTAAGTACGGCACCATACACTATGCTGAAACTATTTCACCACAGCCTGTAGAATCTACACAGAATGAGGTTGTTAGAGTTAATCCTGTTAAGGTAATAGTAGTGCCAAATGGGAAAACGGACACTTCAGGAGTCACTCCTGTTAGGAACATCGCCATGTATAGCCCGTTTACCCGAATGGAATTAAGGACCATAGTGTCTGAATTCCCTGACCCTAGAAAAGACTTAGTTGCCAGCCAAAAATACATCAGAGACCTAGGTAACACGTTAGAGCCCAACAACAAAGACTGGCAGATATTGCTGAGAGCATGTTTACCCTCCAATGTTGACGCAACTCAATTTTTAGCTGACTGTGGATTAGATCAGGATGTACCTCTTACAGATGTGTACAACAAAGATAATGTAAAAAGAATAAGTTTACAGTTAAAAGAGTATTTCCCAGCGGTAGTTAAATGGAACAAGATATTCTCCATTAAACAAAAGGAGTCAGAAACAGCTACAGAGTATTTTCACAGAGCATTATTAGAGATGGCAAAATACACAGGCATAGAGGACATTAAAACAAACATAAACCATCGAGAAGTAGCAGTATCGGTACTGATGGATGGTCTAAAAGAGTCATTAAAGACTAGGGTACAGACCACACAACCATGTTGGCGAGGTCTGTCTGTGGCTACTTTGAGAGAGGCTGCTATTGATCACGACCGGAATATCACCAGACACAGGGAGTCACAAGGTGATAAGTTAATGTCAGTAAGTATACAGGCCCTGACCACAAAACAGCCTGTGTTAATATCACCAAACCCTGTGGGTAAGTCAAATGTGGTAACATGTTATTTTTGTCACAAACAGGGACACTTTGCACGAGACTGTAGATCGAGAAATATACAAAAATCTTATCAACCCCCTAGACAACGACACGATACACGACATTGGGATCAGGGTCCGCAGAAACGGAGTTATGAGCCACATGCAGGGGAAACAAAAAGATATCCCCCGAACAGAGACTGGCAAGCCTCTGGTAGCTCCCAATTAACTCCATCACAAGTAGTTGCTGCCAGCGGGATTCAGGGAGGTCACCATACCCAATAGGGGTGTGGCCATACCTGTAATCTGCAGCCAGTAAAATTGATTGCAAGTCTTGGGAGTGAACCTGAAATTGCAATCAATGTAGCTGGTAAATCATTAAACTTTCTTGTAGACACAGGGGCGGCCAAATCAGTGATAAATTCGACAGTGGGCATGAGAACCACTGGTAGGACAATTCCAGCCATGGGAGTAACAGGAGTAGTCCAGCACTACCCTGTTAGCAAACCAGCCGAGATTACAGTAGGGCCGTTACATACCAAGCATTCCTTTTTGCTGGCTGCATCGGCACCGACCAATCTCCTGGGAAGAGACTTACTGTGTAAAATGGGGTGCGTCATTTATTGTACTCCTGAAGGTGTATTCTTGGACATACCTGAGAATCACGCTCAGGAAGTGCGAGACATGTTAGACTCCCCATCAAAATTAATGTCACATACCATTATGACAAATAGGACTCCCTCCCAAGTAGAAGAAATGACATCCCAGATACCAGAGTCACTTTGGACTAAAGATGGACAGGACACTGGATTAATGGCAAACGTAGCTCCGGTAGTTGTACAAGTAAAAGATGGTAGGATAGCTCCAAAAATCCCACAGTACCCTCTGAAGCCAGAGGTGGAGTTAGGAGTTTACCCAGTAATAGAGCGCTTGCTACAACAGGGCATTCTGGTAAGAACGTCCAGCACTGCCAATAGTCCCATCTTCCCTGTGAAAAAGAGTGGGGGGAGGGGTTACAGGCTAGTGCAGGATCTAAGGGGGATTAACAAAATAGTTGAGAGTCAGTTCCCCGTAGTGCCAAATCCAGCTGTCATCCTAATGCAAATCCCTCCCACTGCGAAATTTTTCACTGTTATTGACCTCTGCTCCGCTTTCTTTTCGGTACCTCTGCACCCTGACAGCCAATATTTGTTCGCATTTACATACAGAGGAGTCCAATACACATGGACTCGATTACCACAAGGATTCATAGATAGTCCAAGTATATTTTCCCAGGCTTTGCATGATTGTTTACAGTCTTTCCAACCAGTGAGTGGATCAGTATTAATACAGTACGTGGATGATCTACTACTGTGTTCTGATTCATTGGAAGCATCCCTGAAGGATACGAAACAGCTCCTGTTTCATCTTTCAGACACAGGACACAAGGTTTCCAAAGACAAGTTGCAATTATGCCAAACTAAGGTAAAATATTTGGGACACTGTCTAACACAAGGACTGAGACACCTGACCGCTGATAGAATTCAAGCAATTAGAGACATGACTCTGCCACAAACCCAGCAACAGATCAGAACGTTTTTAGGAATGTGTGGGTATTGCCGTAACTGGATCCCAGGATTTTCCATTCTAGCGTTACCTTTGCAGGAGATGGTCTCCTCAAACAAACCTGATCGGATTTCGCATACAGACGAGTCTGAGACGGCATTTGAGAGACTTAAACAGTGCCTAACGCAGGCACCAGCATTAGGTATGCCAGACTATGGGAAACCCTTTGAGCTGTACGGAACAGAAAGTGCTGGTTGCGCGGCAGGCGTACTAACCCAAAAGCACGGTGACGCCAGCAGGCCAGTAGCATATTACAGCGCTCAGCTAGACACGGTAGCGCGATCCCTCCCCACATGCTTGCGAAGCGTTGCTGCGATAGCATTGCTAGTAACGAAAAGCGAAGATGTCGTGCTAGGTCACAACCTCACAATTCATACACCACATGCAGTGTCAGCCTTGTTAAATTCTGCCCAAACCAGGCACGTCTCATCAGCGCGGTTTACAAGATGGGAATTGGCACTAATGGCCCCCGTAAACATCACCATAAGGAGATGCAGTGCATTAAATCCTGCAACATATCTCCCAGGTGTGCCTGGACAGGCACAAAGGGTGGAGGATGAGAGTGGTGGGGAAGGAGGATTTAATACAAAGGAAGACACACATGATTGTATGGAATATTTGACCCAAAATTTTACCGCAAGGCCTGACATCAGTGACAACCCACTGGAAGATGTAGAACTTACGTTCTACACGGACGGTAGTTGTCATAGACAGTCAGACTCGGGAGACTTGTGTACTGGATACGCAGTCGTAGATGACCAAGGCACCATAGAAGCGGAACCGCTAGGCCCACCTCACTCAGCCCAGGTTGCTGAACTGGTCGCCCTAACCAGAGCATGTGAATTGGCTAAGGGCAAATCAGCCAATATCTACACCGATTCTAGATACGCATTCGGGGTAGTCCATGATTTCGGAGCCCTATGGTGCCTCAGAAATTTCATGACGGCAGCTGGTACACCGATAGCGCATGCAGCTCACATCAAAAGGCTTCTAACAGCAATACAGGAACCCGACAGAGTGGCTGTTATCAAGTGTAAAGCACACACATATAGCCAGGACCCAGTATCACTTGGTAACAGCCGAGCAGACGAAGCTGCTAAGATAGCAGCCGGTACCCCCAGACAGACAGACACCACACAATTGATGGTATTTAATACCATCAACACACAGAAGTTGTGTGAGATGCAAAATTTGTGTTCCACACAGGAAAAGGCAGTCTGGAAGGCAAAAGGATATGGCCAGGAGTCCTCAGGACTCTGGACGGATGGACACGGTAAACCAGTGGCCCCCAGAGCATACCTTCCATGTTTAGCTGAGGCAGCTCACGGGCTGACTCATCTGGGCAAGGAAGGGATGTGCAAGTTGGTAAGAGCATATTGGTGTGCCCCAGGATTTTCATCTCATGCGAGTAAAAGAGCAATGTCATGCCTTACCTGTTTGAGAAAGAACATCGGAAAGGCAATACCTACAGAACCATCTCATATCCCACCTGCCGGCGGCCCTTTCCAGGTAATACAGATTGACTTTATACAATTACCCCATTGTCGGAATTTGAAATATGTACTTGTTTGTATAGATGTTTTCTCAAATTGGGTCGAAGCATTTCCTGCGGCCACAAATACCGCTATGTTTACTGCTAAGAAAATTGTGCAGGAATTTGTATGTAGATATGGTATCCCTAGAATTATCGAAAGTGATAGGGGTACCCATTTTACAGGTGATGTCTTTCAAGGAATGTGTAAGTTGATGGGAATTGATAGCAAGCTGCACACTCCATACCGTCCACAGGCGAGTGCGAAAGTGGAAAGAGTGAACAGCACTATTAAAAATAAACTGAGTATAGTGATGGCAGAGACAGGATTGACATGGCCAGAAGCTTTACCCATTGTACTGTACAGCATCAGAACCACTCCCAGGTCCCCTCTTAATCTGTCTCCCTTTGAAATCTTGTTTGGTCGACAACCGCATGTTATGATTAACCCTCAGGATGATTTGAAGTGTAACAATGAAGTGACTGTAAAATACTTGATTAACATGAGTAAACAGTTAAGGAATCAAAATGATAATCTGAAGTTAGTGATTCCTGATTTACCAGATAGTAATTGTCATGACATTGAACCTGGGGATTATGTAATGATACGGAATTTTCTACGCTCAGGTTGCCTTATTGACAGATGGGAAGGACCATACCAGGTCTTATTGACTAGCACTACAGCATTGAAGGTTGCTGAGAGAGAGACTTGGGTTCATTCGTCCCACTGTAAGAAGGTTGCTGATCCAGAGAGGTCCCGTGATAAGGAACAGACGGTAGAGGTGTATCACTGGAGTGTCTGTTCCAGGAGGATTGAGGCGGCACCTGAGCATTGAAAATCACAAGACCAAAAGCAGTTGTCGATCCCCTGTTCCCTTTTATTGTTTTTCTCCAACTTCCCATCCCCCCTCCCTCAAATTATTTTTCCCCCTTCTCATTCTCCTTCGTTTCCTCCTATAAGATGGACTTGCCCCAAGAGACTGTGATCCGGATTTTCCTGTTGACCATGATGTTGACCAGAGCAGTCTGTTCCGGCGAGAGTACCATGGAGGTCGAGGGAGGTTCTGGAATGAGTTCTGATGATAAAGATGGAGGCGTAGTTTTCCAAGAACAACTTAACCAACAAGTAAAGGCGAGTATCAGAAAACGATCCGATAGCATTGACAATAGAAGGAATTGTGAAGGATTGTTAGCTGAAGAAAACTGTATCTGTAGGCTCTGTGACAACGTAGTGGAGGATGGGTGCATCAAGAAATGCCAATCCAGTTTTAATATCCATATGGACCGGCATCCATTGAGTGACTATCACTCCTTAGTGGGTAGTGTGTTAAATAAAACAGATTGTTGGGTATGCTCTCAAGTACCTCAAGGTCATAGCAAATCAGGGCTAGTACCATTTCCTTTAACGTTAGGGGAGGTACTTGAGTTAAGTGGTGGGAGACCGGTGGACAGGAGGTTTAATATCTCCAGCCCTCCTAGTTTGAAGCTCCACCAATACCATGTGGATAGGTCCCTATTATGTTTTAACATCTCCAATCCCCGAAAGCCGGGAAATTGGGAAGTGTCATGGAGTAACCAAACCATGACCTTTTCGCATAGAGCAGATAGAATGCCTACAGATACAGAGCTTATACGCCACATAGCCAGTAGAGGAAAATCTTTCCGGTATAGGTATACCTTAGGAAATAGGATTACGAGAGTTGGAGAGGTATCACCAGGATACTGTGCACATATCGTACAACCTGATACGTGTACTAAGCAGATGGAAGAATTAGGGTTAGGAGATTTCACATGGAAGGTGTGTAATATGGTTATGTCCTACTCCGTCCCATATGTTCTCCCCGATGATGCATATTTCATATGCGGGAGAAAGGCGTATAAGTGGCTTGCCCCAAACTCTGAAGGATTGTGTTATATTGGAAAAGTACTGCCTGAAGTAATGACTGTATCACATGACAAAATGAAAGACATACACCGTGTTGCCCAAACTCCTTATACTCACACCCATTACGAGCACGTAGTTAAACGGCACCTGATAGAAAGAACAGAGCATCCGGCCTCTGACATGATCCATGAATCCACCGGGATTCAGTTTCTAATCGCGTTAGGCATCACTCGCACCACCAGAGGAGTGCTGAATTATAAATACATATCTGCGCTTGCAAATTTGTTAGATAATATCACTGAAATGTATGATGACACGTTTAGGTATACTGGAAGAGAACTTCAAGCTTATAAAACAGAACTGGTACAGCATAGAATGGTTCTTAATTACCTCACAGCAGTGACAGGCGGATATTGTGTCACACTGGCAACACAATACGGCGTGAAATGTTGCACATATATTACGAATAGCACCGAGGACCCGGTCGAGGTCATAGACCAAAAGATGGACGATATTCTCCAACTGAAGTGGGAATTTCGCAGGAGACACAATCTCACTCTTGCTGCTGTAGGTAATGAGCTGACTGGTTGGGTGTCATGGTTGAACCCGCGAAATTGGTTTTCTGGTTTAGGAGAATGGGCTCAAGGAGTCATAATGGATGTTGGGAAGTTTCTCCTATGTATCTTAGGTGTTATCATAACGATTGGCTTGATATTTAGATGCGGTCAGGCTTTAATGAAGTGCAATCGTCGTACTAGGGTAATGGCCCTCATTCCGAGTTGTTCGCTCGGTATTTTTCATCGCATCGCAATGAAAATCCGCTTAGTACGCATGCGCAATGTTCGCACTGCGACTGCGCCAAGTAACTTTGCTATGTAGAAAGTAATTTTACTCACGGCTTTTTCATCGCTCCGGCGATCGTAATGTGATTGACAGGAAATGGGTGTTACTGGGCGGAAACACGGCGTTTCAGGGGCGTGTGGCTGAAAACGCTACCGTTTCCGGAAAAAACGCAGGAGTGGCCGGAGAAACGGTGGGAGTGCCTGGGCGAACGCTGGGTGTGTTTGTGACGTCAACCAGGAAAGACAAGCACTGAACTGATCGCACAGGCAGAGTAAGTCTGAAGCTACTCTAAAACTGCTAAGTAGTTAGTAATCGCAATATTGCGAATACATCGGTCGCAATTTTAAGAAGCTAAGATTCACTCCCAGTAGGCGGCGGCTTAGCGTGTGTAACTCTGCTAAATTCGCCTTGCGACCGATCAACTCGGAATGAGGGCCAATGAGTCTGAGGAGTGAGGAAACTGTAATTCCCATGGATTTGATTTATGACCCAAATGTAGAAACAATGATGTGATGAAAATGCGATTTCTACGGTCCGTTTCTTTCACCTGTTTTTCCGTTTCCTCCAAGGTAAAAAGACCCACTTGGACGAGGAATTTGATGAGCCGATATACAGACAACAGATGGATTAAAGAAGAAGTTTTGACAACCTTATACACAGAGATTTGATGAACTTTGCCATAGATCCCCAGTTTCCCTAGAAATTTAAAAATTACGCTAGCCCAACACTTTTGTAAATCTATGGACATTGACAAAGCTTTTGCTCGCACCTTATGGGCAAAAGCACAAAGAAGACTGCATTCAACAGACACCAAACAAGACCTCAATCGACGAATGTACTAACCTGACATAGAATACCACTGCATTTACCGTAATTATGTCTTTTCTTCATCTCTACAACCTTCAGGTAATTACACACATAGTATAGGGAATACAGGCACAGATATCAGCAATCACATATTCCCCCCATTCATGTATCATCAACTAAAATGTGCTCCCCATTTTTGTTACAACCAAAAGCCGAAAAGAGCTCGGTAAAGTTTGACAGCCCATCCACAGACCTGTACCACGGGATAAGAAGGAATTCAAATGTATACTTCGCAATGCCTCGAAGCTTGATTTAAAACACGTACGGCACGATGATACATGACCCCCAAACATGGATTCATACACACATGCTTCTGCTATCTCACTAGGTCATACCCTTTTCCTACCTTCTCCTCTCCTCCCCTACCCAACCATGTAAATGTATTAATCCCTGACATATATTTTTCTCTTTTTGAAATGTTTTAGAAGGTGGCAGTTATTATTGACTGCCAAAGGGTGGACTGTCAAAGTCAGAAAAATATCTCTATACACACTACCATATTTGCACCTCACACAGGTCTGTGCTGCGCATGCGTACGCTCTCCCGTGCGTGCGCATACTCACAGTCGCGGGCACCCGCAGGCGCACGGTATGCGTTTTTACGGTAGAGTTTATGTGATCGTAGCGTGCGACTCAATCGTTACATATTTTCACTATATAATGTATTTTGTAGATCATGATCCCTTTGATAGATTCTGAAAGTTTAGTTAATATAGCATGTTCCTGGACAGAGGGATCCCTCTTTGTATTGTACGAAGGGTCTAACAGGGGTCATGCAGTGGTGTTTGGTACCCATCGGAAGAGTATTTAAATAGCAATATTCCGGTGTTGGTTTGGAGCGGATTAATCGCTCGTGCGAATAGTTATGGACATAAGAAGTTTATGTCCATTTACTATTATTTGCTCTTACTTAGCCATGCGGCGGGAAACCCAGTTTCCCTCCCACCTGAGCTGTTGGAAATCGTCACAGCCCACCTGTATGAATCAACCTATGACCTTTTGTTATAATGCGAAGCCAAATTCCTGTGTCCAATGAACAATGAGATTGTAGGGACCATTGAATTGTATTGTGTGTGGGGCATAAATAGACAAGCCGATCACATCCAGCTCACTCTTCAACGGTTATCATTGCTGAAAATCGAGAGCTGGATGTCCAGAGGCGCATGCGATCATTTCCCCTTGTGCGTAAGTGTTTCTCCGCAGCCATATTGTTCTTACTGTTATTGTGAGCCATTTCTCTCTCTCTCTCTCTCTTCTCCTCTTTCTCTCTTATTTTCCCTTAAAACATAATTGTATTGTATTGTATTTCCTGTGTAGTTATCTGGTTAGGTAGTCTATGTTATATTGTAGTGTATGACTTGTATTGTGTTAATTCTTTTGCAAGTATATCATTCATAATATATATTTATTAGGCGTTGGACCCTAAGCCCAGGTATCTGTGTATTTCTTATAGTGTTTAGTATTCTCAGAGCGTCGGTGACGCTCGAACAGCATTTGAGTTAATAAGGTTACACTAGGTTGCATCTACACCCTATTTCTACACTAAGGTTTTACTGCATAATATACTGGTTATGGTCTAGATATAAAGGTTTAACATTGTGAGCGTCAGCGCCGCTGGTGATCTCCTCGTGGTCCCGAGCGTCCGCTACGCTATAGCGAATCATTACGTTAGACGGCAGCCAATAGCGTGCCTGCCTGTGATCTCTTGGCCGTGAGCGAACGTGACGCTTGAGCGTCTCGACTACGGCTAAGCGATTGCTACACAACGAGCGTACCCTTACGGTACTCCATACGTGAATAGCGTACAGTGTTCTTAGACCTCACAAAGGGTTTTATATACGATAAACATTTAGCTTTATCAATATATATATATAATACGAGATTTATGGTAAGAACTTACCTTTGTTAAATCTCTTTCTGCGATGTACACTGGAGGCACCAACAGGCTCAAAGCTTTCACTGTTCCCAGAATGCACAGCGCCGCCTCCTCTATAACCCGGCCTCCCTGCACAGGAGCTCAGTTTTTAGTTAACCAGCACAATGCAGTAGCAGGAAAAGAGACGACAACGGTTAGTAGCCACATACACCACACTATCACGACAAGAGAAGTGTCAGCGGCTAATGCCATACCAACCCAATGAAGCTAAGTATGTCAGGGTGGGCGCCTTGTGGAGCCCAGTGTACCTCGCAGAAAGAGATTTAACAAAGGTAAGTTCTTACCATAAATCTCGTTTTCTGCTGCGGGGTACACTGGGCTCCACAAGGATAGACATTGGGGATTTCCTAAAGCAGTTCCTCATGGAAGGGGACGCACTGTAGCAGGCACAAGAACCCGGTGTCCAAAGGAAGCATCCTGGGAAGCGGCAATATCGAAGGCATAGAACCTTATGAACGTGTTCACTGAGGACCACGTAGCCACCTTGCACAATTGTTCAAGGGTTGCACCACAGCGGGCCGCCCAAGAAGGTCCAACCGAGTAGAATGGGCCGTAATGTGAGCAGGAGCTGACAGACCAGCCTTCACATAAGCATGTGCAATCACCATTTTAATCCATCTGGCCAAAGTTTGCTTGTGAGCAGGGCTGCCACGTTTGTGAAATCCAAACAGTACAAAGAGAGAATCAGATTTCCTAATAGAAGCAGTTCTCTTCACATAGATATGGAGCGCCCATACCACATCCAAAGACCTCTCTTTGGGAGACAGAACAGGAGAAACAAGTGCCGGAACCACAATCTCCTGGTTAAGGTGGAACGAGGAAACCACCTTAGGTAAATATCCGGGACGAGTCCTAAGAACCGCCCGGTCACGGTGAAATATCAGATATGGGGAACTACAGGACAAGGCACCCAAATCCTACACTCTTCTAGCTGAAGCAATAGCCAGCAGAAACACCACCTTAAGGGAAAGCCACTTAAGATCAGCTGAACCAAGAGGTTCAAACGGAGACTCTTGTAACGCCTCCAAAACCACCGACAAGTCCCAAGGAGCCAAAGGCTGGACATAGGGAGGTTGGATACGTAAGACACCCTGAGTAAAGGTATGCACATCAGGTAAGGTCGCAATTTTTCTCTGAAACCACACCGACAAGGCAGAAATATGAACCTTGAGGGAGGCCAGATGCAGGCCTAAGTCCAGGCCCTGCTGAAGAAAAGCCAACAACTTGGCCGTACTAAACTTGGAAGCGTCATAATTGTTAGATGCACACCAAACAAAGTAAGAATGACAGACCCTATAGTAAATCCGAGCAGAAGCCGGTTTCCGGGCACGCAACATAGTTTGAATGACCGCCTCAGAAAACCCTTTAGCCCTCAAGACGGAAGCTTCAAGAGCCACGCCGTCAAAGACAGCCGGGCTAGGTCCTGGTAGACACAGGGGCCCTTAACGAGGAGGTCTGGGCGTTGTGGAAGTAGAATTGGACGCTCTGACGAAAGGCCTTGCAGGTCTGAGAACCAGTGCCGTCTGGGCCACGCTGGAGCTATGAGAAGCAGAATTCCTTTTTCTTGCTTGAACTTCTGAATTACCCTGGGCAGGAGAGACACCAGAGGGAACACGTACGGCAGCCGAAACCTCCAATGAAGATTGCCGATATGGCCGGTAGATGGCGTTCCGCCCAATGTAGAATCCGTGAGACTTCCTTCATTGCCAGACGGCTTCGAGTGCCGCCTTGATGATTTATGTAAGCCACTGTGGTGGCATTGTCCGACTGCACCTGAACAGGATGGCTCTGAATTAAATGCTGGGCTAGGTTCAATGCATTGAAGACCGCTCGCAATTCCAGAATGTTGATTGAGAGGAGGGACTCCTCCTTGGTCCACCGACCCTGAAGGGAGTGTTGCTCCAGCACCGCGCCCCAACCTCTTAGACTGGCATCTGTCGTCAACAGGACCCAGTTGGATATCTAGAAGGGACGGCCCCTGCACAATTGTTGGTACTGGAGCCACCAGAGCAGCGACAGACGGACCTCCGGAGTTAATGAAATCATTTGAGACCTGATCCGGTGAGGCAGGCCGTCCCACTTGGCTAGAATCAGCCTCTGGAGGGGGCGAGAATGGAATTGAGCATACTCCACCATGTCGAATGCTGACACTATGAGGCCCAGCACCTGCATCGCCGAATGTATCGACACTTGCGGACGAGAAAGGAAGCAACAAATCCTGTCCTGAAGCTTCAGTACTTTCTCCTGACACAAGAACAACCTCTGGTTGTGAGTGTCAAATAGCGCTCCCAGATGCACCATGCTCTGAGAAGGGACTAGGGAGGATTTCTTCCAGTTGATGAGCCACCCGTGGGCTTGTAGAAACCGGATCGTCATATCTAGATGACGTAGGAGAAGTTCTGGGGAATTTGCCAGGATTAACAAGTCGTCCAGATACGGCAGTATCCTGACCCCCTTGACGGCGGAGTACCACCGTCATCACCGCCATGACTTTGGTGAAGACTCGCGGAGCCGTTGTTAAACCAAAAGGTAACGCCCGAAACTGGTAATGGAGGTTGCCAATAGCAAACCTCAGGTATTGCTGATGTGACGCTGCTATAGGAATATGCAGGTAAGCATCCTGTATATCCAGGGAGACCATGTAGTCCCCAGGTTCCAAGGCCAGAACTATAGAGCGAAGGGTTTCCATACGGAACTTGGAAACCTTCACAAACCTGTTCAATGCCTTGAGGTTGAGAATGGGCCGGGAGGACCCATTCGGTTTCGGGACTAGAAACAGCGGAGAATAGTACCCCAGGCCCCTCTGCGCAAGAGGTACCTGTACTACGACTCCTGTATCCAGGGGGGTCTGTACCACCGAATGTAGAGTTTTTGCCTTTGTCTGGTCCAACGGGACGTCTGTCCGGCAAAATCGATGAGGGGGTCGGTTTTTGTAGGCTATGGCGTAACCTCGAGTGACGACTTCCCGTACCCAGGCATCTGAAGTGGTCTTCAACCATTCCTGGGTATACCCTAGAAGCCGGCCCCCAACCCTGGGATCCCCCAGGGGGAGGCCCGCCCCGTCATGCGGCAGGCTTATCGGCCTTGGAAGCTGGCTGACGGGCCGCCCAGGCTCTTTTGGGCTTTGGCTTACCAGGTTTGGAAGTACGGGCCTGCTTGTTGTACGCCTGACCTTTTGCTTTACCTGAAGGATGAAAGGGGCGAAAGGAAGTACCTTTAGCCTTCGACACAGAAGGAGCGGTACTTGGCAGACAGGCAGTTTTGGCAGTAGCCAAGTCAGCCACTATCTTATTTAAGTCCTCCACAAACAGAATATCTCCCTTGAAAGGGAGTACCTCCAGGGTTTTTCTAGAGTCCAGATCCACAGACCAGGATCTCAGCCACAATATCCGGCGAGCCAGGACTGACGTAGTAGAGGCCTTGGCTGCTAGGATACCAGCATCAGAAGCCGCCTCTTTAATATAGCGAGAAGCTGTGACAATATATGACAAGCATTGTCTAGCATGGTCAGAAGAGATTTCAGCTTCTAACGCTAAGGCCCATGCTTCAATAGCCTCTGCAGCCCATGTTGCTGCAATAGTGGGCCTTTGTGCAGCAGCCGTGAGGGTTTAAATCGCTTTCAGACAACACTCCACACGTTTATCCGTAGGCTCTTTTAGAGACATGACGGTAGTGACAGGTAGAGCTGAGGAAACCACCATCCTAGCCACATGTGAGTCTACTGGAGGAGGCGTTTCCCAATTCTTAGACAGCTCTGGTGCGAGTGGATAGCGAGCCAGCATCTTCTTTTGAGGCACAAACTTCGTACCCGGGTTTTCCCAGGGTTCCTGACGTATATCCACTAGGTGGTCAGAATGAGGTAAAACTTGTTTAATCACCTTCTGACGCTTGAACCTATCTGGTTTCTTAGAAGGGACGGATGGCTCAGGATCATCCGTAATCTGTAGAATTAACTTAATAGCCTCCAAAAGATCAGGAACATCCACATGTGAACTACCCTCCCCATCAGCCATATCTGAGTCAGAACCTGTGGGGTCAGTATACGTGCCGTCTTCATCAGACGAGGTGTCAGTGACAGCAGTGGATTGTGAGAAGACAAGCGCTCGCTTAGAGGACCCCTTGTACTTAGGCGAGCGATGGTCAGACTTTTTAGTAGTCAGGGACTGGTTCAACTTCTTTAACTGAGCAGATAAATCGTCCGCCCACGGCGGGTTAGCTGCAGGGACCACATACGGTTGTACCGACATTGGGGGTCCCATAGGGGGTGATAGTTTATGAATTAGCGTATGCAGAAGCGTGGAAAAAGCGGCCCACGGTGGGTCAGTATGTGCCTCCGTTGCCACAGTCCCACTGGGGATCAAGGAGCCCCCAGAACCAGAGCTCACAGCTGCTATATTCTCCTCATATGGGTCTGTGGCTTCAGCAACACCGGCAGTGTGTTCAGCCCCACAACCATTACCCTCAGAAGCAGACATGATATGAGGTAACACAGTACAATTATCAGCAGCACTATATCTCTAAACCCAAACCCCTGCGCAGTGAAGTCAGCACTAGCAGAGATAAAAGAGATATGGTGACTAAATCACAGAGAAAAATAAGATTTTACTCACCGGTAAATCTATTTCTCGTAGTCCGTAGTGGATGCTGGGGACTCCGTAAGGACCATGGGGAATAGACGGCTCCGCAGGAGACTGGGCACATCTAAAGAAAGATTTAGGACTATCTGGTGTGCACTGGCTCCTCCCCCTATGACCCTCCTCCAAGCCTCAGTTAGGAACTGTGCCCGGAAGAGCTGACACAATAAGGAAGGATTTTGAATCCCGGGTAAGACTCATACCAGCCACACCAATCACACCATATAACACGTGATAGGAACCCCGGTTAACAGTATGATAACAATTGGAGCCTCTGAAGAGATGGCTCACAACAAAACCCGATTTTTGTAACAATAACTATGTACAAGTATTGCAGACAATCCGCACTTGGGATGGGCGCCCAGCATCCACTACGGACTACGAGAAATAGATTTACCGGTGAGTAAAATCTTATTTTCTCTGACGTCCTAGTGGATGCTGGGGACTCCGTAAGGACCATGGGGATTATACCTTAGCTCCCAAACGGGCGGGAGAGTGCGGATGACTCTGCAGCACCGAATGAGAGAACTCCAGGTCCTCCTCAGCCAGGGAATCAAATTTGTAGAATTTAGCAAACGTGTTTGCCCCTGACCAAGTAGCTGCTCGGCAAAGTTGTAAAGCCGAGACCCCTCGGGCAGCCGCCCAAGATGAGCCCACCTTCCTTGTGGAATGGGCTTTTATTGATTTAGGATGCGGTAATCCTACCGCAGAATGCGCCAGCTGAATAGTGCTACAAATCCAGTGCGCAATAGACTGCTTAGAAGCAGGAGCACCCAGCTTGTTGGGTGCATACAGGATAAACAGCGAGTCAGTTTTTCTGACTCCAGCCGTCCTGGAACATAAATTTTCAGGGCCCTGACTACGTCCAGCAACTTGGAATCCTCCAAGTCCCTAGTAGCCGCAGGCACCACAATAGGTTGGTTCAAGTGAAAAGCTGAGACCACCTTCGGGAGAAACTGAGGACGAGTCCTCAATTCTGCCCTATCCATCTGGAAAATCAGATAAGGGCTTTTTCAAGACAAAGCCGCCAAATCTGAAACCCGCCTGGCCGAAGCCAGGGCCAACAGTATGACCACTTTCCACGTGAGATATTTTAATTCCACAGTCTTAAGTGGTTCGAACCAATGTGATTTCAGGAATGCCAAAACCACATTGAGATCCCAAGGTGCCACTGGGGGCACAAAAGGAGGCTGAATATGCAGAACTCCTTTGACAAAAGTCTGAACTTCAGGCAGTGAAGCCAGTTCTTTCTGGAAGAAAATCGACAGAGCCGAAATCTGGACCTTGATGGACCCCAATTTGAGGCCCAACGTCACCCCTGCTTGCAGGAAGTGTAGGAATCGACCCAGTTGAAATTCCTCCTTCGGGGCCTTCATGGCCTCACACCAAGCAACATATTTCCGCCAAATGTGGTAATAATGTCTTGCGGTGACATCCTTCCTGGCTTTGATCAGGGTAGGGATGACTTCCTCCGGAATACCCTTTTCCTTTAGGATCCGGTGTTCAACCGCCATGCCGTCAAACGCAGCCGCGGTAAGTCTTGGAACAGACAGGGTCCCTGCTGCAGCAGGTCTTGTCTGAGCGGCAGAGGCCAAGGGTCCTCTGCCAGCATCTCTTGAAGTTCCGGGTACCAAGCTCTTCTTGGCCAATCCGGAACCATGAGTATGGTTTTCACTCCTCGCAGTCTTATTATTCTCAGCACCCTGGGTATGAGAGGTAGAGGAGGAAACACATAAACCGACTGGTACACCCACGGTGTCACTAGAGCGTCCACAGAGATCGCCTGAGGGTCCCTTGACCTGGCGCAATATCTTTTCAACTTTTTGTTGAGGCGGGACGCCATCATGTCCACCCGTGGTCATTCCCAACGGTTTACCCGCATTTGGAAAACTTCAGGAAGAAGTCCCCATTCTCCCGGGTGTAGGTCGCCCATCGGAGAATCCTTGTGGCTTCTGCCATCGCCATCCTGCTTCTTGTGCCGCCCTGTCTGTTTACATGGGCGACCGCCGTGATGTTGTCTGAATGGATCAGTACCGGCTGGTTCTGAAACAGGGGCCTTGCTTGGCTTAGGGCATTGTAAATGGCCCTTAGCTGCAGAATAATTATGTGAAGCGAAATCTCCTTGGAAATTTCTTCCCTGTGTGACTGCACCCCAGCCCCGAAGGCTGGCCTCCGTGGTCACCAGGACCCAGTCCTGTATTCCGAATCTGCGGCCCTCTAGTAGATGAGCCCTCTGCAGCCACCACAGCAGCGACACCCTGTTTCTTGCCGACAGGGTTATCCGCTGTTGTATCTGTAGATGGGACCCGGACCATTTGTCCCACAGGTCCCACTGGAACGTCCTTGCGTGGAACCTTCCGAATGGAATTATGCTTCGTACGAAGCTACCATTTTTTCCAGGACTCGTGTGCTTCCACTGGAAGAAACACTCTTTTCTGGTCTGTGTCCAGAATCATTCCCAGGA
Source organism: Pseudophryne corroboree (assembly GCF_028390025.1). NCBI lineage: Eukaryota > Metazoa > Chordata > Amphibia > Anura > Myobatrachidae > Pseudophryne > Pseudophryne corroboree. The sequence continues at coordinate 72,746,146 of NC_086452.1, forward strand.
ACAGAAGACGTGTCGTCGGGACCAGCTGTGACTTTGGAATATTGAGAATCCAGTCGTGCTGTTGTAGCACTTCCCGAGAGAGTGCTACCCCTACTACCAACTGTTCTTTGGACCTCGCCTTTATCAGGAGATCGTCCAAGTACGGGATAATAAAAACTTCCTTCCTGCGAAGGAGTATCATCATTTCGGCCGTTACCTTGGTAAAGACCTTCGGTGCCGTGGCCAACTCCAACGGCAGCGTCTGGAACTGATAGTGACAGTCCTGTACCACACATCTGAGGTACTCCTGGTGAGGAGGGTAAATGGGGACATGCAGGTACGCATCCTTGATGTCCAGGGAGACCCTGTAATCCCCCTCGTCCAGGCTCGCAATAACCGCCCTGAGCGATTCCATCTCGAACTTGAATCTTCTGATATAAAAGTTCAAGTATTTTAATTTTAAGATGGGTCTCACCGAACCGTTCTGTTTCGGTACCACAACCATTGTGGAATAGTAACCCCTTCCTTGCTGAAGGAGGGGCACCTTGACAATCACTTGTTGTGATTATAGTGTTGAATAGCCACCAACACCGCCTCCCTGGCAGAGGGAGGTGCGGTAAGGCAGATTTTAGGAAACGGCGGGGGAAAGAACGTCTCGAACTCCAGCCTGTACCCCTGAGATACTACTTGAAGGACCCAAGGATCCATGTGAGAGAGCCCACTGGGCGCTGACATTTCTGAGACGGGCCCCCACCGTACCCGGGTCCGCCTGAGCAGCCCCAGCGTCATGCTGTGGACTTACCGGACGCAGGGAGGACTTCTGCTCTTGGGAACTAGCTGTGCGCTGCAGCTTTTTCCTCTACCTTTGCCTCTCGGCAGAAAGGATGAGCCTCTAGCCCTCTTGCTTTTCTGGGGCCGAAAGGACTGTACTTGATGATACGGTGCTTTCTTTTGTTGTGGGGTAGCCTGTGGCAAAAAAGTCGATTTCCCAGCAGTAGCTGTGGAAACGAGGTCTGAAAGACCATCCCCAAACAGTTTTACCCCCTTATAGGGCAAAACTTCCATGTGCCGATTCGAGTCGGCATCGCCTGACCATTGGCGAGTCCATAACCCCCGTCTGGCGGCAATGGACCTAGCGCTTATTTTTGATGCCAGCCGGCAAATATCCCTCTGTGCATCACGCATGTATAAGACCACGTCTTTTATATGCTCTATTGTCAGCAAAATATTGTCCCTATCCATAGTTATTTTCCGACAGGGAATCTGACCACGCAGCGGGAGCACTGCACATCCATGCCGAAGCAATGGCTGGTCGCAATATAATGCCCGAGTGTGTGACTATATCTCTCAGGGTAACCCCCTGCTTTTTATCAGCAGGTTCCTTCAGGGCGGCCGTATCCGGAGACGGTAGTGCCACCTTTTCTGATAAGCGTGTAAGCGCTGTATCTACCCTATGGGGTGTTTCCCAACGTGACCTATCCTCTGGCGGGAAAGGGTACGCTGCCAATAACCGTTTAGAAATTATCAATTTCTTACCGGGGGAAGACCACGCTTCCTCACACACCTCATTTAATTTCTCAGATGCAGGAAAAACTACTGGTAGTTTTCTGTCACCAAACATAATACCCTTTTATGTGGTACCTGGGGTATTATCATAAATGTGTAATACTTTTTTCATTGCCTCAATCATGTAACGGGTGGACCTATTTGGAGGGTACACTAGTCTCATCGTCGTCGACACTGGAGTCGGTATCCGTGTCGACATCTGTTTCTGCCATCTGAGGTAGCGGGCGTTTTTAGAGCCCCCCATGACATTTGAGACGCTGGAACAGGCACAAGCTGAGTAGCCGGCTGTTCTGTGTCGTCGACCTTTTGTGTAAGGAGTTGACACTTTCACGTAATCCTTCCATAAGTCCAACCACACCGGTGTCGATCCCGCAGGGGGTGACATCACATTTACAGGCATTCGCTCCGCCTACACATTATTATCCTCCTCATACATGTCGACACAGCCGTACCGACACACAGCATACACACAGGGAATGCTCTGACAGAGGACAGGACCCCACAAAGCCCTTTGGGGAGACAGAGGGAGAGTATGCCAGCACACACCAGGGCGCTATATATCACAGGGATATCACATATAAAGAGTGTTTTCCCTTATAGCTGCCTATATATATTGTATACTGCGCCTAAATTGTGCCCCCCCTCTCTTTTTAACCCTTTCTGTAGTGTATTGACTGCAGGGGAGAGCCAGGGAGCTTCCCTCCAACGGAGCTGTGAGGGAAAAATGGCGCCAGTGTGCTGAAGGAGATAGCTCCGCCCCTTTTTTCGCGGACTTTCTCCCGCATTTTTATGGATTCTGGCAGGGGTTAAAAAGCACCTATATAGCCTCTGGGGCTATATATGGTGCCAGTTTGCCAGCCAAGGTGTCAGTATTGCTGCTCAGGGCGCCCCCCCCCCAGCGCCCTGCACCCATCAGTGACCGGAGTGTGAGGTGTGCATGAGGAGCAATGGCGCACAGCTGCAGTGCTGTGCGCTACCTTGGATAAGACCGAAGTCTTCAGCCGCCGATTTTCCCGACCACCTTCTTGCTTCTGGCTCTGTAGGGGGGACGGCGGCGCGGCTCCGGGAACGGACGATGAGGTCGGGTCCTGTGTTCGATCCCTCTGGAGCTAATGGTGTCCAGTAGCCTAAGAAGCCCAAGCTACCACCACTTAGGTAGGTTCGCTTCTTCTCCCCTTAGTCCCTCGATGCAGTGAGCCTGTTGCCAGCAGGTCTCACTGAAAATAAAAAACCTAACAAACACTTTCTTCCTAGGAGCTCAGGAGAGCCCCTAGTGTGCATCCAGCTCAGCCGGGCACAGAAATCTAACTGAGGCTTGGAGGAGGGTCATAGGGGGAGGAGCCAGTGCACACCAGATAGTCCTAAATCTTTCTTTAGATGTGCCCAGTCTCCTGCGGAGCCGTCTATTCCCCATGGTCCTTACGGAGTCCCCAGCATCCACTAGGACGTCAGAGAAAATATGTATTAAAGTATATCTTTGTGAAAATCCTATATCAATATAAAACCTGATGCACCAAGCCCCCTCAGGTTATAGAATATAGGGATAGCAAGTTGAGTGAAAGGACATGAAATGGACACCACTCAGCTAGCTAATGCACACACAGATAGTCACAGTTTGTACAATGCAGAGGTTATTACTAACAATAATACTGCACTGGACTAGCTTATATATATTAGAGATGAGCGGGTTCGGTTTCTCTGAATCCGAACCCGCCAGAACTTCATGTTTTTTTTCACGGGTCCGAGCGACTCGGATCTTCCCGCCTTGCTCGGTTAACCCGAGCGCGCCCGAACGTCATCATGACGCTGTCGGATTCTCGCGAGGCTCGGATTCTATCGCGAGACTCGGATTCTATATAAGGAGCCCGCGTCGCCGCCATTTTCACACGTGCATTGAGATTGATAGGGAGAGGACGTGGCTGGCGTCCTCTCCGTTTAGAATTAGAATAGATTAGAGAGACACTTGATTTACTAATTTTGGGGAGCATTAGGAGTACTCAGTAGTGTACAGTGCAGAGTTTTGCTGATAGTGACCAGTGACCACCACTTTTATTTATAATCCGTTCTCTGCCTGAAAAAAGCGATACACAGCACACAGTGACTCAGTCACATACCATATCTGTGTGCACTGCTCAGGCTCAGGCCAGTGTGCTGCATCATCTATTATCTATATATAATATTATATATATCTGTCTGACTGCTCAGCTCACACAGCTTATAATTGTGGGGGAGACTGGGGAGCACTACTGCAGTGCCAGTTATAGGTTATAGCAGGAGCCAGGAGTACATAATATATTATATAGTGAGTGACCACCAGACACACAGTGCAGTTTATTTAATATATCCGTTCTCTGCCTGAAAAAAGCGATACACACAGTGACTCAGTCAGTCACATACCATATCTGTGTGCACTGCTCAGGCTCAGGCCAGTGTGCTGCATCATCTATATATATATTATATATCTGTCTGACTGCTCAGCTCACACAGCTTATAATTGTGGGGGAGACTGGGGAGCACTACTGCAGTGCCAGTTATAGGTTATAGCAGGAGCCAGGAGTACATAATATTATATTAAAATTAAACAGTGCACACTTTTGCTGCAGGAGTGCCACTGCCAGTGTGACTAGTGACCAGTGACCTGACCACCAGTATATAATATTAGTAGTATACTATCTCTTTATCAACCAGTCTATATATTAGCAGCAGACACAGTACAGTGCGGTAGTTCACGGCTGTGGCTACCTCTGTGTCGGCACTCGGCAGCCCGTCCATAATTGTATATACCACCTAACCGTGGTTTTTTTTTCTTTCTTTATACATACATACTAGTTACGAGTATACTATCTCTTTATCAACCAGTCTATATATTAGCAGCAGACACAGTACAGTGCGGTAGTTCACGGCTGTGGCTACCTCTGTGTCGGCACTCGGCAGCCCGTCCATAATTGTATATACCACCTAACCGTGGTTTTTTTTCCTTTCTTTATACATACATACTAGTTACGAGTATACTATCTCTTTATCAACCAGTCTATATATTAGCAGCAGACACAGTACAGTGCGGTAGTTCACGGCTGTGGCTACCTCTGTGTCGGCACTCGGCAGCCCGTCCATAATTGTATATACCACCTAACCGTGGTTTTTTTTTCATTCTTTATACATACATACTAGTTACGAGTATACTATCTCTTTATCAACCAGTCTATATATTAGCAGCAGACACAGTACAGTGCGGTAGTTCACGGCTGTGGCTACCTCTGTGTCGGCACTCGGCAGCCCGTCCATAATTGTATATACCACCTAACCGTGGTTTTTTTTTCTTTCTTTATACATACATACTAGTTACGAGTATACTATCTCTTTATCAACCAGTCTATATATTAGCAGCAGACACAGTACAGTGCGGTAGTTCACGGCTGTGGCTACCTCTGTGTCGGCACTCGGCAGCCCGTCCATAATTGTATATACCACCTAACCGTGGTTTTTTTTTCTTTCTTTATACATACATACTAGTTACAAGTATACTATCTCTTTATCAACCAGTCTATATATTAGCAGCAGACACAGTACAGTGCGGTAGTTCACGGCTGTGGCTACCTCTGTGTCGGCACTCGGCAGCCCGTCCATAATTGTATATACCACCTAACCGTGGTTTTTTCTTTCTTTCTTTATACATACATACTAGTTACGAGTATACTATCTCTTTATCAACGAGTCTATATATTAGCAGCAGACACAGTACAGTGCGGTAGTTCACGGCTGTGGCTACCTCTGTGTCGGCACTCGGCAGCCCGTCCATAATTGTATATACCACCTAACCGTGGTTTTTTTTTCTTTCTTTATACATACATACTAGTTACGAGTATACTATCTCTTTATCAACCAGTCTATATATTAGCAGCAGACACAGTACAGTGCGGTAGTTCACGGCTGTGGCTACCTCTGTGTCGGCACTCGGCAGCCCGTCCATAATTGTATATACCACCTAACCGTGGTTTTTTTTTCTTTCTTTATACATACATACTAGTTACGAGTATACTATCTCTTTATCAACCAGTCTATATATTAGCAGCAGACACAGTACAGTGCGGTAGTTCACGGCTGTGGCTACCTCTGTGTCGGCACTCGGCAGCCCGTCCATAATTGTATATACCACCTAACCGTGGTTTTTTTTTCTTTCTTTATACATACATACTAGTTACGAGTATACTATCTCTTTATCAACCAGTCTATATATTAGCAGCAGACACAGTACAGTGCGGTAGTTCACGGCTGTGGCTACCTCTGTGTCGGCACTCGGCAGCCCGTCCATAATTGTATATACCACCTAACCGTGGTTTTTTTTTCTTTCTTTATACATACATACTAGTTACGAGTATACTATCTCTTTATCAACCAGTCTATATATTAGCAGCAGACACAGTACAGTGCGGTAGTTCACGGCTGTGGCTACCTCTGTGTCGGCACTCGGCAGCCCGTCCATAATTGTATATACCACCTAACCGTGGTTTTTTTTTCTTTCTTTATACATACATACTAGTTACGAGTATACTATCTCTTTATCAACCAGTCTATATATTAGCAGCAGACACAGTACAGTGCGGTAGTTCACGGCTGTGGCTACCTCTGTGTCGGCACTCGGCAGCCCGTCCATAATTGTATATACCACCTAACCGTGGTTTTTTTTTCTTTCTTTATACATACATACTAGTTACGAGTATACTATCTCTTTATCAACCAGTCTATATATTAGCAGCAGACACAGTACAGTGCGGTAGTTCACGGCTGTGGCTACCTCTGTGTCGGCACTCGGCAGCCCGTCCATAATTGTATATACCACCTAACCGTGGTTTTTTTTTCTTTCTTTATACATACATACTAGTTACGAGTATACTATCTCTTTATCAACCAGTCTATATATTAGCAGCAGACACAGTACAGTGCGGTAGTTCACGGCTGTGGCTACCTCTGTGTCGGCACTCGGCAGCCCGTCCATAATTGTATATACCACCTAACCGTGGTTTTTTTTTCTTTCTTTATACATACATACTAGTTACGAGTATACTATCTCTTTATCAACCAGTCTATATATTAGCAGCAGACACAGTACAGTGCGGTAGTTCACGGCTGTGGCTACCTCTGTGTCGGCACTCGGCAGCCCGTCCATAATTGTATATACCACCTAACCGTGGTTTTTTTTTCTTTCTTTATACATACATACTAGTTACGAGTATACTATCTCTTTATCAACCAGTCTATATATTAGCAGCAGACACAGTACAGTGCGGTAGTTCACGGCTGTGGCTACCTCTGTGTCGGCACTCGGCAGCCCGTCCATAATTGTATATACCACCTAACCGTGGTTTTTTTTTCTTTCTTTATACATACATACTAGTTACGAGTATACTATCTCTTTATCAACCAGTCTATATATTAGCAGCAGACACAGTACAGTGCGGTAGTTCACGGCTGTGGCTACCTCTGTGTCGGCACTCGGCAGCCCGTCCATAATTGTATATACCACCTAACCGTGGTTTTTTTTTTCTTTCTTTATACATACATACTAGTTACGAGTATACTATCTCTTTATCAACCAGTCTATATATTAGCAGCAGACACAGTACAGTGCGGTAGTTCACGGCTGTGGCTACCTCTGTGTCGGCACTCGGCAGCCCGTCCATAATTGTATACTAGTATCCAATCCATCCATCTCCATTGTTTACCTGAGGTGCCTTTTAGTTGTGCCTATTAAAATATGGAGAACAAAAATGTTGAGGTTCCAAAATTAGGGAAAGATCAAGATCCACTTCCACCTCGTGCTGAAGCTGCTGCCACTAGTCATGGCCGAGACGATGAAATGCCAGCAACGTCGTCTGCCAAGGCCGATGCCCAATGGCATAGTACAGAGCATGTCAAAACCAAAACACCAAATATCAGTAAAAAAAGGACTCCAAAACCTAAAATAAAATTGTCGGAGGAGAAGCGTAAACTTGCCAATATGCCATTTACCACACGGAGTGGCAAGGAACGGCTGAGGCCCTGGCCTATGTTCATGGCTAGTGGTTCAGCTTCACATGAGGATGGAAGCACTCAGCCTCTCGCTAGAAAACTGAAAAGACTCAAGCTGGCAAAAGCACCGCAAAGAACTGTGCGTTCTTTGAAATCCCAAATCCACAAGGAGAGTCCAATTGTGTCGGTTGTGATGCCTGACCTTCCCAACACTGGACGTGAAGAGCATGCGCCTTCCACCATTTGCACGCCCCCTGCAAGTGCTGGAAGGAGCACCCGCAGTCCAGTTCCTGATAGTCAGATTGAAGATGTCAGTGTTGAAGTACACCAGGATGAGGAGGATATGGGTGTTGCTGGCGCTGGGGAGGAAATTGACCAGGAGGATTCTGATGGTGAGGTGGTTTGTTTAAGTCAGGCACCCGGGGAGACACCTGTTGTCCGTGGGAGGAATATGGCCGTTGACATGCCAGGTGAAAATACCAAAAAAATCAGCTCTTCGGTGTGGAGGTATTTCACCAGAAATGCGGACAACAGGTGTCAAGCCGTGTGTTCCCTTTGTCAAGCTGTAATAAGTAGGGGTAAGGACGTTAACCACCTCGGAACATCCTCCCTTATACGTCACCTGCAGCGCATTCATAATAAGTCAGTGACAAGTTCAAAAACTTTGGGTGACAGCGGAAGCAGTCCACTGACCAGTAAATCCCTTCCTCTTGTAACCAAGCTCACGCAAACCACCCCACCAACTCCCTCAGTGTCAATTTCCTCCTTCCCCAGGAATGCCAATAGTCCTGCAGGCCATGTCACTGGCAATTCTGACGAGTCCTCTCCAGCCTGGGATTCCTCCGATGCATCCTTGCGTGTAACGCCTACTGCTGCTGGCGCTGCTGTTGTTGCCGCTGGGAGTCGATGGTCATCCCAGAGGGGAAGTCGTAAGCCCACTTGTACTACTTCCAGTAAGCAATTGACTGTTCAACAGTCCTTTGCGAGGAAGATGAAATATCACAGCAGTCATCCTACTGCAAAGCGGATAACTGAGTCCTTGACAACTATGTTGGTGTTAGACGTGCGTCCGGTATCCGCCGTTAGTTCACAGGGAACTAGACAATTTATTGAGGCAGTGTGCCCCCGTTACCAAATACCATCTAGGTTCCACTTCTCTAGGCAGGCGATACCGAGAATGTACACGGACGTCAGAAAAAGACTCACCAGTGTCCTAAAAAATGCAGTTGTACCCAATGTCCACTTAACCACGGACATGTGGACAAGTGGAGCAGGGCAGGGTCAGGACTATATGACTGTGACAGCCCACTGGGTAGATGTATGGACTCCCGCCGCAAGAACAGCAGCGGCGGCACCAGTAGCAGCATCTCGCAAATGCCAACTCTTTCCTAGGCAGGCTACGCTTTGTATCACCGCTTTCCAGAATACGCACACAGCTGAAAACCTCTTACGGCAACTGAGGAAGATCATCGCGGAATGGCTTACCCCAATTGGACTCTCCTGTGGATTTGTGGCATCGGACAACGCCAGCAATATTGTGTGTGCATTAAATATGGGCAAATTCCAGCACGTCCCATGTTTTGCACATACCTTGAATTTGGTGGTGCAGAATTTTTTAAAAAACGACAGGGGCGTGCAAGAGATGCTGTCGGTGGCCAGAAAAATTGCGGGACACTTTCGGCGTACAGGCACCACGTACAGAAGACTGGAGCACCACCAAAAACTACTGAACCTGCCCTGCCATCATCTGAAGCAAGAAGTGGTAACGAGGTGGAATTCAACCCTCTATATGCTTCAGAGGTTGGAGGAGCAGCAAAAGGCCATTCAAGCCTATACAATTGAGCACGATATAGGAGATGGAATGCACCTGTCTCAAGTGCAGTGGAGAATGATTTCAACGTTGTGCAAGGTTCTGATGCCCTTTGAACTTGCCACACGTGAAGTCAGTTCAGACACTGCCAGCCTGAGTCAGGTCATTCCCCTCATCAGGCTTTTGCAGAAGAAGCTGGAGGCATTGAAGAAGGAGCTAAAAGGGAGCGATTCCGCTAGGCATGTGGGACTTGTGGATGCAGCCCTTACTTCGCTTAACAAGGATTCACGGGTGGTCAATCTGTTGAAATCAGAGCACTACATTTTGGCCACCGTGCTCGATCCTAGATTTAAAGCCTACCTTGGATCTCTCTTTCCGGCAGACACAGGTCTGCTGGGGTTGAAAGACCTGCTGGTGACAAAATTGTCAAGTCAAGCGGAACGCGACCTGTCAACATCTCCTCCTTCACATTCTCCCGCAACTGGGGGTGCGAGGAAAAGGCTCAGAATTCCGAGCCCACCCGCTGGCGGTGATGCAGGGCAGTCTGGAGCGACTGCTGATGCTGACATCTGGTCCGGACTGAAGGACCTGACAACGATTACGGACATGTCGTCTACTGTCACTGCATATGATTCTCTCAACATTGATAGAATGGTGGAGGATTATATGAGTGACCGCATCCAAGTAGGCACGTCACACAGTCCGTACTTATACTGGCAGGAAAAAGAGGCAATTTGGAGGCCCTTGCACAAACTGGCTTTATTCTACCTAAGTTGCCCTCCCACAAGTGTGTACTCCGAAAGAGTGTTTAGTGCCGCCGCTCACCTTGTCAGCAATCGGCGTACGAGGTTACATCCAGAAAATGTGGAGAAGATGATGTTCATTAAAATGAATTATAATCAATTCCTCCGCGGAGACATTGACCAGCAGCAATTGCCTCCACAAAGTACACAGGGAGCTGAGATGGTGGATTCCAGTGGGGACGAATTGATAATCTGTGAGGAGGGGGATGTACACGGTGATATATCGGAGGGTGAAGATGAGGTGGACATCTTGCCTCTGTAGAGCCAGTTTGTGCAAGGAGAGATTAATTGCTTCTTTTTTGGGGGGGGTCCAAACCAACCCGTCATATCAGTCACAGTCGTGTGGCAGACCCTGTCACTGAAATGATGGGTTGGTTAAAGTGTGCATGTCCTGTTTTGTTTATACAACATAAGGGTGGGTGGGAGGGCCCAAGGACAATTCCATCTTGCACCTCTTTTTTCTTTTCTTTTTCTTTGCATCATGTGCTGATTGGGGAGGTTTTTTTTGGAAGGGACATCCTGCGTGACACTGCAGTGCCACTCCTAGATGGGCCCGGTGTTTGTGTCGGCCACTAGGGTCGCTAATCTTACTCACACAGTCAGCTACCTCATTGCGCCTCTTTTTTTCTTTGCGTCATGTGCTGTTTGGGGAGGGTTTTTTGGAAGGGACATCCTGCGTGACACTGCAGTGCCACTCCTAGATGGGCCCGGTGTTTGTGTCGGCCACTAGGGTCGCTAATCTTACTCACACAGCTACCTCATTGCGCCTCTTTTTTTCTTTGCGTCATGTGCTGTTTGGGGAGGGTTTTTTGGAAGGGACATCCTGCGTGACACTGCAGTGCCACTCCTAGATGGGCCCGGTGTTTGTGTCGGCCACTAGGGTCGCTAATCTTACTCACACAGCTACCTCATTGCGCCTCTTTTTTTCTTTGCGTCATGTGCTGTTTGGGGAGGGTTTTTTGGAAGGGACATCCTGCGTGACACTGCAGTGCCACTCCTAGATGGGCCCGGTGTTTGTGTCGGCCACTAGGGTCGCTAATCTTACTCACACAGCTACCGCATTGCGCCTCTTTTTTTCTTTGCGTCATGTGCTGTTTGGGGAGGGTTTTTTGGAAGGGCCATCCTGCGTGACACTGCAGTGCCACTCCTAGATGGGCCCGGTGTTTGTGTCGGCCACTAGGGTCGCTAATCTTACTCACACAGCTACCTCATTGCGCCTCTTTTTTTCTTTGCGTCATGTGCTGTTTGGGGAGGGTTTTTTGGAAGGGCCATCCTGCGTGACTCTGCAGTGCCACTCCTAGATGGGCCCGGTGTTTGTGTCGGCCACTAGGGTCGCTAATCTTACTCACACAGCTACCTCATTGCGCCTCTTTTTTTCTTTGCGTCATGTGCTGTTTGGGGAGGGTTTTTTGGAAGGGACATCCTGCGTGACACTGCAGTGCCACTCCTAGATGGGCCCGGTGTTTGTGTCGGCCACTAGGGTCGCTTATCTTACTCACACAGCGACCTCGGTGCAAATTTTAGGACTAAAAATAATATTGTGAGGTGTGAGGTATTCAGAATAGACTGAAAATGAGTGTAAATTATGGTTTTTGAGGTTAATAATACTTTGGGATCAAAATGACCCCCAAATTCTATGATTTAAGCTGTTTTTTAGTGTTTTTTGAAAAAAACACCCGAATCCAAAACACACCCGAATCCGACAAAAAAAATTCGGTGAGGTTTTGCCAAAACGCGGTCGAACCCAAAACACGGCCGCGGAACCGAACCAAAAACCAAAACACAAAACCCGAAAAATTTCAGGCGCTCATCTCTAATATATATAGCTATGTAGACAATAGATATAACACTGCACAGCAGTAAGAACTGGATGTATATCACAGGGTAATTGTACTAGAAAACCCTGACTAAATGCACTCTTTCTTAACTAGCACTGTCTAAAAAGGCAGGTAGAATACTTAAGTGTCATGTAAAGTCACAGCACTGACAACCAGGCGGCTTTACACAGGAGGATTTGCCCAAGCAGTCCCAGGAACAGAGAAGCTGAGAGATAATGGCGCCCAGACACTGACAGGGAGTGAGGGAGAGACAGATATGCAGCTCCAGGGCGGGAACATTTGCGGGAAATGGCGCCCTGGGGCTGGGGGAGGGGCTTCAGGTCTAAGCCTTATCCCCCTGCTGGCAAAACCACCGGGTACTGTGGGCTACTGAAAATGGTTTAGAGAAAACCTGACGTGCACCCATGCCCTGGTGATCTAGTGGGATCGCCTGTACTGCCACAGTGTCCACCGCCAGCGCGCGCGGCCCGCCTCCCACTGACTGCGCCGGATCGCGATAAAGACCGGGTCCCGCAAGCGAGACCCACTCACCACCTCCCGAAGCATGGTAACGCGATCCCGGAGAGCCCCTGTCGTGTGTGCCTGACTGAGAAGAAAACCGGAGCCTCCTGCTGTAGTTACCCGGCAACCAGGGCTCGGGAGTGTACAGCGCCGCTGGGAAAAGCTGGAGCTGCAGCAGTGAATGTCTCCTGACACTTACCACCGCTGCTGCCCTTGTAGTCTTCACTTTTTTCTTCCAAAAAAGCTCTTCTTAGGACTACCTGGAGCAGCCCCTCTGTTAAGTCCCTGCTTACTGCAGCACCAACTACAAAACTGGGCTCCTGTGCAGGGAGGCGGGGTTATAGAGGAGGCGGCGCTGTGCATTCTGGGAACAGTCAAAGCTTTTCTGCCTGTTGGTGCCTCGGATCAAGATCCTACTCTACACCCCCAATGTCTATCCTTGTGGAGCCCAGTGTACCCCGCAGCAGAAATATATATATATATATATATATACTAGAGATGAGCGCCTGAAATTTTTCGGGTTTTGTGTTTTGGTTTTGGGTTCGGTTCCGCGGCCGTGTTTTGGGTTCGAACGCGTTTTGGCAAAACCTCACCGAATTTTTTTTGTCGGATTCGGGTGTGTTTTGGATTCGGGTGTTTTTTTCAAAAAACCCTAAAAAACAGCTTAAATCATAGAATTTGGGGGTAATTTTGATCCCAAAGTATTATTAACCTCAAAAAACATAATTTACACTCATTTTCAGCCTATTCTGAACACATCACACCTCACAATATTATTTTTAGTCCTAAAATTTGCACCGAGGTCGCTGTGTGAGTAAGATAAGCGACCCTAGTGGCCGACACAAACACCGGGCCCATCTAGGAGTGGCACTGCAGTGTCACGCAGGATGTCCCTTCCAAAAAACCCTCCCCAAACAGCACATGACGCAAAGAAAAAAAGAGGCGCAATGAGGTAGCTGTGTGAGTAAGATTAGCGACCCTAGTGGCCGACACAAACACCGGGCCCATCTAGGAGTGGCACTGCAGTGTCACGCAGGATGGCCCTTCCAAAAAACCCTCCCCAAACAGCACATGACGCAAAGAAAAAAAGAGGTGCAATGAGGCGCAATAAAAAAACCACGGTTAGGTGGTATATATTATAATAATAATACAATTATGGATGGACGGACTGCCTGCCGAGTTCCGACACAGAGGTAGCCACAGCCGTGAACTACCGCACTGTACACTGGTTGATAAAGAGATAGTAGTATACTCGTAACAACTAGTATGACACTATGACGGTATAAAGAAAGAAAAAAAAATACCACGGTTAGGTGGTATATATTATAATAATAATACAATTATGGATGGATGGACTGCCTGCCGACTGCCGACACAGAGGTAGCCACAGCCGTGAACTACCGCACTGTACACTGGTTGATAAAGAGATAGTAGTATACTCGTAACAACTAGTATGACACTATGACGACGGTATAAAGAATGAAAAAAAAACCACGGTTAGGTGGTATATATTATAATAATAATACAATTATGGATGGACGGACTGCCTGCCGACTGCCGACACAGAGGTAGCCACAGCCGTGAACTACCGCACTGTACACTGGTTGATAAAGAGATAGTAGTATACTCGTAACAACTAGTATGACACTATGACGACGGTATAAAGAATGAAAAAAAAACCACGGTTAGGTGGTATATATTATAATAATAATACAATTATGGATGGACGGACTGCCTGCCGACTGCCGACACAGAGGTAGCCACAGCCGTGAACTACCGCACTGTACACTGGTTGATAAAGAGATAGTAGTATACTCGTAACAACTAGTATGACACTATGACGACGGTATAAAGAATGAAAAAAAAACCACGGTTAGGTGGTATATATTATAATAATAATACAATTATGGATGGACGGACTGCCTGCCGACTGCCGACACAGAGGTAGCCACAGCCGTGAACTACCGCACTGTACACTGGTTGATAAAGAGATAGTAGTATACTCGTAACAACTAGTATGACACTATGACGACGGTATAAAGAATGCAAAAAAAACCACAGTTAGGTGGTATATATTATAATAATAATACAATTATGGATGGACGGACTGCCTGCCGACTGCCGACACAGAGGTAGCCACAGCCGTGAACTACCGCACTGTACACTGGTTGATAAAGAGATAGTAGTATACTCGTAACAACTAGTATGACACTATGACGGTATAAAGAATGAAAAAAAAACCACGGTTAGGTGGTATATATTATAATAATAATACAATTATGGATGGACGGACTGCCTGCCGACTGCCGACACAGAGGTAGCCACAGCCGTGAACTACCGCACTGTACACTGGTTGATAAAGAGATAGTAGTATACTCGTAACAATTAGGATGACACTATGACGGTATAAAGAATGAAAAAAAAACCACGGTTAGGTGGTAGGTATATAATAATAAATAATACAATTCTGGTCGGACGGACTGCCTGCCGTGTGCCGACACAGAGGTAGCCACAGCCGTGAACTACCGCACTGTACACTGGTTGATAAAGAGATAGTAGTATACTCGTAACAATTAGGATGACACTATGACGGTATAAAGAATGAAAAAAAAACCACGGTTAGGTGGTAGGTATATAATAATAAATAATACAATTCTGGTCGGACGGACTGCCTGCCGTGTGCCGACACAGAGGTAGCCACAGCCGTGAACTACCGCACTGTACACTGGTTGATAAAGAGATAGTAGTATACTCGTAACAATTAGGATGACACTATGACGGTATAAAGAATGAAAAAAAAACCACGGTTAGGTGGTAGGTATATAATAATAAATAATACAATTCTGGTCGGACGGACTGCCTGCCGTGTGCCGACACAGAGGTAGCCACAGCCGTGAACTACCGCACTGTACACTGGTTGATAAAGAGATAGTAGTATACTCGTAACAATTAGGATGACACTATGACGGTATAAAGAATGAAAAAAAAACCACGGTTAGGTGGTAGGTATATAATAATAAATAATACAATTCTGGTCGGACGGACTGCCTGCCGTGTGCCGACACAGAGGTAGCCACAGCCGTGAACTACCGCACTGTACTGTGTCTGCTGCTAATATAGACTGGTTGATATTTAAAGAGATATTAGTAGTATACAACAATACTATACTGGTGGTCAGGCACTGGTCACCACTCCTGCAGCAAAAGTGTGCACTGTTAATTAATATAATTGTACTCCTGGCTCCTGCTAACAACCTGCAGTGCTCCCCAGTCTCCCCCACAATTAATTATAAGCTTTTAATTTATACATTGATGACTGTGCAGCACACTGGGCTGAGCTGAGTGCACACAGACTGAGTCACACTGTGTGACTGACTGTGCTGTGTATCGTTTTTTATTTCAGGCAGAGAACGGATATAGCAGAGAGAAGTGAACGGATATATTATATTAAATAAAAGTTAACTAGCAACTGCACTGGTCACTGACTGTGGTAAACTAACTCTGTCTGCGACTCTGCACAATCTCTCTCTATCTAATCTATCTATCTCTATTCTAATGGAGAGGACGCCAGACACGTCCTCTCCCTATCAATCTCAATGCACGAGTGAAAATGGCGGCGACGCGCGGCTCCTTATATAGAATCCGAGTCTCGCGATAGAATCCGAGCCTCGCGAGAATCCGACAGCGTCATGATGACGTTCGGGCGCGCTCGGGTTAACCGAGCAAGGCGGGAAGATCCGAGTCGCTCGGACCCGTGGAAAAAAAAGTGAAGTTCGTGCGGGTTCGGATTCAAAGAAACCGAACCCGCTCATCTCTAATATATACTAGGTGATTCATCGCGCCCTACGGGCGCTCTTCACACCGTCGTAAGGGGCTATGCCCCCGTAATCTTGTGGGCTAATTGCTGTGGTGATAGGTTGACAGAATCCATGGGCTGTATAGAGAGGGAGGTGGGTGTGTAATAGCGGTAGTGTGGTGTTGTGCATGATTGTGGAGAGTGTGGAAGGAAATGTGAGTGTTGGAGTGTTATTTTAGAGGGGTACGTGGTTGTGTGTGTGGGTTAATAAAAAGTGTTGGGTAGTGATGGGTAGTGATGTATGGTGCTTGCGGAATAGCGTGTGGGTGGGTGGCTGCCTCTATATGTATTGGTGACAGGACGTGCAGTGTGTGATGGATTTGTGGTTGTGTGTGGTAGGGGGATGGAGCCGGAGGTGTGCATGGGTGCAGTGTGTTGATATGTGATGGATGGGTGGAGGGTGGTGGGGTTGTATTTTTTGGGGGGTAGGGGTGTGTGCATGGAAGGTGTGGCCATTAGGTGAAGTTAGAGGTATTTTGTTTGTGGGGGGGGGGGAGAGAAGCTCAAACCCCCCCTCCACCAACTCCCACATGCAGCCACTGAGGGGCCAGACACCCCCCACCTCGACGCCTGCATAACTGACCAGCAGACGCTGGCCACCCTAACCCCATAGCATGGAACCCATCCGGCCCACAAGCCCAGCAACACCTCCCACATCCACCCGTGGCAGGGACACGCACCACGTCCGGCCAGCCAGCCGCACCCCACACCACTCCTCCGGTCATCGGCACAAACCCACCACCACCTAGCACACCCACCTTCCCCACCACGGCGGGACAGACTGCCGCAGCCCACACCGCCGCGACCCCCCCCCCACCATCTGTTGCCTTGAAGGTGCACTGTGGAGACACAGTCACGGCAACACCCCAGTCCACACCACGGCCGCACAGACCGCTCCCGGCCTCCCCACTACCCCAGCACAAACTGTCTCTTACACCCTACCCCAGCCGACACTGTCCCGGCAGCCCCCGGCACCACAACGGCGGGAACCAGTGCAGTTCCACAGCACCGTCACCTGTCTGTGTGCCGGTGACAGCGCTGTTGGCACTCGTGCCCCCAGCAGCACATTAAAAAAAAACATTCCCCTCCCAGCACCATCCACCCGCACCCCCACCCAGCCAACAACTAATCAGGCACACAGTAATAGATGCCCCCCCCAACAATATCAGCCACCCCCCCCCCCAATATCAGACATCCCCCCCACAATATCAGACATCTCCCTCCCCCCCTTCCCCCACAATATCAGCCATCCTCCTCTCCCCCCAATCCCCCCCCCCAACAGCCATCTCCCTATTGACCATGCCTTCCCTTTTGCACACAACGCCGCTCACAGGCCACTCATCCCAAGGTGGGGAAATGTGTGTGTGTGTGTGTGTGTGGGGGGGGGCGCGCTGCTGCTGCCTCTTATCCCACATATATTATTGATGTGCCTGATGAGTTGTTGGCTCGGTGGGGGTGGGGGTGGATGGTGGATGGTGCTGGGAGGGGAGCGTGTTTTGTTAATGTGCCGCTGGGGGCAGGCGTGGCGAGAGCCCTGTCGCCCGCACACAGACAGGTGCGGGTGACGGTGATGGAACTGCACAGGGTCCCGGCGTTATAGAGAGGGGGCTGCCGGTACAGTGTCGGCCGGGGTCGGGTGTAAGAGACACCCGACCCCGGCCGACACGACACTGTACCGGCAGCCCCCTTCTCCATAACGCCGGGACCCTGTGCAGTTCCACATCACCGTCACCCGCACCTGTCTGTGTGCGGGCGACCGGGCTCTCGTTTGTGCTGGGGTAGTGGGGAGGCCGGGAGCGGTCTGTGCGGCCGTGGTGTGGACGGGCTGTTGCCGTGACACTGTGTGTCCACAGCGCGCCTGCAAGGCAATAGATGGTGGTGGTGGTGGTGGTGGGGGGGGGGGGGGTTGCGGCGGTGTGGCCGGCGGCAGTCTGTCCCGCCGTGGTGGGGAAGGTGGGTGCGTTAGTTGGTTTTGTGTAGATGACGGGAGGGGTGGTGTGGGGTACGGCTGGCTGAGCGGCCGTGGTGCGTGTCCCTGCCATGGATGGATGTGGAGGGGGGGGGGGTGGAATCGGTGCAGTGGGGTTAGGCTGGGCAGTGTGTGCTGGTCCGTTATGCGGACGTCGGGGTGGGGGGTGTCTGGGCCGTCAGTGGCTGCATGTGGGAGCTGGTGGAGGGGGATTTTTGGGGTGTGTGGTCTGGGTGTCAGTGGGTTGTAGGTGCCAAGGGAGGGGACCATGCTTACCTGGCACTGTGGGGTGTCCGTGCACTTGTGGCTGGGGATGGTGCTCCTGTTGTAGCTACTGCTAACTGGTGTGCTGGGACAGGGCAGGAGCTGCTAAGGCCGCCAAGGTCTGTGACTCCACCCAGCGTTAGAGGGCCAGGCACACAGGGCTAATATATAGGAGATATATATATATATGAGAATGGAATCCCACACAACAGCTCCAGGTACACTGAGTCACATGTACAATGCAGAAGTTATTACATGTAAACAATAAAACTACACTGGACTAGTAAATAACATATAACTATGTATGAGTATAGATATAACAATGCACAGTAGATACTGGATGTATATCACCAGTGCCGTAACTAGGCATTTTAGCGCTGTGTGCAAGAAACGACAGTGGCGCCCCCCCATGTAAGATAGGGGAAGTGCGCGCCGTAGGTGCGCGAAAAATGTATAGGGGCGTGGCTTCACGGGGAAGGGGCGTGGCCACAAAATAATAGCAATTCATACTACGGTGCACAGTAGTCTACATTATTCAAATTACGCTACACAGTAGCGCCACTACACCAGGTAGAGCCCCTTTTATACATTACAGCAGACAGCGTCCCCCTTTTTACACATTACAGCAGACAGTCCTCCTTTTTACACATTGCGGCAGCCAGTCCCCCTTTTTACACATTGCGGCAGCCAGGCCCCCTTTTTACACATTGCGGCAGCCAGTCACCCTTTTTACACATTGCGGCAGCCAGGCCCCCTCTTTACACATTGCGGCAGCCAGTACCCCTTTTTACACATTGCGGCAGCCAGTCCCCCTTTTTACACATTGCGTCAGCCAGGCCCCCTTTTTACACATTGCGGCAGCCAGGCCCCCTTTTTACAGCCAGTACCCCTTTTTACACATTGCGGCAGCCATCCCCCTTTTTACACATTGCGGCAGACGGTGACCCCCTGAGAGAGAGAGAGAGAGAGAGAGAGAGAAAGAGAGATATACTTACCATCTCCCTGCTGGCAGTCAGGCTCCTCGTGCAGCTCCCTCGGTGCAGGCAGTGAGGTGAGAAGGAGGGAGGGGGAGCAGGGAGCCGCAGCAGCGCTATGTCATTGGTAGTAAGCGCCGCTGCAGCATCCCCCTCTCCTTCCGTATTGGCTGCCCGGCGCTGCTGTGGATGCTGGGATGGAGGAACCGCATCCCAGCATCCACAGCAGCGCCGGGCAGCCAATACAGAAGGACAGGGGGATGCTGCAGCGGCGCTTACTACCAATGACATAGCGCTGCTGCGGCTCCCTGCTCCCCCTCCCTCCTCCTCCTTCTCCGCTGCCCGGCGCTGGTCCTCTTCTCCCTCCACAGCGCGGCGCACACAGCACACAGCAGAGGCGGCATGTAATGAGTCAATTTGACTCATTACATGCCGCTGGCCGTGCGCCCTCAGGGCAACTGCGCTGTGTGCCAAGCCCACTTGGCACACACGTAGTTACAGCCCTGTATATCACAGAATACTTGTACCAACTATTCAGCTAGCAGTACACTTGTTCTTAGCTAACACTGTCTAAAATGACATGTAGAATACTTAAGTGTCTGTAAAAGCACAGCACTGATGAGGCAGGCGGTTTTACAGAGGAGACATTACCCAGCAGTCCCGGAGATCAGCCCAGCTAGTAATGAAGATTGCGCCAAAATCTATGTCAGGGAGTGAGGGAGAGAGAGATGCAGCTCCAGGGCGGGAACACCAGCAGTAGATGGCGCCCAGAGCTGGGGGAGGGGCTACAGGTCAGCGCCTTATCCCCACTGCTGGACTTCATCACTGGGTACTATGGAGCCTATTGTAAACGGATTTTAGTAAAACCGACCTGTGCTCCCTGCCCTGGTGGATAGAGTGGGGTCCCTGTGCAGTACAGTGTCCACGCCAGATGCCAGCAGCGCAGTCCATCTCCTGGGACCGCGACCGGACTGCAATTTACCGGCGGGTCCCACCTGGGGGACCCTCTTACCTCCTCCCTGATGTGCAGCCACACGATCCAGGAGAGCGTCAGCGGTGTGTGCCTGAAGTCCGGTGCGCCTCCACTGCAAGTACCCGGGAACCAGGCCACGGGAGTATGCAGCGCTTCTGAGGGAGATGATGGATCCGCAGCACAGAATGTCAGACTGACATAAATAGTCCTGCGGCCCTTGAAGACTTCTAAAAAAAGCTCTTTTCATGGCTGCTTAGCGCAGCCCCACCTGTTAGCTGCCACCAACTTACAAACTGAGCTCCAATGCCTGGAGGCGGGGTTATAGATGCAGTGGCGTAGGGAGGGTGGAACAAGTGGAGCTCGAGCTCCAGGCGCCGCTGGGGACAGAAGGCGCCAGCACACTGCACAGCTGAGAGCCGGGATCTCGGGCAAGGGTAGGAGGAAATGACTAGAAGAGAGGGAAGGGGTGACCACCACACTGCCTGCATGTAGTAGATCACTGATTGCACAGTGCAGAGAGTCCAGTGCAGTGCAGTGTATGTGGTGTCTTGTTAGGGAAGAGGGGATGTTTGAAGGCTTGCCAGAAGAACTTTCCTGGCTATCAGGGATCTGTATTCAGTGATCTGGAACATGCATGCAGTGTGGTGGCCACCCCTTCCCTTTCCTCAGTCCTTTCCTTCTACCCACGGAGGCCCAGCCTGTCAATCACATAGAAGCTCCACCCATCTATGCTAGAATGAGGAGCTGCTCTGCTACTGGCCTCTTGGTGAGAATTACTGTGTGTATATGTGTGTTTTTTTACTGTGTGTTTATGTGTATATGTCTGTGTTTGTGTGTAAATGTGTTTGTGTGTAAATGTGTGTATATGTCTGTGTGCTAATGTGTATACATGTATGTGTGTGTTTGTGTATATATATCTTTGTATACAGTATGTGTGAGTATATGTGTATGTTTATGTACAGTGGGGCAAAAAAAGTATTTGGACAGCCACCGATTGTGCACGTTGACCCACTTAAAAAGACGAGCGAGGTCTGTAATTTCCATCATAGGTACACTTCAACTGTGAGAGACAGAATCTGGAAATAAAACCCAGGAAATCACATTGTATGATTTTTAAACAATTTATTTGTATATTCTTGCGGAAAATAAATATTTGGACAATCAAAAAGTTCAACTCAATACTTTGTAATATAACCTCGGTTGGCAATTAGCCGTCTATTCATTTATTGTGCTTGACATTAACTATACACTTTAATCTAGTTTATCAACTAAAATAAAGACACGGACACAACTGCGTTGGATTAAATGGTCATTGAATTTATTAACTGGAATGACCTTACTCGTAGTGGGTGGCCAGGAAGACGCTACCACCAACCAGCTCTAGTCACAGATCTTACAAAATGGTGGCGACTAAACGCCCCAACTGTCATGGGTGCGACTGAAATGCCCCATCTATATATATCAGCATGACCTGTGTTGTGAAGGTCCACCCCTCCTATAGCAGAGTGAGGACGCTCCCCAAGCAAGCGCCCATCGCCCCCCCACCCTTCCCCACAAGGGCAGGACACACTTGCCGTCCTTCAAAACGGGTAAGTGCCCCACAACACCACTCATGCTACAAGTGACCGCTGGCCAGTAGCGCCTTCCCACCTACTAAGTCTGAAAGAAAGATAATAGTAAGCCAAACTGAAGAGAGCCAAATTAGAGAGCCAATAGGGCGGGTGGTTGGGCTTCCAACCGACAAGAGGAAGCAGATCTGGAAGTTTCTACCCTTCATGCACTAAACCACCTCCCCTACACTCACCGATAGGCTGGCCCTAACCAATTGCAAATCACTCAAAACTCTGATCTGCCTAGCAACAAAGGACATCTTCAACCAATCACAAAAATGTAAGCCTCTTATATAGATTTCGCACCTAGCCAGGCACTCTCCTTATCTAAGCCGTCTATTCATTTATTGTGCTTGACATTAACTATACACTTTAAGCTAGCTTATCAACTAAAATAAAGACACGGACACAACTGCGTTGGATTAAATGGTCATTGAATTTATTAATTGGAATGACCTCACTCGTAGTGGGTGGCCAGGAAGACGCTACCACCAACCAGCTCTAGTCACAGATCTTACAAAATGGCGGCGACTAAACGCCCCAACTGTCATGGGTGCGACTGAAATGCCCCATCTATATATATCAGCATGACCTGTGTTGTGAAGGTCTCACCACCCCCTCCTATAGCAGAGTGAGGACGCTCCCCAAGGAAGCGCCCATCGCTTCCCCACAAGGGCAGGACATACTCGCCGTCCTTCAAAAGGGGTAAGTGCCCCACAACACCACTCATGCTACAAGTGACCGCTGGCCAGTAGCGCCTTCCCACCACTGCCAGCTTCAGAGAAACGCAGCCCGCCAACCCAATACGAAATGAAATCCAACCAAACTAAACTAACCAAACAAGAACAAACTACCCGTCAAAACAACTCCCATCCCTAACTACAAAGATAACAAACTAATCCAGACAAGAAAACAGAGCCCTCAGAAAAACTCCAATCCCAAGATGGGAGAGATGCACACCATCCTACCTAAAATAAAAGGGACTCTGGAGCACCAATAGCGGATGCCTAACTGCCAAACCACCAGCAGCCAACACAAACTTCGACACAGCAAAGTTAATCTTCTTCCGAGCCCTGTCAAGGGCTGTGACATTCCGGGATCCCCTCCAGACAAACCTAGGAATAATGGCAGACCAAACCAAGCGTACACCAGGCCAAAGCGAGCTAAGTTCCCCTAAATCCGCCTAAATCCAAAGGATAAGATCTATACCTTTAAGGTGACCCACATCGTTACCACCAAGGTGCAGCAGCAACCATTGGGGACGCCCCCAACGCTGCTCCTGCTGAAACAACAGATCCAAAAGTCCAGACCATTTGAGACCTCTCACACCTAACCATCGCACTCTGCGACCACCCATCAATTCAGACGACTTATCAGCAAGGGGATGACGCTCGGCCCAAAACACGTAAGAATGGCCAACTACCCAAATCTGTTTGGTGAAATCAGTGGACACTGTAAAAGAAAATTTAACCTAGCTGTCAGACATTGCACATTAAAATGGGGAAGTAGAAAAGTTAGACCGAACCGAACAAACCCAAGTGAAGGAGAAAACTTAAAAAAACTCCCGTGGACCTGAAGTGTCAGCCAATTGTAATTAGGCCCCCTCGGAGGAAAAATTTTAAAAATCCCTTCACACCTCCAATTGTGAAACGCTAACCATTCCAAAATTGGCAGGTAAACAACGTTTTTGGGTTAGCGCAAGTAGCGAAACATTAAACCTTATCCAATCTAATATAAGACTTAAACGCAGCAGACTTCCATCGACCCATTTCCTGAATGGCTGATGGTGGAAGGCCGCGAGCCGCAGCGCAAGTTGCCGCACCAATGCGGAAGGAATGCGTCCCTTATTCCACGCTATTAAGCCCCAGGGCGGGCAAACAGCGCTTCAACACAGCGGCAAACTGAAACCGAGTAAGAGGCAATGCATCCCCATGCAGCAGCACTTGAGCCCCACATATAGGCCTTGAGGGCAAATAAATTTGCGCGAGCAGTACAGGGCATACTTCGCCATCCTCCTGAGCCTTCAAAGTCACCCAGCATCCTCGACCCAGCTGGTCGGTCTTGGAAAGGGGTAACCTACACATAACGACACCTTCCTTGAGCACCAGGTCCCTGAAAAGCATGCCTGTATCAGTGGACCATTTATTAGCGGCCACCAGCTCGCCAACCCGAAAAAGCCCCAAAAAATGCAAAGGAAAAGGATGCACGGAAAAGGGACGCCTCAAACGCGGAATCAGTCACCGCCGGCAGAATCGCCATGAGCTCGCGCAACAACTGCATGTCAATAGGTCTGCGTGTATCTGGCTGGGACGGACTTAACCTCGCCCAACCCCTGAGCGCCTTGGATAAAGTAAACGACCTGGTGGGGTCCGTCTCCTGCTGCAATCGAGCATGAAACGAAATCCCCGCCAAAGCCGCGCACATGGATGCCTTGGACCTACCACTCTGGTAACACTCCCAAACAAAGGCCAACAAAACATCCTCCTCTGACTTACCCCCAGCCCCACACCTAAGCTGGTGCGCCTGCCACTCACGCCATGCCGCAGCATATGCCCGATGGGTCGAAGGAGCCAAGGAGTTCAGCGCCAAGCCGGCTACGCCAGTTCTATAATCTGCCAGACAGAAGTTGGACATGTCAAGCCTAGGGCCTCCACCCCGGGGGACAACATGCGAAACCTGGCAAAGTCAAAACGCGACAGCGCATCAGCGATGCCGTTCTCGACCCCAGGCACATGCTTCGCCGTGAAATTGATGTTAAAACGGAGACATTGTAACACCAAAAATCTCAACAGCTGCAAAGCCTGTGGCGATGATGCACGTTGATTGTTCACCGCCTGCACAACCCCCAAATTGTTGCACCAAAAGACAGTCGTCCGGTTCGCCAACTTGGAAGCCCACAACATCACTGCCACAATTATCGGAAACAGTTCCAATAAAAGTAGGTTAGCAGTAAAACCACGAGATACCCAAGACTGGGGCCAGGCCGAAACACACCACTCGCCTTGGAAAAAAGCACAGAAACCCGTAGAACCTGTAGCATCAGTGAACAGCTCTAGGGAAGAATTATCGAAGGGCCGAGGGGCCACAACAATTCCGAATTAAAAGTAACCAAAAAGGTCGACCAAGTTCTAAGGTCATCCTTAATTTCCCGAGACAGACAAATGGTGTGATGTGGCCCAGTCACTCCAGCCGTGGCCCTCTCAAGTTTACGGCAAAAAACCCGCCCCATAGGATTGACCCGGCAAGCAAAATTAAAGGAGCCTAACAGAGACTGCACCTGATGAATTCTAACTCTACGCTTACTCAAGCAGTCCTCGATCTGCTCCAAGAGCTTCCTCACCTTGTCCGCAGGAATGCGACAACAACCTGCGCTAGTGTCAACCTTGATACCCAGATAAGAAAGGCAACACGTGGGTCCCTCCGTCTTATCGTAGGCAACAGGCACTCCCAGAACCCTGAACAACGCGGCCACCGAAAAAAGGAGCTCCTGGCAAATGTTGCTGTCTCTTGGGCCCACAAAAAGAAAGTCATCGAGGTAGTGGGCGATCCCAACGTGCCCAGTTCCAGCAGACATGCACCAATGCAGGAACGAGCTAAATTTCTCGAAGTAGGCACAAGAGACAGAACAACCCATCGGCAAACATTTGTCAACATAGAAAAAACCGTCTAACCAAAAACCCATGAACCTGAAAGAGTCGGGGTGAAGGGGAATAAGATTAAAAGCGGACTCAACATCTAATTTGGCCAACAGTGCCGCGGGCCCAAAACCCCGAATCAATTCGAGGGCCTCATCAAACAACTGATACCTGACAGTGCAAAACTCCTCAGGAATGGCGTTGTTAACGGAGCCCCCATGTGGGTAAGACAAATGCTGGATCAAGCGGAATTTACCCGGCGCCTTCTTGGGAACTACCCCCAAATGAGATACGCATAACCCAGGCAAAGGCTCACATGTGAAAGGGCCGCACATGCGACTTAACTTCACCTCCGCCTCCACCTTCTGCCTGACCACATGGGGAAACTCCACCGCGGACCTCAAATTCCTGCGAGACACGACCTGAACTGATTTCAAAATGAGCAAACGAAAACCATAACTAAACCCAGCTAACAAAAACTCTGCGTCCGCCGTCTTGGGGTAACGGTGCAACCACTTAGCCAACTCAGGTACAACTATGGGTGAGGGTGCCTTATTTCGCACTGCCGCCAGCAGCACCCTGGTCGGCCTGCTTAACCCCCCCTCCGGACTTACAATCCTTGGTGGGGTGATTGGCTACACAGATGCGGCAGGAGTGACGAAAATGACAGCCCACATCCCTAGTGCATTTAGAGTCGTTAAACGCGAAACACTTGCCCTTCGCTGCCGTCCCGGTGACATTCTTACTTCCTCTTGGTCTGCCCCTCAACTGCACTACTCCCTTGATTGGAAACCTCCATCCAAACCTCGACATCCTTAAAACCGAAAGGTAACGTCGGATTGCCATCCTGATTCTTACGGAATTTTTCATTGTAATCCCTCCAAACAGAACCTTTGTACTTTAAGAACATCTCGTTAATCAAAAACATGTATTTCACCACATTCAGATGTTCGTCGGGGCGAGTTTTTAGGTAAACAGCAGAAAAGACCAAGAAACCTCTCAACCAATGATGAAAGCTCCGGAAAGCATTTTCACCAATACCCCCCGCCTTCTTAGCCTTATCGAAGTCCTTCCTCATGTCGTCCGTGAGGGTGAACAGGTCGACAAATTTCCCTTTAACTATTTTCTCCTTCATCCTCTTCCGTAAGCCCTGAGTAACAGCAGTGTTGGCGCAGCGCACCATCTCAGAAAACAACGTCGGCTCATCAGGAGCCGCCGCCTTTTTTGGTACCTTGTCCTTGCCCACCACCTTGGCGACCTCGCGCGCAACTAATTTCGCGAGCTTGCGCGGTCGTATGGGAGAATCTGACCCTTCACTGCTAGCAGAGTATTCAGATGATGATACAACAGATGAATCAGCCGCAACATCATGCTCACCAGAAACCAGAAGGGCCAGGGACGTCGGCCATCTCAGTCGTCTGCGAGAGACCAGGAACTGAAAAACCGGCACCTGCCAGAGATGGGCCTGCATCTCCGCGCCTCCCGGATTAGTCCTGCACCGGAGCAGCCTGAGGGGCCGAAGAGCTGCCTGCACTAGCCTCGGAAACAGAAACAAGTGGTATTAAGTTACCAGGCACATCAGCCAACCCAACAGATGAACCGGGGAGGGGGCGCGGCACTACCCCACCCGGGGCCCCCAAAGGCAACGGTGAACCGGACGCTGCCGGTGCCGCCTGAGCTGGCGGCGCATGGGATGGGGGAAGATACGGAGGCACCATACCTGCCTGGCTAGCGCTGGGAAAGCAAACACCTGGGGACCCAAAACCGCCCTGCCAAGGATACCCGTAAGGCCCCGGCTGCGCCGGGGGATAAGGCGGTTGGCAGTATGGAAACTGATGGAAGGCTGGCGCCGGAAGGGAAGTGGCCTGAAACCCTCCCGCAAAAGAAGAAACATTAGGGGGGTGGCCGAAGCTTGACCCATCCCGGAGTACCAGACTGACTGGACCACCTGCGGGGTGGAAACCAGTGGGGGGAAACTTTGGGAAACTACTGGGGCAAATGGAAATTGCAAACAAGTTAGGCCCATACCGCTGGGGGAGGAGAATGCCGGCAAGCCAAGGGCGATTGTAGTAAAGCTATCACCCGCCGCGGACCTAAAAGCCGTAAATGAAGCAGGTTGGCCTGGTAAAGACACAGAGGCTGCTGCGGAGCCTTGTACAGAAAAGGCCCGCAGTACCTCCAAATGTCCAGCAGATGGCTGCCCCTCCCCACCTAGCATAGCACTAGCAGCTTGCTGAGGACCATGGGAGGTGCAGCCAGGTACTAAAATGGTCGTCTGGGGGGGAGACTGCCCCTGGAGTATATGACTCCCCCCAGCTAAATTGTCAACATGCCCACTGACCCCCCCCCCCCCCCCCCCGGCCACCGGGGCCCTGTGATGCCCCCCAGCAGCCAGTGGTGCATCAGGAGCTACAATAGCACCGGGTGCGGGACCCGCGGGAAACCCACTATGCCCACTATGCCCCAGGGTAGCCGCGCCCCTATAACAATGCCGAGCCGCACCCCTATAATGCAGAGCCGCACCCCTATAACAATGCCGAGCGCAGCCAGGGGTGCCGAATCCCCGCCGCGCATGAAGCCCGCATCAGCGCCGGCGTCCGCTGCCTCATACCCGCTAATCGCAGGAGAGACGCGTCCGGCCGGCGCTGCATTACCAGAGACACCCGCGGCCGGGGGTGCCGAATCCCCGCCGCGAGACACCAGGCCCCCAGCGCCAGCAGCCGCCGTGCCAGACCTGCTGACAACGGGATGCATGGAGCCGCCGGGCGCTGCAGTGTGGACGGAGACGGGAGGCGCTGCCGGATCATGCACCATCGCGCCTCCCGCTCCGGAGCTAAGAGCGGGCCTGGCAGGGGGAGCAGCAGGGCGGCGGAGGCGCACAGCCCCCGGCGGTGGAGCTGAGTCCACCAGCCGCTGGGGACGGGGAGCAGAGAGCCTGGGCCTGGGCATAGTGAGGGGTGGGGAGGTCACACTGTGACACTGTCAGGGAGGGAGGCAAACAGAGGCAGCAGGGGAGGTGCAACAAATTAATTTAAACTGTACAAAAGAATATAATGAAAGCAGATAGGAAAGCGATAGATAAAGAAATAGGGAATAAAGAAAAACTGAAACAGAAGGGAATAGAGAAAATTCAGAGCAAGAAATCTCAAGGGGAGAAGGAGTGAGAGAGACAGCAATAATACAGCCTGCACTTATCACTTCCAACCGACAAGAGGAAGCAGATCTGTTAGTTTCTACCCTTCATGCACTAAACCACCTCCCCTACACTCACCGATAGGCTGGCCCTAACCAATTGCAAATCACTCAAAACTCTGATCTGCCTAGCAACAAAGGACATCTTCAACCAATCACAAAAATGTAAGCCTCTTATATAGATTTCGCACCTAGCCGGGCACTCTCCTTATCTTACAGAGGTCAAACGTTTCCTGTAGTTCTTGACCAGGTTTGCACACACTGTAGCAGGTATTTTGGCCCACTCTTCCTTGCAGATCTTCTCTAGATCTGTCATGTTTTGGGGCTGTCGTCGGGCAACACAGACTTTCAACTCCCTCCCCAGATTTTCTATTGGGTTGAGGTCTGGAGACTGGCTAGGCCACTCCAGGACCTTGAAATGCTTATTACGGATCCACTCCTTAGTTGCCCGGGCGGTGTGTTTGGGGTCATTGTTATGCTGGAAGACCCAGCCACGTTCCATCTTCAATGCTCTTACTGAGGGAGTGAGGTTTTTGCCCAAAATCTCACGATACATGGCCCCATTCATCCTCTCTTTAATACGGATCAGTCGTCCTGTCCCCTTTGCAGAAGAGCAACCCCAAAACATGATGTTTCCACACCCATGCTTCACAGTGGGTATGGTGTTCTTGGGATGCCATTCATCATTCTTCTCCCTCCAAACACGGCGAGTGGAGCTTATACCAAAAAGTTTGATTTTGCGCTCATCTGACCACATTACATTCTCCCAATCCTCTTCTGGATCATACATATGGTCACTGGCAAACTTTAGACGGGCCTGGACATGTGCTGGCTTAAGCAGGGGGACCTTTCGGGTGCTGCAGGATTTCAATCCATGATGACGTAGTGTGTTACTAATGGTAACCTTTGTGACTGTAGTCCCAGCTCTCTTGAGGTCATTGACCAGGTCCCCCTTTGTAGTTCTGGGCTGATTCCGCACCGTTCTCAAGATCATTGATACCCCACGAGGTGAGATCTTGCATGGAGCCCCAGGTCGAGGGAGATTGTCAGTGATCTTGTATTTCTTCCATTGTTTT
Organism: Pseudophryne corroboree; assembly: GCF_028390025.1. Classification (NCBI taxonomy): domain Eukaryota; kingdom Metazoa; phylum Chordata; class Amphibia; order Anura; family Myobatrachidae; genus Pseudophryne; species Pseudophryne corroboree. The sequence goes on from NC_086452.1 coordinate 72,776,200, forward strand.
AATAATTGCGCAAACAGTTGATCTCTTCTCACCAAGCTGCTTGCCTATTGTCGAGTAGCTCATCCCAGCCTTGTGCAGCTCTACAATTTTGTCCCTGGTGTCCTTAGACAGCTCTTTGGTCTTGGCCATGGTGGAGAGGTAGCAGTCTGACTGTTTGAGGGTGTGGACAGGTGTCTTTTATACAGCTAACCAGTTCAAACAGGTGCCATTAATACAAGTAAAAAGTGGAGGATAGAAGAGCTTCTTAAAGAAGAAGTAACAGGTCTGCGAGAGCCAGAAATCTTGCTGCTTGGTAGGTGTCCAAATATTTATTTTCCACAAGAATATACAAGTAAATTGTTTAAAAATCATACAATGTGATTTCCTGTTTTTTTCCCCCAGATTCTGTCTCTCACAGTTGAAGTGTACCTATGATGGAAATTACAGACCTCTCTCATCTTTTTAAGTGGGTCAACTTGCAAATTGCATACTTTTTTGCCCCACTGTATGTATGTCTGTGTGTATCTGTGTGTGTATATTTGTGTTTATGTGTGTGTATATATATATATCTGTGTATACTGTATTTGTGTGTTTATGCATGTATGTGCCTAAATGTGTGTGAATCTATGTATGTATGTATGTATGTATGTATGTATGTATGCGTGTGTGGTGGTGGGTGGTGGCGCCGTGACATGACCCTACTCCGGGTTTCATATCTATACGCTATGCCTCTGTATAGAGGAGGCTGTGCAATGTATCCTGGGAACAGTCAAAGCTTTATCCTGTTGGTGCCTCTGATCAAGATCCAACTCCACACCCCGATTTTATTCCCTGTGGAATCCAGTGTATCCCGCTGCAGAAATTAACTTTGTTAGGTCAGAGACTGATCACTGCCTATACGTAAAGCCATCAAAGAGAAGTTGTTCATCATAGCTGTCTAAGTGGATAATTTACTTTTGGCAGGTCAAGAGGATCACATCACTGACGTCCAGGGCCGGACTGGCTATCTGGCACTCCTGGCATATGCCAAAACGGCCGATGAGCAGGTGGGCTCGTCCAGTCCCTCAGAGAGCCGGGAAGGCCTCGCAGCACAGCCTCTGCCTCTCTGGTTGAGCTGCCCCCACCGGTCTCCATGAAAATGGGGGCATGCCGCGCGTCCACACCCCAAGAATTGTGGTGTGCCCTCGCCCCCAGCAAGCATCACCATGGTAGTGGGGGCATGCCACGAGTCCACACCCCCACGACTCGCGGCATGCCCACTTATTACGTGACGGTACCCCCCCCCCCCCCCCCCCGTGATGCACGCATTCACGAGTGCCCGGGCCGAAATAGAGGCCCAGTCCATCACTGCTGACATCAAGCACCAGCTTAAACAAAGACTCAAGATGAAAGATCTAGGCCCTGCAAATCATCTATTAGGTATGAAAATTGTACAAAACAGGCAAGAGGGAACTGTTACAATTGACCATCAAACATACACTGAGGTAATAATTTCCAAGTGTGGAATGACAGATGCAAAAGTAATAAGTACTCCCATTGATAAAAGTACAAAGATGGCCAAGGCCATGTCACCAAGCCAGTTCGCAAATAATCCTGGGAGACAACACTGGATTGCAGTAAAGAGAATACTAAGGTACCTCAAAGGTACAAGTTCACTAAAGCTGAAATTTACAAGATCATCAGATACCAGGTGAAAAGTATTCTGTGACGCCGACTGGGGATCAGATGAGGATGATAGACGTTCTTATTCTGGATACCTGTTTGCACTTGCAGGCACAGCCGTAAGATGGGCAAGTAGGAAACAACCCACAGTTGCTCTTTCTACAACAGAGGCAGAGTACATGGAGTTTACAGAAACTTCAAAAGAAGCGCTTTGGATAAGAGAGACTTTGGGGGTCATTCCGACACGATCACACGCTGCACTTTTTCGCAGCCATACGATTGGGTCGGAACTGCGCATGCGCTGCGGTCACAATGCACAGGCACGTCGTTACCCGTCGATGGCCATCGCCGGGCAATGACAAGAACTACGAAGGAAAACTTTGCAGCGGCGGACGCAAGAAGATTGACAGGCAGAAGGCGGATCCTGGTGTCAACTGACTGTTTTCGGGGAGTGGTGAGTCCAACACAGGCGTGTCGAGGCGTTTGGAGGGCGGATGTCTGACGTCAATTCTGGGACCTGACAGGATGAAGTGATCGCAGTGGGTAAGTAAGTCCAGACCTACTCCTAAACTCCACAACATTTTTTGTATAACTCAGCTGCACAAGCGAACGCAGCCTTGCTATGCAAAAATAAACTCCCCCATAGGCGGCAACTATCTTATCGCATGGCAGCTAAAAACAGCCATCGTGCGATCAACTCGGAATGAGGGCCTTTATGCGAATTAGGTCTTCTTTACCACAGTGAGATCATCAACATGAAGTGTGATAACAAGGGAGCAATTGATCGTTCATTGTAGCACAAGGCATCATGGACGGTCTAAGCACATTGCTATAAGACATCATTTGATTCATGAGTTGGTGGAAAACAAGTCCGTCAATGTGGAATATGTTGCAAGTGAAGAAAATATTGCCGACATGTTGACAAAAGGACTGTCATCACACCTGCTACTTGCATTCCTGGTGGAATGTGGACTAGAATATGGTTAATGTTGATTTATTCTTACTGTTTTTTGCTTCACATTATGTTTTCGTTTACAGGAGTGACTTTATTGATTCGTTTGATAAAATGTCATGTCCTTTAAACTTGTGACCAGAAACAGTCTTGAGCGAGGGGGAGTGTTAGTATAGGGTGCACTCTGTGCCTGTATCCTTCAGTGTATCAGTCTATGGGTGCATCCCCTAATGTTAGACCTCTAGTGCCAGGAGTCACTCGGAAGTGGAGTTATAGGATGTAGTTTCTGTTCCTCCATCTCAGAGAGAGTGAGGAGCATGTGACACACAGAGAAACTGAGAGACAGAGTCCTGGTGTACAAGTGTGCAGAGCTGAGACTGGGAGCAGATCTCAGCTACAGAGGCTCACGGTGTTCCAGTGCATGCATCATCTTCTCTACAGTGGGAGACAGACTGCACGACTGTGCAGTCCTCCATGCTTCACCACCACAGACATCTCCTGATAAGTACCACTACCTAATGCTGTTACCTTGTGTGATATATGGGCTCCTGATTACCGCTATCAGTGTTACATCTGAGTCACCTGTGTACACTAAACAAACCTGCGTTACTGTTTAACCACTTAACTGATGATTTTCCCCTTCAAAAGCGTTAACAACATTGTTTTTTAAAATGTATTTTATTTAATAAAGTTGAAAAAGTATTTTTTTAAATATTTAAACATTATGCACATCTGCAGAACGGATCTCCTCGTCAAAAACGGGGGGACAGGGTGGGACGGTGCAGTTGCATGAAATCTGACCATGCCAGTTAAGTGGTTAAGTCACTAAGTGTGTGGACTGACGTCACTGCACCAGATAGCCCAGAACACTCTGAGATGATGTACAGTGCAGCAGAGGGATCTGTCCAGATCCCTCCCTGCTGTATCCTCTGTACTTGCGGGCTGCAGATGGTCTATCCACCCCTCCAGGCTGCAGGCGATGTCCACGCTGACAGCAGAGAGGATCCAGAGTAGGCACAGGGGTCTGCGGGCAGCTGCTGCAGGGAGCAGAGACACAGCAGTGACGTATTATAATGTGATCCCCGCAGCCGTGACCCATGATCCCCGCTGCTGTGACCCATGATCCTTGCTGCAGTGACCCGCCGTGATCCCCGCTGCTGTGACCCGTGATCCCGCTGCAGTGGCCTGCTGTGATCCCCGCTGCCGTGACCCATGATGCCTCGCTACCATCATCTATACAGAAGGAGCATACCCCCTTCCCAGCTTCAGCCTGCCACAGAGACATCATGGGTGAGGATGCGGTGGGGGGTATGGGGATATGGAGAAGTGCAGAGCCTAGGGTGGCAGCTGTGACCCTGCTCCTGGTGCTGGATGTGGGCATGGACGGGCAGAGACTGCTGCGGGAACACTGAGGAGAGGCTAGGGGAGTGCTGGACAATGTGGGGAGAGAAACCAGACACTCGGGGCGGGAATGCAGGGATGGAGGGCAGACGGGTAGTGGGGCTGGTCTCCCTTCCTGTGAGGGGACAACAGGAAAATTATCACTTTTCTGAAAAACTGTCTTCGCAAAAAGACCAGATTTTCGTAATTGATAATTTTAAGATGGGGACATAATGAATTTTTAAAAAAATTGTGAAATGTTACAGTGAGAATTGAAAACTAAAGATTCTCATTTCAAAATTGTTTCCTAATGAATATGCCCCTATGAGCCTAGTTCATCATGGATAGAAAACCATGTGCACTGCAGGGGGGCAGATATAACATGTGCAGAGAGAGTTAGATTTGGGTGGACTTTGGGGGTCATTCTGACCCGTTCGCACGCAGCGGTTCTTCGCTGCAGTGCGAATGGGTTAGGACTGCGGCTGCGCCCGCAATGCGCACACGCTTCGTTGCCCGGTGACAGTGCAGAAAGTGATCACAGCAGCAATCGCATGAAGACTGATAGGCGGGAGGCGTTCCGGGGCGGATACTCACCATTTTCAAGGCGTGGTGAGGCGAATGCAGGCGGATCCAGGCGTTTGGAGTGCGGATGTCTGAGGTCAATCCCGGGCCCTTCTTCGCTGGATCCATCGCACAGGGTAAGTAACTCTTACCCTGGTCTTGTTTTGCAGGAAATTTTTTTAGCATAGCAGGGCTGCACAAGCGATTGCAGCCCTGCTATGCTAAAATACACTCCCCCATAGGCGGCGTCAACTTGATCGCACGAGCAGCAAAAAGTTGATACGTGCGATCAACACAGACTGAGGGCCTATATTGTTTCTGTGAAGGGTAAATACTGGCCGCTTTATTTTTACACTGCAATTTAGATTTCAGTTTGAACACACCCCACCCAAATCTAACTCTCTTGGCACATGTTATATCTGCCCCCCCTGCAGTGCAGATGGTTTTGCCTATTAGAGACAGGGCCGTCTTTTCGTATGGGCTCAATGGGCTCTTGCCCAAGGGCCCCAGGAGTATAAGGGCCCTAGGCTGATAGCTGAGGGTCCCCTCTTTCCAGGGGTACCAGATTTTTGAAAATCGGCCCTGGGGAACCAGAGATATCCGACTTCAAAGCAGTGGTCCCTATCCAAGCCTGTTAATTGTTCTTCCCAGCCAGATCTCTCGGGTTCTGTCTGACTTAGAGGTTTTCTGAGGATATACTCCAAAAGCTGGGACTCTCCCCTATTGGTGGACACTGGCAGCTTGTCTCTACTATGCCCAGAACCAGAGATATCAGCCTTCAAGCAGCCGGTCCCTGCTCCAGCTCCACATGCCTAATATGCAGTTTTATATTTTTGTTGGTGGATTGCTCTGGTTCCTGAACTCTGATCCCCAAGTCCCCAGTACCTCCTGACAGGTGTCCACAGTACCTCCTGAAAGGAATCCCCAGAGCCTCCTGACAGGTGTCCCCAGTATCTCCTGAAAGTGGGACTGTAGTTTTTTTTTTTATCCCATTAAAGCTAAGAAATCTATTTCCAGGAACTGGAGATATCTGCAGTAAAGCAAGCTGCCCTGACCCCCGGAAAATGATGAATATTAAGCCCACTCCACTATCCACCCCTCCCCTGTGTATTAAACACTCCCTAACACCCTGGAAGTCATGTCCCGGGGCCCCTTCATTCAGCCCAATGCCCCCTTCTACAGTTTAGTGTTCTCCTTCCCGCCCCATTTATGCAGTAAAGGAGTAATTAGCAGAAATTATTTCTCCAGGTCCTACAAGCCGAGCGAAAGATAGAACCCCCCTACCCCCCGCGGGACATCAAAGCTGCTGCTAATAGCACCCACCACCCCTACTGCTGATGAGTGGGTAGGGGCCCCAGTGCATTGCTGTGCCCAGGGGCCTACACTCCTGTTAAGACGGCTCTGATTAGAGAAAGATTTTGCTTCTGTGATCCATGCTGAATTAGGCCCTATATTATATATTCAGTATCCTTAGTGCATAGACTACACTCAGTTGATTCACAGGTTTGTAGAAGTTAGACAATGGGAGATGAAGACAGTCAAGGGATTGATACCACTTCATACAGCAGAGAGTGAATTTACAGCAAAGCCCACTTGACATTAGGCTAGAGTGACAAATTCACATATTTGAAATTATAAGTACAAAATGCTTTTAACCAATGGGAGCCACAGCACTCTGATCTTTGAAATGTGATCTAGTACATGACCACTAGGTGGTGTCAAAGAACTGCAATTTAACACTTCGCTTGAAACAAATCTTCATGCAGTAAAAAAGGTTTAACAAATGTTTTAGTAGTTTAATATGATAGTTCAATTAAAAGGCAAGCTAATGAACACTGGAATTTTTTACCTTTTTAATACATTTACATTTTATTTTCCTCCTGCCACTCCAAACCCACCAACTACCATCAGTGCCCAAGGTCTTGCTTCCCACTGCAAGGACAAGATTGGTAAGATCCGACATCTTTTCCCTCAACCACCAACCTGCTCAACTCCTTCCCTTATCTCTTTGACGTTTTCTTTTAATATAATCCTACAAATGTAGATGAAGTATCTGCTCTCTTAGCTTTCTGCTGTATTATCTCTCCTCTTGAACTTGAACTCTTGTCTTGGGTGACAGGGAGAGGCAGTGGATGACTACGAGAGGCAGTGGGTGACATTGAAGGCAGAGGGTAACAGCGAGAGGCTGTAGTTGGCAGATGGAGGCAGTGGGTAACAGGGAAAGGCAGTGGGTAACAGGGAGAGGCAATGGGTGGCAAGGAGAAGCAGTGGGTAACAAAGAGAAGCAGTGGGTGACAGAGAAAGGCAGTGGGTGACAGGGAGAGGCAGTAGGTGACAGCAAGAGACAGCAGTTGGCAGGGGGAGGCAGGGGGTAACAGGAAGCAGCAGTGGGTAACAGAGAAAGGAAGTGCGTGACAAGGAGAGGCAGTGGGTGACAGCAGGAGGCAGAGAGTGACTATGAGACAAGCTCACAGTTAGCTATGACACCAGGATCATGATGTAGTAGCTACACATACACAAAGTCAGCCCAGCTTACCTAAGGTAAGGAGCATGTCCCTCAAGCCAGTGCGGCTGACCATACTCCCTGCCCTGCGCAAGTCCGACATTCCTCAAAATTATTTTGCCCAGTCCCAGAGCAAAATTCATTGCTGGTCTGTGCTGCCACACATCAGCTCAGCTGCAATGCTGATCCTTTTTTCACAAAGTACAAAGTAAGCTTCAAATATTTGAAATTCTTTATCTTAGAATTCTCTAGCTTTCTATACAGGGGCAGATAGCTCAATGAATAGAGTGTCCGACTGTAATGTTACAAGCGATGGGTTTGAATCCTGGGTATCTCAGCATATTGAAATGAAATAAAGGACAGTGTGACTGCATAACAAAGAGCTATCAAGTTAAAGTTCATGAATGTTGTATTGGTATTAGTGAGAGAAGGGGTAGGAAGTAGGAGACAGTGGCGGTCAGGAATTGCTGGGCTTCAAAAAGGAAGAAGCTGCAAGTGAAAGTAATTAAAACAGATAATTGACAAGTGCCCAAGTGCTGCAAACACTGCCCCCTACCCTGAATCAGCAGTGGCACACTCCGCACACACATAGTTATGGCCCTGCTGTTGGTCAGTGATTTGATTTCTGCTATATCTATAAGCTATTATTCACAGCATTATGTATTAATAACCGTGGCAATGCTGCACTTATTATTAAACCATATTACGACTGACTTTTTCATATTAAAAAAAAGTTTCCCTTGTATGTACTAAAGATTAATGGCAGGGACGATGGTAGCAATAACAAAAGTTACAGCTGCTATAGCATACCATCCACCTCTGATTCAGGCCGATAGCAAGAATTAATAAAATTTAGAGATGAGCGGTTTGGATCTTCGAGATCCCAACCCCCCTCGGACTTCAGGATCCGAGTCTGGCTCGGGACTTCCCGAAAGACTTGGATCCAAGAACAAGGCAAAATGTCATCATCCCACTTTTGGATTCTCGCATGTTTTGGATTCCATATAAGGAGCCGCACGCCGTCACCATTTTCACTCTGGACTTTGAGAGTCAGGGAGACAGACCTCTGTCTCTCTGTGGGTGGTGGCGTCGGGTGGGGTAAATGTGTGCCGTTAGGAGCGCTGTCCTGTCACTGTGCTGTGCGGGGCACTGTCTTGTATGCTGTAAAAAACAGGGGTGCTGTGAAAATAAAGGTACACTTGCCCTGTCCTGTATGCTGTAAAAAATACAGGTGTGCTGTGAAAATACAGGGGTGCTGCTTCTGTCCTGTATGCTGTAAAAAATACAGGGGTGTTGTAAAGGTACACTGGCCCTGTCTTGTATGCTGTAAAATTACTGGGGTGTTGTTAATATACAGGGGTGCTGGCCCTGTTCTGTATGCTGTAAAAATACATGGGTGCTGTAAAAATACTGGGGGTGCTGGTTCTGTCCTGTATGCTGTAAAAAATACAGTGGTGTAATAGTACACTGGCCCTGTCTTGTATGCTGTAATATTATAGAGGTGCTGTGAAAATAAAGGTACACTGGCCCTGTCTTGTATGCTGTAAAAATACAGGGGCGCTGTTGTTAAAATAAAGGTACACTGGCCCTGTCCTGTATGCTGTAAAAATACAGGGGTGCTGTTGTTAAAATAAAGGTACATTGGCACTGTCCTGCATGCTGTAAAAATACAGGGGTGCTGTGAAAATACAGGGATGCTCGTTCTGTCCTGCATACTGTAAAAAATACAGGGGTGTTGTAAAGGTACACTGGCCCTGTCTTGTATGCTGTAACACTACAGGGTTGCTGTGAAATAAAGGTACACTGGCCCTGTCTTGTATGCTGTAATATTACAGGGGTGCTGTGAAAATAAAGGTGCACTGGACCTGTCTTTATGCTATACAAATACAGGAGTGCTGTGAAAATAAAGGTATATTGGCCCTGTCTTGTATGCTGTAAAAATATAGAGCTGCTGTAAAAATAAAGGAACTCTGACCCTGTATTGTATGCTGTAAAAATACAGGTGTGCTGTGAATATAAAGAAACACTGGCCTTGTCCTGTATGCTGTAAAAATACAGGGGTGCTGGGAAAACACAGGGGTGATGGTTGTGTCCTGTATGCTGTAAAAAAATACAGGGGTGTTGTAAAGGTACACTGGCCCTGTCTTGTATGCTGTAAAATGACAGGGGTGTTAAAATACAGGGGTGCTGGCCCTGTCCTGTATGCTGTAAAATACAGAGGTGCTGTTAAAATACAAGGGGTGCTGGTTCTGTTCTGTATGCTGTAAAAAAATACAGTGGTGTTGTAATAGTACACTGGCCCTGTCTTGTATGCTGTAATGTTACAGGTGTGCTGTGAAAATAAAGGTACACTTGCCCTGTCTTGTATGCTGTTAAAATACAGGGGTGCTGTTGTTAAAATAAAGGTACACTGGCCCTGTCCTGTATGCTGTAAAAATACAGGGGTGCTGTTGTTAAAATAAAGGTACACTGGCCCTGTCCTGCATGCTGTAAAAATACAGGTGTGCTGTGGAAATACAGGGGTGCTGGTTCTGTCCTGCATACTGTAAAAAACACAGGGGTGTTGTAATAGTACACTGGCCCTGTCTTGTATGCTGTAAAATTACAGGGGTGCTGTGAAAATAAAGGTACACTTGCCCTCTCTTGTATGCTGTAAAAATACAGGGGTGCTGTGAAAATAAAGGTATACTGGCCCTGTCTTGTATGCTGTAAAATTACAGGGGTGTTGTGAAAATAAAAGTACCCTGGCCCTGTCTTGTATGCTGCAATATTACAGGGGTGCTGTGAAAATAAAAGTACACTGGAACTGACTTTTATGCTGTAAAAATACAGGGGTGCTGTGAAAATAAGGGTACACTGGCCCTGTCTTGTATGCTGTAAAAATACAGAGGTGCTGTGAAAATAAAGGAACACTGGCCCTGTCTTGTATGCTGTAAAAATAAAGGGGTGCTGTGAAAAAAAGTACACTAGCCCTGTCCTGTATGCTGTAAAAATACAGGGGTGCTGTGAAAATACAGGGGTGCTGGTTCTGTCCTGCATGCTGTAAAAAATACAGGGGTGTTGTAAAGGCACACTGGCCCTGTCTTGTATGCTGTAAAATTACAGGTGTGTTGTTAAAATACAGGGGTGCTGGTGCTGTCCTGTATGCTGTAAAAATACAGGGGTGCTGGTTCTGTATGCTGTAAAAAATACAGGGGTGTTGTAATAGTACACTGGCCCTGTCTTGTATGCTGTAATATTATAGGGGTGCTGTGAAAATAAAGGTACACTGGCCCTGTCTTTTATGCGGTAAAAATACAGGGGTGCTGTGGAAATAAAGGTACACTGGCCCTTGTATGCTGTAAAAATACAGGGGTGCTGTGAAAATAAAGGAACACTGGCTCTGTCGAATATGCTGTAAAAATACAGGGGTGCTGTTGTTAAAATAAAGGTACACTGGCCCTGTCCTGTATTCTGAAAAATTACAGGGGTGCTGTGAAAATACAGGGGTGCTGGTTCTGACCTGCATGCTGTAAAAAATACAGGGGTGTTGTAAAGGTACACTGGCCCTGTCTTGTATGCTGTAAACTTACAGGGGTGCTGTGAAAATAAAGGTACACTGGACCTGTCTTGTATGCTGTAAAAATACAGGGGTGCTGTGAAATAAAGGTACACTGGCCCTGTCTTGTATGCTATAAAATTACAGGGACGCTGTGAAAATAAAGGGGCACTGTTCTGTGTGCTGTATTAATAAAGGGGTGCTGTCCTGTGAATGGGAGTACAAAAATTTGGAGTAAAAAATAGTGAAAGATTAGGAAGCACTTCCAGTTCCTAGTACTAGTGCTGAAGCTGCTGCTGCCACCAGTCATGACACTGATGATGCAATTCCATCAACGTCATATGCTAAGGCTGATGCACAATGTAATAGAGGCCATGTAAAAAAGAAAGAAGCAAAAATGAATAACCAAAAAAAAAAGAAGTGATCTGATGAGAGACGTAAAATTGGCAATATTCCATTCACGACACAAAGTGGCAAGGAAAGGCTAAGGTCTTGGCCTATGTTCATGGCTGATGGTTTAGCTTCTCCTGCAGATGGAAGCCCTCCTCCCTCTCGAAAAAAAAAAAAAAACTTAAGCTTGTTAAAGCACAGGAAAAAACAGCTGTGTGTTCAGAGATATCAGAAATCCCCAAGGACAGTCCAGATTGTGTCCGCGGATGCGATGTCTAGGCCTGACCTCCCCAAGACTGTTTGGGAAGAGGAGGCTAATAACACCATTTGAACGCCCTCTGCAAGTGCTGGGAGGAGCACTGCCAGTCCAGTTTCTGATATTGAGATTGAGGATGTCACTGTAGAAGTACACCAGGATGAGGAGGATATTGGAGTAGCTGGCGCTGAGGAGGAAGTTGACGATGAGGATTCTGATGGTGATGTGGTTTGTTTGAATAAGGCACCAGTGGAGACAGTTGTTGTCCATGGGATGAAAAAGCCCATTGTCATGCCTGGGCATAATACCAAAAAAATCCACCTCTTCGGTGTAGAATTATTTCTCCACAAATCCGGACAACAGGTGTCAAGCCATGTGTTGCCTTTGTAAATCCATAATAAGTATGGGTAAGGACATTAACCACCTAGGAACATCCTCCCTTATAAGTCACCTGCAGCGCATTCATAAGTCATTGTCAAGTTCAGAAACTTTGGGTAATAGCATAAGCAGTCCAATGACACCTAAATCCCTTTTTCCTGTTGTTTCCAAGCTCCTGCAATCCACACCACCAACTCCCTCAACGTCAATTTCCTCCTCAGTCAGGAACGGAAGAAGTCCTGCAGACCATGTCACTGGCATGACTGACGAGTCCTCTCCTATCTGGGATTCCTCCAGAGGATCCTTGAGTGCTATGCTTACTGCTGCCGCTGCTGTTGTTGCTGCTGGGAGCTGATCGTCATCCCAGAGAGGAAGTCGGAAGACCACTTGTACTACTTTAACTAAGCAATTGACTGTCCAACAGTCCTTTGCGAGGAAGATGAAATATGACAGCAGTCACCCTGTTGCAAAGTGGATTTCTGATGCCATAACAACTATGCTGGTGTTGGATGTGAGTCTGGTATCCACCATTAGTGCAATGGGATTTAGACAGTTGATGGACGGACTGTGTCCCCGGTACCAAATCCCGTATAGATTACACTTCACTAGGCAAGCGATTCCCAGACTGTACAGGGACATTAAGAAAAGAGTCCTCCATGTCCTCAAAAATGCCGTTATACCAACTGTCCACTTAACCAAGGACATGTGGACAAGTGGAGCAGGGCAAACTAAGGACTAAATGACTGTGACAGCCCACTGGGTAAATGTATTGCCTTCCGCAGCAACAACAGCAGCGGCAACAGCAGCAGCATCTCACAAACTCCAATGCATTCCTTGGCAGGCTACGCTGTGTATCACCGGTTTCCATAAGAGGCACACCGCTGACAACCTCTTACAGAAACTGAGGGACATCATCGCACAATGGCTTACCCCACTTAGACTCTCCTGGGGATTTGTGATACCGGACAACGCCACCAATATTGTGCGTGCATTACATCTGGGCAAATTCCAGCATTTCCCATGTTTTGCACACACAAGAAATTTGGTGGTGTAAAATTTTTGGAAAAACGACAGGGCTGTGCAGGAGATGCTATCGGCCGCTCAAAAAATTACGGGCCACTATCGATATTCAGCGACTGTGTGCCGAAGACTGGAGCACCAGCAAACACTCCTGAACCTGCCTTGCCATCACCTGAAGCAAGAGGTAGCAATGAGGTGGAATTCAACACTCTATATGCTTCAGAGGATGGAGGAGCAGCAAAAGGCCATTCAAGCCTATACATCCACCTATGATATACAGTAGGCAAAGGAAGCAGTGGAGAATGATTGTTGTGCAAGGTTCTCCAACCCTTTGAACTTGTCACATGTGCAGTCAGTTCAGACACTGCCAGCTTGAGTCAGGTCATTCCCCTCATCAGGCTTTTGCAGAAGCAGCTGGAGAAATTGAAGGAGGAGCTAAGACAGTGATTCCACTAAGTATGTGGGACTTGTGGATGAAGCCGTTCATTTACTTTACCAGGATTCAAGGGTGGTCAATCTGTTGAAATCAGAGCACTACATTTTGGCCAATGTGCTTGATCTTAGGTTTTAAGCCTACGTTGTATCTCTCTTTCAGGCGGACACAAGTCTGCAGAGGTGCAAAGATCTGCTGGTGAGAAAATTGTCAGCTCAAGAGGAACGTGACCCATCAACAGCTCCTCCTTAATTTTCTCCCGCAACTGGGGCTGCGAGGAAAAAACATTTCCTAGCCAACCCGCTGGCGGTGATGCAGGGCAGTCAGGAGCAAGTGTTGACATCTGGTCCGGACTGAAGGAGCTTCCAACAATTATTGACATGTCTACTGTCACTGCATATGATGCGGTCACCATTGAAAGAATGGTGGAGGATTATATCGGTGACAGCATCCAAGTAGGCATGTAAGACAGTCCGTATGTATACTGGCAGGAAAAGAGGCAATTTGGAGGCCCTTGCACAAACTGGCTTTATTTTACCTAAATTGCCCTTCCTCCCTCCAGTGTGTACTCCGAAAGAGTGTTTAGTGCAGCCGGTAACCTTGTCAACGATTGGGGTAGATCTGTGGAGAAGACGATCATCAAAATGAATTATAAATTCCTCCAGGAAGACCAGCAATTGCCTCCAGAAAGTACACAGGGACCTATGATGGAGGATTCCAGTGGGGACGAATTAATTATTATTATTGCCCTTTATTTATATGGTGCCACAAGGGTTCCGCAGCACCCAATTACAGAGTACATATGCACATAATCAAAACAGGAAAACAGTGACTCACAAGACAATATCGGACAAGTACATGGTAACTAAGCATAACTACATAAGTAGACGGCAGTGGCACTGAGATTAGTATCAAGGTGGCCGAGAACTGCAGGATTTGGGCAGTTGAGGATTATTAAAGTAAGAAAAGGATATTCACATGAGAGAAGAGGGCCCTGCTCTTGAGAGCTTACATTCTAAAGGGGAGGGGCAGACAGACAGAGGTGACACAGATGGGGTAAATACTCTGCGAGGATGAGTATGTAAACACTGAAAGGGGTGTGGAATCAGAGGATGAGGATGACATCTTGCCTCTGTAGAGCCAGTTTGTGTAAGGAGAGATTGATTGCTTCTTTTTGGTGGGGGCCCAAACAACCAATCATTTCAGCCACAGTCATGTGGCAGACCCTGTCGCTAAAATTATTGGTTTGTTAAAGTGTGCATGTCCTGTTTATACAACATAAGGGTGGGTAGGAGGGCCCAAGGACAATTCCATCTTGTACCTCTTTTTTTTCTTTGTGCTCTTTGGGGCCTAGTTTTTAAAACTGCCATCCTGTCTGCCACTGCAGTGCCACTCCTAGATGGGCCACGTGTTTGTGCCGCACACTTGTGTCACTTAGCTTAGTCATACAGCTACCTCGGTGCAACCTTTAGGCCTAAAAACAATATTGTGAGGTGTGAGGTGTTCAGAATAGACTGGAAATGAGTGGAAATGAATGTTATTGAGGTTAATAATACCGTAGGAACAAAAAAAAAAAATTACGTGATTTTAGCTGAAAAGGGGCGTGGTCTGTGGAAAAGGGGATGTGGTCTAAGGAAAAGGGGTGTGGCTTTTGGGGCGCTATCACGAGCCACGCCTCGTTTTCGTCTCTGAGGGGGCATGCCCAGCGCTCTGTGAGCTGCTGGCATGCCCCCTCTCCTCCTGTCTCCACTGAATAGATGCTGTGCGCATGCTAAGCAGAGCAGCGAGTGCAGGAGCCTCCCAACTGCCCCTTCTCCCCCACAGCGGGACACTGCGGCCCGCGGGTGGGACAGCCCCAAAAAAACTAGAGATGAGCGGGTTCGCTTCTCAGAGAACCGAACCCTACCAGACTTCACGTCACGAGCCCGGATCCGAGTCAGGCTCGGGTTTTCCAGCCTGACTCGGAAACCAGAACGATGCAAAACGTCATCATCCTGCTGTCGGATTCTCGCAGGGTTCGGATTCCATATAAGGAGCCCCGCGTCGCTGCCATTTTCACTCCAGTCTCGGAGAGTGTAGTGAGAGGACGTGTCCTCAGTGTCTGTGTAGGCGGTTAAGTGGGGTGGCGATTCCAGTACTGTCTTGTGCTGCTCAGTCCAGTGTAGTCAGAGCCGTCTTAACAGGAGTGTATGCCCCTGGGCACAGCAATGCACTGGGGCCCCTACCCACTCATCAGCAGTAGGGGTGGTGGGTGCTATTAGCAGCAGCTTTGATGTCCCGCGGGGGGTAGGGGGGTTCTATCTTTCGCTCGGCTTGTAGGACCTGGAGAAATAATTTCTGCTAATTACTCCTTTACTGCATAAATGGGGCGGGAAGGAGAACACTAAACTGTAGAAGGGGGCATTGGGCTGAATGAAGGGGCCCCGGGACATGACTTCCAGGGTGTTAGGGAGTGTTTAATACACAGGGGAGGGGTGGATAGTGGAGTGGGCTTAATATTCATCATTTTCCGGGGGTCAGGGCAGCTTGCTTTACTGCAGATATCTCCAGTTCCTGGAAATAGATTTCTTAGCTTTAATGGGATAAAAAAAAAAACTACAGTCCCACTTTCAGGAGATACTGGGGACACCTGTCAGGAGGCTCTGGGGACACCTTTCAGGAGGTACTGTGGACACCTGTCAGGAGGTACTGGGGACTTGGGGATCAGAGTTCAGGAACCAGAGCAATCCACCAACAAAAATATAAAACTGCATATTAGGCATGTGGAGCTGGAGCAGGGACCGGCTGCTTGAAGGCTGATATCTCTGGTTCTGGGCATAGTAGAGACAAGCTGCCAGTGTCCACCAATAGGGGAGAGTCCCAGCTTTTGGAGTATATCCTCAGAAAACCTCTAAGTCAGACAGAACCCGAGAGATCTGGCTGGGAAGAACAATTAACAGGCTTGGATAGGGACCACTGCTTTGAAGTCGGATATCTCTGGTTCCCCAGGGCCGATTTTCAAAAATCTGGTACCCCTGGAAAGAGGGGACCCTCAGCTATCAGCCTAGGGCCCTTATACTCCTGGGGCCCTTGGGCAAGAGCCCATTGAGCCCATACGAAAAGACGGCCCTGGGTGTAGTGTCTTATGCTGCATCAGTCCAGCCAGTCACAGTGGTGGTGCCCTCTGCTGCTATATGTCCCCAGTGCTGCTGTATAAGTCCCTTGCAGTTTTGCTGTGTTGTCTTGCATCAGACCAGGGGTAGTGTCTTGTGCAGCATCAGTCCAGTGACCAGTCACAGTGGTGGTGTCCTCTGCTGCCATATATCCAGTGTAGCTGTATAAGTCCCTTTCAGTGGTGCTGTGTTGTCCTGCATCAGACCAGGGGTAGTGTCTTGTACAGCATCAGTCCAGTGACCAGTCACAGTGGTGGTGTCCTCTGCTGCCATATATCCAGTGTAGCTGTATAAGTCCCTTTCAGTGGTGCTGTGTTGTCCTGCATCAGACTAGGGGTAGTGTCTTGTACAGCATCAGTTCAGTGACCAGTCACAGTGGTGGTGTCCTCTGCTGCCATATATCCAGTGTTACTGACGTATAATTCCTGTGATACTGGCATATAATTCCAGTGATATTGCCGTATAATTCCCGTGATACTGGCGTATAATTCCACTGATGTTGCCGTATAATTTCTGTGACACTGCCGTATATTTCCCGTGATACTGGCGTATAATTCCAGTGATATTGCCATATAATTCTGTGATACTGGAGTATAATACCCATAATACTGGCGTATAATTCCAGTGATATTGCCGTATAATTCCTGTGATACTGGCATATAATTCCTGTGATACTGCCATATAATTCCAGTGATATTTCCGTATAATTCCAGTGATATTGCCATATAATTCCTGTGATACTGGCGTATAATTCCTGTGATACTGGCATATAATTCCAGTGATATTGCCATATAATTCCCGTGATACTGCTGTATAATTCCTGTGATACTGCTGTATAATTCCAGTGATATTGCCATATAACGTATAATTTCAGTGATCCTGTCATATAGTTCCAGTGATCCTGCCGTATATGTCTATTGGTACTGCCATATAATTCCAGTGATACTGCCATATATATATATATATATATATACCCTGTTGCAAAGTGGATTACTGAGACCATAACAACTATGCTGGT
Organism: Pseudophryne corroboree; assembly: GCF_028390025.1. Taxonomy (NCBI): domain Eukaryota; kingdom Metazoa; phylum Chordata; class Amphibia; order Anura; family Myobatrachidae; genus Pseudophryne; species Pseudophryne corroboree. Next base: position 72,793,422 of record NC_086452.1, read on the forward strand.
GTTAGACGTGCATCCGGTATCCACCATTGACACTGCAGTGCCACTCCTAGATGGGCCAATTGTTTGTGTCACTTAGCTTAGTCATCCAGCTACAGTACCTCATTGCACCTCTTTTACATCTTTGCATGATGTGCTGTTTGGGGCCTTTTTTTATATCCGCCCTCCTGTCTGACACTGCAGTGGCACTCCTGGATGGGCCAGGTGTTTGTGCCGCACACTTGTGTCGCTTAGCTTAGTCACACAGCTACCTCATTGCACCTCTTTTTCTTCTTTGCATGATGTGCTGTTTGGGGCCTATTTTTTAAATCTGCCATCCTGTCTGCCACTGCAGTGCCACTCCTAGATGGGCCAGGTGTTTGTGTCGCCCACTTGTGTCGCTTAGCTTAGTCATACAGCCACCTCGATGCAACTTTTAGGCCTAAAAACAATATTGTGAGGTGTTCAGAATAGACTGGAAATGAGTGGAAATCAATGTTATTGAGGTTAATAATACCGTAGAAGCAAAATTACCCCCAAAATTATGTGATTTTGCTGTTTTTATGTTTTTTTAAAAAAATCATCCAGATCCAAAACCAAAACACGAAAGGGTTGTTTTGGCAAAACTATGCCAATCCAAAACATGAGCGGGGAATTAAAACCAAAACACAAAACACGAAAAGTGCCAGCCGCACATCTCTAAAAAAAACGGGACAGTCCCGCGAAAATCGGGACAGATGGGAGGTATGCATAATAATAATCTCTCTCAGTCATCTGAAGATCGGAGCCAAACTATGAAAAGCAAAGTAAATTTACCAGAATGCCATTCCCACTAAAAATAATTGGGACTGCAGTCTGCAGTATTAAAAGTGAAATCCCACATTTGTCCAGCAGGCGGCGAGAAAGTTTTACTCTTGTTTTCAACATAAGAGTTTATAAAGTGCCTGGAAATTAATAACATTATTAACATTTACTTACAGCTCCAGCATATTCCGTTGCTCTTTACAATTGGAAGTATCTGTCTGGCATCTCAACGGGAAGTGTTTGGTGAGTATTTTTCCTTTATGTTTCCTTTCAGAAATAGATTGTTCAGCCTGATATTTTATTAGCTGCTTTGAAAACGCTAAAGACTGGTCACTGGGAGTTATTTCTTCAGTTCTGTCCTTGCCTGTGAAACACGGAGAGCAGTTGATTGGGAACTCAGGCAGATGCACATCAAGAAAGGAGGAGGCCAGTGTGCATACGCCATTAGGACCATCTCCTCTCTAGCAGGCAGTGCTGTGGACTTTAGGCACTAGGGTCACTAGGGGACCCTAGTGCTGTCCCAGAGTCTAGAGAGCATGCACAGGTCTCCAAGAAAATGGCGTGTCTATTAGTACATCCCGCCCAATGATTGTATCAGCAAGTCTATCAAATCCAATACAAGATACACCCATATATTTTCTCATACGTCCTAGAGGATGCTGGGGACTCCAAAAGGACCATGGGGTATAGACGGATCCGTAGGAGCTTGGGCACACTATAAAGACTTAAACTGGGTGTGAACTGGCTCCTCCTTCTATGCCCCTCCTTCAGACCTCAGTTAGACTTTGTGCCCAGGAGTGATGGGTCACACACTAGGGGAGCTCTACTGAGTTTCTCAAAAAAGACTTTATGTTAGGTTTTTTATTTTCAGGCAGACCTGCTGGCTACAGGCTTCCTGCAGCGTGGGAGTGAGGGGAGAGAATTCAGACCTACTTCTTCTTAGTTTAAGGGCTCTGCTTCTCGGCTACTGGATATACATAGTAACATAGTAACATAGTATCTGAGGTTGAAAAAAGACAATTGTCCATCGAGTTCAACCTATTTGTGGTGTCCTCTGCATGATGATTTGACTAAATAATAACTATAATGCATGACTATGCACCATACCCCTGGATATCCTTATCCAATAGGAATTTATCTAACCCATTCTTAAAGGTGTTGACAGATTCCGCCATTACAACTCCCTCGGGCAGGGAATTCCAAACACGTATTGTCCTTACCGTGAAAAAGCCTTTACGCCGTATTGTGCGGAATCTCCTCTCCTCTAACCTGAGCGAGTGTCCACGAGTCCTCTGCGTTGATCTAACCAAAAACAGGTCCCGCGCAAGCTCTGTGTATTGTCCCCTTATATATTTGTAGATGTTGATCATATCCCCTCTTAGTTTCCGCTTTTCCAATGTAAACATGCCTAGTCTTTCAAGCCTTTCCTTGTATTCCATCGTCTCCATGCCCTTAATTAGTTTGGTCGCCCTCCTTTGTACCTTTTCAAGCTCCAGGATATCCTTTTTGTAGTACGGTGCCCAGAACTGTACACAGTATTCAAGGTGTGGCCTCACTAGTGATTTATATAATGGGAGTATAATACTCTCGTCCCTAGCATCAATACCCCGTTTTATGCATGCTAATATCTTATTAGCCTTCTTTGCTGCAGTCCTACTTTGGGTACTACTGCTTAGCTTGCTATCTATGAGGACACCTAAGTCCTTTTCCAGTACAGAATCCCCTAGTTTTACCCCATTTAGTAGGTAGGTGTAATTTTTGTTCTTGTTACCACAGTGCATTACCTTACACTTGTCTGTGTTGAAGCGCATTCTCCATTTGGCTGCCCATGCTTCTAATTTAACTAAGTCGTTCTGAAGAGACTTGGCATCCTCCTCTGTATTTATAGCCTTACACAATTTGGTATCATCTGCAAAAATTGACACCATGCTCTCTAGACCTTCTGTTAGGTCGTTAATGAAAATATTGAACAATAGCGGTCCTAATACTGAGCCTTGCGGCACACCACTTAGCACTTCAGTCCAAGTTGAAAAATATCCATTAACCACAACGCGCTGCTTCCTATTATCTAACCAGTTTTTGACCCAAGTGCATATTGTGCTTCCTAGCCCTGATTCTTGTAGCTTGTATATAAGTCTCATGTGTGGTACAGTATCAAACGCTTTGGCAAAGTCTAAAAAGATTACATCCACGTCTTTACCCTGATCTAGGTTTGCGCTTACTGTTTCATAAAAGCCAAGTAAGTTGGTTTGACAGGATCTGTCCTTCATAAACCCATGTTGATTCCTTTTAATGACCTTATTGGTTTCAAGGAACTTCTGAATACTATCTCTTAGAATACCTTCCAATACTTTCCCCACTATAGATGTAAGACTAACTGGTCTATAATTACCTGGTTCAGCTTTACTTCCCTTTTTGAATATAGGCACTACTTCCGCTATACGCCAGTCTTTGGGAACCATACCTGATATAACTGAATCCTCAAAGATCAGAGATAGCGGTTTTGCCAGTTCAGAGTGAAGCTCCATTAGAACCCTTGGATGAATACCATCGGGCCCTGGTGATTTATTAATCTTTAAATGTTTTAATCGGTGACAGACTACTTCCTCGCTTAAATAAGTACCTATCAGTGTGATATTGTCCTTATTGAGATTGTGTGTCAGTCCCTGACTTGGGTCCTCTCTAGTGAATACTGTTGAAAAAAACTCATTTAGTGTGTCCGCTATGTCATTATCATTTTTGCTTAAGACTCCCAACGTGTCCTTCAAAGGGCCTATACTCTCCTTTTTTAATCTCTTGCTATTGATGTATTTAAAGAATTTTTTGGGATTTGCTTTGCTTTCCTTTGCTACTAGTTTTTCAGTTTCTACTTTAGCCGCTCTTATTTCCTTTTTGCAATTTTTGTTACATTCCTTATAGTGCTGAAATGACTCTGCTTCCCCGTCAGATTTGTATTTTTTAAATGCTCGCCTTTTCTTGCCCATAAATTCCTTAATCTTTTTGTTAAGCCACATCGGTTTATGATTTTTATTCCCTTTTTTGCTACTCATAGGAATATATTTGAGTGTATTTTTAGCTAGCAGGAATTTTAGTACCTCCCATTTCTCCGTAGTATTTTTTCCTAAAAACAAACCTTCCCATTCAATATCCCTGAAAAATACCCTCATCATTTCAAAATTTGCTTTGCTAAAATTTAAAGTCCTAGTTGAGCCAGTATAGGGCTGTTTGTAGAAACTGATATTGAATGTGACCATATTATGGTCGCTGTTTCCTATGGGTTCCCCTACTATAATACCCGATACCAAATCCTGATTGTTTGTTAATACCAGGTCTAAGATTGCAATGTACCTAGTTGGTTCCTCAATTAGTTGGACTAGGTAGTTATCATTTAGTGTGTTTAAAAACATACTGCCCCTAGCAGTATCACATGAATCGTTTTTCCAGTTTATCTCTGGATAGTTAAAATCTCCCATCACTACTATGTCTCCTACTCCTGCTGCTTTTTCAATTTGCTTTAGTAACAATTCATCATCAGATGCGTTGATACCAGGCGGCCTATAGCATACACCCAATACTAACTTTTTTGTTCCTTTTTCCCCGCATGCAATTTCTACCCATAGTGTCTCAACAGTGTCTACAGTACCCTCCTGAGTATCTTCCCATATATTAGGTTTTAAAAACGGCTTTACGTACAGACACACCCCTCCACCCTTTTTATTTAGTCTGTCTCTCCTAAACAGTGTATAGCCCTCTAGATTGACTGTCCAATCATGAGATTCATCCCACCAAGTTTCAGTAATGCCTATAATATCATACTGTTTGCTTGCTGCAAGTATTTCTAGTTCACCCTTTTTACCAGTAATGCTTCTGGCGTTTACATACATACAACTAAGATAAGTATTTTCCCTTGCATTAGGGACATCTTTCACCTTATGTGGCAAGGATGACCTGTAATCGTCATTGGTTAGTGCTTTGGTAAAATCCCTTTTAGTACCCATGTTAGTAACCTTACTGCCTGCTCTTACCCTCCCCCCAACTTCTCCCCCATTTTGTTTACTACCGCCATCCCCACTATTCTCACTGCATGACCCGTAGTTTCTAGCTAAACCCTCCCCCCAGGCTCCTAGTTTAAAATCTCCTCCAACCTTCTAACCATCCTTCCCCCCAGCACCGCTGCCCCCTCCTCAGTCAGGTGCAATCCGTCACGACAAAAGAGATGGCGTCTGACTGAGAAGTCCGCCCAGTGTTCCAGGAACACAAACCCCTCTTTCCTGCACCAATCCCTAAGCCACACATTTACCTCCCTAATCTCCCTCTGCCTCCCTGGACTAGCGCGTGGCACGGGTAATAATTCCGAGAATATTACCTTAGATGTCCTTGCCTTCAGTTTCTTTCCTAAGTCCCTATAGTCTTTCTTAAGGACATCCCACCTTCCGCTAACTTTGTCATTGGATACCATTAGCACAGTACCTATGTGGCACTCTTTCCCCATACACTAGAAAGAGGACTGCAGGTTGTGTTAGCCTGCTGAGCCCAGCACCTTCCTATTGGAAGGATATCTTGAATGTAAAGAGGGTTTCATTCAGATCCCTTCGACACCTCCGTTCTCACAGCTGAAGTGAAAACCCACCAGTGTAAACTTTTAATGTTACTAACTAGCGGTGAAAGTGTGTATGATAGAGACAGAGGCGTCGGAATGGGGGGGGGGGGGGGGCAAGGGGGCAGCTCACTCCCCCCAAACATGAGAGAGGCGCTTGCCACCGCCAATACTAGCGGTACGCGGCTGAGATAGGCGCCGCACATAACGGGCGCTTCGGCCACGGACCGCGATTCACTGTCACTGTCATTGACAGTGACAGTCAGTGCTGCCGCTCCTCTCGTGTAGCACTCTGATCTCGCATATGTAATGAGCGGCGGAGCATCATGACGCCAAGCCGCTCATTACATATGCGCAAGCTGTGCTGGGGCCGGACTCGGAAGTCGCAGCAGAGAGACTGAGCAGGCTTGTTTGAAAATGCAGGGGCCGCCCGGCGTCCTGTAGGGGTATGTGCTCCTGGCACTGTGGGGACATATGTATATCTTGTTTTGGGGGCATATATGTATATCTGGCACTGGGAGTATATATTTATATCTGGCACTGGGGGTATACAGGTTGAGTATCCCATATCCAAATATTCCGAAATACGGACTTTTTTGTATGAGACTGAGATAGTGAAACCTTTGTTTTTTGATGGCTCAATGTACACAAACTTTGTTTAATACACAAAGTTATTAAAAATATTGTATTAAATTACCTTTAGGCTGTGTGTATAAGGTGTATGTGAAACATAAATGAATTGTGTGAATGTACACACACTTTGTTTAATACACAAAGTTATAAAAAATATTGGCAAAAATGACCTTCAGGCTGTGTGTATTAGGTGTATATGAAACATAAATGCATTCTGTGCTTATATTTAGGTCCCATCACCATGATATCTCATTATGGTATGCAATTATTCCAAAATACGGAAAAATCCGATATCCAAAATACCTCTGGTCCCAAGCATTTTGGATAAGGGAGACTCAACCTGTATATGTATATCTGGCACTGGGGATAGATATATATATATATATATATATATATATATATCTATCTGGCTCTGGGGCATGTATGTATATCTGGCGCTGGGGGTAAATATATATATCTGGCACTGGGGGTTTATATGTATATCTGGCTCTGGGGCATGTATGTATAACTGGCTCTGGGGGCATATGCTGTATGTATATCTAGCTCTGGGGCATATATGTATATCTGGCATGGGTAGCATGTGTGTATATCTTGCACGGGGGGCATATATGTATATCTGGCACGGGGGGCATATATGTATATCTGGCACGGGGGGCATATATGTATATCTGGCATGGGGGGCATATATGTATATCTGGCACGGGGGCATATATGTATATCTGGCACGGGGGGCATATATGTATAGCTGGCATGGGGGGCATATATGTATATCTGGCATGGGGGGCATATATGTATATCTGGCACGGGGGCATATATGTATATCTGGCACTGGGGACGCTCTACAGTGTATATAATGGGATCTGTCGGGCATAATGTGTGTAAGAGGCTCTACCAGACATAATGTATATAAGCGGCTTTGGGGGTAATTCAGACTGGATTGCTGCAGCGGCAGTGATTGCAGTCTGAATCCCTATGTGGAGTGCACACGCACCCCGCTAGGCCAGTGAGATGCTGGCAGCATCTCTGGGCTGCGATCACCTCTGCCTGATTGACAGGCAGAGGTGGTTGCGGGACGGGAGAGGGCGTGCCAACAGCGTTAGAACACCGTTGGCTGGGTGCGGTCCAGACAACACAGGTGGGTGCGGTCCATTGTGGGGCGGGCCGCGGCGGCTGCGTTGAAAGGGAGATACTAGCCAGGTGCAAAATCATCACCGCTGTTCAATGCATTCGCACAGGTGCGGGAGGGGAAGGGGGGGGGGGGAGGAGAGCCAGACATGCTGTGTGGACTAGTCCTGTGCTGGACGTCCCCCCGCATGTCTGAGAAACTAATCGTAGATGTGCTAAATTTAGTACATCTACGATCAGATGTGAATTAGGCCCTTTATCAGGCATATTGTGTGTAAGGGAGCTCTACCAGACATAGGGGGTCATTCCGAGTTGATCGCTCGCTGCCGATTTTCGCAGAGCAGCGATCAGGTGAAAAAACGGCATTTCTGCGTATGCGTATGGGCTGCAATGCGCACGCGTGTTGTACGGGTACAAAGCCTGTTGTGGTTGTGCACAGGTTCTAGCGAAGTTTTCTTTCGCACTGACGGCCGCAAGAAGATTGACAGGAAGTTTCTGGGTGTCAACTGACCGTTTTCAGGGAGGGTTTGCAAAAACGCAGGCGTGTCTGAAAAAACGCAGGCGTGTCTGAAAAAACGCAGGCGTGGCTGAGCGTTCGCTGGGCGGGTGTGTGATGTCAAATCCGGACACGAATAGGCTGAAGTGATCGCAAGCGCTGAGTAGGTTCAGAGCTACTCTGAAACTGCACAAACTGTCTTTGCAGAGCTCGGCTGCACAGGCGTTCTCACTTCTGCCGCCCACTCCCCAGTGGGCGGCAGCATAGCGTTTGCACGGCTGCAAAAACTAGCTAGCGAGCGATCAACTCGGAATGACCCCCATAATGTATATAAGGGGTCCCTCACTCACTGCTACTCCATAGAGTGGCGTACAGGTACAAGTGACCTGTCTAAGGTGGCCATAAATTATGGGCGCCAAATTGAGATTTTATCTTGCCACCCCCAACTAGTGATGAGCGGGTTCGGATCCTCGGAATCCGAACCCCCCCGAACTTCACCCTTTTTACACGGGTCCGAGGCAGATTCGAACCTTCCCGCCTCGCTCGGTTAACCGAAGCGCCCGAACGTCATCATCCCGCGGTCGGATTCTCGCGAGATTCGTATTCTATATAAGGAGCCGCGCGTCGCCGCCATTTTTCACTCGTGCATTGGAAATGATAGTGAGAGGACGTGGCTGGCGTCCTCTCAGTTTTATTCAGGTGGCTGCAAATATCTGTGCTCACTGCTTTATTGTGGGGACTGGGGACCAGCAGTATTATATAGGAGGAGTACAGTGCAGAGTTTTGCTGACAGTGACCACCAGTATACGTTGTCTGCCTGAAAAACACTCCATATCTGTGCTCAGTGTGCTGCATATATCTGTGCTCACTGCTTTATTGTGGGGACTGGGGACCAGCAGTATTATATAGGAGGAGTACAGTGCAGAGTTTTGCTGACCAGTGACCACCAGTATTATACGTTCTCTGCTGAAAAACGCTCCATATCTGTGCTCAGTGTGCTGCATATATCTGTGCTCACACTGCTTTATTGTGGGGACTGGGGACCAGCAGTATTATATAGGAGGAGTACAGTGCAGAGTTTTGCTGACCAGTGACCACCAGTATTATACGTTCTCTGCCTGAAAAACGCTCCATATCTGTGCTGCATTGTAGTATATAGTAGGAGTACAGTGCATAATTTTGCTGACCACCAGTATATAATATATAGCAGTACGGTACAGAAGGCCACTGCTCTACCTACCTCTGTGTCGTCAAGTATACTATCCATCCATACCTGTGGTGTATTTCAGTTTTGCACAGTTTGCTGACCACCAGTATAATAAGAATTTACTTACCGACAATTCTATTTCTCATAGTCCGTAGTGGATGCTGGGAACTCCGTAAGGACCATGGGGAATAGCGGCTCCGCAGGAGACTGGGCACAAAAGTAAAAGCTTTATGACTAGCTGGTGTGCACTGGCTCCTCCCCCTATGACCCTCCTCCAAGCCTCAGTTAGGATACTGTGCCCGGACGAGCGTACATAATAAGGAAGGATCCTGAATCCCGGGTAAGACTCATACCAGCCACACCAATCACACCGTACAACTTGTGATCTGAACCCAGTTAACAGTATGATAAACGTAGGAGCCTCTGAAAAGATGGCTCACAACAATAAACAACCCGATTTTTGTAACAATAACTATATACAAGTATTGCAGACAATCCGCACTTGGGATGGGCGCCCAGCATCCACTACGGACTATGAGAAATAGAATTATCGGTAAGTAAATTCTTATTTTCTCTGACGTCCTAGTGGATGCTGGGAACTCCGTAAGGACCATGGGGATTATACCAAAGCTCCCAAACGGGCGGGAGAGTGCGGATGACTCTGCAGCACCGAATGAGAGAACTCCAGGTCCTCCTCAGCCATGGTATCGAATTTGTAAAATTTAGCAAACGTGTTTGCCCCTGACCAAGTAGCTGCTCGGCAAAGTTGTAAAGCCGAGACCCCTCGGGCAGCCGCCCAAGATGAGCCCACCTTCCTTGTGGAATGGGCTTTTACAGATTTTGGCTGTGGCAGGCCTGCCACAGAATGTGCAAGCTGAATCGTACTACAAATCCAACGAGCAATCGTCTGCTTAGAAGCAGGAGCACCCAGCTTGTTGGGTGCATACAGGATAAACAGCGAGTCAGATTTTCTGACTCCAGCCGTCCTGGAAACATATATTTTCAGGGCCCTGACTACGTCCAGCAACTTGGAGTCCTCCAAGTCCCTAGTAGCCGCAGGCACCACAATAGGCTGGTTCATGTGAAACGCTGAAACCACCTTAGGGAGAAATTGAGGGCGAGTCCTCAGTTCTGCCCTGTCTGAATGAAAAATTAGGTAAGGGCTTTTATATGATAAAGCCGCCAATGCTGAGACACGCCTGGCTGAAGCCAGGGCTAACAGCATGACCACTTTCCATGTGAGATATTTTAATTCCACAGTGGTGAGTGGTTCAAACCAATGTGACTTTAGGAGACTCAACACTACATTGAGATCCCAAGGTGCCACTGGAGGCACAAAAGGAGGCTGTATATGCAGTACCCCTTTGACAAACGTCTGAACTTCAGGCACTGAAGCCAGTTCTTTTTGGAAGAATATTGACAGGGCCGAAATTTGAACCTTAATGGACCCTAATTTTAGGCCCATAGATAGTCCTGTTTGCAGGAAATGCAGGAAACGACCCAGTTGAAATTCCTCTGTAGGGGCCTTCTTGGCCTCACACCATGCAACATATTTTCGCCAAATGCGGTGATAATGTTTCGCGGTTACATCCTTCCTGGCCTTGATCAGGGTAGGGATGACTTCATCTGGAATGCCTTTTTCCTTCAGGATCCGGCGTTCAACCTCCATGCCGTCAAACGCAGCCGCGGTAAGTCTTGGAACAGACAAGGTCCCTGCTGGAGCAGGTCCTTTCTTAGAGGTAGAGGCCACGGGTCCTCCGTGAGCATCTCTTGAAGTTCCGGGTACCAAGTCCTCCTTGGCCAATCCGGAGCCACGAGTATAGTTCTTACTCCTCTCCTTCTTATGATTCTCAATACTTTGGGTATGAGAGGCAGAGGAGGGAACACATACACTGACTGGTACACCCACGGTGTTACCAGAGCGTCCACCGCTATTGCCTGAGGGTCCCTTGACCTGGCGCAATATCTGTCTAGTTTCTTGTTGAGATGAGACGCCATCATGTCCACCTTTGGTTTTTCCCAACGGTTTACAATCACGTGGAAGACTTCTGGGTGAAGTCCCCACTCCCCCGGGTGGAGGTCGTGTCTGCTGAGGAAGTCTGCTTCCCAGTTGTCCACTCCCGGAATGAACACCGCTGACAGTGCTGTCACATAATTTTCCGCCCAGCGAAGAATTCTTGCAGCTTCTGCCATTGCCCTCCTGCTTCTTGTGCCGCCCTGTCTGTTTACGTGGGCGACTGCCGTGATGTTGTCCGATTGGATCAATACCGACTGACCCTGAAGCAGAGGCCTTGCTTGACTTAGGGCATTGTAAATTGCCCTTAGTTCCAGGATATTTATGTGAAGAGACGTTTCCATGCTTGACCACAAGCCCTGGAAATTTCTTCCCTGTGTGACTGCTCCCCAGCCTCTCAGGCTGGCATCCGTGGTCACCAGAATCTAGAGATGAGCGGGTTCGGTTTCTCTGAATCCGAACCCGCCCGAACTTCATGGTTTTTTTCACGGGTCCGAGCAGACTCGGATCCTCCCGCCTTGCTCGGTTAACCCGAGCGCGCCCGAACGTCATCATGACGCTGTCGGATTCTCGCGAGACTCGGATTCTATATAAGGAGCCGCGCGTCGCCGCCATTTTCACACGTGCATTGAGATTGATAGGGAGAGGACGTGGCTGGCGTCCTCTCCATTTAGATTATAAGAGAGAGAGATTTACTGGAGCTTAGGACTAGGAGGAGTACTGTAGAAGTGTAGAGAGTGCAGAGAGTTTACTAGTGAGTGACCACCAGACAGTGCAGTTTATTTAATATATCCGTTCTCTGCCTGAAAAAAGCGATACACACAGTGACTCAGTCACATACCATATCTGTGTGCACTGCTCAGGCTCAGCCCAGTGTGCTGCATCATCTATATATATTATATATCTGTCTGACTGCTCAGCTCACACAGCTTATAATTGTGGGGGAGACTGGGGAGCACTGCAGTGCCAGTTATAGGTTATAGCAGGAGCCAGGAGTACATAATATTATATAGTGAGTGACCACCAGACAGTGCAGTTTATTTAATATATCCGTTCTCTGCCTGAAAAAAGCGATACACACAGTGACTCAGTCACATACCATATCTGTGTGCACTGCTCAGGCTCAGCCCAGTGTGCTGCATCATCTATATATATTATATATCTGTCTGACTGCTCAGCTCACACAGCTTATAATTGTGGGGGAGACTGGGGAGCACTGCAGTGCCAGTTATAGGTTATAGCAGGAGCCAGGAGTACATAATATTATATTAAAATTAAACAGTGCACACTTTTGCTGCAGGAGTGCCACTGCCAGTGTGACTGACCAGTGACCTGACCACACTGACCACCAGTATAGTTAGTAGTATACTTATATTGTGATTGCCTGAAAAAGTTAAACACTCGTCGTGTGACTTCACTTGTGTGTTGTTGTTTTTTTTATTCTATAAAAATAAAACTCATTCTGCTGACAGACAGTGTCCAGCAGGTCCGTCATTATATAATATATAATATATACCTGTCCGGCTGCAGTAGTGATATATATATATTTTTTATATCATTTATCATCCAGTCGCAGCAGACACAGTACGGTAGTTCACGGCTGTGGCTACCTCTGTGTCTGCACTCGGCAGGCAGTCCGTCCATAATTGTATACCACCTAACCGTGGTTTTTTTTTCTTCTTTATACATACATACTACTACGACATCTCTTTATCAACCAGTCTATATTAGCAGCAGACACAGTACAGTACGGTAGTTCACGGCTGTGGCTACCTCTGTGTCTGCACTCGGCAGGCAGTCCGTCCATAATTGTATACCACCTAACCGTGGTTTTTTTTTTCTTTCTTCTTTATACATACATAGTTACATAGACATCTCTTTATCAACCAGTCTATATTAGCAGCAGACACAGTACAGTACGGTAGTTCACGGCTGTGGCTACCTCTGTGTCTGCACTCGGCAGGCAGTCCGTCCATAATTGTATACCACCTAACCGTGGTTTTTTTTTCTTTCTTCTTTATACATACATAGTTACATAGACATCTCTTTATCAACCAGTCTATATTAGCAGCAGACACAGTACAGTACGGTAGTTCACGGCTGTGGCTACCTCTGTGTCTGCACTCGGCAGGCAGTCCGTCCATAATTGTATACCACCTAACCGTGGTTTTTTTTTCTTTCTTCTTTATACATACATAGTTACATAGACATCTCTTTATCAACCAGTCTATATTAGCAGCAGACACAGTACAGTACGGTAGTTCACGGCTGTGGCTACCTCTGTGTCTGCACTCGGCAGGCAGTCCGTCCATAATTGTATACCACCTAACCGTGGTTTTTTTTTCTTTCTTCTTTATACATACATAGTTACATAGACATCTCTTTATCAACCAGTCTATATTAGCAGCAGACACAGTACAGTACGGTAGTTCACGGCTGTGGCTACCTCTGTGTCTGCACTCGGCAGGCAGTCCGTCCATAATTGTATACCACCTAACCGTGGTTTTTTTTTCTTTCTTCTTTATACATACATACTACTACGACATCTCTTTATCAACCAGTCTATATTATTAGCAGCAGACACAGTACAGTACGGTAGTTCACGGCTGTGGCTACCTCTGTGTCTTTACTCGGCAGGCAGTCCGTCCATAATTGTATACCACCTAACCGTGGTTTTTTTTTTTTTCTTCTTTATACATACATAGTTACATAGACATCTCTTTATCAACCAGTCTATATTAGCAGCAGACACAGTACAGTACGGTAGTTCACGGCTGTGGCTACCTCTGTGTCTGCACTCGGCAGGCAGTCCATAATTGTATACTAGTATCCATCTCCATTGTTTACCTGAGGTGCCTTTTAGTTGTGCCTATTAAAATATGGAGAACAAAAATGTTGAGGTTCCAAAATTAGGGAAAGATCAAGATCCACTTCCACCTCGTGCTGAAGCTGCTGCCACTAGTCATGGCCGAGACGATGAAATGCCAGCAACGTCGTCTGCCAAGGCCGATGCCCAATGTCATAGTACAGAGCATGTCAAATCCAAAACACCAAATATCAGTAAAAAAAGGACTCCAAAACCTAAAATAAAATTGTCGGAGGAGAAGCGTAAACTTGCCAATATGCCATTTACCACACGGAGTGGCAAGGAACGGCTGAGGCCCTGGCCTATGTTCATGGCTAGTGGTTCAGCTTCACATGAGGATGGAAGCACTCAGCCTCTCGCTAGAAAACTGAAAAGACTCAAGCTGGCAAAAGCACCGCAAAGAACTGTGCGTTCTTCGAAATCCCAAATCCACAAGGAGAGTCCAATTGTGTCGGTTGCGATGCCTGACCTTCCCAACACTGGACGTGAAGAGCATGCGCCTTCCACCATTTGCACGCCCCCTGCAAGTGCTGGAAGGAGCACCCGCAGTCCAGTTCCTGATAGTCAGATTGAAGATGAAGATGTTGAAGAACACCAGGATGAGGAGGATATGGGTGTTGCTGGCGCTGGGGAGGAAATTGACCAGGAGGATTCTGATGGTGAGGTGGTTTGTTTAAGTCAGGCACCCGGGGAGACACCTGTTGTCCGTGGGAGGAATATGGCCGTTGACATGCCTGGTGAAAATACCAAAAAAATCAGCTCTTCAGTGTGGAGGTATTTCAACAGAAAAGCGGACAACAGGTGTCAAGCCGTGTGTTGCCTTTGTCAAGCTGTAATAAGTAGGGGTAAGGACGTTAACCACCTCGGAACATCCTCCCTTATACGTCACCTGCAGCGCATTCATAATAAGTCAGTGACAAGTTCAAAAACTTTGGGCGACAGCGGAAGCAGTCCACTAACCAGTAAATCCCTTCCTCTTGTAACCAAGCTCACGCAAACCACCCCACCAACTCCCTCAGTGTCAATTTCCTCCTTCCCCAGGAATGCCAATAGTCCTGCAGGCCATGTCACTGGCAATTCTGACGAGTCCTCTCCTGCCTGGGATTCCTCCGATGCATCCTTGCGTGTAACGCCTACTGCTGCTGGCGCTGCTGTTGTTGCTGCTGGGAGTCGATGGTCATCCCAGAGGGGAAGTCGTAAGCCCTCTTGTACTACTTCCAGTAAGCAATTGACTGTCCAACAGTCCTTTGCGAGGAAGATGAAATATCACAGCAGTCATCCTGCTGCAAAGCGGATAACTGAGGCCTTGACCACTATGTTGGTGTTAGACGTGCGTCCGGTATCCGCCGTTAGTTCACAGGGAACTAGACAATTTATTGAGGCAGTGTGCCCCCGTTACCAAATACCATCTAGGTTCCACTTCTCTAGGCAGGCGATACCGAGAATGTACACGGACGTCAGAAAAAGACTCACCAGTGTCCTAAAAAATGCAGTTGTACCCAATGTCCACTTAACCACGGACATGTGGACAAGTGGAGCAGGGCAGGGTCAGGACTATATGACTGTGACAGCCCACTGGGTAGATGTATGGACTCCCGCCACAAGAACAGCAGCGGTGGCACCAGTAGCAGCATCTCGCAAACGCCAACTCTTTCCTAGGCAGGCTACGCTTTGTATCACCGCTTTCCAGAATACGCACACAGCTGAAAACCTCTTACGGCAACTGAGGAAGATCATCGCGGAATGGCTTACCCCAATTGGACTCTCCTGTGGATTTGTGGCATCGGACAACGCCAGCAATATTGTGTGTGCATTAAATATGGGCAAATTCCAGCACGTCCCATGTTTTGCACATACCTTGAATTTGGTGGTGCAGAATTTTTTAAAAAACGACAGGGGCGTGCAAGAGATGCTGTCGGTGGCCAGAAGAATTGCGGGACACTTTCGGCGTACAGGCACCACGTACAGAAGACTGGAGCACCACCAAAAACTACTGAACCTGCCCTGCCATCATCTGAAGCAAGAAGTGGTAACGAGGTGGAATTCAACCCTCTATATGCTTCAGAGGTTGGAGGAGCAGCAAAAGGCCATTCAAGCCTATACAATTGAGCACGATATAGTAGGTGGAATGCACCTGTCTCAAGCGCAGTGGAGAATGATTTCAACGTTGTGCAAGGTTCTGATGCCCTTTGAACTTGCCACACGTGAAGTCAGTTCAGACACTGCCAGCCTGAGTCAGGTCATTCCCCTCATCAGGCTTTTGCAGAAGAAGCTGGAGACATTGAAGGAGGAGCTAACACGGAGCGATTCCGCTAGGCATGTGGGACTTGTGGATGGAGCCCTTAATTCGCTTAACAAGGATTCACGGGTGGTCAATCTGTTGAAATCAGAGCACTACATTTTGGCCACCGTGCTCGATCCTAGATTTAAAGCCTACCTTGGATCTCTCTTTCCGGCAGACACAAGTCTGCTGGGGTTGAAAGACCTGCTGGTGACAAAATTGTCAAGTCAAGCGGAACGCGACCTGTCAACATCTCCTCCTTCACATTCTCCCGCAACTGGGGGTGCGAGGAAAAGGCTCAGAATTCCGAGCCCACCCGCTGGCGGTGATGCAGGGCAGTCTGGAGCGACTGCTGATGCTGACATCTGGTCCGGACTGAAGGACCTGACAACGATTACGGACATGTCGTCTACTGTCACTGCATATGATTCTCTCAACATTGATAGAATGGTGGAGGATTATATGAGTGACCGCATCCAAGTAGGCACGTCACACAGTCCGTACTTATACTGGCAGGAAAAAGAGGCAATTTGGAGGCCCTTGCACAAACTGGCTTTATTCTACCTAAGTTGCCCTCCCACAAGTGTGTACTCCGAAAGAGTGTTTAGTGCCGCCGCTCACCTTGTCAGCAATCGGCGTACGAGGTTACATCCAGAAAATGTGGAGAAGATGATGTTCATTAAAATGAATTATAATCAATTCCTCCGCGGAGACATTGACCAGCAGCAATTGCCTCCACAAAGTACACAGGGAGCTGAGATGGTGGATTCCAGTGGGGACGAATTGATAATCTGTGAGGAGGGGGATGTACACGGTGATATATCGGAGGGTGATGATGAGGTGGACATCTTGCCTCTGTAGAGCCAGTTTGTGCAAGGAGAGATTAATTGCTTCTTTTTTGGGGGGGGTCCAAACCAACCCGTCATATCAGTCACAGTCGTGTGGCAGACCCTGTCACTGAAATGATGGGTTGGTTAAAGTGTGCATGTCCTGTTTTGTTTATACAACATAAGGGTGGGTGGGAGGGCCCAAGGACAATTCCATCTTGCACCTCTTTTTTCTTTTCTTTTTCTTTGCATCATGTGCTGATTGGGGAGGGTTTTTTGGAAGGGACATCCTGCGTGACACTGCAGTGCCACTCCTAAATGGGCCCGGTGTTTGTGTCGGCCACTAGGGTCGCTAATCTTACTCACACAGTCAGCTACCTCATTGCGCCTCTTTTTTTCTTTGCGTCATGTGCTGTTTGGGGAGGGTTTTTTGGAAGGGACATCCTGCGTGACACTGCAGTGCCACTCCTAGATGGGCCCGGTGTTTGTGTCGGCCACTAGGGTCGCTAATCTTACTCACACAGCTAACTCATTGCGCCTCTTTTTTTCTTTGCGTCATGTGCTGTTTGGGGAGGGTTTTTTGGAAGGGCCATCCTGCGTGACACTGCAGTGCCACTCCTAGATGGGCCCGGTGTTTGTGTCGGCCACTAGGGTCGCTAATCTTACTCACACAGCTACCTCATTGCGCCTCTTTTTTTCTTTGCGTCATGTGCTGTTTGGGGAGGGTTTTTTGGAAGGGACATCCTGCGTGACACTGCAGTGCCACTCCTAGATGGGCCCGGTGTTTGTGTCGGCCACTAGGGTCGCTTATCTTACTCACACAGCGACCTCGGTGCAAATTTTAGGACTAAAAATAATATTGTGAGGTGTGAGGTATTCAGAATAGACTGAAAATGAGTGTAAATTATGGTTTTTGAGGTTAATAATACTTTGGGATCAAAATGACCCCCAAATTCTATGATTTAAGCTGTTTTTTAGTGTTTTTTGAAAAAAACACCCGAATCCAAAACACACCCGAATCCGACAAAAAAAATTCGGTGAGGTTTTGCCAAAACGCGTTCGAACCCAAAACACGGCCGCGGAACCGAACCCAAAACCAAAACACAAAACCCGAAAAATTTCAGGCGCTCATCTCTACCAGAATCCAGTCCTGAATGCCGAATCTGCGGCCCTCTAGAAGATGAGCACTCTGCAACCACCACAGGAGAGACACCCTTGTCCTTGGAGATAGGGTTATCCGCTGATGCATCTGAAGATGCGATCCGGACCATTTGTCCAGCAGATCCCACTGAAAAGTTCTTGCATGGAATCTTCCGAATGGAATCGCTTCGTAAGAAGCCACCATCTTTCCCAGGACCCATGTGCATTGATGCACTGACACTTGTCCTGGTTTCAGGAGGTTCCTGACTAGCTCGGATAACTCCCTGGCCTTCTCCTCCGGGAGAAACACCTTTTTCTGGACTGTGTCCAGAATCATCCCTAGGAACAGTAGACGTGTTGTTGGAATCAGCTGCGATTTTGGAATATTTAGAATCCACCCGTGCTGACGTAGCACTACCTGAGATAGTGCTATTCCGACCTCAAACTGTTCCCTGGACCTTGCCCTTATCAGGAGATCGTCCAAGTAAGGGATAATTAAGACGCCTTTTCCTCGAAGAAGAATCATCATTTCGGCCATTACCTTGGTAAAGACCCGTGGTGCCGTGGACAATCCAAACGGCAGCGTCTGAAACTGATAATGACAGTTTTGTACCACAAACCTGAGGTACCCTTGGTGAGAAGGGTAGATTGGGACATGGAGATAAGCATCTTTGATGTCCAGAGACACCATATAGTCCCCTTCTTCCAGGTTCGCTATCACTGCTCTGAGTGACTCCATCTTGAATTTAAACCTTTTTATGTAAGTGTTCAATGATTTCAGATTTAAAATCGGTCTCACCGAGCCGTCCGGCTTCGGTACCACAAACAGCGTGGAGTAATACCCCTTTCCCTGTTGTAGGAGGGGTACCTTGATTATCACCTGCTGGGAATACAGCTTGTGAATAGCTTCCAATACTGCCTCCCTGTCGGAGGGAGACGTTGGTAGAGCAGACTTCAGGAACCGGCGAGGGGGAGACGTCTCGAATTCCAATTTGTACCCCTGTGATACTACCTGCAGGATCCAGGGGTCCACTTGCGAGTGAGCCCACTGCGCGTTGAAATTTTTGAGACGGGCCCCCACCGTGCCTGAGTCCGCTTGTAAAGCCCCAGCGTCATGCTGAAGACTTGGCAGAAGCGGGGGAGGGCTTCTGATCCTGGGAAGAGGCTGCCTGCTGCAGTCTTTTTCCCCTTCCTCTGCCCCGGGGCAGAAATGAGTGGCCTTTTGCCCGCTTGCCCTTATGGGGACGAAAGGACTGAGTTTGAAAAGACGGTGTCTTTTTCTGCTGAGAGGTGACCTGGGGTAAAAAGGTGGATTTCCCAGCCGTCGCCGTGGCCACCAGGTCCGATAGACCGACCCCAAATAACTCCTCCCCTTTATACGGCAAAACTTCCATATGCCGTTTGGAATCCGCATCACCTGACCACTGTCGTGTCCATAAACTTCTTCTGGCAGAAATGGACAGCGCACTTACTCTTGATGCCAGGGTGCAAATATCCCTCTGTGCATCTCGCATATATAGTAATGCATCCTTTAAATGCTCTATAGTCAATAATATACTGTCCCTATCCAGGGTATCAATATTTTCAGTCAGGGAATCCGACCAAGCCACTCCAGCGCTGCACATCCAGGCTGAGGCGATTGCTGGTCGTAGTATAACACCAGTATGTGTGTATATACCCTTTAGGATATTTTCCAGCTTTCTATCAGCTGGTTCCTTGAGGGCGGCCGTATCAGGAGACGGCAACGCCACTTGTTTTGATAAGCGTGTGAGCGCCTTATCTACCCTAGGGGGTGTTTCCCAACGCGCCCTAACCTCTGGCGGGAAAGGGTATAATGCCAATAATTTATTAGAAATCAGCAGTTTTCTATCGGGGGAAACCCACGCTTTGTCACACACCTCATTTAATTCATCTGATTCAGGAAAAACTATGGGTAGTTTTTTCACACCCCACATAATACCCCTTTTTGTGGTACTTGTAGTATCAGAAATGTTCAAAGCCTCCTTCATTGCCGTGATCATGTAACGTGTGGCCCTACTGGACATTACGTTTGTCTCGTCACCGTCGACGCTGGAGTCAGTATCCGTGTCTGGGTCTGTGTCGACCATCTGAGGTAACGGGCGCTTTAGAGCCCCTGACGGTGTTTGAGACGCCTGGACAGGCACTAACTGATTTGCCGGCTGTCTCATGTCGTCAACAGTTTTTTGCAAAGTGCTGACACTGTCACGTAATTCCTTCCATACGACCATCCAGTCAGGTGTCGACTCCCTAGGGGGTGACATCACTATTACAGGCAATTGCTCCGCCTCCACATCATTTTCCTCCTCATACATGTCGACACAATCGTACCGACACACAGCACACACACAGGGAATGCTCTGATAGAGGACAGGACCCCACGAGCCCTTTGGGGAGACAGAGGGAGAGTTTGCCAGCACACACCAGAGCGCTATATATATACAGGGATAACCTTATATAAGTGTTTCTCCCTTCTATAGCTGCTGTATTTGTATTATCTGCCAATTAGTGCCCCCCCTCTCTTGTTTTACCCTGATTCTGTAGCAGGACTGCAGGGGAGAGTCAGGGAGCCGTCCTTCCAGCGGAGCTGTGAGGGAAAATGGCGCTTGTGTGCTGAGGAGATAGGCTCCGCCCCCTTTTCGGCTGCCTTTTTTCCCGCTTTTTTTTTTTTTTAGGAAAACTGGCAGGGGTTAAATGCATCCATATAGCCCAGGAGCTATATGTGATGCATTTCTTTAGCCATATAAGGTTTAAAACGTGTTTTATTGCGTCTCAGGGCGCTCCCCCCCAGCGCCCTGCACCCTCAGTGACCGGAGTGTGAAGTGTGCTGAGAGCAATGGCGCACAGCTGCAGTGCTGTGCGCTACCTTATTGAAGACAGGAACGTCTTCTGCCGCCGATTTTTCTGGACCTCTTCGCTCTTCTGGCTCTGTAAGGGGGCCGGCGGCGCGGCTCCGGGACCCATCCAAGCTGAGCCTGTGATCGTCCCTCTGGAGCTAATGTCCAGTAGCCAAGAAGCCCAATCCACTCTGCATGCAGGTGAGTTCGCTTCTTCTCCCCTTAGTCCCACGATGCAGTGAGCCTGTTGCCAGCAGGTCTCACTGAAAATAAAAAACCTATTTAAACTTTTACTCTAAGCAGCTCAGGAGAGCTACCTAGCATGCACCCTTCTCGGCCGGGCACAAAAATCTAACTGAGGCTTGGAGGAGGGTCATAGGGGGAGGAGCCAGTGCACACCAGCTAGTCATAAAGCTTTTACTTTTGTGCCCAGTCTCCTGCGGAGCCGCTATTCCCCATGGTCCTTACGGAGTTCCCAGCATCCACTAGGACGTCAGAGAAATAATATATAGCAGTACGGTACAGAAGGCCACTGCTCTACCTACCTCTGTGTCGTCAAGTATACTATCCATCCATACCTGTGGTGCATTTCAGTTTTGCACAGTTTGCTGACCACCAGTATATAATATATAGCAGTACGGTACAGAAGGCCACTGCTCTACCTACCTCTGTGTCGTCAAGTATACTATCCATCCATACCTGTGGTGCATTTCAGTTTTGCACAGTTTGCTGACCACCAGTATATAATATATATAGCAGTACGGTACAGTAGGCCACTGCTCTACCTACCTCTGTGTCGTCAAGTATACTATCCATCCATACCTGTGGTGCATTTCAGTTTTGCACAGTTTGCTGACCACCAGTATATAGTATATAGCAGTACGGTACAGTAGGCCACTGCTCTACCTACCTCTGTGTCGTCAAGTATACTATCCATCCATACCTGTGGTGCATTTCAGTTGTGCGCAGTATATATAGTAGTAGGCCATTGCTATTGATACTGGCATATAATTCCACACATTAAAAAATGGAGAACAAAAATGTGGAGGGTAAAATAGGGAAAGATCAAGATCCACTTCCACCTCGTGCTGAAGCTGCTGCCACTAGTCATGGCCGAGACGATGAAATGCCATCAACGTCGTCTGCCAAGGCCGATGCCCAATGTCATAGTAGAGAGCATGTAAAATCCAAAAAACAAAAGTTCAGTAAAATGACCCAAAAATCAAAATTAAAAGCGTCTGAGGAGAAGCGTAAACTTGCCAATATGCCATTTACGACACGGAGTGGCAAGGAACGGCTGAGGCCCTGGCCTATGTTCATGGCTAGTGGTTCAGATTCACATGAGGATGGAAGCACTCATCCTCTCGCTAGAAAACTGCAGTGCCACTCCTAGATGGGCCAGGTGTTTGTGTCACTTGGGTCGCTTAGCTTAGTCACACAGCTACCTCATTGCGCCTCTTTTTTTCTTTGCATCATATGCTGTTTGGGGACTATTTTTTTGAAGTGCCATCCTGTCTGACACTGCAGTGCCACTCCTAGATGGGCCAGGTGTTCGTGTCGGCCACTTGGGTCGCTTAGCTTAGTCACACAGCTACCTCATTGCGCCTCTTTTTTTCTTTGCATCATGTGCTGTTTGGGGACTATTTTTTTGAAGTGCCATCCTGCCTGACACTGCAGTGCCACTCCTAGATGGGCCTGGTGTCTGTGTCGGCCACTTGGGTCGCTTAGCTTAGTCATCCAGCGACCTCGGTGCAAATTTTAGGGCTAAAAATAATATTGTGAGGTGTGAGGTTTTCAGAAAAGACTGAAAATGAGTGTAAATTATGGTTATTGAGGTTAATAATACTATGGGATCAAAATTACCCCCAAATTCTATGATTTAAGCTGTTTTTGAGGGTTTTTTGACATCCCATCTCACACACTGACATCCCATCTCACACACTAAGAGGCCCTACACACTGGGCGATAATAGTCAAAGATATGAACGATCTCGTTCATTAATGAACGAGATACCATTCATATCTTTGAGTGTGGAGGCACAAGCGATGAATGATGCGCGGCCCCGCGCTCGTTCATCGCTGGTGCCCCGTCGCCTGTGCATGCAGGCCAATATGGACAATCTCGTCCATATTTGCCTGCGCTGCTATGGAGCCGGGTGACGGGGGGAGTGAATAATCTTCACTCCCCCGTCACTGCCCCCCTGCCGCCGAATCGCCAGTCGACCGGATCCGCCGTCGGGCAGCTTGGTGGCGGATCGCTGAATATGTGTAGGGCCCTTTACATCCCTTCTCACACACTGACATCCAATCCCACACACTGACAACCAATCTCACACACTCTGACATCCAATCTCACACACTGACATCCCTTCTCTCACGCACACTGACATCCCTTCTCACACACTGATATCCAATCTCACACACTGACATCCAGTCTCACACACTGACATCCCATCTCACACACACTGACATCCAATCTCACACACACTGACATCCAATCTCACACACACTGACATCCAATCTCACACACACTGACATCCAATCTCATACACTGACATCCCTTCTCTCACACGCACTGATACCATCATCTCACACACACTGACATCCAATCTTACACACTGACATCCCATCTCACACACATTGACATCCCATCTCACACACGCTGATACTCCCATTTTACACACACTGACATCCAATCTCACACACTGACATCCAATCTCTCACACTGACATCCCTTTTCTCACACACACTAACACCACCATCTCACACACACTGACATCCCTTCTCACACACACTGACATACCATTTCACACACACTGACACCCACATCTCACACACACTGACATCCTATCTCACACACGCTGACATCCCACCTCACACACGCTGACATCCCACCTCACACACACTGACACCCCCATCTCACACACGCTAACTTTCCATCTCACACACGCTGACATCCCATCTCACACACACTGACATTGCCATCTCACACACACTGACATCCCATTTCACACACAATGACATCCCATCTCACACACGCTGAAACTCCCATCTCACACACTGACATCCCATCTCACACACAATGACATCCCATCTCACACACACAGACACTCCCATCTTACACACAATGACATCCCATCTCACACACACACACACACACACACACACACACACACACACACACACACACACACACACACACACACACACTGACATCCCATCTCACATACAGACACCCCCATCTCACACACAAAGACATCCCATCTCACACACACTGACACTCCCATCTCACGCACACTGACATCCCATCTCACACACACTGACATCCCATCCCACACACACAGACACTCCCATCTCTCACACACTGACATCCCTTCTCTCACACACACTGACACCACCATCTCACACACACTGACATCCAATCTCACACACTGACACTTCCATCTTACACATACTGACATCCAATCTCACACACTGACATCCAATCTCACACACTGACATCCCTTCTCTCACACGCACTGACACCACCATCTCACACACACTGACATCCAATCTCACACACTGACATTCCTTCTCACATACACTGACATACCACTTCTCACACACTGACACCCACATCTCACATCACTGACTTTGCATCTCACACACACTGACACCCCACCTCAAACACACTGACACCCCCATCTTACACACACTGACATCCCATCTCACACACACACACAGACACCCCCATCTCACACACAATGACATTCCATCTCACACTCAATGACATCCCATCTCACACACACGGACACCCCCATCTCACACGCAATGACATCCCATCTCACACACACAGACAATCCCATCTCACACAAACTGACATCCCATCTCACACACACAGACACCCCCATCTCACACACAATGACATCTCATCTCACACACACAGACACCCCCATCTCACACACAATGACATCCCATCTCTCACACACAGACACCCCATCTCACACACAATGACATCCCATCTCACACAGACACCCCCATCTCACACACAATGACATCCCATCTCACACACATTGACATCCCATCTCACAGACACCTCATCTCACACACACACTGACATCCCACCTCACACACAGACACCCACATCTCACACACACACTGACATCCCACCTCACACACAGACACCCACATCTCACACACACACTGACATGCCATCTCACACACTGACATCCTACCTCACACCCTGACACTCCCATCGCAGTTTGGGGCGTGGCTACTCTGGGTAGTGGCTATGTCACACATACCCCTAAAGGAGACTCTGCGCATGCCTGTGGATAGGACTGGTGAAAATGCACGCTGATAATGCTTCATGGACCCTTAATCAGGTCCATATTCATACCTCCCAACATTCGACAAGCAGAAATGAGACCTGAAAGGGGGGCGTGGTCTCAAGGTTATGGGGGCATGGCCTCACGGCAATCTTCAGGTTTTGTCACTGGGGGCATGCACAGCACTCTCAGAGATGCTGGGCTTAGCCCGGAGACTGTCCCAGCATTGTTTAGATGCTGTACGTGCGACATCTATTTATCCACTGCTCACCTAGGAAACACTGCTGCTCAGTGGTGTGTGATCACTCCAAATGACATACTTTAAAACATTATCTAGTAATGTATATTATTATATAGGGACGTACTTTATAACATTATCTAGAGCACAGGTTCTCAAACTCGGTCCTCAGGACCCCACACAGTGCATGTTTTGCAGGTCTCCTCACAGAATCACAAGTGAAATAATTAGCTCCACCTGTGGACCTTTTACAATGTGTCAGTGAGTAATTAATACACCTGTGCACCTGCTGATTTACCTGCAAAACATGCACTGTGTGGGGTCCTGAGGACCGAGTTTGAGAACCTCTGATCTAGAGACATACTTAGAGATGTGCGGCGGGCACTTTTCATGTTTTGTGTTTTGGTTTTGAATCTGGATCCCCACTCGTGTTTTGGATCTGGATTGGTTTTGCCAAAACCACCCTTTTGGGTTTTGGTTTTGGATCTGGATGATTTTTCAACAAAACACATAAACAGCTAAAATCACAGAATTTGGGGGTAATTTTGATCCTACGGTATTATTAACCTCAATAACATTCATTTCCACTCATTTCCATTCTATTCTGAACACCTCACACCTCACAATATTGTTTTTATGCCAAAAGGTTGCACCGAGGTTGCTGGATGACTAAGCTAAGCGACACAAGTGGGCGGCACAAACACCTGGCCCATCTAGGAGTGGCACTGCAGTGGCAGAGAAGATGACATTTTTAAAACTAGGCCCCAATCAGCACATCATGCAAAGAAAAAAAGAGGTGCACCGAGGTTGCTAGATGACTAAACTAAGCGACACAAGTGTGCGGCACAAACACCTGGCCCATCTAGGAGTGGCACTGCAGTGTCAGACAGGATGGCACTTTTAAAAACTAGGCCCCAAACAGCACATCATGCAAAAAAGAAAAAGAGATGCAATGAGGTAGCTGGATGACTAATCTAAGTGACACAAGTGTGCGGCACAAACACCTGGTCCATCTAGGAGTGGCACTGCAGTGTCAGACAGGATGGCACTTTTAAAAACTAGGCCCCAAACAGCTCATCATGCAAAGAAGAAAAAAAAGAGGTGCAATTAGGTAGCTGGATGACTAAGCTAAGTGACACAAGTGTGCGGCACAAACACCTGGCCCATCTAGGAGTGGCACTGCAGTGTCAGAAAGGATGGCAATTTTAAAAACTAAGCCCCAAACAGCTCATCATGCAAAGAAGAAAAAGAGGTGCAATGAGGAAGCTGGATGACTAAGCTAAGCAACACAAGTGTGCGGCACAAACACCTGGCCCATCTAGGAGTGGCACTGCAGTGTCAGAAAGGATGGCAATTTTAAAAACTAAGCCCCAAACAGCTCATCATGCAAAGAAGAAAAAGAGTTGCAATGAGGTAGCTGGGTGACTAAGCTAAGTGACACAAGTGTGAGGCACAAAAACCTGGCACATCTAGGAGTGGCACTGCAGTGGCAGACAGGATGGCACTTTTAAAAACTAGGCCCCAAACAGCTGATCATGCAAAGAAGAAAAAGAGGTGCAATGAGGTAGCTGGATGACTAAGCTACTGTAAGTGACACAAGTGTGCTGCACAAGCACCTGGCCCATCTAGGAGTAGCACGCAGTGGCTGAATGCCAAAAGTGCCCCGCATTTTTTCTGGCCACCGACAGCATCTCCTGCATGCCTCTGTCATTTAAAAAAAAATTCTGCACAGACACTGAGGAGACATGTCCTCCCGCTACACTCTCCAGGACTGGAGTGAAAATGGCGGCGACGATGTACATTACAACATTATATTTTTTGTTAACATTTACTTATATAGTGTTAGCATATTGCATCGCAATTTACTGTTGGGAACAAAACAATAATAGAAATGTAGTTAAAATGAGACTGGGTAATAACAGAGAGACAAAAAGCTAAGAGGATGCTGTCCGCAAGTGAACATTATATAAGGAAGCTCTTTAGAACATTATACAACAATGTACAGTACAATACATCATAATATTATACAGGGCATGACCAGATTTAGAGGGGGGCGCAGGGTGTTCTGTACCCCAGGCCTCACTTTGTCAGGGGGCTCTCCAGCTGGTGCACACTGACATCACTAGCTTTCCCTCTTATGCAGCAGCAGAACCAGGCAGCCAGAATGCGAGCAGGACAGTATGCAGTGCAGGCAGAGACACAGGAGTATCAGGTTTCATGAGCTACTGATGGAGCTTTACAACCAGAGGAGAGATGGGAGAGTGGAGAGAGCAGTAAGTGGCACAGGGATCCCAGCCTCTCCTCCTTCCCATCTGGGTGTCTGGGTCCTGCGTAACCTGTTATGTAATGAGGGTCTAGAGCAGAGGTTCTCAAACTTGGTCCTCGTGGGCCCACACAGTGCATGTTTTGCAGGTCTCCTCACAGAATCACAAGTGAAATAACCACCTGTGGACCTTTTAAAATGTGTCAGTGAGTAATTAATACACTTGTGCACCTGCTGGGTTACCTGCAAAACATGCACTGTGTGGGCCCACGAGGACCAAGTTTGAGAACCTCTGGTCTAGAGGCACACACGCACACAGTCCTCCTGAGTCCTGTCCCGGTGTGTAAGTAGTACAGAGGCTGCTGCTATTCTTGCATGTGACAAAATAAATTATAGATTAATTTTTCTATGTGTATTTTAAGGTTGTTTAAGTTGTCTTTGTTCCACTACAAGAAAATTATATAAAATAGTTGCGTTTCAATTAGGTGAACCTATAAACAGTACCCAGGCATTTAAACTATTAGTTTAACTCTAATATACACCATTGGTTTCGAGCACCTGAATGATATCACTAAGCTAATTGAGCATCTACCAATATATATGACCATTGGTTTAAATGTAATATACACAATCCATACCTCCCAACATGACCCATTCCGGGAGGGACAAAATGTTCTCTACCTGGACTTCCTTCTTAATTTATGATTGTAGTCACCAGTGTTGAAACACCTTTCTTATCAATTAAATAGTTCAACACAGGTGACGCCAGTCATATATTAAGAAGGAAGTCCAGGTAGAGAACATTTTGTCCCTCCTCGAATGGGTCACATTGGGAGGCATGCACAATCTAATAGACACCCCCACCTTCCAACGGGGCCCCCTGTCTAAAGTGCCCCGGGCACCCCCAAGGCTTAATCCAGCTTGGATACAGTGATGCACATTATAACCTCAAATAGGAACAATCATATAACATTATTTAGAGATGTATATTGTAATATTATATAAGGGTACAGGGAGTACTTTATAACTTGATATTTTCATTTTTGATTATTAACTTCCATTTTACAGACCTGCTCCTTCTTTTGCCCTTTTTATAAATAGCGAAAACCTACATGACAACAGCTGAGTAATAGGGGTATATTTACTAAAGTTTAGAATTTTGTCAAATTGCTGTTTTTTTCTGTGATTTGATGTCAATTTTGCAAATTGGAGATTAACCAATGGCAAAATCGACCACTAATCATCACAAGTGAACATGATTTAACACTCCAATAGATTGCAAAACACCATCAGATTAAACATTGCATCCTCTACATGGACACAAATACTGGATTTACTAAGACGTATGTTTGAAAAATCAATCAAAATGGGAGAAAAATTGCAGACAAATAGACAAAATAAGTAGACCTGCCTATAAGCGTTGGGTTTGGCCGAAGCACTGCATAGATCAGTACAGTATATTACACTGTAAATAAAGGGTTAAATTGTTGGTGGAAAAAATTGCATGGGTCCCTCTGCCCAAAAGCATAACCAGCCCTGGACCTCTGAGCCTGGTCTGGTACTGGAAAACCAGGATAATCCCACGCTGATCAAACCCCCCCCTCCTGTCCCTCCCAATTTTCCAGTACGAGCCCGCACTGATCTGTGCAATGCTTTGAATCAGCTGCTGACCGTCAGTGGTTAGTTAATTTATTTTACAGAGTTTGTATTACACCCCCCACCCCACCCCCCCTCCAAAAAATAAAATAAAAAACAACTGTCCCCAATTTCCAGCAGATGTTTCATGTTACAGGTTGAGTATCCCATATCCAAATATTCCGAAATACGGAATATTCTGAAATACGGACTTTTTTGAGTGAGAGTGAGATAGTGAAACCTTTGTTTTTTGATGACTCAATGTACACAAACTTTGTTTAATACACAAACTTATTAAAAATATTGTATTAAATGACCTTCAGGCTGTGTGTATAAGGTGTATATGAAACATAAATGAATTGTGTGAATGTAGACACACTTTGTTCAATGCACAAAGTTACAAAAAATATTGGCTAAAATTATCTTCAGGCTGTGTGTATAAGGTGTATATGTAACAAAAATGCATTCTGTGCTTAGACTTAGGTCCCATCACCATGATATCTCATTCATTATGGTATGCAATTATTCCAAAATACGGAACAATCCGATATCCAAAATACCTCTGGTCCCAAGCATTTTGGATAAGGGATACTCAACCTGTATAAAGATTTGTCCCTGGAAATGTTCTTGGTTTTCTATACTGGATGCAACATTTATGCTCTGTGCTTAATAACTTCTTTTGCATTGAACATGCAAATAAATACATTTATAAGAACGTTCATTAACCATTTCACGATGAGGATTGCAGTCCTCTATCTCTAGACGGTACATGCGGAGATTCACCAATTCTGCATGATTTATCTGTCTCCTGTCCAATATATCGGCTCATCCTAAGAAGTAACCTGGAAAATGACACAACTTATGGGTTCTCTATCCGATATATTTCTGATTTGATAACTGTAGACTTATTCATTTTTTAACACTATTTCTCTATTTTAATTACATTTCATTTTTGTATCACCTTCTTTATAGCTTCGGCTTCCTAAATACTAATTTATTAACACTATAGTTTTTTCACTGGTATGCTGTTCTGGGCTTATTAGCTTATGCTGGTGTTTTGGGGTACCACACCCTGCACCTAGATATAGCGCTAGGTACCCCAAATATACAGAGATGCCTTGATGCGGCTTTGGGGCTTATTCACACATTTGCGCAAATATGTGTAACTAAGATCTTTGAATTCTAATATTATGTGGGATTTATATCTGGTTACTGTTATCATTCAGGGTGCTGGGGGAAACAATGTCTCTCTTTTTCTCTTGCTTAGAAATACCCCTCCCTTTCGATCACCTGAATGATATCATTTAGCTGATTGAGCATCTACCAATGTAGAAACAGATTTAATTTTTCATCGCATTTCCTTATAATCCGTAACAAATTTTCATGCAGATTTTTTTCCCTCTCGGCCCTTTAACAGAACAGCCAGGAATAGTGGATAAAGCAGTTTGCTGCGTTCTCTGTAAATAAACCGCTGCGCTAACTCTCTGTCAGCGTGCGGCACTGGGGCTGATGTCACTAATCACAGACAGGCCTAATCATGAGCTCACACGTACGCCAGCAACACTCCGAGAAAACAGAGGACATTGCTGCAATGAGAGGGTTTATTTATAAACCAGCTCTGTCTGTCACAATAATCCTGACCTGTTTTTCTACCCAAGAACCGAGCGCAGCGTCCTATGATCGATGTGCTGGAAGCAGCCAGTAAAGCGAGGCACTATACATTTTTAATAGCCCAATTGCTCCATTAATTCCTTCTCTTTTTTCTTTTTAATGTGAAAATAGTCATAATTCCTCCCAGATTAGGATAGATATAGAGCGACAGCCTCTCCTGCTCAAGGTATTTGTCAGACATAATTCATTCACAAAGCTATAATGCAGTCATCTATCATCCCACTCTCTCTCTCTGTGCTTGGGGCTGTGCGGACTTCTCCTCGTTGATGTATTAGGTAACATATGCAAGCTATGAATTATCAACTGAAAGAAGTCAATTATCCACTCTAAAAATGAGTGCCTGGGCACCAATAGCCCCGGGCCCCTTTTTGTATTTACGAAATGATTTCTAGGCGAGAAAAGGGAGGGAATTTTTTTTTTCCCTCTGATTCTCATCTTGTATTTTGTTTTCTCAGGAAACCGGCCTTCCCCTGTACCAGCTAAAAAGCGAGAACATTTTGAACTTTTAATGCAATAATCCATTTTTATATACACCTTCCTTAATAACTGGCTTCATAAAACAGAAAACTCTGCCCGGCTCCATCCTATCTGGTCTCAGTTTGGCCTTCAATCAACCACATTGGTGGAGGCTGACAGAGGACGTTAATAGACTGGATAGAAAAGGGAATATTGGAGATTTTTCTCGGTCCCTTGTTGCCGGCCCTGTACCTTTTCATCTCTTTAGACATTGATTTCTCTCTCTCCGAGACGCTCCAGTCAGCAGAAAGGCTGCAGAGCTGCTCCGTGACACTTAGGGAAATGAGGTCATTAGAGAGAATTACAGAGGAGTTTGATAGCTCAGTAATAGGTTTTAATGATGGAATTTAACATAGGCCCGCCCCAGGGACAAGTTTGATGTACATTCAGACAGGCCATTTAATAACCTGTACTCAGTGCTTGAGCCGGGGACTAGAGGAGTCTATATAGCCTCTAAAAATAAAATCCCTTTAACAATTCATTATTCCAAGGGCCCAGCTCAAATGCTTTATACATGACCTTATTTCTTATCCAACATGACTCATAAAGACACACGTACAGTATATATATATATATATATACAGTATATATATATATATATATATGTATATACATATATTATATATGTATGCTGTTGTATATATATATATATATATATATATATATCTGTATATATAATGTGTGTGTGTACATATATATATATATATAGATAGATATAGTTATATAATATAATGTGTATATATATATATATATATATATATATACTAGGTGATTCATCGCGCCCTATGGGCGCTCGTCACACTGTCATAAGAGGCTACGCCCCCTTAACCCTTGCACGCTCTTGTGGCGTGCAATATTTGTATTATATGGTACCCTAGAGATGGGGTTCCGCGGGTGGGCAAGGGGCTGGTGCGGTGGTGCCGCAGGTGGGGGAGGGGCGGGTGTGTGGGTGCCGTGGGTGGGGGTCCAGAGCCACCGCGGGTGGGGCCCGGAGGTACTGCAAGTGGGGGAGGGGCGGGTAATGCTTCTCCTCCTGGAAGCAGCTAAGCTGCTGTCCTCCCTTTTGGCAGCGGCTCTCCCGGAGAGCGGAGACTCGCACATTAGCCAAGCAGCCAGTCACTATTATTAGCTCCAGTGTCCCAATGCGCAGCATTACAGGGAAGAAGATGCACTCAATAAACTACAGCTCCCAGCAGCCCTTATCGCTTCGGCGCTAAAGGCTGCTGGGAGCTGTAGTATATTTAGTGCGTCTACTTCCCTGTAATGTGTGCGTTGGGACACTGGCGCTAACAATAGTGACTGGCTGGCAGAACTGACTGACTGGCTGAATCAATGTAAAAGGTGAGAGTGCTGTGCAGTGACACTGCACACCCACTGCACTGCACAGCACTGTCACCTTTTACATTGATTCAGCGTCCAGACATTACCCTCCGTGATATCACCCACTCTATCGGTTACATTAGCCATCTCGGGGCCTCCAGGCCGGCAGCCCAAGTGATGTGTTGCGGAGTCAGGGCCTCTGGGGATCTGGGTGCGTCTGTAGCTGGGAGGCACTTCTGTGACATCACGCGCAGAGGAGGCTCCAGGGCTCAGAGAGTATGTGGCGCAGGGAGGGCTATGAAAAGCCTTCCGCTGCGCCGCTTTCATACACATCTATGTCGGTGGCCGCAGCAGCTTTTGTTCCACCTGCGCCGCAGCTAGGGAGTGGGGATTGTTGATGCCAGAGGGGGGAGGCGGACTGGCAGCAGGACATAGGAAGCTGCAGTAAAAGGATTTTTTTGTCCCTATCTACAACGCAGAGACTTGCTGCAGATGTGCAGATGCAGTGGCATACCCTCCAGCTGTATCTTTTTGGCAGGTACAGTACCTTTTTGTTATGGTCTGTACTGATTTTTGGCTCTCCAAACCTCCATTGAAAAGGGGCGTAGCCATGATACTTTATCCGTGGCCACACCCCCTTTTCAAATTTGTACCGATTTTTATGTGTAAATTGTAGGAGGGCCTATTTTGGGGTGTGGACCTGGAGCTGCAGCTCCATCAGCCCCATTGTTAATCCTGCTCTGGGAACACACAGCAGCCAAAGGGCAGAGCCTCCCATTGGATGTAACCCGTGTGCAGGGCCGGATTGGCCATTGTACCTACCGGGGAGGATCCCGGTGGGCCGATTGGCGTGTGGGGCTGCCTGTCTTCTGTGGCTCCGCCCCCCGCACATCACCCACTGACACTGTCTTCAGTATGCATGTATGCCGCGGCCATCGGCCGCTGGCGCTGGGAGAACAGGCTCCGCCCCCATCACTGACAGCAGTGTATGTGCGCCGCAGCCACTGGCCGTTGGGACAGCAAGCTCCACCCCATCACACTCAGGTGACCCAGCAGAGCAGACAGTATATGTGTGCCGCGGCCGTCAGCAGCTGAGCTGAGAGAACAGGGTGACAGGAAAGGGGTCGGCGCGCCAGACCTCAGGGGAAGAGACGCAGCGGTAGGTGCGTGTACAGCAGGAGAGGTGAGTAGTATAAGTCTACTCCAACCTCTGCCTGCACTGTGCTCCTGGGCCACCACTGTAATGTGATGCTGGCCTGTCTACAGGGAGGGAGGAAGCAGCCAGGGCTCGAGAAATGGGGTAATGAAGTCTGTCCTGATTGCTCCAATTGCACAGATCTCCATGTAGCACTGGCACTGCAGCTTGCCGGACATTTTTTTTAAAGACTGACATGCTGCCTGCAGAGCTGCAGTGGCAGTGGTACATAGAGATCTGTCTGGGTAAATAAATGGAGATCTGATTGGGGGGAGGGGAGCATATGCGCACGCAGGGGGGTTCCGAGTACCTAGAAACCCCCCTGGTCTCAGATCTATCGTGCCGCAGCTTACTGTTTTTTTTAATTTTTTTATTTTTTGTAAAGTCTGCCGGAGCTCTGAGCATCCCTGCGCTGCTGCAGCAGCTGCCTCACATACGCACTGGGAGGGAGCCGAGGCAAGCTGCTGTCATGTAGGTGGAGCACTGAGCAGGCTCCTCTCAGACTGATCACGTGGTGAGGATAAGAGCCTGGCTGAAGCTAGCAGTGCAGCCTCCAGATCAGCGAGGTGATGTGTCTTTATGCTGGGGGCGGGCAGATACACATATGCCCTCATAGTGTATTTAATAATAAATTAAGGTGTCCTTGACTAACATGAGTGCGGGAACGCAGCGGGCAGGGGAGGAGATAGTAAGGAATAAACATGGTGCCTGTGTGCTATCTATGGAGGTGGCAGTGGAAGGGAATAGTGCCTGTGCTGTCAGTCTATGGTACTTACACGGACTGACAGCACAGGCACTATTCCTTCCCTCCCACTGCCACCTCCATAGATAGCACAGAGGCACCATGTTTAGATATTTACGTAAATCATATATACTGTGTGTGTGTGTGTGTGTGTGTGTGTGTGTGTGTGTGTGTGTGTGTGTGTGTGTGTATATATATATATATATATATAGTAATTGGAGGTTGCACTCACACGGACTTCCAAACACATAACGTTAACTGTTAAAAGTTCTGAAACGTTAAAATCAAACCGTGGCTACAATTAACGTTATTTGTTTGGAAGACCGTGTACGTGCCACCTCCCATTACTACTGCATTGCTTATATCTGTGGAGGGCACCAGGGCATTTGAATTCTTCTGTCGAGTGCAGGTTCTTTTGTAATTATATTTATAAAATATATATTTATCTTTTTATTTGACGCACATATATGGAACCCCCCTCCCCCCCATCCCCCTACAAACCCTGCGTTTGCCACTGGGGGGGTGGGGGGTGGGGGGAGTAAATAATAGGGACAGACAACATACAGTACAAAGAAGAGACAGATTCAAGTTTCAAACAAAGCTGTTCCATTACTACAGGTCCATGTACTAATGGGGTGATTCAGACCTGATCGCTGCTGTGCGTGTTTGCACAATGGGCGATCATGTACTAACGGTGCATACAGATGCACCGCAATGCGCATGCACGTCGGACAACAACAAAGGGCATCGCCGGTCAGCGACAGGATGGTGCGAAAAATCCGATCGCACGGGCGTTCGCAAGGCGATTGACAGGAGGAGGCCATTTGTGGCTGGTAACTGACCGTTAATTGTGAGAGTCCGGAAAACGTAGGCGGATTTTTGCAGCTTGGCGTACACATGGATCGCACACTTGCGCGGCAAATTTACACTCCCCCTGGAGGTGACGACTATCTGAACACAGGACAGCAAAGTTTGCAGCCCAGCGATCAGGTCTGAATCACCTCCTAAGTCTTATTGTCTGGGTACATGAATGGAGGGTTAATGTAGATCTGTTTTGAGGGGGCAGGGGGGCTATAAGGGTATGTACAGTATATGCTCTGTGTAGTTGGTTATATACAGTAGTTAGTTATGTATATGCTATGTATTGTTAATTATGTATATGCTATGTACATTCTATGTATACATGGTTATTTATATGGGATCCGGTCTGAAGATCGACAGTGTCTAGGTCGACAATGTTTAGGTCGACCACTATAGGTCGACAGTCACTAGGTCGACATGGATGGAAGGTCGACAGGGTTTCTAGGTCGACATGTGCTAGGTCGACATGAGTTTTTCACATTTTTTTGGGGGGGGGGGATTTTTTCATACTTAACGATCCACGTGGACTACGATTGGAACGGTAAAGTGTGCCGAGCGAAGCGAAGGCACCATGCCCGAAGCATGGCGAGCGAAGCGAGCCATGCGAGGGGACGCGGTGCACTAATTTGGGATCCCGGTCACTCTACGAAGAAAACGACACAAAAAAATAATAAAAATCCTCATGTCGACCTTTAGACCTGTCGACCTAGCACATGTCGACCTAGAAACCCTGTCGACCTTCCATCCATGTCGACCTAGTGACTGTCGACCTATAGTGGTCGACCTAAACATTGTCGACCTAGATACTGTCGATAAAACGAACCACACCCATTTATATACTATGTCCATTCTGTGTAAGTTATGTATATAGTATGTGTATGCTCTGTTTAGTTGTTAATGTATCTGCTATGCACATGCTGTGGGCGGGATGTACTAAACTGAAAATGCAGAAAAAACCCTGTTTCCTGTGTTTTTACCACATTTTCATATGTACTCACCTCTATGCACCGGGTCTCCGCCACGCAGGGTAATGCCAGATTTTGCTGGTGTTATCCTGTAGAAGCCTATGGGGTTCTTCTGCAATGCCATGTGGGAGGGTTCTGTCATGGAACTCTCCCAGCATCCCCCACGGCCGCCGCCTGTCTGCGTATGTGCAGACGGACTCCTGTGTCATAGATTTGAAAATCCAAGAGTCGTAGCGAATCATAAAGGACAGCTCTTATTGGGAGAGCTGTCCTTTGTGATATTAATCACATATATTAGTACATATGCGATAAGTATCAGTGCGGTAAGTGGCGGGATGTACCGTGATCCTTTGGTAAATCCTGCCCTGTGTCAGGTTTTTTAGGGTTATGCACTGTATATGCTATATATTGTTTGTAATTTGTATGCTATGTGTAGTTGATTATGAGTATGCTATATATGAAGATCTGTCTAGGGGGTATTCTGTAGTGAGGGGGGCTATTCTATAATAGGGGGAGGAAGGTTATTTAATGCTAAGCTGCTTAAACAAAGTGGACTGTGTGATGCAAAAAGCAGTGGTTCCCAAACTTTCTTGAATCACAGTGCATTAGAGTATCAGACTTTTTTTCATGGCACCCCTTGTCCAAAAGTTTCTTGATAGATTTTGACAAATATTAACTTAGGTAAATTGGGCTTACATGTTCTCCTTAGTTCAGTTATGTGGCTTCTGATTGTCTGCATGTTTTATGATTGGCAGCAGTGCCGTTTCTAGCGGCGGGCGAGCCGTGCAACCGCACGGGGCGCCCGCCGCGGCACTTTAAGTGTTATTTCCCCCTCTCCTCCCTCTCCCCGAGCGCTCCTGCTCGAGGGGGCGGGGCTTCGCGAAATGACGCGTTTGCGTCGTGACGTCATGACGCAAACGCGTCATTCCACGAAGCCCCGCCCCCCGAGCAGGAGCGCTCGGGGAGAGGGAGGAGAGAAGCCTGGAAGGAGGCGGAGGCGGAGGCGGCGGCGGGGGCGGCCGGCGCGAGGGACGTCCGGCGGCGGGATCCGAAGAGCGGAACATGTAAGTATATATACTCTCTCCCCCTTCCTTCCCCCCCACCACTTGACACCTGCCTGCCACACTGGGGATACCTGCCTGCCACACTGGGGATACCTGCCTGCTGCACTGTGTAAAATGGGGACACCTGCCTGCCACGCTGTGTAAAATGGGGGCCTGCCTGCCACGCTGTGTAAAATAGGGGCCTGCCTGCCGCACTGTGTAAAATGGGGACACCTGCCTCACTGTGTAAAATGGGGACACCTGCCTGCCGCACTGTGTAAAATGGGGGCACCTGCCTGCCGCACTGTGTAAAATGGGGACACCTGTCTGCCGCACTGTGTAAAATGGGGACACCTGCCTGCCGCACTGTGTAAAATGGGCGCCTACCTGCCGCACTATGTAAAATGGGGACACCTGCCTCGCTGTGTAAAATGGGGACACCTGCCTCACTGTGTAAAATGCGGACACCTGCCTCACTGTGTAAAATGGGGACACCTGCCTCACTGTGTAAAATGGGGACACCTGCCTCACTGTGTAAAATAGGGACACCTGCCTCACTGTGTAAAATAGGGACACCTGCCTCACTGTGTAAAATGGGGACACCTGCCTGCCGCACTGTGTAAAATGGGGATACCTGCCTGCGTACTGTGTAAAATGGGGATATCTGCCTTCCGCACTGTGTAAAATGGGGATACCTGCCTGCCACACTTTGTAAAATGGGGATACCTGCCTGCCGCGCTGTGTAAAATGGGGATATCTGCCTGCCGCACTGTGTAAAATGGGGATACCTGCCTGCGTACTGTGTAAAATGGGGATATCTGCCTGCTGCGCTCTGTAAAATGGGGACACCTGCCTGCCGCACTGTGTAAAATGGGGACACTTGGCTGCTGTAATGTGTAAAATGGGGACTTTTTTATTTTTTCCCCCCTGTGGTGGGCGTGATGATATCAGATGAGGCCACGCCTTGTCGGGAGCGCGCGCGCCTCCGGCGCGCGCATACTTTTTCTTTTTATAGCTATATGGGGGGGGGCGCAAATTTTTTTATAGCAATAGGGGGGGGGGGGCGCATTTTTAAATCTCGCACTGGGAGCCAAATTGTCTAGAAACGGCCCTGATTGGCAGCCACTCTCACTGGTTTTGCCTATCACTGATATGGTCCTGGACCACATCCCGTGGCACCCCTGCTTGCCCCCCCTGGGGACCCAGCTTAAGAATCACTGTAACAGAATATAGCATGAAGTAGCTATAATTTCTTTACAATTTATTTAGTGAGTGTGCAGAGGATTAAATGTCACCCCAGTTTTAATTTCTTTACTGCTTCTGCTACAACACAATACTTTCTATACTTTATATCCAGCTAATATAACATGCTCTGCCTTTTGTTGGTGTAACGCCACGTACATTATATTTTCAAGTATTAACCACACCTACTTTGATATTGGCTCCGCCTACAGTTGATTTGGTGCCGCCCACATGAGGCCACTTTTAGAAATTTTTCCAGGGCCACTTTTGTTTCCCAATCCGTCCCTTCCTGTGTGGGAGGGCGTTTCTCGACCAATCAGCTGTGGACTGGGTGTGATAGACCTGCCGCTAACCCAATGAGAGCTCCTAGCCATGCCCAGCATTATACACACAGTCATTCTGGGCTATTATATAGGAGCAGGGCCGGATCTAGACCTTGCGGTGCCCAGGGTAAAAAAATAGGGGTGTGGCTTCATGGAGAAGGGGCATGGTCAGTTATGCCCCCTGTAGCTGTGCCCTCAATAGTTGTGCCCCCTGTAGCTGTGTCCACAGTAGTATTGCCCCCAGTACTGTGCCCCCTGTAGAGTTGTGTCCCCTGTAGTATTGCCCCCAGTAGTGTGCTCCCTGTAGAGTTGTGCCCCCAGTAGTATTGCCCCAGTACTGTGCCCCCTGTAGAGATGTGCCCCCAGTAGTATTGCCCCCAGTACTGTGCCCCCTGTAGAGTTGCGCCCCCTGGTTGCGCCGCTTACAATAATAAAAAAATAATAATAATAATACTTACAATCCCCGCTCCAGCTTCCCAACCGCTGCTGCCCTCTGTCTCCGGCCGACGGCGCCGCTCCTCGGATCTATGGGTGAGACGTCACAACGTCTCTCCCATAGCACCGCATAGACACTAGAGGTCAATTATGACCTCTAGCGTCTATGTGCCGCTCCCACAATGCAGTGCGGGTGTGCGATGACTTCATCGCGCACTGAACAGCGCCGTACAGCACCGCACAGCACCGGCACCAGTAGCGGATCTTGCAATGGCGGCGGTGCCACTCATACGGCGGCGGTGCCATCTGGAAGGCAGCGCCCCGGGCAAAAATCCTGCTTGCCCGTATCAAGATCCGCTACTGTATATATATATATATATATATATACTAGGTGCTTCATCGCGCCCTACGGGCGCTCTTCACACCGTCGCAAGGGGCTACGCCCCCTTAACCCTTGCATGCCTTTCTGGGGTTCAATATTTGTATTATATAAAGTATTACCTGCATTCCTTTGTTAGTGGTTAAATATTGCACAATGAAAGGGCGTGCGATGGTGAAGGAGGCGCAGCCCCTTGCGACGGCGTGAACAGCACCTGCAGGGCACGATGTACAGAATGTAGCGGGTGCGGGGGGGGACTGCGGATGGTGTCTGTAGATGCTGCAGGTGGAGGGGGGGCAGAAGTGGGGGTGGGGCCCGGATGGGGAAGAGTCGGGAGGTGCTGCGGGTGGGGGAGGGGCAGAGGAGTGGGGGATGCAGATTGGGGAGGGGTCCGGAGGCACTGCAGGTGGGGGAGGGGCAGGGGTGCCATGGGTGGGAGAGGGGCAGGTGTGGGGATGTTGTGGATGGGTGAAGGGTTCCAGAGGTGCTGTGGGATGGGAAGGGGCGGGAGTGCCGGGGGTGGGGTAGGGGTCCGCAGGCGCCATGCGTAGGGGAGGGGCAGGTACGGGTGGTGCGGCGCATAGGGAAGGAGGTCCGGAGGTGCTGCTGGTGGTGGAGGGGCAGGTGCGGTGGTGCCATTGGTGGGGGAGGGGTTGGTGTGGGGGGGACCACGGATGGAGGAGGGTGTCTGCAGATGCTGCGGGTGGAGGGGGCAGGTGTGGGGGGAGACATATAAAGGGGGTGGATGGTGGAGGGGGCCTGGAGGTGCTGTGGGTGGTGAAGGGGCGGAGGAGTGGGAGCCGCGGGTGGTGTAGGGGGTCTGGAGGCACAGCGTGTGGGGGAGGGGTGGAGGGGAAGGTGCGGAGGTGTGATGAATTGGGGAGAGGTCTGGAGGCGCTGCGGGTACTATACCTGCCAAAAAGGTAGTTGGAGGGTATGCAGTAACAGGGCCAGGACAGGGGTGACAAGGTCAGAACAGGGTTGACGGGGCCAGGACAGGGGTGACAGGGTCAGAAAAGGGGTGACGGGGCCAGGACTGGGGCGACGGGGCCAGGACAGAAATGACAGGGACAGGATAGGGGTGACAGGCCAGGGTAGGGGTGGCAGGAACAGGACAGGGGTGACAGGGCCAGTATAGGGTTGACAGGGCAAGCACAGGGGTAACAGGGCCAGGATAGGGGTAACAGGGCCAGGATAGGGGTAACAGGGCCAGCATAAGGGTAACAGGGCCAGCATAAGGGTGACAGGGCCAGCATAAGGGTGAAAGGGCCAGGATAAGGGTGAAAGGGCCAGGATAAGGGTGACAGGGCCAGGATAAGGGTGACAGGGCCAGGATAAGGGTGACAGGGCCAGGATAAGGGTGAAAGGGCCAGGATAAGGGTGGCAGGGCAAGGCCAGGGGTGACAGGGACATGACAGAACACAGGGCACGGGAGAAATTGGTATTAGGGACAAAACAGTGGTGACAGACAGATGTGTCTTACCGGAGTCACTGCTGCTGGCTGCTGCTGTTCCACTCCAACCTGTTGGGATCTGCTGCTGGTGGAGACTTGGCATGGCTGACTCTCTTAGGCTGGAGTCCTGCTTCCTCTGCCCGTCCGCATCCCTCCCCCCCTCCTCAGTCACACACCGCAGACCTCGCGCAGCTGCCAGGCACTGTGGTAAGGGGAGACTGGGAGTGACTGGTTAGCCCCCAGGAGATGCTGCGGCTGGAGGGAGGAGGGGGTCGGAGCCTGCCAGCAGCTCGGACTTCTGCAGCGTTACCCGCCGGCTAAAGTGTGTGAAGGAGCTGGGCGCACCTCACTGTGGGTGGCAGCGCTGCAGCTAGCGGTGGGGTTGCCGGGGCTGGAGATAACAGAGGCAGTACGGAACCTGCACAGCGGCAGGTGCCCCACAAAACTGCAGCTAAGAAGCGTGGAGTGTGCCAGAAAGTGACGCTCCTCCGCGCCAGAGAGGGGGGGGGTCAAGGACACAGTGAGCCGGTGCCCGTCTGTCTGTATGGCATACCCCCTCACACACCCCCATACCTCCCAAATGTCCCGATTTTCGCGGGACAGTCCCATTTTTTTGGGTCTGTCCCGCTGTCCCACCTGCGGGTCGCAGTGTCCCGCGGTAACGGGGGGTCAGTTGGAAAGCTCCTGTACTCGCTGTTCTGCTTAGCAGAGCAGCGGTGAATAGTGGAGACAGAGGGAGAGGGGGCATCAGGGGGTATGGATTAAGGGGGGGTTCCAGCAGCAGAGCCGGATTAAGGGGGGGGGCAGGGGGTACGTACCGTTGGCCCCACAGTTTTAGGGGGCCCCCCGGCTCGAGTAGCTCTGTCCCAGCTCAGAAGCCCCCCCCCCCCGTCCTGCCAGCAACAACGGCAGCATTGTGCTACTGTCAGCACTAGAGATGTGCACTTGAAATTTTTCGGGTTTTGGGTTCGGTTCCGCGGCCGTGTTTTGGGTTCGACCGCGTTTTGGCAAAACCTCACCGAATTTTTTTTGTCGGATTCGGGAGTGTTTTGGATTCGGGTGTTTTTTTCAAAAAACACTAAAAAACAGCTTAAATCATAGAATTTGGGGGTCATTTTGATCCCAAAGTATTATTAACCTCAAAAACCATAATTTCCACTCATTTTCAGTCTATT
Organism: Pseudophryne corroboree; assembly: GCF_028390025.1. NCBI lineage: Eukaryota > Metazoa > Chordata > Amphibia > Anura > Myobatrachidae > Pseudophryne > Pseudophryne corroboree. Next base: position 72,836,005 of record NC_086452.1, read on the forward strand.
CTGAACACCTCACACCTCACAATATTATTTTTAGTCCTAAAATTTGCACCGAGGTCGCTGGATGACTAAGCTAAGCGACCCTAGTGGCCGACACAAACACCTGGCCCATCTAGGAGTGGCACTGCAGTGTCACGCAGGATGGCCCTTCCAAAAAACACTCCCCAAACAGCACATGACGCAAAGAAAAAAAGAGGCGCAATGAGGTAGCTGTGTGAGTAAGCTAAGCGACCCTAGTGGCCGACACAAACACCTGGCCCATCTAGGAGTGGCACTGCAGTGTCACGCCGGATGGCCCTTCCAAAAAACACTCCCCAAACAGCACATGACGCAAAGAAAAAAAGAGGCGCAATGAGGTAGCTGTGTGAGTAAGATAAGCGACCCTAGTGGCCGACACAAACACCTGGCCCATCTAGGAGTGGCACTGCAGTGTCACGCAGGATGGCCCTTCCAAAAAACACTCCCCAAACAGCACATGACGCAAAGAAAAAAAGAGGTGCAATGAGGTAGCTGTGTGAGTAAGATAAGCGACCCTAGTGGCCGACACAAACACCTGGCCCATCTAGAAGTGGCACTGCAGTGTCACGCAGGATGGCCCTTCAAAAAAATACTCCCCAAACAGCACATGACGCAAAGAAAAATTAAAGAAAAAAGAGGTGCAAGATGGAATTGTCCTTGGGCCCTCCCACCCACCCTTATGTTGTATAAACAGGACATGCACACTTTAACCAACCCATCATTTCAGTGACAGGGTCTGCCACACGACTGTGACTGAAATGACGGGTTGGTTTGGACCCCCACCAAAAAAGAAGCAATTAATCTCTCCTTGCACAAACTGGCTCTACAGAGGCAAGATGTCCACCTCATCATCATCCTCCGATATATCACCGTGTACATCCCCCTCCTCACAGATTATCAATTCGTCCCCACTGGAATCCACCATCTCAGCTCCCTGTGTACTTTGTGGAGGCAATTGCTGCTGGTCAATGTCTCCACGGAGGAATTGATTATAATTCATTTTAATGAACATCATCTTCTCCACATTTTCTGGAAGTAACCTCGTACGCCGATTGCTGACAAGGTGAGCGGCGGCACTAAACACTCTTTCGGAGTACACACTTGTGGGAGGGCAACTTAGGTAGAATAAAGCCAGTTTGTGCAAGGGCCTCCAAATTGCCTCTTTTTCCTGCCAGTATAAGTACGGACTGTCTGACGTGCCTACTTGGATGCGGTCACTCATATAATCCTCCACCATTCTTTCAATGGGGAGAGAATCATATGCAGTGCCAGTAGACGACATGTCCGTAATCGTTGGCAGGTCCTTCAGTCCGGACCAGATGTCAGCATCAGCAGTCGCTCCAGACTGCCCTGCATCACCGCCAGCGGGTGGGCTCGGAATTCTGAGCCTTTTCCTCGCACCCCCAGTTGCGGGAGAATGTGAAGGAGGAGATGTTGACAGGTCGCGTTCCGCTTGACTTGACAATTTTCTCACCAGCAGGTCTTTGAACCCCAGCAGACTTGTGTCTGCCGGAAAGAGAGATCCAAGGTAGGTTTTAAATCTAGGATCGAGCACGGTGGCCAAAATGTAGTGCTCTGATTTCAACAGATTGACCACACGTTAATCCTTGTTAAGCGAATTAAGGGCTCCATCCACAAGTCCCACATGCCTAGCGGAATCGCTCTGTGTTAGCTCCTCCTTCAATGTCTCCAGCTTCTTCTGCAAAAGCCTGATGAGGGGAATGACCTGACTCAGGCTGGCAGTGTCTGAACTGACTTCACGTGTGGCAAGTTCAAAGGGCAGCAGAACCTTGCACAACGTTGAAATCATTCTCCACTGCGCTTGAGACAGGTGCATTCCACCTCCTATATCGTGCTCAATTGTATAGCCTTGAATGGCCTTTTGCTGCTCCTCCAACCTCTGAAGCATATATAGGGTTGAATTCCACCTCGTTACCACTTCCTGCTTCAGATGATGGCAGGGCAGGATCAGGCGTTTTTGGTGGTGCTCCAGTCTTCTGTACGTGGTGCCTGTACGCCGAAAGTGTCCCGCAATTCTTCTGGCCACCGACAGCATCTCTTGCACGCCCCTGTCGTTTTTTAAATAATTCTGCACCACCAAATTCAAGGTATGTGCAAAACATGGGATGTGTTGGAATTTGCTCATATTTAATGCACACACAATATTGCTGGCGTTGTCCGATGCCACAAATCCACAGGAGAGTCCAATTGGGGTAAGCCATTCCGCGATGATCTTCCTCAGTTGCCGTAAGAGGTTTTCAGCTGTGTGCGTATTCTGGAAACCGGTGATACAAAGCGTAGCCTGCCTAGGAAAGAGTTGGCGTTTGCGAGATGCTGCTACTGGTGCCGCCGCTGCTGTTCTTGCGGCGGGAGTCCATACATCTACCCAGTGGGCTGTCACAGTCATATAGTCCTGACCCTGCCCTGCTCCACTTGTCCACATGTCCGTGGTTAAGTGGACATTGGGTACAGCTGCATTTTTTAGGACACTGGTGACTCTTTTTCTGAGGTCTGTGTACATTTTCGGTATCGCCTGCCTAGAGAAATGGAACCTAGATGGTATTTGGTACCGGGGACACAGTACCTCCAACAAGTCTCTAGTTGCCTCTGCAGTAATGATGGATACCGGAACCACGTTTCTCACCACCCAGGATGCCAAGGCCTCAGTTATCCGCTTTGCAGCAGGATGACTGCTGTGATATTTCATCTTCCTCGCAAAGGACTGTTGGACAGTCAATTGCTTACTGGAAGTAGTAAAAGTGGTCTTACGACTTCCCCTCTGGGATGACCATCGACTCCCAGCAGCAACAACAGCAGCGTCAGCAGCAGTAGGCGTTACACGCAAGGATGCATCGGAGGAATCCCAGGCAGGAGAGGACTCGTCAGAATTGCCAGTGACATGGCCTGCAGGACTATTGGCATTCCTGGGGAAGGAGGAAATTGACACTGAGGGAGTTGGTGGGGTGGTTTGCGTGAGCTTGGTTACAAGAGGAAGGGATTTACTGGTCAGTGGACTGCTTCCGCTGTCGCCCAAAGTTTTTGAACTTGTCACTGACTTATTATGAATGCGCTGCAGGTGACGTATAAGGGAGGATGTTCCGAGGTGGTTAACGTCCTTACCCCTACTTATTACAGCTTGACAAAGGCAACACAGGGCTTGACAAATGTTGTCCGCATTTCTGTTGAAATACTTCCACACCGAAGAGCTGATTTTTTTGGTATTTTCACCAGGCATGTCAATGGCCATATTCCTCCCACGGACAACAGGTGTCTCCCCGGGTGCCTGACTTAAACAAACCACCTCACCATCAGAATCCTCCTTGTCAATTTCCTCCCCAGCGCCAGCAACACCCATATCCTCCTCATCCTGGTGTACTTCAACACTAACATCTTCAATCTGACTATCAGGAACTGGACTGCGGGTGCTCCTTCCAGCACTTGCAGGGGGCGTGCAAATGGTGGAAGGCGCATGCTCTTCACGTCCAGTGTTGGGAAGGTCAGGCATCGCAACCGACACAATTGGACTCTCCTTGCGGATTTGGGATTTCGAAGAACGCACAGTTCTTTGCTGTGCTTTTGCCAGCTTGAGTCTTTTCATTTTTCTAGCGCGAGGCTGAGTGCTTCCATCCTCATGTGAAGCTGAACCACTAGCCATGAACATAGGCCAGGGCCTCAGCCGTTCCTTGCCACTCCGTGTGGTAAATGGCATATTGGCAAGTTTACGCTTCTCCTCCGACAATTTTATTTTAGATTTTTGAGTCCTTTTTTTACTGATATTTGGTGTTTTGGATTTTACATGCTCTGTACTATGACATTGGGCATCGGCCTTGGCAGACGACGTTGCTGGCATTTCATCGTCTCGGCCATGACTAGTGGCAGCAGCTTCAGCACGAGGTGGAAGTCGATCTTGATCTTTCCCTATTTTTGGAACCTCAACATTTTTGTTCTCCATATTTTAATAGGCACAACTAAAAGGCACCTCAGGTAAACAATGGAGATGGATGGATACTAGTATACTTATGGATGACGAGCGACTGCCGACACAGAGGTAGCTACAGCCGTGGACTACCGTACTGTGTCTGCTGCTAATATAGACTGGATGATAATGAGATAAAATTAAAATATATATATATTTATCACACTAGTACTGCAGCCGGACAGGTATATATTATGTAATGACGGACCTGCTGGACACTGTCTGTCAGCACTGCAGACTCCTAAAGTAAGCTACTAGTATCAAGAAGATAGAAAAAAAAAAAAACCACGGGTAGGTGGTATACAATTATGGATGGACGAGCGACTGCCGACACAGAGGTAGCTACAGCCGTGGACTACCGTACTGTGTCTGCTGCTAATATAGACTGGATGATAATGAGATAAAATTTAAATATATATATCACACTAGTACTGCAGCCGGACAGGTATATATTATGTAATGACGGACCTGCTGGACACTGTCTGTCAGCACTGCAGACTCCTAAAGTAAGCTACTAGTATCAAGAAGATAGAAAAAAAAAAAACCACGGGTAGGTGGTATACAATTATGGATGGACGAGCGACTGCCGACACAGAGGTAGCTACAGCCGTGGACTACCGTACTGTGTCTGCTGCTAATATAGACTGGATGATAATGAGATAAAATTAAAATATATATATATCACACTAGTACTGCAGCCGGACAGGTATATATTATGTAATGACGGACCTGCTGGACACTGTCTGTCAGCACTGCAGACTCCTAAAGTAAGCTACTAGTATCAAGAAGATAGAAAAAAAAAAAACCACGTGTAGGTGGTATACAATTATGGATGGACGAGCGACTGCCGACACAGAGGTAGCTACAGCCGTGGACTACCGTACTGTGTCTGCTGCTAATATAGACTGGATGATAATGAGATAAAATTAAAATATATATATCACACTAGTACTGCAGCCGGACAGGTATATATTATGTAATGACGGACCTGCTGGACACTGTCTGCAGAATGCGTTTATAAAAACACCACACGACGAGTGTTTAACTTTTTCAGGCAGACAATCACAATTATACTGGTGGTCAGCAGACAATCACAATACTGGTGGTCAGTGGTCACTGGTCAGTCACACTGGCAGTGGCACTCTGGCAGCAAAAGTGTGCACTGTACTTAAAATATGTACTCCTGCTATAACTGCTCCCCAGTCTCCCCCACAATTAAGCTGTGTGAGCAGTGAGCACTCAGCACAGTCAGATAATGATATACAGTATTACATATGATGCAGCACACTGGGCTGAGCACAGATATGGTATGTGACTGTGTCACACTGTGTATCGTTTTTTTTCAGGCAGAGAACGGATTAATTAAACTGGTGGTCACTGGTCACACTATCAGCAGCAAGTAGTACTCCTCCTAATAATATGCTCCCCAAAATTTGTGTCTCTCTCTAGTACTCTAGTCTAAACGGAGAGGACGCCAGCCACGTCCTCTCCCTATCAATCTCAATGCACGTGTGAAAATGGCGGCGACGCGCGGCTCCTTATATAGAATCCGAGTCTCGCGATAGAATCCGAGCCTCGCGAGAATCCGACAGCGGGATGATGACGTTCGGGCGCGTTCGGGTTAACCGAGCAAGGCGGGAAGATCCGAGTCGCTCGGCCCCGTGTAAAAAAACCTGAAGTTCGGGCGGGTTCGGATTCCGAGGAACCGAACCCGCTCATCTCTAGTCAGCACACGCTGCTGCGTGTTGGCAGGTCTGTGGTGTTGCAGGGAGGCAGCAGTCTCCCTGCTTTCTTCTGCTGTGCGGGTGTGTAGGTGGGAGCGTCACGGAATTTGCGTAAGGGGGCGTGGCCTCGCGTCCGCGATTAGGCCACGCCCCCAACCCACAGCAGGCACAGCAATGAGATAGGGCTCCCCTGTCTCAAGTGCCCTGGCCCCCCCGGACTCATAATCAGCCCCTGGGGGCATGCCAGCAGCTCACAGAGCACTGGGCATGCCCCCTCATTGACGAAAACGGGGCCCTCCCGTGAAGCCACGCCCCCTTTTTGCCGAGTGCGTGTCCCTCCTTCTGTCTGAAGAAAGCTCCTGCAGAAAGCTGGGAGGTATGCACCCCTGCCTGTGCCATGCCCATACTATCTGCTTCTGCTCCTAGTCTCCTGTAGATTTGGCCAGATCTGTGACTCATTTGACTAACTCCGCCCACTGTTGTGACTCCGCCCAGCGTTAGCAAATGAATCACAAAGTCACAGATCTGGGCTATTATATAGGAGATATATACGGTCAAGTTACATTATTTTGTCCACCTCCTACATTTGAAGTATGTCACGTGTCATGCTCTGCCTTGGTGGCTATATATATTGATAGTGTCCGTTATCTACCTTTTAACATTAGCTATATACTAATACCGTGTAGCCGTAATGGCCGCTAAACCTCGTGCACGTGCTACGCACTCCGTACGCTATTTGCGTATGAAGACCTCACACGTGGTACGCAAGTAACGTACACACACTGCGCTGGGTGTATGGAATACTCACAGCGAGCGTACACACAGACAGTACTTTTATAAACTTTAAACACAGAGCCTGATTATACTGTAAGTCTTAGTATTGAGATACTGCAATGATATACCACTTTTTAACCTGGATATTTAAGCAAGCTGTTTGAGTGATTGAGATACTCAGAAACCCTTTGTACTAGCTAGAGAAACACAGACACCTTGCTGAGGTTCCAACACCTTTACTAACGAGATTTAGCTATGTGAAAAGGGAAAAATACAGTTTACAGCTTATACACTACAGCACTAACATGAAACACCTAAGCAGGATAACTAGACATAAATATACAATAGCGTCTTAATCCTAAACAATAACAGAGAGAGAGAGAGAGAGTATGGCAAATACAAACAGAGAATAAGTTGGTTACAGAGAACTTACACGCTGCGCAATCCTGGTCACCAGCTCTGAAGTTAGTCAGTGATGAAAACCTTTTGTGGAGAGTAGACTGAGCTGGTCCAGCCTTGCTGTTTCTTATATACACAACATACAGTACACTACAAAGGGCCCTACAATCTCATTGTTCATTGGACACAGGAATCTGTCTTCACATTATAACAAAAGGTCATAGGTTTGTTTGAACAGGTGGGCTGTGACTATTCCAGACTGCTCAGGTGGGAGGGAATCTCAGGTTTCCCCCCACATGTGTAATAAAACAGCAAATACTTTTAAAGTCCATAAACTACTTTTATATATAACTATACGCTGGAGCGACCGATCTCTTCCTAACCAACACCAGAATGTTTCTAATAAAATACTCTTCGGTTAGGTACTAAACACCACTGTTCAGACCCTGTCTGACCCTTCGTATCATGCAAAGAGGAATTCCTTTGTTCATGAACCAGTTACACTAAACATACTTACAGATATTATTAAAGGGACCATAACCTATAAAATATACTATTTGGATTAACTATGTAACGATCGAGTCGCCCGCCAGACGCACACAAACTCTACCGTAAATGCACATACCACACGCCTGAGCGCACGACCGTGGAGGCGCCGTCACGCAACTGCGAATATGCGCACGCACGGGAGAGAATGTGCACGTGCAGCGGGCAAGCGCATGGGGTTAGTACAAGGCATCATAGGTCGCTATATTTTTCGACTTTGACAGTCCACCCTTTGGCAGTCACCAATAACTGCCACTTCCTAAACAGTTCAAACAGAAAAATACATGTCATCATGTAAATACCTTTTTATGATTGGGTAAAGGAGGAGAGGAGAAGGTTAGAAAGATATGACCTAGTGAGACAGTAAAAGCATGTGTGTATGAAATCCATGTTTGAGGGGTCATGTATCATCGTGCCGTACGTGTTTTAAATCAAGCTTCGAGGTATTGCGAAGTATACATTTGAATCCTTCTTATCCCGTATTACGGGTCTGTGGATGGGCTGTCAAACTCTACCGAGCTCTTATTGGCTTTTGGTTGTAACAAATGGGGTGCACATTAGTTGATGATACATGAAGGGGGAGAATATGTGGATGCTAATATGTGAGAATCACCTGTCGACTATGTGAGATACTACCTGGAGGTTGTAGAGATGAAGCTAAGAAACAATCGTTATAAATGCAGTCGTAAACTATGTGAGTTTAAATAAACAGTCGCCGATTGAGGTCTTGTCTGGTGTCTTGTCTGATGTACATGTTGTCTGATGTCTCTCGGTGCTTTTGTTGTTGTAAATAGCGAGCAAAAGCTGTTCCATTGTCCATAAAATTACAGTCTCTAAAGTATTGGGCTTTCGTAAAAAGTTAAAGTCACTAGGGATATTGGGGGGTCTGTGACATAGTTCATCAATGGTCTGTATAAAAGAGGTTGTCAAATTCTTCTTCCAAGCGGATGTCTTTGTACCTTGGAGGAAAACAAAGGAGAAACGGGTGAAAGAAACGGACCGTGGAATCACATTTTCATCACAACATTGTCTCTATTGTTGGGTCATAAATCAAATTAGTTGTTGTTGTTATTACAGTGTCCTCGCTCCTTAGACTCATCACTCTGGTACTACCTTTACACTTCGTTAAAGTCCGATCAGATCAGAGGCCGGATGCTCTGTCCTCTCAATCAGGTGCCGTTTAACGACGTGCTCGTAATGAGTGTGAGTATAAGGAGCTTGGGCACCGCGGTGAATGTCTTTCATTTTGATATGGGATACAGTCATTACTTCAGGCAGTATTTTTCCAATGTAACACAATCCCTCTGAGTTTGGGGCAAGCCACTTATACGCCTTTCTCCCGCATATGAAATATGCATCATCGGGGAGAACATATGGGACGGAGTATGACATAACCATGTTACAAACTTTCCATGTGAAATCTCCTAACCCTAACTCTCCCATCTGTCTAGTACATGTATCCGGTTGTACGATATGTGCACAGTATCCTGGTGATACTTCTCCAACTCGCATGGTCCTACTTCCTAGAGTGTACCTATACCGGAAATATCTTCCACTTTGGCTATCTGGCGTATAAGCTCTGTGTCTATGGGCATTCTATCGGCTCTATATGAAAATGTCATGGTTTGATTACTCCATGACACTTCCCAATTTCCCGGTTTTCGGGGATTGGAAATGTTAAAGCATACTAAGGACTTATCCACATGATATTGGTGGAGCTTCAAACTAGGAGGACTAGAGATATTAAACCTCTTGTCCACCGGCCTCCCACCACTTAACTCAAGTACCTCTCCTACAGTTAAAGGGAATGGTACTAGTCCTGATTTGCTATGACCTTGAGGTACTTGAGAGCATACCCAACAGTCTGTCTGGTTTAACACTTTACCCACTAAAGAGTGATAGTCACTCAATGGATGCCGGTCCATGTTGATATTAAAACTGGACTGACATTTCTTGATGCACTCTTCCTCAACTATATTGTCACAATGCCTACAGATGCAGTTCTCTTCAGCTAACAATCCTTCACAATTCCTCCTATTGTCAATGCTATCAGATCGTTTTCTGATACTCGCCTTTACTCGGTGATTATGTTGCTCTTGGAAAACTACGCCTCCATCCTGGTCATCAGAACCCATTCCAGATCCTTTCTCGACCTCCATGGTACTCTCACCGAAACAGACTGCTCTGGTCAACAACAGGGTCAACAGGAAAATCCGGATCACAGTCTCTTGGGGCAAGTCCATCTTAGAGGAGTAGAAAGAGAAATTTGTAATGGGGGTACAAAAAATAATTTGAGGGGAAAGAAAAATGTTACGATGCTTTTGTCCTCTAGTCTTGTTGTTCTTCTTGCTCTGTTGTCATCTCAAAGGTGCTGTCTCTCAGTCTTCCAAACGAACATTCCGGTGATGCAATATTCCTTCCAAATCAGCGATCTTTCTGTAAGGAGCAAAAATCTTGCATTACCATTTGTCTAACTGATGTGTGACATACCATCTGTAAGGGATGCAGTCACTTTACCTCCAATCATAATCCCGACGGACTATATACCGACACCCATTGACCGATGGTCGAAATCCCGACAAGGTCTAAATACCGACACGGACTAAATACCGACATGTAAAATACCGACAAGGTCTAAATACCGACATGTAAAATGCCGACAGGTCGAAATACCGACACAAGTTTTTCATGATTTTTTTCATTAAAACCGACTTGTTCATACTTTACCGTCCCAGTGGACCTGGAGGGGGAATATAATAGTGTGCCGAGCGCAGCGAGGCACCGTGCCCTTAGCATGGCGAGCGCAGCGAGCCATGCGAGGGGACGCGGTACACTTTATATGGTGTCCATGTTGATTTATGTCGACATACACACAAAAAAACTTTAAAAAATGCATGTCGATATTTCGACCTGTCGGCATTTTACATGTCGGTATTTAGACCTTGTCGGTATTTTACATGTCGGTATTTAGTCCGTGTCGGTATTTAGACCTTGTCGGGATTTCGACCATCGGTCAATGGGTGTCGGTATATAGACCGTCGGGATTATGATTGGCGGGATTTCATACCGATCCCATCTGTAAAGCATGAGAACATGAGAGAGAAGAGAAAAAAAAAAAAAACGAGAGAGAGAACAATTCATATATATGTTACCTAAAACAACAAACAGAAAAAAAACATTGTCAGATCTTCCGTTCACCATCAGTCCTAATGATCACCTTTCCTGACTGCATATTACAGGTGCGGCCCAAACTTCTTCCTATATGATCCCTGATTACAATTTTGTGTGTCATAATTCTGCTCGTGTTTTTGTCTAGGGGGTTGATATACCTTCTGTGGATCTTTAAACCTACAACTACGTGCAAAATGACCTTCCTTCTGGCAATTATAACTAGAGATGAGCGGGTTCGGTTTCTTTGAATCCGAACCCGCACGAACTTCACTTTTTTTTCCACGGGTCCGAGCGACTCGGATCTTCCCGCCTTGCTCGGTTAACCCGAGCGCGCCCGAACATCATCATGACGCTGTCGGATTCTCGTGAGGCTCGGATTCTATCGCGAGACTCGGATTCTATATAAGGAGCCGCGCGTCGCCGCCATTTTCACTCGTGCATTGAGATTGATAGGGAGAGGACGTGTCTGGCGTCCTCTCCATTAGAATAGAGATAGATAGATTAGATAGAGAGAGATTGTGCAGAGTCGCAGACAGAGTTAGTTTACCACAGTCAGTGACCAGTGCAGTTGCTAGTTAACTTTTATTTAATATAATATATCCGTTCACTTCTCTCTGCTATATCCGTTCTCTGCCTGAAAAAAAAAACGATACACAGCACAGTCAGTCACACAGTGTGACTCAGTCTGTGTGCACTCAGCTCAGCCCAGTGTGCTGCACAGTCATCAATGTATAAATTAAAAGCTTATAATTAATTGTGGGGGAGACTGGGGAGCACTGCAGGTTGTTAGCAGGAGCCAGGAGTACAATTATATTAATTAACAGTGCACACTTTTGCTGCAGGAGTGGTGACCAGTGCCTGACCACCAGTATAGTATTGTTGTATACTACTAATATCTCTTTAAATATCAACCAGTCTATATTAGCAGCAGACACAGTACAGTGCGGTAGTTCACGGCTGTGGCTACCTCTGTGTCGGCACACGGCAGGCAGTCCGTCCGACCAGAATTGTATTATTTATTATTATATACCTACCACCTAACCGTGGTTTTTTTTTCATTCTTTATACCGTCATAGTGTCATCCTAATTGTTACGAGTATACTACTATCTCTTTATCAACCAGTGTACAGTGCGGTAGTTCACGGCTGTGGCTACCTCTGTGTCGGCACACGGCAGGCAGTCCGTCCGACCAGAATTGTATTATTTATTATTATATACCTACCACCTAACCGTGGTTTTTTTTTCATTCTTTATACCGTCATAGTGTCATCCTAATTGTTACGAGTATACTACTATCTCTTTATCAACCAGTGTACAGTGCGGTAGTTCACGGCTGTGGCTACCTCTGTGTCGGCACACGGCAGGCAGTCCGTCCGACCAGAATTGTATTATTTATTATTATATACCTACCACCTAACCGTGGTTTTTTTTTCATTCTTTATACCGTCATAGTGTCATCCTAATTGTTACGAGTATACTACTATCTCTTTATCAACCAGTGTACAGTGCGGTAGTTCACGGCTGTGGCTACCTCTGTGTCGGCACACGGCAGGCAGTCCGTCCGACCAGAATTGTATTATTTATTATTATATACCTACCACCTAACCGTGGTTTTTTTTTCATTCTTTATACCGTCATAGTGTCATCCTAATTGTTACGAGTATACTACTATCTCTTTATCAACCAGTGTACAGTGCGGTAGTTCACGGCTGTGGCTACCTCTGTGTCGGCACACGGCAGGCAGTCCGTCCGACCAGAATTGTATTATTTATTATTATATACCTACCACCTAACCGTGGTTTTTTTTTCATTCTTTATACCGTCATAGTGTCATCCTAATTGTTACGAGTATACTACTATCTCTTTATCAACCAGTGTACAGTGCGGTAGTTCACGGCTGTGGCTACCTCTGTGTCGGCACACGGCAGGCAGTCCGTCCGACCAGAATTGTATTATTTATTATTATATACCTACCACCTAACCGTGGTTTTTTTTTCATTCTTTATACCGTCATAGTGTCATCCTAATTGTTACGAGTATACTACTATCTCTTTATCAACCAGTGTACAGTGCGGTAGTTCACGGCTGTGGCTACCTCTGTGTCGGCAGTCGGCAGGCAGTCCGTCCATCCATAATTGTATTATTATTATAATATATACCACCTAACCGTGGTTTTTTTTTCATTCTTTATACCGTCATAGTGTCATACTAGTTGTTACGAGTATACTACTATCTCTTTATCAACCAGTGTACAGTGCGGTAGTTCACGGCTGTGGCTACCTCTGTGTCGGCAGTCGGCAGGCAGTCCGTCCATCCATAATTGTATTATTATTATAATATATACCACCTAACTGTGGTTTTTTTTGCATTCTTTATACCGTCGTCATAGTGTCATACTAGTTGTTACGAGTATACTACTATCTCTTTATCAACCAGTGTACAGTGCGGTAGTTCACGGCTGTGGCTACCTCTGTGTCGGCAGTCGGCAGGCAGTCCGTCCATCCATAATTGTATTATTATTATAATATATACCACCTAACCGTGGTTTTTTTTTCATTCTTTATACCGTCGTCATAGTGTCATACTAGTTGTTACGAGTATACTACTATCTCTTTATCAACCAGTGTACAGTGCGGTAGTTCACGGCTGTGGCTACCTCTGTGTCGGCAGTCGGCAGGCAGTCCGTCCATCCATAATTGTATTATTATTATAATATATACCACCTAACCGAGGTTTTTTTTTCATTCTTTATACCGTCGTCATAGTGTCATACTAGTTGTTACGAGTATACTACTATCTCTTTATCAACCAGTGTACAGTGCGGTAGTTCACGGCTGTGGCTACCTCTGTGTCGGCAGTCGGCAGGCAGTCCGTCCATCCATAATTGTATTATTATTATAATATATACCACCTAACCGTGGTTTTTTTTTCATTCTTTATACCGTCGTCATAGTGTCATACTAGTTGTTACGAGTATACTACTATCTCTTTATCAACCAGTGTACAGTGCGGTAGTTCACGGCTGTGGCTACCTCTGTGTCGGCAGTCGGCAGGCAGTCCGTCCATCCATAATTGTATTATTATTATAATATATACCACCTAACCGTGGTTTTTTTATACCACCTAACCGTGGCAGTCCGTCCATAATTGTATACTAGTATCCAATCCATCCATCTCCATTGTTTACCTGAGGTGCCTTTTAGTTCTGCCTATAAAATATGGAGAACAAAAAAGTTGAGGTTCCAAAATTAGGGAAAGATCAAGATCCACTTCCACCTCGTGCTGAAGCTGCTGCCACTAGTCATGGCCGAGACGATGAAATGCCAGCAACGTCGTCTGCCAAGGCCGATGCCCAATGTCATAGTACAGAGCATGTCAAATCCAAAACACCAAATATCAGAAAAAAAAGGACTCCAAAACCTAAAATAAAATTGTCGGAGGAGAAGCGTAAACTTGCCAATATGCCATTTACCACACGGAGTGGCAAGGAACGGCTGAGGCCCTGGCCTATGTTCATGGCTAGTGGTTCAGCTTCACATGAGGATGGAAGCACTCAGCCTCTCGCTAGAAAACTGAAAAGACTCAAGCTGGCAAAAGCACCGCAAAGAACTGTGCGTTCTTTGAAATCCCAAATCCACAAGGAGAGTCCAATTGTGTCGTTTGCGATGCCTGACCTTCCCAACACTGGACGTGAAGAGCATGCGCCTTCCACTATTTGCATGCCCCCTGCAAGTGCTGGAAGGAGCACCCGCAGTCCAGTTCCTGATAGTCAGATTGAAGATGTCAGTGTTGAAGTACACCAGGATGAGGAGGATATGGGTGTTGCTGGCGCTGGGGAGGAAATTGACCAGGAGGATTCTGATGGTGAGGTGGTTTGTTTAAGTCAGGCACCCGGGGAGACACCTGTTGTCCGTGGGAGGAATATGGCCGTTGACATGCCAGGTGAAAATACCAAAAAAATCAGCTCTTCGGTGTGGAGGTATTTCACCAGAAATGCGGACAACAGGTGTCAAGCCGTGTGTTCCCTTTGTCAAGCTGTAATAAGTAGGGGTAAGGACGTTAACCACCTCGGAACATCCTCCCTTATACGTCACCTGCAGCGCATTCATAATAAGTCAGTGACAAGTTCAAAAACTTTGGGTGACAGCGGAAGCAGTCCACTGACCAGTAAATCCCTTCCTCTTGTAACCAAGCTCACGCAAACCACCCCACCAACTCCCTCAGTGTCAATTTCCTCCTTCCCCAGGAATGCCAATAGTCCTGCAGGCCATGTCACTGGCAAGTCTGACGAGTCCTCTCCTGCCTGGGATTCCTCCGATGCATCCTTGCGTGTAACGCCTACTGCTGCTGGCGCTGCTGTTGTTGCCGCTGGGAGTCGATGGTCATCCCAGAGGGGAAGTCGTAAGCCCACTTGTACTACTTCCAGTAAGCAATTGACTGTTCAACAGTCCTTTGCGAGGAAGATGAAATATCACAGCAGTCATCCTACTGCAAAGCGGATAACTGAGTCCTTGACAACTATGTTGGTGTTAGACGTGCGTCCGGTATCCGCCGTTAGTTCACAGGGAACTAGACAATTTATTGAGGCAGTGTGCCCCCGTTACCAAATACCATCTAGGTTCCACTTCTCTAGGCAGGCGATACCGAGAATGTACACGGACGTCAGAAAAAGACTCACCAGTCTCCTAAAAAATGCAGTTGTACCCAATGTCCACTTAACCACGGACATGTGGACAAGTGGAGCAGGGCAGGGTCAGGACTATATGACTGTGACAGCCCACTGGGTAGATGTATGGACTCCCGCCGCAAGAACAGCAGCGGCGGCACCAGTAGCAGCATCTCGCAAACGCCAACTCTTTCCTAGGCAGGCTACGCTTTGTATCACCGCTTTCCAGAATACGCACACAGCTGAAAACCTCTTACGGCAACTGAGGAAGATCATCGCGGAATGGCTTACCCCAATTGGACTCTCCTGTGGATTTGTGGCATCGGACAACGCCAGCAATATTGTGTGTGCATTAAATATGGGCAAATTCCAGCACGTCCCATGTTTTGCACATACCTTGAATTTGGTGGTGCAGAATTTTTTAAAAAACGACAGGGGCGTGCAAGAGATGCTGTCGGTGGCCAGAAAAATTGCGGGACACTTTCGGCGTACAGGCACCACGTACAGAAGACTGGAGCACCACCAAAAACTACTGAACCTGCCCTGCCATCATCTGAAGCAAGAAGTGGTAACGAGGTGGAATTCAACCCTCTATATGCTTCAGAGGTTGGAGGAGCAGCAAAAGGCCATTCAAGCCTATACAATTGAGCACGATATAGGAGATGGAATGCACCTGTCTCAAGTGCAGTGGAGAATGATTTCAACGTTGTGCAAGGTTCTGATGCCCTTTGAACTTGCCACACGTGAAGTCAGTTCAGACACTGCCAGCCTGAGTCAGGTCATTCCCCTCATCAGGCTTTTGCAGAAGAAGCTGGAGGCATTGAAGAAGGAGCTAACACGGAGCGATTCCGCTAGGCATGTGGGACTTGTGGATGCAGCCCTTAATTCGCTTAACAAGGATTCACGGGTGGTCAATCTGTTGAAATCAGAGCACTACATTTTGGCCACCGTGCTCGATCCTAGATTTAAAGCCTACCTTGGATCTCTCTTTCCGGCAGACACAGGTCTGCTGGGGTTGAAAGACCTGCTGGTGACAAAATTGTCAAGTCAAGCGGAACGCGACCTGTCAACATCTCCTCCTTCACATTCTCCCGCAACTGGGGGTGCGAGGAAAAGGCTCAGAATTCCGAGCCCACCCGCTGGCGGTGATGCAGGGCAGTCTGGAGCGACTGCTGATGCTGACATCTGGTCCGGACTGAAGGACCTGACAACGATTACGGACATGTCGTCTACTGTCACTGCATATGATTCTCTCAACATTGATAGAATGGTGGAGGATTATATGAGTGACCGCATCCAAGTAGGCACGTCACACAGTCCGTACTTATACTGGCAGGAAAAAGAGGCAATTTGGAGGCCCTTGCACAAACTGGCTTTATTCTACCTAAGTTGCCCTCCCACAAGTGTGTACTCCGAAAGAGTGTTTAGTGCCGCCGCTCACCTTGTCAGCAATCGGCGTACGAGGTTACATCCAGAAAATGTGGAGAAGATGATGTTCATTAAAATGAATTATAATCAATTCCTCCGCGGAGACATTGACCAGCAGCAATTGCCTCCACAAAGTACACAGGGAGCTGAGATGGTGGATTCCAGTGGGGACGAATTGATAATCTGTGAGGAGGGGGATGTACACGGTGATATATCGGAGGGTGAAGATGAGGTGGACATCTTGCCTCTGTAGAGCCAGTTTGTGCAAGGAGAGATTAATTGCTTCTTTTTTGGGGGGGGTCCAAACCAACCCGTCATATCAGTCACAGTCGTGTGGCAGACCCTGTCACTGAAATGATGGGTTGGTTAAAGTGTGCATGTCCTGTTTTGTTTATACAACATAAGGGTGGGTGGGAGGGCCCAAGGATAATTCCATCTTGCACCTCTTTTTTCTTTTCTTTTTCTTTGCATCATGTGCTGATTGGGGAGGGTTTTTTGGAAGGGACATCCTGCGTGACACTGCAGTGCCACTCCTAGATGGGCCCGGTGTTTGTGTCGGCCACTAGGGTCGCTAATCTTACTCACACAGCTACCTCATTGCGCCTCTTTTTTTCTTTGCGTCATGTGCTGTTTGGGGAGGGTTTTTTGGAAGGGACATCCTGCGTGACACTGCAGTGCCACTCCTAGATGTGCCCGGTGTTTGTGTCGGCCACTAGGGTCGCTAATCTTACTCACACAGTCAGCTACCTCATTGCGCCTCTTTTTTTCTTTGCGTCATGTGCTGTTTGGGGAGGGTTTTTTGGAAGGGCCATCCTGCGTGACACTGCAGTGCCACTCCTAGATGGGCCCGGTGTTTGTGTCGGCCACTAGGGTCGCTTATCTTACTCACACAGCGACCTCGGTGCAAATTTTAGGACTAAAAATAATATTGTGAGGTGTGATGTGTTCAGAATAGGCTGAAAATGAGTGTAAATTATGTTTTTTGAGGTTAATAATACTTTGGGATCAAAATTACCCCCAAATTCTATGATTTAAGCTGTTTTTTAGGGTTTTTTAAAAAAAACACCCGAATCCAAAACACACCCGAATCCGACAAAAAAAATTCGGTGAGGTTTTGCCAAAACGCGGTCGAACCCAAAACACGGCCGCGGAACCGAACCCAAAACCAAAACACAAAACCCGAAAAATTTCCGGCGCTCATCTCTAATTATAACACCTTATTACCTTTGACTTACCCACAGGGATCTGAGGCTTCTTACCTCCCTGTGCTTCCCTGTGCTTGCTGATGTTTTGCTCATGCCCAACAGCGGACTTTCTTAATGCAGCCACCGAGATATTTCTCCAGTTTGGGTTGGTGGTCTGTACCCTTGTTCTCAACACTTTCTTTAAACCATTCATTAATACCTTAACCGCTATCTCTCTATGCTGTGCATTTCTCTCAATGTCCGTGATCCCAGTGTCTCTAGCCATTACTTGCAGTGCTCGATTGAAATAATTAGAAGTACTTTCCCCTTCTTTTTGTCTTATGGAGAAGATTTTGTTCCACTCGACAACGGCTGGGAAATATACTTCTAACTGTCGGTTGATCTGCTTAATACATTCCTGATTGTGTTCCTCCGTACGAGGTACTTCTGTGTCTAATTTACAATCAGTAATAAATTTCGCAGGGTCAACACTGGAGGGCAAACATGCCCTCAGCACTGTCCGCCAACCTTTGTTGGTGGGTTCTGTGGAGTTTCCTAGTTCTTTAATAAACCTCTGACATGCAACTAGATCTTTCCTAGGATCAGGGAATTCAGACATAATTGCTCCTAATTCTGTCCGGGACCAGGGACGGCGCATTGCACTATCCCTGGCGGGAATGATTCCCTGAGCGTCAGTCTTCCCATTGGGGACTGTGATCACCCTGACAGGATTAAATTCAACTACATCATCTTGTGTTGGTTCTACAATATGAGGTACATTTGTTTGTGCGTGATATATAACACCGTACGTACTGTCAAAGTCAGAAAAATATCCCTATACACGCTGCCATATTTGCACCTCACGCTGGTCCGCGCTGCGCATGCGTGCGCTTTCCCGTGATAGCGCATACCCGCTGATGCGTGCACCCGCTCGCATCGGTATGCGTATTTACGGTAAAGAGTATGTAGTCGTAGCGTGCGACCCAATCGTTACATATTTTCACAATTAATGTAGTTTGTAGACCATGATCCCTTTGATAGATTCTGAAAGTTTGGTTAATATGGAATGTCCCTGAACGGAGGAATCCCTCTTTGTATTGTGCTAAGGGCCTAACAGGAATCATACAGCAGTGTTTGGTACCCATCGGAAGAGTATTTAAATAGCAATATTCCGGTGTTGGTTTGGAGCGTATTAATCGCTCGTGCGGATAGTTATGGACATAAGAAGTTTATGTCCATTTCTATTATTTACTCATACTCAGGTATGCGGCGGGAAACCTAGTTTCCCACCCACCTGAGCCGTTTGAAATCGTCACAGCCCACCTGTATGAATCACCCTATGACCTTTTGTTATAGTGCAAAGCCGAATTCCTGCGTCCAATGGACAATGAGGTTGTAGGGACCATTAGATTGCATTGTGTGAGTAGCATAAAAGACGGGCCTGTGGCATCCAGCTTTCACTTCTCATCAAACGGTTCTCATTGCTGATAATCGGGAAGCTGGATGTCCAGAGGCGCATGCGATCATACCCTTTGTGCGTAAGTTTTTCTCCGTAATCATATTGTCTTACTGTGAGCCAATCTCTCTCTCTCTCCGTCTCTCTCGTCTCTCTCCCTTCTCTTTTTCTCATATCTCCCATTGACTAATATTGTATTGTATTAGATCAGTATAGTATTGTATTGTATTTCTTGTATAGTTATTCGGTTAGGAAGTCTCTGTTATATTGTAGTGTATCATTTGTACTGTGATTCTTTTTGCAAGTATAATAGTTATAATACAGATAATAGGCTTTGGACCCTAAACCAGTATCTGTGTATTTCCTATAGTTTTAAGTGTTCACTTGAGCGTCGGTGACGCTCAAGCAGCTTTGTAGTTAGTCAGGTTACACAAGGTTGCACTTACACCCTGTATTCACATTAAGGTATTCTGTGTATTTCATTGATAAAAGGTTTAGACAAAGGTATAACGTTGTGAGCGTCTGCGCCGCTGGTGATCTTCTTGTGGTCTCGAGCGTCCGCTACGCCATAGCGAAACATTACGTTAATCATCACCAATAACTTGCTGTCCTGTGATCGCTGGGCCGTGAGCGAACGTGACGCTTGAGCGTCTCGCCTACGACTAAGCGATCGTTACGCAACTAGAGTACCCTTACGGTACTTCTTAAATAAACAGCGTACTGTGTTCTTAGACTTCATTAAGGGTTGTTTATACGACAAAGGAATTTAACATTGTCAATTGGGGGACTCGTCCTGTCCTTCTCATATCTGCACTAGGTAGATCAGCAGACATTATCCCCCAGCAAAGGGTGGGAGGTTGTCTCGCAGTGCTGACGGGATAAGCGTCTGCTTCACTTAGATAAAGAGTGCTGAAGGAATCCGGGAACCGGAAGTAAGAACAAAACGCTTGTGTCTTTTAAAACTGTTTATTTTTCTTCTGTCTTGCGTATATACGCACGCATACATATATATATCTGCATTTCTTTTCCACCTGTGTATTTCATAAATTTCGTATATCACTATTCCTGTTTGCCAATTTTTATAGTTGATAGAAAGTACTAAAAGAGACTTGCTGTTATTTCATAGTTTAAGAATAGAGGTAATAGTTAAAAGTGTAGACAAACACACAGGTTTGCCTGGGAGATAAGGCAAAACCAGTGGGGTACGCGGTAGATGATCAGGGATCGTTTACATTGATAAAAGAAATTGTGTTACGGTGGATCTTTTGTTTTGCGTACACGTGTCTCTAACAAAGACTAGCGTACGCAATCCAAAGGCCGACGCACGCAGCGTTCATTACGCAACGTAGCGTCCGGTTACGCCCACGTAGCTCAAGTAACGCAAAGGCGATAAGTAACGCACAGCGGTAGATAACGCGACGCGGTAAATAACGCAAATCTATTTTTGGAAAATTTGAAATTTAGTTTAACAGATCCTGCTCCTAATTGGTAACACAGCTGGGCTAAAGAAAATTTCTGCGCAGAAATAGATATAGAAACGAAAGTGTACATGTGTTGAGTGAGTGTGTTTTTTATTACATAAGTTTATATAACTTAGAGGTTGAACCAAAAAGAAATCGGGTAGGACATACGTGTAAGTGACATATACGGTGGCTAAGGAGGCATCCTTGGTTAAATAAAATATGAGCATTAGAGTATAGCGGGTCACAAGGTAACAAGACCAGGAGGTCACAAGGTAACAAGGCCAGGAGGTCACAAGGTAACAAGACCAGGAGGTCATAAGGTACAAGAAGGTCCGCTATAAAGGTACAAGAAGCACAACCCCGGGGGTTGGTGCTAAAACCCATATAGGCCATTGGAAGCTCTGGCTGAAGGAATTCGCAGCCGCAATTTTCGATTCCATTGATCTCTCAGTACATAACAGGTAGTGCTTATGTACTGAACGATTGTACCGCACGTAATTGTGTGCAGTAGTTAGTAATCTGACCTAATACCATTAGAGTAAAGTGGTCACAAACGCTATTTGTACGTTCTGACGTGATTTGTGTAATTTTTTATTTTTAAAAGGGAAGTTCGCTGGTCACTCAGGAACTATCTAACAACCTCACCTTTACTGGAAAGAGTAAGTGTCCTGCGGGTAACCCTCATATGTTCCAGTAAATAAAGGTTCACAGGGGCCCTGAGTTGGGTACAACAGCTCTGGATACAGTGATTGCAGTACTGGCCAACGTGGGCGAGAAGTGAGTGGGGTACTTGGTAAACCGCCACCGCCAGCCTGCCCAGGACATCTTGGTTTGTTTGTAAGGGTTCGCTGAAAACCTTGATATAAAGATCAAAGGAGTAGTAAGCAACACCTGCAGATTATGGGGGCCAATTGTTCAGGTAGGGGGCGATCAACCTCGGTTCGGGTTGATTCAGAGAACCGACCAGTCGGGTCGGCAAGATACATCATGTGTGAAAAATACGGAAGTCACACAGAGGTTTTATGTGATGAATGGGAGAGAATGACTGTACAAGACAGGGAGAAGTTCCCAAGAATAGGTAGCTTCAGTCCAGAAGTGTTACAAAATTTAAGGAGGAGGATATGTCTCATAAAATCAACAAAGAGACGAATTCAGCATCATGATTATTTACAGCTGTGGCAACAGGAAGGTGAGATACAGAGAGGTTTGGCTCTGGCGGCGGGATCTGGGGCAGTCAGGAAACTGATCGCCACAGCCCCGCCGCCACCATACATAGCAGGAGAGGAGTTGATTACGGAGAGAAACGCACTGGGTTGTAAAACACAAACACTTAGTAACCCTGTAAATGTTAATGATGTTAACCAAGTAACTCATGCAAGTATTAACCCGTGCAAGTTGTACCCTGTTTTGAACTTTCCTCAGGAGTGTGATCAAGAAGACGATCCAGCAACAATTTCAGCTCTCTCTCTAGCGGCCACCATAGCAGAGACCACAGTAGGCACAGCAACACCCACGAGATTAGCGAAGGCCCCTAGCGGAGGGATAGGTGAGGTCGTGTCAACGGGTAAGTACGGCACCATGCATTATACTGAAACAATTTCACCACAAGTTGTAGAATCTACACAGAATGAGGTTGTTAGAGTTAACCCTGTTAGAGTAATAGCAGTTCCCAATGGGAAAACAGATGTATCAGGAGCCACTCCCATAAGGAACATTGCCATGTACACTCCATTTTCCCGAATGGAATTAAGAACAATAGTGTCTGAATTTCCTGACCCCAGGAAAGACTTAGTTGCTAGCCAAAAATACATCAGGGATCTAGGTAACACTGTAGAACCCAACAACAAGGATTGGCAGATACTGCTAAGAGCTTGTTTACCTTCAAATGTCGACTCAGTTCAATTCTTAGCTGATTGTGGACTAGATAAAGATGTACCACTTTCAGATGTGTACAACAAAGATAACGTAAAAAGGATAAATTTACAGCTAAAGGAGTATTTCCCAGCCGTTGTTAAATGGAACAAAATATTCTCCATTAGACAAAAAGAGTCCGAAACGGCAACAGAATATTTTCATCGGGCACTATTAGAAATGGCAAAGTACACTGGAATAGAAGACATTAGGACCAACCCAAACCACCAAGAAGTAGCAGTATCTGTACTGATCGATGGTTTAAAGGAAACATTAAAGACTAGGGTTCAGACCACGCAACCATGTTGGCGAGGTCTGTCGGTGTCCACATTGAGAGAGGCTGCTATTGATCACGACAGAAACATCACTAGACACAGGGAGTCGCAAAGTGATAAGTTGATGGCAGTAAGTATACAGGCGCTGACCACAAGGCAGCCTGCGTATGTACCACCGAATCCTGTGGGTAAGTCAAGTGTAATAACATGTTTTTCTTGTAACAAACAGGGACACTATGCACGAGACTGTAGAACAAAGAGTGTACAAAGATCTTTTCAACCCCCTAGACAACGACACGACACACGACATTGGGAGCAGGGTCCACAGAGGCGGAGTTTTGAGCCACATACAGGGGAAACAAAAAGATACCCCCCGAACAGAGATTGGCATGCCTCTGGTAGTTCCCAGCTAACTCCCCCACAAGTAGTTGCTGCCAACGGGATTCAGGGAGGTCAGCATACCCAATAGGGGTGTGGCCATACCTGTAATCTGCAGCCAGTGAAATTGATTGCCAGTCTTGGAAGTGAACCAGAGATTGCAATCAATGTAGCTGGTAAAACCTTAAACTTTCTTGTAGACACAGGGGCGGCCAAGTCAGTGATAAATTCGACAGTGGGCATGAGAACCACTGGTAGGACAGTTCCAGCCATGGGAGTAACCGGAGTAGTCCAGCACTACCCTGTTAGCAAACCAGCCGAGATTACAATAGGGCCTTTGCATACCAAGCATTCATTTTTGCTAGCTGCATCGGCACCAACCAATCTCCTGGGAAGAGACTTACTATGTAAAATGGGTTGCGTCATTTATTGTACTCCTGAAGGTGTATTCTTGGACATTCCTGAGAATCACGCTCAGGAAGTACGAGACATGTTAGACTCCCCATCAAAATTAATGTCACATCCCATTATGACAAATAGGAATCCATCCCAAATAGAAGAGATGACATCTCAGATACCAGAGTCACTTTGGACAAAAGATGGACAGGACACTGGATTAATGGCAAACGTAGCTCCAGTAGTTGTACAAGTAAAAGATGGTAGGATAGCTCCAAAAATCCCACAGTATCCTCTGAAGCCAGAGGTGGAGTTAGGAGTTTTCCCAGTAATAGAGCGCTTGCTACAACAGGGCATTCTAGTAAGAACGTCCAGCACAGCAAATAGTCCCATCTTCCCTGTTAAAAAGAGTGGGGGGAGGGGTTACAGGCTAGTGCAGGATCTAAGGGGGATTAACAAAATAGTTGAGAGTCAGTTCCCCGTAGTGCCAAATCCAGCTGTCATCCTAATGCAAATTCCTCCCACTGCCAAATTTTTCACTGTTATTGACCTCTGCTCCGCATTCTTTTCGGTACCTCTGCACCCTGACAGCCAATATTTGTTTGCATTCACATACAGAGGAGTCCAATACACGTGGACTCGGTTACCCCAAGGTTTCATAGACAGTCCAAGTATATTTTCTCAGGCTTTGCATGATTGTTTACAGTCTTTCCAACCGGAGGGTGGATCAGTATTGATACAGTATGTAGATGATTTACTACTGTGTTCAGATTCGCTGGAAACTTCCCTGAAGGATACGAAACAGCTCCTGTTTCATCTTTCAGACACAGGACATAAGGTTTCCAAAGACAAGTTGCAATTATGCCAACCTAAGGTAAAATATTTGGGACACTGTCTAACACAAGGACTGAGACACCTGACCGCTGACAGAATCCAAGCCATTAGAGACATGACACTGCCACAAACCCAGCAACAGATCAGGACGTTTTTAGGAATGTGGGTATTGCCGTAATTGGATCCCAGGGTTTTCCATATTGGCGTTACCTTTGCAGGAAATGGTCTCCTCAAACAAACCTGATAGGATCTCGCATACAGACGAATCCGAAACAGCATTTGAGAGACTCAAACAGTGCCTAACGCAGGCGCCAGCACTAGGTATGCCAGACTATGGGAAACCCTTTGAACTATACGGAACAGAAAGTGCTGGTTGCGCAGCAGGTGTACTAACCCAAAAACACGGTGATGCCAGCAGGCCAGTTGCATACTACAGCGCTCAGCTAGACACGGTAGCGCGATCCCTCCCCACATGCTTGCGTAGCGTTGCGGCGATAGCATTGCTAGTGACAAAAAGCGAAGATGTCGTGCTAGGCCACAACCTCACAATCCATACACCACATGCAGTATCTGCCTTATTGAATTCTGCCCAAACCAGACACGTCTCATCAGCAAGGTTTACAAGATGGGAATTGGCATTAATGGCCCCAATAAACATCACCATAAGGAGATGCAGCGCATTAAATCCTGCGACATTTCTCCCAGGTGTGCCTGGTCAGACACAAAGGGTGGAAGGTGAGAGTGATGGGGAAGGAGGATTTAATACAAAGGAAGATGCACATGATTGTATGGAATATTTGACCCAAAATTTTACCGCAAGGCCTGACATCAGTGACAATCCACTGGAAGATGCAGAACTCACGTTCTACACTGACGGTAGTTGTCATAGACAGTCAGACTCGGGAGACTTGTGTACTGGATACGCAGTCGTAGATGACCAAGACACCATAGAAGCGGAACCGCTAGGTCCACCTCACTCAGCCCAGGTTGCTGAACTGGTCGCCCTAACCAGAGCATGTGAATTGGCTAAGGGTAAGTCAGCCAATACCTACACCGATTCTAGATACGCCTTCGGGGTAGTACATGATTTCGGAGCCCTATGGCGCCTCAGAAATTTCATGACGGCAGCTGGTACACCGATAGCGCATGCAGCTTATATAAAAAGGCTTCTAACAGCGATACAGGAACCCGACAGAGTGGCTGTTATCAAATGTAAAGCACATACATATAGTCAAGACCCAGTGTCACTTGGTAACAGCCGAGCAGACGAAGCAGCTAAGCTTGCAGCTGCTACCCCCATACAGACAGACACCACACAACTGATGGTATTTAATACCATCAACACACAGAAGTTGTGTGAGATGCAGAATTTGTGTTCCACACAGGAAAGAGCAGTCTGGAAGGCAAAGGGATATGGCCAGGAGTCCTCAGGGCTCTGGACGGATGGACATGGTAAACCAGTGGCCCCCAGAGCATATCTTCCATGTCTGGCTGAGGCAGCTCATGGGTTGACTCATCTAGGCAAGGAGGGAATGTGCAAATTGGTAAGAGCATACTGGTGCGCCCCAGGATTCTCCTCTCATGCGGGTAAAAGAGCAATGTCATGCCTTACCTGTCTGAGAAAGAATATTGGAAAAGCAATACCTACAGAACCATCCCATATCCCACCTGCCGGCGGCCCTTTCCAGGTAATACAAATTGACTTCATTCAATTACCCCCATGTCGAAATTTGAAATATGTACTTGTTTGTATAGATGTTTTCTCGAATTGGGTCGAAGCATTTCCAGCAGCTACAAATACCGCTATGTTTACAGCTAAGAAAATTGTGCAGGAATTTGTATGTAGATATGGTATCCCTAGAATCATTGAAAGTGATAGGGGTACCCATTTTACCGGTGATGTCTTTCAAGGAATGTGTAAATTAATGGGTATTGATAGCAAGCTGCACACTCCGTACCGTCCACAGGCGAGTGCGAAGGTCGAAAGAGTGAACAGCACTATTAAAAATAAATTGAGTAAAGTAATGGCAGAGACAGGATTGACGTGGCCAGAAGCTTTACCCATTGTTTTGTATAGCATCAGAACCACTCCCAGGTCCCCTCTTAACCTGTCCCCTTTTGAAATTCTGTTTGGTCGACAACCGCATGTCATGATTAACCCTCAGGATGATTTGAAATGTAACAATGAAGTAACTGTAAAATACTTGATTAACATGAGTAAGCAGTTGAGGAATCAAAATGATAATCTGAAGTTGGTGATTCCTGATTTACCAGATAGTAATTGTCATGACATTGAACCTGGGGATTATGTAATGATACGAAATTTTCTACGTTCAGGTTGTCTTATTGATAGATGGGAAGGACCATACCAGGTCTTATTGACTAGCACCACAGCATTGAAGGTTGCTGAGAGAGAGACTTGGGTCCATTCATCCCACTGCAAAAAGGTTGCTGATCCAGAGAGGTCCCGTGATAAGGAACAGACGGTAGAGGTTGTATCACTGGAGTGTCTGTTCCAGGAGGACTGAGGCGGCACCTGAGCCTTGAAGACCGAAAGCAGTTGTTGACTCCCTTCCCCCTTTTATTGTTTTTCTCCACTTCCCATCCCCTCTCCCTTAAAATTTCTTTTTCCCCCTTCTCATTCTTCTCTATTTCCTCCTCGAAGATGGACTTGCCCCAAGAGACTGTGATCCGGATTTTGATGTTAACCATGATGTTGACCAGAGCAGTCTGTTCCGGCGAGAGTACCATAGAGGTCGAGAGAGGTTCTGGAATGGGTTCCGATTATGATGATGGAGGCGTAGTTTTCCAAGATCAACCAAACCAACAAGCAAAGGCGAGTATCAGAAAACGATCCGATAGAAGAAATTGTGATGGATTGTTAGCTGAAGAAAACTGTATCTGTAGGCTCTGTGACAATTTGATTGAGGATGGGTGCATAAAGAAATGCCAATCCAGTTTTAATATCCATATGGACCGGCATCCATTGAGTGACTATCACTCCTTAGTGGGTAACGTATTAAACCAAACAGATTGTTGGGTATGCTCTCAAGTACCTCAGGGTCATAGCAAATCAGGGCTAGTACCATTTCCTTTAACGTTAGGGGAGGTACTTGAGCTAAGTGGTGGGAGACCGGTGGACCGGAGGTTTAACATCTCCAGCCCTCCTAGTTTGAAGCTCCACCAATACCATGTGGATAGGTCCCTCTTATGTTTTAATATCTCCAATCCCCGTAAGCCGGGAAATTGGGAAGTGTCATGGAGCAACCTTACCATGACCTTCTCACACAGAGCAGATAGAATGCCTACAGATACAGAGCTTGTACGCCACATAGCCAGTAGAGGAAAATCTTTCCGGTATAGATACACCCTAGGAAATAGAATTACTAGAGTTGGAGGAGTATCACCAGGATACTGTGCACATATCGTACAGTCTGATACGTGCATTAAGCAGATGGAAGAACTAGGGTCAGGAGATTTCACATGGAAGGTTTGTAATATGGTAATGTCCTTCTCCGTCCCATATGTTCTCCCCGATGATGCATATTTCATATGCGGGAGAAAGGCGTACAAGTGGCTTGCCCCAAACTCTGAAGGATTGTGTTATATTGGAAAGGTATTGCCTGAAGTGATGACTGTTACACATGACAAAATGAAGGACATACACCGTGGTGCCCAAGCTCCTTATACTCACACTCATTACGAGCACCGAGTTAAAAGACAACTGTCAGAAAGGTTAGAGCATCCGGCCTCTGATCTTATCCATGAATCCACCGGGATTCAGGTTCTGGTAGCGTTAGATTTCACTCGCACCGCTCGGGGAGTGATGAATTATAGATACATTTCCGCACTCGCCAATTTGTTAGATAACATCACTGAAATGTATGATGACACGTTCAGATACACTGGAAGAGAACTTCAAGCTTATAAAACAGAACTAGTTCAGCATAGGATGGTTCTTAATTATCTTACAGCAGTAACAGGCGGATATTGTGTTACACTGGCAACACAGTACGGCATAAAGTGTTGCACGGATATCACAAATAGCACCGAGGATCCGGTAGAGGTCATAGACCAAAAGATGGACGATATTCTCCAATTGAAGTGGGAATTTCGTCGAAAACACAATCTCACCCTTGCTGCTGTAGGTAATGAGCTGACTAGTTGGGTGTCATGGTTGAACCCGCGAAATTGGTTCTCCGGTTTAGGAGACTGGGCTCAAGGAGTCATAATGGATGTTGGAAAGTTTCTCCTATGTATTTTAGGTGTTGTTATATCTATTGGATTGATATTTAGATGCGGGCAGGCTTTAATGAGGTGCAAACAAAGTACAAGAGTGATGAGCTTGAGGAGTGAGGAAACTGTAATTAACCTGGATTTGATTTATGACCCAATGATAGAAACCAGGATGTGATGAAAAATGCGATTATACGGTCCGTTTCTTTCACCTGTTTTTCTGCTTTCTTCCAAGATACAAAGACCCCCTTGGACGAGGAAGTTGACGAGACGCTATACAGACAACAGACAAGCACCAAAGATGAAGTTTTGATAACCTATGATATGGACACTTGATGAACTTTGCCATGGATCCCCAGTTTCCCTAGTATTTTTAAACTCACGCTAGCCCAACATTTTTGTAAATCTGATGACACTGACAAAGCTATTTGCTCATGCCCAAGGAGCAATACAGCGCAAAGAAGACGACTCTCAACAGATACCGAACAAAACTTCAACGACAGATGTACATTTACCTGACATAGAATATCATTGCATTTTCCATAAGTGTTCTTCATCCTCATCTCTACAACCCTCAGGTAATAACACACATAGTATAGGGAATACAGGCACAGATATCAGCAATCACATACTTCCCCCATTCATGTATCATCAACTAAAATGTGCATCCCCATTTTGTTACAACTGAAAGCCGAAATGAGCTCGGTAAAGTTTGACAGCCCATCCACAGACCTGTACCACGGGATAAGAAGGAATTCAAATGTATACTTCGCAATACCTCGAAGCTTGATTTACCACACGTACGGCACGATGATACATGACCCTCCAAACATGGACTCATACACACATGCTTCTGCTTTCTCACTAGGTCATACCCTCTTCACACCTACTCCTCTCTTCTTCCTTACCCAACCATGGAAATGAATTAACCCCTGACTTATATTTTTCTCCCTTTTTGTTTTGAAGATGGCAGTTATTATTGACTGCCAAAGGGTGGACTGTCAAAGTCAGAAAAATATCCCTATACACGCTGCCATATTTGCACCTCATGCTGGTCCGCGCTGCGCATGCGTGCGCTTTCCCGTGATAGCGCATACCCGCTGATGCGTGCACCCGCTCGCATCGGTATGCGTATTTACGGTAAAGAGTATGTAGTCGTAGCGTGCGACCCAATCGTTACATATTTTCACAATTAATGTAGTTTGTAGACCATGATCCCTTTGATAGATTCTGAAAGTTTGGTTAATATGGAATGTCCCTGAACGGAGGAATCCCTCTTTGTATTGTGCTAAGGGCCTAACAGGAATCATACAGCAGTGTTTGGTACCCATCGGAAGAGTATTTAAATAGCAATATTCCGGTGTTGGTTTGGAGCGTATTAATCGCTCGTGCGGATAGTTATGGACATAAGAAGTTTATGTCCATTTCTATTATTTACTCATACTCAGGTATGCGGCGGGAAACCTAGTTTCCCACCCACCTGAGCCGTTTGAAATCGTCACAGCCCACCTGTATGAATCACCCTATGACCTTTTGTTATAGTGCAAAGCCGAATTCCTGCGTCCAATGGACAATGAGGTTGTAGGGACCATTAGATTGCATTGTGTGAGTAGCATAAAAGACGGGCCTGTGGCATCCAGCTTTCACTTCTCATCAAACGGTTCTCATTGCTGATAATCGGGAAGCTGGATGTCCAGAGGCGCATGCGATCATACCCTTTGTGCGTAAGTTTTTCTCCGTAATCATATTGTCTTACTGTGAGCCAATCTCTCTCTCTCTCCGTCTCTCTTGTCTCTCTCCCTTCTCTTTTTCTCATATCTCCCATTGACTAATATTGTATTGTATTAGATCAGTATAGTATTGTATTGTATTTCTTGTATAGTTATTCGGTTAGGAAGTCTCTGTTATATTGTAGTGTATCATTTGTACTGTGATTCTTTTTGCAAGTATAATAGTTATAATACAGATAATAGGCTTTGGACCCTAAACCAGTATCTGTGTATTTCCTATAGTTTTAAGTGTTCACTTGAGCGTCGGTGACGCTCAAGCAGCTTTGTAGTTAGTCAGGTTACACAAGGTTGCACTTACACCCTGTATTCACATTAAGGTATTCTGTGTATTTCATTGATAAAAGGTTTAGACAAAGGTATAACGTTGTGAGCGTCTGCGCCGCTGGTGATCTTCTTGTGGTCTCGAGCGTCCGCTACGCCATAGCGAAACACTACGTTAATCATCACCAATAACTTGCTGTCCTGTGATCGCTGGGCCGTGAGCGAACGTGACGCTTGAGCGTCTCGCCTACGACTAAGCGATCGTTACGCAACTAGAGTACCCTTACGGTACTTCTTAAATAAACAGCGTACTGTGTTCTTAGACTTCATTAAGGGTTGTTTATACGACAAAGGAATTTAACATTGTCAGTACCTGTGGACACGACCTCACCTGACCCTCCGTTAGGGGGTTTGATTACTGCCTTTACCGATTTGGTCGCGTCCACCTGGATGTCTTGTATGATGGCTGCTGGAAAAGGTGCCGACATCGTGCTGGGCTCACTTTCTTGATGGTAATCCTGAGGGAAGTTTAACATGGGGTGCAACTTGCACGGGTTAACAGTTGTACATTTAACAGTTTTACTTTTATCATTGTTACATTGGTTACAATTATTCTTATCATCAATAATTCAGTTGCTAAGTGCATGTTTATCATACCCCAGTGTGCCATTCTCTGTAACCACTTTCTCTCTTGTTGCCATATTTTTCTTACCAAAGTGAGAGTCAGCTGTGTAAGCTAATCCTCCTTGTCTCTCACCTATTCATTGCCATAACTGTAAACAATCATAATGTCGGATCCGTCTCTTTGCAGATTTAATGAGACATTGGGGTATATGCAATTGCGGTCGAATTCCCGAAATTGTCGAATTTCGGGTCATTTTCGACCACAAAAAAAATCGCCTATGCAATTCAGTGCTTTCCGACCAAAAAACGGACTTTCAAAATACGACTTTTTGAAATTCGACTTTTTGCAAATTCGACTTTTCTGCAATGATACAAGTGCTGCAATTCGACCAAAGCATATTCAATTCAAGTTTGGAAATTCGACAGCAGTGCTTTTAGACAGCAAATTCGTCATTTTCAATCCGCCACACTTTGGAGGGTGAAAACAAATAAAAAAATTTTAAACATGTTTTTTTTTGTGTTTTTTTTGGGGGGAATAGCAGATCTATTTATATTAGAAGGGATTACGTACTTTTTTTTTTTTTTTGGAGGCACAAATATTATTTATATATTTTTTAAAATATATATATATTTTTTTTTATGCTGGAACGGTGAAATCATAAAAAAAAATGGCGTGGGGTCCCCCCTCCAAAGCATAACCAGCCTCGGGCTCTTCGAGCTGGTCCTGGTTCTAAAAATGCGGGGGGAAAATTGACAGGGGATCCCCCGTATTTTTAAAACCAGCACCGGGCTCTGCGCCTGGTGCTGGTGCCAAAAATACGGGGGACAAAAAGAGTAGGGGTCCCCCGTATTTTTAACACCAGCATCGGGCTCCACTAGCTGGACAGATAATGCCACAGCCGGGGGTCACTTTTATGCCGTGCCCTGCGGCCGTGGCATTAAATATCCAACTAGTCACCCCTGGCCGGGGTACCCTGGGGGAGTGGGGACCCCTTCAATCAAGGGGTACCCCCCCCCCAGCCACCCAAGGGCCAGGGGTGAAGCCCGAGGCTGTCCCCCCCCATCCAATGGGCTGCGGATGGGGGAGCTGATAGCCTTTTGTGATAATAAAAAGATATTGTTTTTTCCAGTAGTACTACAAGTCCCAGCAAGCCTCCCCCGCAAGCTGGTACTTGGAGAACCACAAGTACCAGCATGCGGGAGAAAATCGGGCCCGCTGGTACCTGTAGTACTACTGGGAAAAAAATACCCAAATAAAAACAGGACACACACACCGTTGACAGTAAAACTTTATTTCATACGTCGACACACACATACTTACCTATGTTCACACGCCGACATCGGTCCTCTTCTCCATGTAGAATCCACGGATACCTGAAAAGAAAAGATCAATATACTCACCCCAGCCATGGTCCAGAGATAAATCCACGTACTTGGCAAAAAAACAAACCGAACACCCGCTCCATGCCGGACTGAAAGGGGTCCCATGCTGACATATGGGACACCTTTCCACGAATGAGACCTGTCAGTGACAGCTGTCACAGAAAGGTCTCTAAGCCAATCAGGAAGCGCAACTTCGTTGCGCTCACCTGATTGGCTGTGCGCTGTCTGTACTGTGACAGCACATCGCAAAGCCGCTCCATTACTTTCAATGGTGGGAACTTAGCGGCTAGCGGTAAGGTCACCCGCCGGTCAGCGGCTGACCGGCGGGTGACCCCACCGCTAGCCGCTAAGTTCCCACCATTGAAAGTAATGGAGCGGCTTTGCGATGTGCTGTCACAGTACAGACAGCGCACAGCCAATCAGGTGAGCGCCACGGAAGTAGCGCTTCCTGATTGGCTGAAGGGACTTCAGTGACAGGAGTCACGTGATGTCCCGGCATTCGGTAGAAAGGGGTCTGATGTGAAAGCATTGGACCCCTTTCTAGTCCGGTATGGAGCGGGTATTTGCGTGTTCTTTTTTTTTTACAAGTACGTGGATTTATCTCTCTGGACGTGGATTTATCTCTGGACGCTGGAAGGTGAGTATCATTTTTTCACAGGTACCCTCGGATCGTCGGAGACCGTGGCAGTCGGCGTGTCAACATAGGTAAGTATGTGTGTGTCGGTAGTGTGTAATAAAGTTTTACTGTCACGGTGTGTGTGTCCTGTTTTTTTTGGGGTATTTTTTTCCCAGTAGTACTACAGGTACCAGCGGGCCCGTTTTTCTCCCGCATGCTGGTACTTGTGGTTCTCCAAGTACCAGATTGCGGGGGAGGCTTGCTGGGACTTGTAGTACTACTGGAAAAAACAATATCTTTTTATTATCACAAAAGGCTATCAGCCCCCCCATCCGCAGCCCATTGGATGGGGGGGGACAGCCTCGGGCTTCACCCCTGGCCCTTGGGTGGCTGGGGGGGGGACCCCTTGATTGAAGGGGTCCCCACTCCCCCAGGGTACCCCGGCCAGGGGTGACTAGTTGGATATTTAATGCCACGGCCGCAGGGCACGGCATAAAAGTGACCCCCGGCTGTGGCATTATCTGTCCAGCTAGTGGAGCCCGATGCTGGTGTTAAAAATACGGGGGACCCCTACTCTTTTTGTCCCCCGTATTTTTGGCACCAGCACCAGGCGCAGAGCCCGGTGCTGGTTTTAAAAATACGGGGGATCCCTGGCCAATTTTTCCCCGGATTTTTAGAACCAGGACCAGCTCGATGAGCCCGAGGCTGGTTATGCTTTGGAGGGGGGACCCCACGCCATTTTTTCCCCCGGGTTTTTCCCGTTTTTTACCGTTTTTTAAAATCGCGGCAAAATCCGCCAAATCGGCCGATTTTCGCCCGCGACTCTGGCGAATCCGTTTTTCATTGAATATGGTGAATTCCGGAAGCCACCTTCCGGAATTCACCTGTCGAATTGAGTCGAATTTAAAAACGGCGATAATTTGCCGCGATTCGCCGTGAATTGCATATACCCCATATCCTTCTCCTTAGATTTTGTAACACCTTGGGGCTAAAACTGCCTACCCGTGGGAACTTTTCCCCGTCATGCACAGTCATTCTTTCCCATTCATCGCACAAAACCTCTGTGTGTGAACCGTATTTCTCACACATGATATACCTTGCCGACCCTATTGGCCGGTTTACTAAATCAACCTGAACCAGGGTTGATCGCCCCCTACCTGAACAACTGGCCCCCATCTTTGCAGGTGTTGCTTTCACTACCTCTGACCTTCAAATCAGGGTCTTCAGCGAACCCTTACAAAAACCAAGATGTCCGGGGCAGGCCGACGGTGAAAGTTTGACCGAGTGCTTTCACTCACTTCTCGCCCACGTTGGCCAGTACTTCAATCACTGACTCAGAGCTGATGTACCCAACCTAGGGCCCCTATAAACCTTTATTTACTGGGGCGTTGTGGGAGTAGGTTACCCGTCCCCAGCAAGTATCGGTTGTTAGAGAATTCCTGAGTGACCAGCGAACCTCCCTTAAAATAAAAAAAATTACACAAATCACGTTATAATGTACAAATAGCGTTTATGACCCCTCTAGCGTACGCAAATGGTACTGGGTCAAGTTACAAACTAATGCACACAATTACATGCGGTACAATCGTACTGCACATAAGCAACTAATCTTATGTGCGGAACGACCAACGGAATCGAAAATTGTGGCTGCGAATTCCTTCAGCCAGAGCTTAATGGCCTATATGGGTACCGCACCAACCCTCCCGTGGTTGTGCTTCTTGACTCTATAGCGGACTTCCTAGTCTGCTGTACCTAGACCTCCTGGTCTGTCTCTGGACCTCCTGGTCCGTGACCTCCTGGTCTGTGTCTACAGTAGACCTCCTAATCTGCTATACTCTAATGCTCTTATTTCAATATTTAACAAGGGATGCCTCCCAAGCCACCACGCGCTGTCACTTTCACGGATGTACCTCACGAGAACTCGACTTCCGGGGGTTCCAACCAAAAATGAGAAACTTATATATATATGCACACACTCTTTCACCTCATATACTCTTTACTTTCGTTTCTGTACAGAAATCCCTTTCATTCAGTATCGCAGTCTAGTCCCAAAGGAGTTACAACTAGAGAAGGATTTATTTACGCTAAAATTTAGGACACTGAGATTTACTTGCGCTATTATCGCGTTGCTTCCGTATCGCCTACTAAAACAATACTATCGTGTGATTTGTATCATGTGGGCGTACCCATACGCTCCGTTGCGTAATATACGCTACGTGTAAGCCCTTGCGTCGCGTACGCTTGTCCCGCCCTTTGTTAGGGACACGTGTACACAGGCCAGACACGTCCACAGTAACACAAGTAACACGTTTCTATCAATGCAAATGATTTTTAACTGTAATCATTTACTGAACACCACACAGATTTCCCTTGTATCTTAGGCAAAGCCGTGTGCGTGTTTTACAAATTACTCCCTTACGTATTAATTTTACTTTTAACTACCAATAGCAACAAATCTTTCTCAGCACGTTATCAATGGTAAATGGCAAACAGGAGAGTGAGATGTGAAAATTACACAAATGAAAAATGCAATTCTAAATTAATCTAATAACATACATTGATGTAAGCATGCACATATAGATATTACATCTATGTACTAATCACTATTACATCTATGAGACCCTATTCAGTGCTTCTAATTTGCATATGAATGTGCTTTTTAACTATCTGTGAAGGCGATTTCTTTCACTGCTGGGAGAAAAAACAAACAAAACCCAGTTACACAGGTTCATTTGCATTTCAATGGCCCATCTCACAAGTAGCAGAGTTAAACAGGCTCTTGAAGGGAGAAAAAAAAAAAAACAACAGCTTTGTTTTATTTCTGTGTGTCGTTCAAATATTTATTTTATTATTAACTTTCATTAATCCTCATCTGAACTATTTATAATTGATTTATGATATGGATTAGATAAATGCATTAAAAACTCATTAAATGATGATTTCTTTTTGACAACGGATGGCTGATTATTTCCCGAGTCAACTGAAAATCAGCCATTCAGAATTTTTTTTTTTGACCTTCCCAAAATGGCCGCTGCTCCTCCCCCTTCCACATCCATGAGGGTTACACAAAATGGAGGACAGACCATGCGGCTCCTTTTGTCACAAAGAAAATCACCATGCCAGCCCTAAAGTTATTTTAGGCCTGAGTTAAAAATAAAACTATCAAGCTATGCAGAGCGATTAAAAATACTTTTAAACCTATTTAAACAGACAAGCAATCCAATCTGCGTGTGCAGTTGGCACCGAATAGAAATTAAAACCAGATTTAAAAAGACAATAGCTTAATGTTCTTACCTTCTTCGGTTCCGGATTCCACCAGCACTCCTACAACATAGCGATGCAGACGCTTATCTAGTCAGCACTACCGTATCCCCAACCACCAACACGGATACCAAGGGATACTACCTTCCCCCTTTGCTGACAGATAAAGTCTGCTTGTGTTCGCTAGTGCGGATATGTGGAGGAAGGACGAGGCCCCAATTGATAGTGTCCGTTATCTACCTTTTAACATTAGCTATATACTAATACCGTGTAGCCGTAATGGCCGCTAAACCTCGTGCACGTGCTACGCACTCCGTACGCTATTTGCGCATGAAGACCTCACACGTGGTACGCAAGTAACGTACACACACTGCACTGGGTGTATGGAATACACACAGCGAGCGTACACACAGACAGTACTTTTATAAACTTTAAACACAGAGCCTGATTATACTGTAAGTCTTAGTATTGAGATACTGCAATGATATACCACTTTTTAACCTGGATATTTAAGCAAGCTGTTTGAGTGATTGAGATACTCAGAAACCCTTTGTACTAGCTAGAGAAACACAGACACCTTGCTGAGGTTCCAACACCTTTACTAACGAGATTTAGCTATGTGAAAAGGGAAAAATACAGTTTACAGCTTATACACTACAGCACTAACATGAAACACCTAAGCAGGATAACTAGACATAAATATACAATAGCGTCTTAATCCTAAACAATAACAGAGAGAGAGAGAGAGAGAGTTTGGCAAATACAAACAGAGAATAAGTTGCTTACAGAGAACTTACACACTGGGGAATGATCGCTGCGCAGTCCTGGTCACCAGCTCTGAAGTTAGTCAGTGATGAAAACCTTTTGTGGAGAGTAGACTGAGCTGGTCCAGCCTTGCTGTTTCTTATATACACAACATACAGTACACTACAAAGGGCCCTACAATCTCATTGTTCATTGGACACAGGAATCTGTCTTCACATTATAACAAAAGGTCATAGGTTTGTTTGAACAGGTGGGCTGTGACTATTCCAGACTGCTCAGGTGGGAGGGAATCTCAGGTTTCCCCCCACATGTGTAATAAAACAGCAAATACTTTTAAAGTCCATAAACTACTTTTATATATAACTATACGCTGGAGCGACCGATCTCTTCCTAACCAACACCAGAATGTTTCTAATAAAATACTCTTCGGTTAGGTACTAAACACCACTGTTCAGACCCTGTCTGACCCTTCGTATCATGCAAAGAGGAATTCCTTTGTTCATGAACCAGTTACACTAAACATACTTACAGATATTATTAAAGGGACCATAACCTATAAAATATACTATTTGGATTAACTATGTAACGATCGAGTCGCCCGCCAGACGCACACAAACTCTACCGTAAATGCACATACCACGCGCCTGAGCGCACGACCGTGGAGGCGCCGCCACGCAACTGGGAATATGCGCACGCACGCGAGAGAATGTGCACGTGCAGCGGGCAAGCGCATGGGGTTAGTACAAGGCATCATAGGTCGCTATATTTTTCGACTTTGACAATATATATATATTTATATATATATATATATATATGTGTGTGTTTCTGTGTTTGTTTATATATATTGATGTATCTTAACATACTGTATATTAGTATGCAATAGTATAATGATTATATATTATGACTATGGGGGTCATTCTGAGTTGATCGCTAGCTGCCGTTGTTCGCAACGCAGCGATCAGGCTAAAAATCGGCATTTCTGTGCATGCGTATGGGGTGCAATGTGCACGCGCGAAGTACTTTCACAAAAGCCGATGCAGTTTCACACAAGCTCTAGCGACGCTTTTCAGTCGCACTGCTGGCCACAGAGTGATTGACAGGAAGTGGGTGTTTCTGGGAGGTAACTGACCGTTTTCGGGGAGTGTATGTAAAAACGCAGGCATGTCAGATACAAACGCAGGCGTGCCTGGGGAAACGCAGGCATGGCTGGCCGAACGCAGGGCGTGTTCGTGATGTCAAAACAGGAACTAAATAGTCTGAAGTGTTCGCAAGCTAGGAGTAGGTCTGGAGCTACTCTGAAACTACACAATCTTTTTTTGCAGCAGCGCTGCGATCCTTTCGTTCGCACTTCTGCTACGATACACTCCCAGAGGGCGGCGGCTTAGCGTTTGCACGGCTGCTAAAAGCAGCTAGCGAGTGAACAACTCGGAATGAGGGCCTGTGTGCCTAATTCAAAGATGGACGTACTATTGATGTTTTATGGTGGTCGCAGAGAGGATTTATTCACAGTGATTGACCGGTACTCAGCATTTGGGAAAGGTAATGGGGAAGTGGCAGCAAAAATGCAGGCTTGTTACGACCGTTTTTGGTGCGTTACTGCTTGCGACTGTGATTCCAGACGCTGTAAAACTGGCTCCAGCATCTTTCTTCCAGCCACCATACTGCACGACTGAAGGATTACTTAGAAGGTCAATGTTTGACCGTTGTGCGCCCGGTGGTTGCGTCTTTGTACGTGGCAGGAGGCACCGATTACACTACATTTTCAAACATTCTCTGCACCTGGCATGTGAATATGTGTTTTCATCTAATTTAGGGATGCTGAATTCAGTGAAAAAATCTGATTTTCTGTACCGCGTCACATTTCTTACAGACACAGATAACAAAAGTAGTCATTTGAAAAGAGTAAGATAAGTGAAAATTTCAATGAATCTCTATAAAATTTAAATATTCTCAACGTATTAATTTAGTAAATACTAATAAAACTACAGAGACACTTAAAAGTGACAGAAACTAAACTTCAGAAACAACTATCCAAATGAAGTAATTAGTAATGTAATTGTTAATAAAAGATAAAAAGTAAAGGGGTCTATTTACTAAGCCTTGGACGGATATAAAGTGGAGAGAGATAAGGTATAAGCCAATCAGCTCCTAACCTGCCATGTTACAGGCTGGGTTTCAAAAATAGATTGTATACCAGCGCTGTTGCTTATATTATTTCATCAAATACAATTTAAAAATATATAGACGGATAGGATCATAAAATATAACAGTAAAAAATGCTCCAGCAACACTGTCCCTCTAGTATTATTACCACCACTGATACTAATGCACTAGCAGCAGGACTTTCTAAATCTCGTAGTAATTTCTCAGCCAGTTAATGCAATCGGATGTTACCCACATGAGGATTATTCACGGCAATCCCTTGGCAGATGTGAACACTTTGCCGAGCGTTAAGGGTTCCACTTTTAAATCCTGTAGGTATCCATAAGTCTTTTCAATGGGTGTGAACTGGCTCCTCCCTCTATGCCCCTCCTCCAGACCTCAGTTATAGGAACTGTGCCCAGGGAGATTGACATTTCGAGGAAAGGATTTACTTTTAATACTAGTGATGAGATACATACCAGCTCACACCTCAACCATGCCGCACAACATGGCATTCAACATAACACACGCCAACAGGCATGAACCAATTACAGCAACATGCTGAAACTAATATAACACAACGTGTAACTCTAACGAACTAAACTGCAGGTAAAGTATGCACTGGGACGGGCGCCCAGCATCCTCTACTGACTAGGAGAAAATAAGATTTTACTCACCGGTAAATCTATTTCTCGTAGTCCGTAGTGGATGCTGGGGACTCCGTAAGGACCATGGGGAATAGCGGCTCCGCAGGAGACTGGGCACAGCTAAGAAAGATTTAGGACTACCTGGTGTGCACTGGCTCCTCCCACTATGACCCTCCTCCAGACCTCAGTTAGGATACTGTGCCCGGAAGAGCTGACACAATAAGGAAGGATTTTGAATCCCGGGTAAGACTCATACCAGCCACACCAATCACACCGTATAACTCGTGATATGATACCCAGTTAACAGTATGAACATAACAGAGCCTCTCAACAGATGGCTCAACAATAACCCTTTTAGTTAATGATAACTATATACAAGTATTGCAGACAGTCCGCACTTGGGACGGGCGCCCAGCATCCACTACGGACTACGAGAAATAGATTTACCGGTGAGTAAAATCTTATTTTCTCTGACGTCCTAGTGGATGCTGGGGACTCCGTAAGGACCATGGGGATTATACCAAAGCTCCCAAACGGGCGGGAGAGTGCGGATGACTCTGCAGCACCGAATGAGAGAACTCAAGGTCCTCCTCAGCCAGGGTATCAAATTTGTAGAATATTGCAAACGTGTTTGCCCCTGACCAAGTAGCAGCTCGGCAAAGTTGTAAAGCCGAGACCCCTCGGGCAGCCGCCCAAGAAGAGCCCACCTTCCTCGTGGAATGGGCTTTTACAGATTTAGGGTGCGGCAGTCCAGCCGCAGAATGTGCAAGTTGAATCGTGCTACAGATCCAGCGAGCAATCGTCTGCTTAGAAGCAGGAGCACCCAGCTTGTTGGGTGCATACAGGATAAATAGCGAGTCAGTCTTCCTGACTCCAGCTGTCCTGGAAACATATACTTTTCAGGGCCCTGACTATGTCCAGTAACTTGGAATCCTCCAAGTCCCAAGTAGCCGCAGGCACCACAATAGGTTGGTTCACATGAAAAACTGATACCACCTTAGGAAGGAATTGGGAACGAGTCCTCAATTTCGCCTTTCCCATATAAAATACAGATAAGGGCTTTTGTCAATTCTGATACACGCCTGGCCGACGCCAAGGCCCACAGAATGACCACTTTCCACGTGAGGTATTATAGCTCCACGGATTTAAGTGGCTCAACCTAATGCGACTTCAGGAAATCCAACACCACGTTGAGATCCCACGGTGCCACTGGAGGCACAAACGGGGGGGCTGACTATGCAGCCCTCCCTTAACAAAAGTCTGAACTTCAGGCAGTGAAGCCAGTTTCATTTTGGAAGAAAATCGATAGAGCCGAAATCTGGACCTTAATGGAACCCAATTGTAGGCCCATAGTCACCTCTGACTGTAGGAAGTGCAGAAATCGACCTAGCTGAAATTTCTCCTTTGGGGCCTTCCTGGCCTCACAGTACGCAACATATTTCCGCCATATGCGGTGATAATGGTTTGCGGTTACTTCTTTCCTAGCTTTAAATAGCGTAGGGGTAACTTCCTCCGGAATTCCCTTTTCCTTCAGGATCCGGCGTTCAACCGCCATGCCGTCCAACGCAGACGCGGTACGTCTTGGAACAGACAGGCCCCCTGCTGCAGCAGGTCCTGTCTGAGCGGCAGAGGCCATGGGTCCTCTGAGATCATTTCTTGGAGTTCTGGTTACCAAGCTCTTCTTGGCCCACCCGGAACAATGAGTATAGTTCTTACTCCTCTCCTTCTTATTATTCTCATTACCCTGGGTAAGAGAGGCAGAGAAGGGAACACATACACCGACTGGTACACCCACGGTGTTACCAGAGCGTCCACAGCTATCGCCTGAGGGTCCTTGACCTGGCGCAATCTCTTTGTAACTTTTAGTTGAGGCGGGACGCCATCATGTCCACCTGTGGCCTTTCCCAACGGTGTACAATCATTTGGAAGACTTCTGGATGAAGTCCCCACTCTCCCAGGTGGAGTTCGTGTCTTCTGAGAAAGTCTGCTTCTCAGTTGTCCACTCCGGGAATGAACACTGCTGACAGTGCTAACACATGATTTTCCGCCCATCGGAGAATCCTTGTGGCTTCTGCCATCGCCATCCTGCTTCTTGTGCCGCCCTGTCGTTTACATGAGCGACCGCCGTGATGTTGTCTGACTGGATCAGCACCGGCCGGTGTTGAAGCAGGGGTCTAGCCTGACTTAGGGCATTGTAAATGGCCCTTAGTTCCAGAATATTTATGTGTAGGGAAGTCTCCTGACTTTTCCATAGCCTTGGAAGTTTCTTCCCTGTGTGACTGCCCCCCAGCCTCGAAGGCTGGCATCCGTGGTCACCAGGACCCAGTCCTGTATGCCGAATCTGCGGCCCCCTAGAAGATGAGCACTCTGCAGCCACCACAACAGCGACACCCTGGCCCTTGGAGACAGGGTTATCCGCCGATGCATCTGAAGATGTGACCCGGACCACATGTGCAACAGATCCCACTGGAAAATCCTTGTATGGGACCTGGCGAATGGAATTTCTTCGTAAGAAGCTACCATCCTTCCCAGGGCTCGCGTGCATTGATGCACCGACACCTGTATACGTATTAGGAGGTCTCTGTCTAGAGACGACAACTCCTTGGACTTCTCCGGGAGAAACCCTTTTTATCCTGTTCTGTGTCCAGAACCATACTCAGGAACAGTAGACGCGTTGTAGGAACCAGCTGCGACTTTGGATATTCAGAATCCAGCCGTGCTGTTGTAGCACTTCCCGAGATAGTGCTACTCCGCCGAACAACTGCTCCCTGGACCTCGCCTTTATAAGGAGATTGTCCAAGTATGGGATAATTATTTCGGCCATTACCTTGGTAAATACCTCGGTGCCGGGGACAGACCAACGGCAACGTCTGGAATTGGTAATGACAATCCTGTACCACAATTTTGAGGTACTCCTGGTGAAGAGGGTAAATAGGGACATGCAGGTAAGCATCCTTGATGTCCAGTGATACCAT
The DNA here is from genome assembly GCF_028390025.1 of Pseudophryne corroboree. Classification (NCBI taxonomy): domain Eukaryota; kingdom Metazoa; phylum Chordata; class Amphibia; order Anura; family Myobatrachidae; genus Pseudophryne; species Pseudophryne corroboree. The sequence continues at coordinate 72,879,301 of NC_086452.1, forward strand.
GAAATTCTCCAGGCTTGCAATAATCGCCCTGAGCGATTCCATTTCGAACTTGAACCTTCGTATATAAGTGTTCAAGGCTTTCAATTTTAGAATGGGTCTCACCGAACCGTCTGGTTTCGGTACCACAACATTTTGGAATAGTAACCCCAGCCTTCAGGGACGGATTGGGAACAAAAAGCGGCCCTGTAAAAATTTGTACTAGTGGCCCCACACGGGCAGCACCAGAGGTGTAAGGTCTAGCCATGGGCCATGGCAGCAGCACCCTCCCCCCAAGACTTTCCAGATAGTGGGCATGTCTAGCATCAAGGGGGAAGTTAAAAAGAAATAAAATTAAATATTATGAGCACATTATATGATACACCTTCACAATTTAGGAAACTATATAATTCTTTAGAAAGATATTTTTTTTTGCTTATTACACCAACCGTATCCCAATCACTATTCACTCAATCTTATATGTCAGCCAAGCAGGCAGACAGAGCATACACTAGATCATCTGCAATCACAGGCTAAGTGGCAAAGTCATTTTCATATATGCAAATTATTTTGCATCTTATTCATTATGTCTATAACAAGGACCACATGTCCTCAAACAAAACAGGCCCAGCGGGTGCGTCGGCCCACCGGGAATCTTCCCTGTGAACCCTATGGCCAATCCACCTCTGCCAGCCTTGTTGAAGGAGGGGTACCTTGATTTCACCTGCTGGAGGTGCAGCTTGTGAATTGCCGCCAGTACTACCTTTCTCCGAGGGCAGCAGGCAAGGCTGAGGTGAGGTAACGGCGAGGGGGAGTCGCCTCGAACTCCAGCCTGTATCCCTGTGATACTATTTGCAGAACCTAGGGATCCACCTGTGGGCAAACCCACTGGTCCCTGAAGTTCCCGAGACGCACCCCTACCGCACCTGTCTCCACCTGTGGAGCCCCAACGTCAAGCGGTGGACTCAGAGGAAACGGGGGAAGATTTTTGATCCTGGGAACAGGCTGCTGGTGCAGCTTTTTCCTTCTTCCCTTGTCTCTGTGCAGAAAGGAAGCGCCTTTGACCCGCTTGCTTTTCTGAAGCCGAAAGGACTGTACCTGAAAATACGGTGCTTTCTTAGGCTGTGAGGAAACCTGAGGTAAAAAAATTTTTTTTCTTCCCAGCTGTTGCTGTGGATACGAGGTCCCAGAGACCATCCCCAAACAATTCCTCACCCTTATAAGGCAGAATCTCCATGTGCCTTTTATAGGCAGCATCACCTGTCCACTGCCGGGTTTCTAATACCCTCCTGGCAGAATGGACATTGCATTTATTCTGGATGCCAGCCGGCAAATATCCCTCTGTGCATCCTTTATATATAAGACGACGTCTTTAATATGCTCTATGTTAGCAAACTATTATCCCTGTCTTAGAGTATTAATATTATCTGACAGGGTATCAGACCACGCTGCAGCAGCACTATTTATACTGAGGCAATTGCAGGTCTCAGTATATAACCTGAGTGTGTATATACAGACTTCAGGATAGCCTCCTGTTTTTTATCAGCAGGCTCCTTCAAGGTGGCCGTATCCTAAGACGGCAGTGCCACCTTTTTTGACAAACGTGTGAGCGCCTTATCCACCCTAAGGGATATCTCCCAACGTGACCTATCCTCTGGCGGGAAAGGGTACGCCATCAGTAACTTTTTAGAAATTACCAGTTTCTTATTGGGGGAACCCACGCTACTTTACACACTTCATTCATTCATCTGATGGGGGAACAAAACACTGGCTGCTTTTTCTCCCCAAAAATAAAACCCCTTTTATGTGGTACTTGGGTTCATGTCAGAAATGCGTAACACATTTTTAATTGCCGAGATCATGTAACGGATGTTCCTAGTGGATTGTGTATATGTCTCAACCTCGTCGACACTGGAGTCAGACTCCGTGTCGACATCTGTGTCTGCCATCTGAGGTAATGGGCGCTTTTTTGAGCCCCTGATGGCCTTTGAGACGCCTGGGCAGGCGCGGGCTGAGAAGCCGGCTGTCCCACAGCTGTTTTACGTCATCCAGCCTTGTAAGGAGTTGACATTGTCGGTTAATACCTTCCACCTATCCATCCACTCTGGTGTCGGCCCCACAGGGGACGACATCCCATTTATCGGCCTCTGCTCCACCTGCACGTAACCTTCCTCATCCCACATGTCGACACAGCCGTACCGACACACAGCACACACACAGGGAATGCTCTGACTGAGGACAGGACCCCACAAAGTCCTTTGGGGAGACAGAGAGAGAGTATGCCAGCACACACCAGAGCGCTATATAATGCAGGGTTTAACACTATAACTGAGTGATTTTTCCCCCAATAGCTGCTTGTATAAACAATATTGCGCCTAAATTTAGTGCCCCCCCTCTCTTTTTAACCCTTTGAGCCTGAAAACTACAGGGGAGAGCCTGGGGACCTGTCTTCCAGCTGCACTGTGAAGAGAAAATGACGCCAGTGTGCTGAGGGAGATAGCTCCGCCCCTTTTTCGCTGACTTTTCTCCCGCTTTTTTATGGATTCTGGCAGGGGTATTCATCACATATATAGCCTCTGGGGCTATATATTGTGATATATTTGCCAGCCAAGGTGTTTTTTAGAGATGAGCTGGTTCGGTTCCTCGGAATCCGAACCCGCCCGAACTTCATGTTTTTTTACACGGGTCCGAGCGACTCGGATCTTCCCGCCTTGCTCGGTTAACCCGAGCGCGCCCGAACGTCATCATCCCGCTGTCGGATTCTCGCGAGGCTCGGATTCTATCGCGAGACTCGGATTCTATATAAGGAGCCGCGCGTCGCCGCCATTTTCACACGTGCATTGAGATTCATAGGGAGAGGACGTGGCTGGCGTCCTCTCCGTTTATAGAGAAGAGAGTGAGACAGTAGAGAGAGACACAGTAGTAATTTTGGGGAGCATTAGGAGGAGTACTAGACTAGTTACTTGCTGAAGTGATAGATAGTGTGACTGTATTATCTGACTTGTGGGGGAGACACTGACAGTGGGGAGCAGTTAGAGTCTGAGAGCAGGACTCAGGAGTACATATAACGTACAGTGCACACTTTTGCTGCCAGAGTGCCACACTGCCATTGTGACCACACTGACCACCAGTATAATATATATTGTGATTGTCTGCTTAGGAGTGCTACTTGCAAGTTGCTGATAGTGTGACCAGTGACCTGACCACCAGTTTAAAAATCACCACCAGTTTAATATATATATATATATATATAAATATATATAATTGTATATAATATATATATAATATTGTATACCACCTACCCGTGGTTTTTTTTTTTTCTTTCTTCTTTATACATACTACTATAGTAGCTTACTGTAGCAGTCTGCGGTGCTGCTGAGCTGACATTGTCCAGCAGGTCCGTCATCAGTCATTACATAATAAATATATCTACCTGTCCGGCTGCAGTACTAGTGTGATATAATATATATTGATTTCATCTCATTATCATCCAGTCTATATTAGCAGCAGACACAGTACGGTAGTCCACGGCTGTAGCTACCTCTGTGTCGGCAGTCGCTCGTCCATCCATAATTGTATACCACCTACCCGTGGTTTTTTTTTTCTTTCTTCTTTATACATACTACTATAGTAGCTTATTGTAGCAGTCTGCGGTGCTGCTGAGCTGACAGTGTCCAGCAGGTCCGTCATCAGTCATTACATAATAAATATATCTACCTGTCCGGCTGCAGTACTAGTGTGATATAATATATATTGATTTCATCTCCTTATCATCCAGTCTATATTAGCAGCAGACACAGTACGGTAGTCCACGGCTGTAGCTACCTCTGTGTCGGCAGTCGCTCGTCCATCCATAATTGTATACCACCTACCCGTGTTTTTTTTTTTTCTTTCTTCTTTATACATACTACTATAGTAGCTTACTGTAGCAGTCTGCGGTGCTGCTGAGCTGACAGTGTCCAGCAGGTCCGTCATCAGTCATTACATAATAAATATATCTACCTGTCCGGCTGCAGTACTAGTGTGATATAATATATATTGATTTCATCTCATTATCATCCAGTCTATATTAGCAGCAGACACAGTACGGTAGTCCACGGCTGTAGCTACCTCTGTGTCGGCAGTCGCTCGTCCATCCATAATTGTATACCACCTACCCGTGGTTTTTTTTTTCTTTCTTCTTTATACATACTACTATAGTAGCTTACTGTAGCAGTCTGCGGTGCTGCTGAGCTGACAGTGTCCAGCAGGTCCGTCATCAGTCATTACATAATAAATATATCTACCTGTCCGGCTGCAGTACTAGTGTGATATAATATATATTGATTTCATCTCATTATCATCCAGTCTATATTAGCAGCAGACACAGTACGGTAGTCCACGGCTGTAGCTACCTCTGTGTCGGCAGTCGCTCGTCCATCCATAATTGTATACCACCTACCTGTGGTTTTTTTTTTTTCTTTCTTCTTTATACATACTACTATAGTAGCTTACTGTAGCAGTCTGCGGTGCTGCTGAGCTGACAGTGTCCAGCAGGTCCGTCATCAGTCATTACATAATAAATATATCTACCTGTCCGGCTGCAGTACTAGTGTGATATAATATATATTGATTTCATCTCATTATCATCCAGTCTATATTAGCAGCAGACACATTACAGTAGTCCACGGCTGTAGCTACCTCTGTGTCGGCAGTCGCTCGTCCATCCATAATTGTATACCACCTACCCGTGGTTTTTTTTTTCTTTCTTCTTTATACATACTACTATAGTAGCTTACTGTAGCAGTCTGCGGTGCTGCTGAGCTGACAGTGTCCAGCAGGTCCGTCATCAGTCATTACATAATAAATATATCTACCTGTCCGGCTGCAGTACTAGTGTGATATAATATATATTGATTTCATCTCATTATCATCCAGTCTATATTAGCAGCAGACACAGTACGGTAGTCCACGGCTGTAGCTACCTCTGTGTCGGCAGTCGCTCGTCCATCCATAATTGTATACCACCTACCCGTGGTTTTTTTTTTTCTTTCTTCTTTATACATACTACTATAGTAGCTTACTGTAGCAGTCTGCGGTGCTGCTGAGCTGACAGTGTCCAGCAGGTCCGTCATCAGTCATTACATAATAAATATATCTACCTGTCCGGCTGCAGTACTAGTGTGATATAATATATATTGATTTCATCTCATTATCATCCAGTCTATATTAGCAGCAGACACAGTACGGTAGTCCACGGCTGTAGCTACCTCTGTGTCGGCAGTCGCTCGTCCATCCATAATTGTATACCACCTACCCGTGGTTTTTTTTTTCTTTCTTCTTTATACATACTACTATAGTAGCTTACTGTAGCAGTCTGCGGTGCTGCTGAGCTGACAGTGTCCAGCAGGTCCGTCATCAGTCATTACATAATAAATATATCTACCTGTTCGGCTGCAGTACTAGTGTGATATAATATATATTGATTTCATCTCATTATCATCCAGTCTATATTAGCAGCAGACACAGTACGGTAGTCCACGGCTGTAGCTACCTCTGTGTCGGCAGTCGCTCGTCCATCCATAATTGTATACCACCTACCCGTGGTTTTTTTTTTCTTTCTTCTTTATACATACTACTATAGTAGCTTACTGTAGCAGTCTGCGGTGCTGCTGAGCTGACAGTGTCCAGCAGGTCCGTCATCAGTCATTACATAATAAATATATCTACCTGTCCGGCTGCAGTACTAGTGTGATATAATATATATTGATTTCATCTCATTATCATCCAGTCTATATTAGCAGCAGACACAGTACGGTAGTCCACGGCTGTAGCTACCTCTGTGTCGGCAGTCGCTCGTCCATCCATAATTGTATACCACCTACCCGTGGTTTTTTCTTTTCTTTCTTCTTTATACATACTACTATAGTAGCTTACTGTAGCAGTCTGCGGTGCTGCTGAGCTGACAGTGTCCTGCAGGTCCGTCATCAGTCATTACATAATAAATATATCTACCTGTCCGGCTGCAGTACTAGTGTGATATAATATATATTGATTTCATCTCATTATCATCCAGTCTATATTAGCAGCAGACACAGTACGGTAGTCCACGGCTGTAGCTACCTCTGTGTCGGCTGTCGCTCGTCCATCCATAATTGTATACCACCTACCCGTGGTTTTTTTTTTCTTTCTTCTTTATACATACTACTATAGTAGCTTACTGTAGCAGTCTGCGGTGCTGCTGAGCTGACAGTGTCCAGCAGGTCCGTCATCAGTCATTACATAATAAATATATCTACCTGTCCGGCTGCAGTACTAGTGTGATATAATATATATTGATTTCATCTCATTATCATCCAGTCTATATTAGCAGCAGACACAGTACGGTAGTCCACGGCTGTAGCTACCTCTGTGTCGGCAGTCGCTCGTCCATCCATAATTGTATACCACCTACCCGTGGTTTTTTTTTTTCTTTCTTCTTTATACATACTACTATAGTAGCTTACTGTAGCAGTCTGCGGTGCTGCTGAGCTGACAGTGTCCAGCAGGTCCGTCATCAGTCATTACATAATAAATATTGATACCTGTCCGGCTGCAGTACTAGTGATATTATATATATATATATATTAATTTCATCTCATTATCATCCAGTCTATATTAGCAGCAGACACAGTACGGTAGTCCACGGCTGTAGCTACCTCTGTGTCGGCAGTCGCTGGTCCATTCATAATTGTATACCACCTACCCGTGGTTTTTTTTTCTCTTTCTTCTTGATACATACTACTATAGTAGCTTACTGTAGCAGTCTGCGGTGCTGCTGAGCTGACAGTGTCCAGCAGGTCCGTCATCAGTCATTACATAATAAATATATATACCTGTCCGGCTGCAGTACTAGTGATATTATATATATATATATATATATATTAATTTCATCTCATTATCATCCAGTCTATATTAGTAGCAGACACAGTACGGTAGTCCACGGCTGTAGCTACCTCTGTGTCGGCAGTCGCTGGTCCATCCATAAGTATACTAGTATCCATCCATCTCCATTGTTTACCTGAGGTGCCTTTTAGTTGTGCCTATTAAAATATGGAGAACAAAAATGTTGAGGTTCCAAAATTAGGGAAAGATCAAGATCCACTTCCACCTCGTGCTGAAGCTGCTGCCACTAGTCATGGCCGAGAAGATGAAATGCCAGCAACGTCGTCTGCCAAGGCCGATGCCCAATGTCATAGTACAGAGCATGTAAAATCCAAAACACCAAATATCAGTAAAAAAAGGACTCCAAAATCTAAAATAAAATTGTCGGAGGAGAAGCGTAAACTTGCCAATATGCCATTTACCACACGAAGTGGCAAGGAACGGCTGAGGCCCTGGCCTATGTTCATGGCTAGTGGTTCAGCTTCACATGAGGATGGAAGCACTCAGCCTCTCGCTAGAAAAATGAAAAGACTCAAGCTGGCAAAAGCACCGCAAAGAACTGTGCGTTCTTCCAAATCCCAAATCCACAAGGAGAGTCCAATTGTGTCGGTTGCGATGCCTGACCTTCCCAACACTGAACGTGAAGAGCATGCGCCTTCCACCATTTGCACGCCCCCTGCAAGTGCTGGAAGGAGCACCCGCAGTCCAGTTCCTGATAGTCAGATTGAAGATGTCAGTGTTGAAGTACACCAGGATGAGGAGGATATGGGTGTTGCTGGCGCTGGGGAGGAAATTGACAAGGAGGATTCTGATGGTGAGGTGGTTTGTTTAAGTCAGGCACCCGGGGAGACACCTGTTGTCCGTGGGAGGAATAGGGCCGTTGACATGCCTGGTGAAAATACCAAAAAAATCAGCTCTTCGGTGTGGAAGTATTTCACCAGAAATGCGGACAACATTTGTCAAGCCGTGTGTTGCCTTTGTCAAGCTGTAATAAGTAGGGGTAAGGATGTTAACCACCTCGGAACATACTCCCTTATACGTCACCTGCAGCGCATTCATAATAAGTCAGTGACAAGTTCAAAAACTTTGGGCGACAGCGGAAGCAGTCCACTGACCAGTAAATCCCTTCCTCTTGTAACCAAGCTCACGCAAACCACCCCACCAACTCCCTCAGTGTCAATTTCCTCCTTCCCCAGGAATGCCAATAGTCCTGCAGGCCATGTCACTGGCAATTCTGACGAGTCCTCTCCTGCCTGGGATTCCTCCGATGCATCCTTGCGTGTAACGCCTACTGCTGCTGGCGCTGCTGTTGTTGCTGCTGGGAGTCGATGGTCATCCCAGAGGGGAAGTCGTAAGCCCACTTAAACTACTTCCACCAAGCAATTGACTGTCCAACAGTCCTTTGCGAGGAAGATGAAATATCACAGCAGTCATCCTGTTGCAAAGCGGATAACTGAGGCCTTGACAACTATGTTGGTGTTAGACGTGCGTCCGGTATCCGCCGTTAGTTCACAGGGAACTAGACAATTTCTTTAGGTAGTGTGCCCCCGTTACCAAATACCATCTAGGTTCCACTTCTCTAGGCAGGCGATACCGAGAATGTATACGGACGTCAGAAAAAGACTCACCAGTGTCCTAAAAAATGCAGTTGTACCCAATGTCCACTTAACCACGGACATGTGGACAAGTGGAGCAGGGCAGGGTCAGGACTATATGACTGTGACAGCCCACTGGGTAGATGTATGGACTCCCGCCGCAAGAACAGCAGCGGCGGCACCAGTAGCAGCATCTCGCAAACGCCAACTCTTTCCTAGGCAGGCTACGCTTTGTATCACCGGTTTCCAGAATACGCACACAGCTGAAAACCTCTTACGGCAACTGAGGAAGATCATCGCGGAATGGCTTACCCCAATTGGACTCTGCTGTGGATTTGTGGCATCGGACAACGCCAGCAATATTGTGTGTGCATTAAATATGGGCAAATTCCAGCACGTCCCATGTTTTGCACATACCTTGAATTTGGTGGTGCAGAATTTTTAAAAAAACGACAGGGGCGTGCAAGAGATGCTGTCGGTGGCCAGAAGAATTGCGGGACACTTTCGGCGTACAGGCACCACGTACAGAAGACTGGAGCACCACCAAAAACGCCTGAACCTGCCCTGCCATCATCTGAAGCAAGAAGTGGTAACGAGGTGGAATTCAACCCTATATATGCTTCAGAGGTTGGAGGAGCAGCAAAAGGCCATTCAAGCCTATACAATTGAGCACGATATAGGAGGTGGAATGTACCTGTCTCAAGCGCAGTGGAGAATGATTTCAACGTTGTGCAAGGTTCTGCAACCTTTTGAACTTGCCACACGTGAAGTCAGTTCAGACACTGCCAGCCTGAGTCAGGTCATTCCCCTCATCAGGCTTTTGCAGAAGAAGCTGGAGGCATTGAAGGAGGAGCTAAAAGGGAGCGATTCCGCTAGGCATGTGGGACTTGTGGATGGAGCCCTTAATTCGCTTAACAAGGATTCACGGGTGGTCAATCTGTTGAAATCAGAGCACTACATTTTGGCCACCGTGCTCGATCCTAGATTTAAAACCTACCTTGGATCTCTCTTTCCGGCAGACACAAGTCTGCTGGGGTTCAAAGACCTGCTGGTGAGAAAATTGTCAAGTCAAGCGGAACGCGACCTGTCAACATCTCCTCCTTCACATTCTCCCGCAACTGGGGGTGCGAGGAAAAGGCTCAGAATTCCGAGCCCACCCGCTGGCGGTGATGCAGGGCAGTCTGGAGCGACTGCTGATGCTGACATCTGGTCCGGACTGAAGGACCTGACAACGATTACGGACATGTCGTCTACTGTCACTGCATATGATTCTCTCCCCATTGAAAGAATGGTGGAGGATTATATGAGTGACCGCATCCAAGTAGGCACGTCAGACAGTCCGTACTTATACTGGCAGGAAAAAGAGGCAATTTGGAGGCCCTTGCACAAACTGGCTTTATTCTACCTAAGTTGCCCTCCCACAAGTGTGTACTCCGAAAGAGTGTTTAGTGCCGCCGCTCACCTTGTCAGCAATCGGCGTACGAGGTTACTTCCAGAAAATGTGGAGAAGATGATGTTCATTAAAATGAATTATAATCAATTCCTCCGTGGAGACATTGACCAGCAGCAATTGCCTCCACAAAGTACACAGGGAGCTGAGATGGTGGATTCCAGTGGGGACGAATTGATAATCTGTGAGGAGCAGGATGTACACGGTGATATATTGGAGGATGATGATGAGGTGGACATCTTGCCTCTGTAGAGCCAGTTTGTGCAAGGAGAGATTAATTGCTTCTTTTTCGGTGGGGGTCCAAACCAACCCGTCATTTCAGTCACAGTCGTGTGGCAGACCCTGTCACTGAAATGATGGGTTGGTTAAAGTGTGCATGTCCTGTTTATACAACATAAGGGTGGGTGGGAGGGCCCAAGGACAATTCCATCTTGCACCTATTTTTTCTTTCATTTTTTTTTGCGTCATGTGCTGTTTGGGGAGTGTTTTTTGGAAGGGCCATCCTGCGTGACACTGCAGTGCCACTCCTAGATGGGCCAGGTGTTTGTGTCGGCCACTAGGGTCGCTTATCTTACTCACACAGCTACCTCATTGCGCCTCTTTTTTTCTTTGCGTCATGTGCTGTTTGGGGAGTGTTTTTTGGAAGGGCCATCCTGCGTGACACTGCAGTGCCACTCCTAGATGGGCCAGGTGTTTGTGTCGGCCACTAGGGTCGCTTATCTTACTCACACAGCTACCTCATTGCGCCTCTTTTTTTCTTCTTTGCGTCATGTGCTGTTTGGGGAGTGTTTTTTGGAAGGGCCATCCTGCGTGACACTGCAGTGCCACTCCTAGATGGGCCAGGTGTTTGTGTCGGCCACTAGGGTCGCTTATCGTACTCACACAGCTACCTCATTGCGCCTCTTTTTTTCTTCTTTGCGTCATGTGCTGTTTGGGGAGTGTTTTTTGGAAGGGCCATCCTGCGTGACACTGCAGTGCCACTCCTAGATGGGCCAGGTGTTTGTGTCGGCCACTAGGGTCGCTTATCTTACTCACACAGCTACCTCATTGCGCCTCTTTTTTTCTTCTTTGCGTCATGTGCTGTTTGGGGAGTGTTTTTTGGAAGGGCCATCCTGCGTGACACTGCAGTGCCACTCCTAGATGGGCCAGGTGTTTGTGTCGGCCACTAGGGTCGCTTATCTTACTCACACAGCTACCTCATTGCGCCTCTTTTTTTCTTCTTTGCGTCATGTGCTGTTTGGGGAGTGTTTTTTGGAAGGGCCATCCTGCGTGACACTGCAGTGCCACTCCTAGATGGGCCAGGTGTTTGTGTCGGCCACTAGGGTTGCTTAGCTTACTCACACAGCTACCTCATTGCGCCTCTTTTTTTCTTCTTTGCGTCATGTGCTGTTTGGGGAGTGTTTTTTGGAAGGGCCATCCTGCGTGACACTGCAGTGCCACTCCTAGATGGGCCAGGTGTTTGTGTCGGCCACTAGGGTCGCTTAGCTTAGTCATCCAGCGACCTCGGTGCAAATTTTAGGACTAAAAATAATATTGTGAGGTGTGAGGTGTTCAGAATAGACTGAAAATGAGTGGAAATTATGGTTTTTGAGGTTAATAATACTTTGGGATCAAAATGACCCCCAAATTCTATGATTTAAGCTGTTTTTTAGTGTTTTTTGAAAAAAACACCCGAATCCAAAACACACCCGAATCCGACAAAAAAAATTCGGTGAGGTTTTGCCAAAACGCGGTCGAACCCAAAACACGGCCGCGGAACCGAACCCAAAACCAAAACACAAAACCCGAAAAATTTCAAGTGCACATCTCTAGTGTTTTTATTGCTGCTCAGGGCGCCCCCCCCCCCCCAGCGCCCTGCACCCTCAGTGACCGGAGTGTGAAGTGTGTATGAGGAGCAATGGCGCACAGCTGCAGTGCTGTGCGCTACCTTGGTGAAGACTGATGTCTTCTGCCGCCGATTTTCCGGACTCTTCTTGCTTCTGGCTCTGTAATGGGGCCGACGGCGCGGCTCTGGGACCGAACATCAATGGCCGGTTCCATGCGGTCGATCCCTCTGGAGCTAATGGTGTCCAGTAGCCTAAGAAGCCCAAGCTACCACCAGTTAGGTAGGTTCGCTTCTTCTCCCCTTAGTCCCTCGCTGCAGTGAGTCTGTTGCCAGCAGATCTCACTGTAAAATAAAAAACCTAAAATATACTTTCTCTCTAGGAGCTCAGGAGAGCCCCTAGTGTGCATCCAGCTCAGCCGGGCACAGGATTCTAACTGAGGTCTGGAGGAGGGTCATAGTGGGAGGAGCCAGTGCACACCAGGTAGTCCTAAATCTTTCTTAGCTGTGCCCAGTCTCCTGCGGAGCCGCTATTCCCCATGGTCCTTACGGAGTCCCCAGCATCCACTAGGACGTTAGAGAAAAGGATTTACCGGTAGGTATTAAAATCCTGTTTTCTCATACGTCCTAGAGGATACTGGGGTCCACTTCATGACCATGGGGTTTATACCAAAGCTCCAGTACGGGCGGGAGAGTGCGGATGACCCTGCAGCACCGATTGACCGAACTTGAGGTTTTCATCGGCCAAAGTGTCAAACTTGTAGAATTTTGCAAATGTGTTTGACCCCGACCAAGTAGCTGCTCAGCAAAGTTGTAATGCCGAGACCCCCCGGGCAGCCGCCCAGGATGAGCCCACCTTCCTAGTGGAATGGGCCTTCACCGACGGCTGCGGCATTTGTATATGTCAGCACAGCGGCTGCGTACAACTTTGCAGCAGCGATGGCATTTGCCTACACCTGTAAATCAGGCTCTATATCCCCAAACGTACTTTAGTCCCTAAGCCCAAATTATTGCTTATCAAAGTCACTACTAATAGTAAGTGAGAAGAATCTGGACCCATTCGTTGCACTGAGCCCCAGGCGACTTCCCCAAACATACTTCACCCCTGCACGCAGCATACTCCACGTATATGTTCCTTTTAAATGAAGACCAAGCCGAGGCTCATTAGTCACCTGTACAGATAGATAAACCATACATTCGTAGAGACAGTGGCGGAACAAGCAAGCGATGGGCCCAGGTGCAACAAAATGCTTTGGGCCCCCCATCCAAGTACACCCCATGGGCAGTGCGCGCCGTAGGCGCGCGTGCAAAAATACATAGTGGCGTGGCTTCGTGGGGAAGGGGTGTGTCCACAAAATAATACCAATTCATAAAACGGTGCACAGTAGTCTCCATTCTTCAAATTACGCCGCACAGTAGCACCACTACACCAGGTAGAGACCCTTTTACTCCTTACAGCGAACAGATTCCCCTTTTTACACATAACGGCAGACAGCGTGCACTTTTTACACATAACGGCAGACAGCGTGCCCTCGTTACACATAGCGGCAGACAGCATACACTTTTTACACAATGGCAGACAGCGTGCCCTCGTTACACATAGCGGCAGACAGCGTGCCCTCGTTACACATAGCGGCAGACAGCGTGCACTTTTTACACATTACGGCAGGCAGCGTCCCCATTTTACACATTACGGCAGACAGCGTCCCCATTTTACACATTACGGCAGACACCATACACTTTTACACATAACGGCAGATAGCGTGCCCTTTTTACACATTACGGCAGGCAGATTCTACCTTTTTACACATAGCGGCAGGCAGATTCCCCATTTTTACATTGCGGCATGCAGATTCCCCATTTTTATACATAGCGGCAGGCAGTCCCCCCTTTTTACACATTGCGGCAGGCAGTCCCAACAAATAAAAAAAGAAATTACCTGCTTGTTGCCAGGGGTTTCATGCACTTGGTTCCATGCACAGTGCCAGGATGTCATGCTCGTTGCCAGGGGTTTCATGCACTGGGTGTCATGCTCGTTGCTAGTGGGTAGTGCTTGTTGCTAGGGCCGTGCTCCCAGTGCCACATATGCTCCCAGTGCCAGATATTCCCCCACAGTGCCAGGTATATGCACCCAGTGCCAGATATTCTCCCACAGTGCCAGATATTCCCCCCCAGTGCCAGGTATATGCCCCCAGTGCCAGGTACATGCCCCCCCAGTGCCAGGTATATGCCCCCAGTGCCAGATATTCCCCCCCAGTGCCTGCTTCCCCCCCAGTGCCAGGTATATGCCCCCAGTGCCGGGTATATGCCCCCCCAGTGCCAGATATTCTCCCACAGTGCCAGATATTCCCCCCCAGTGCCAGGTATATGCCCCCAGTGCCAGATATTCCCCCCCAGTGCCAGGTATATGCCCCCAGTGCCAGATATTCTCCCACAGTGCCAGATATTCCCCCCCAGTGCCAGGTATATGCCCCCAGTGCCAGGTACATGCCCTCAGTGCCGGGTATATGCCCCCCCAGTGAAAGGTATATGTCCCCAGTGCCAGATCTGTCCCCCCAGTGCCAGGTATATGTCCCCAGTGCCAGATCTGTCCCCCCAGTGCCAGGTATATGTCCCCAGTGCCAGATCTGTCCCCCCAGTGCCTGCTCCCCCGGTCCCCCCTCCCCCCCCTATGTGTTGGAGGGACACGAGCGCATCGCGCGTCTCTACTGTGTCCCTCCTGGCTCTCCCCCGCTTGTCTAATGAAGCATGTGCCGTTCGTGAGCCAATCAGAGCTCACGAACGGCACATGCTTCCTTAGAGCGGCCGGGGGAGAGCCAGGAGGGACACAGAGAGACGCGCGATGCGCTCGTGTCCCTCCAACACATAGGGGGGGGGGCCGGGGGAGCAGGGGAGCAGCAAGGAGGGAGAGGAGAACGCAGATTGACATGCGGACTCTCGTCCGCATGTCAATCTGTTCTAAATGCCGGCCGGCGGCTGTGGGCCCCTGAGTGCGGCGGGGCCCCAGTGCAATGCACTGCCTGCCCCGCCAGTAGTTCCGCCCCTGCGTAGAGACACATGTATCCAAACAGAAGCTCAGAGAACATGCATGAAACATGTATTCAGCACCTAGGGCCTAATTGAGACCTGATCGTAGCAGCACATTTGTTAGCAGATGGGCAAAACCAAAGGGGTCATTCCGAGTTGATCGCACGCTGCCGATTTTCGCAGCGCAGCAATCAGGTGAAAAAATGGCAAAACTGTGCATGCGTATGCACCGCAATGCGCACGCACGTCGTACGGGTACAAATAGCATCGTTGATGTGCAATGCTTCTAGCAACAAATCCATTCGCACAGCCGATCGCAAGGAGATTGACAGGAAGAGGGCGTTTATGGGTGTCAACTGACCGTTTTCTGGGAGTGGTAGGGAAAATGCAGGCAAGACCAGACGTTTGCAGGGCGGGTATCTGATGTCAATTCCGGGACCTCCGATGCTAGAATCATCGCACAGGATAAGTAACTACAGGGCTGGTCTTGTTTTGCACAAAATGTTAAACATCCTAGTGACATTTGGTGGACCCGTTCATTCCAAGTAAAGCATTCGTTACCTCTAAACCCAATAAATAAAGACACGGAGACTTGAATTTGGCAGAAAAATTGCTAGCTATTTATTTGACCCTAACCATAGCAAACCTGTAAATGAAAACTTTGTTAAGATGCCGATACAGCCGGCATATGGTGGCAGCAAAAAGAACGGCTCTACTAACCTAAATTAACCGTAAAATACTAAAAATTCGAAACCATCCTAATTTTACTACAACTATCAAAAACCGGTAATAGGTGACAACTCCACCCCCACAGTGACTACCCACCGCTCCTGGGTGCCCTGCCGCTGCCTTCCCGGACGGGTGGTCAAGCGGCCAATAAGTCGATGGAGGTGAGTGCACCTAAACCAAATCAAACTGTAAATCACTACAGCTTACCATACAACCACCAACTGCCGTTCTTTTCCGCCAATAAATAGCCAACGATAAAACCAGCCAACAATTTCATGCCAAGGCACTCCGTGCCAGAAACCTTTACCAACAGGGCGGGAGGGCGGGAAGGCAATTTCACCAACAAGAGAGAGACAAGATGTCTGTCCTTCCCTATATATACTAACCCTCCCCTTTTCCCAAAGGGCTGTACTTTCCTTCCAGCTAGGTCCACCCCTCACAAGATGTTTAACTCATTCCTTTCCTATGCTGTCAATTCTCTCTCCTAAACATCCTAGTGACATTTGGTGGACCCGTTCATTCCAAGTAAAGCATTCGTTACCTCTAAACCCAATAAATAAAGACACGGAGACTTGAATTTGGCAGAAAAATTGCTAGCTATTTATTTGACCCTAACCATAGCAAACCTGTAAATGAAAACTTTGTTAAGATGCCGATACAGCCGGCATATGGTGGCAGCAAAAAGAACGGCTCTACTAACCTAAATTAACCGTAAAATACTAAAAATTCGAAACCATCCTAATTTTACTACAACTATCAAAAACCGGTAATAGGTGACAACTCCACCCCCACAGTGACTACCCACCGCTCCTGGGTGCCCTGCCGCTGCCTTCCCGGACGGGTGGTCAAGCGGCCAATAAGTCGATGGAGGTGAGTGCACCTAAACCAAATCAAACTGTAAATCACTACAGCTTACCATACAACCACCAACTGCCGTTCTTTTCCGCCAACAGCGAAAGACTCCTTCCCAGAGTCTTCGCACCGCCACCATAACCTCACCCTAACTCCAGCAACACTAGGAACAGATCCTCCAGGAAAAAACATCATCCCCTCATCGGATAGATGCACACCATCAGGCCGAAAAAGGTGACTTTGTCTCTGAACCGCATCCTAGGGTGGCGAACCACTTGGCCTCCGTGGGACAACCCACTTCGCCACCGCCCCATTCACCTTTTGCCTGGCCTCCTCAATTTCGCGACCGTCCGTCACACCTTGCCAACTCAACCTTGGCACCATCAAGAAGAACACCAATATATACAAGTGGTCCATTCCCCTTCTGCGTGGCCTCCTCAATTTCGCGACCGTCCGCCACACCTTGCCAACTCAACCTTGGCACCATCAAGGAGAACACCAATATACAACTGGTCCACTGCTGCGGCCAAAATTGCCAGATCCTGTATCATGGCCCACCGCATCTCCAAAGAAGTCCTCTTCCCCAGGTCGTTGCCACCTAAATGTTCAACCAACACCCTAGGGCTAGCATGCTTGCTGGCCTGACTCACTAGTCAACTTCTCCACTCCGTCCACATCATCCCTTGCCAACCAAGCCAACTAACTTCTCGAGCCCTAGGAAACATCTGTGCCCCCTGCGAGGCCATAACTGGGCGGCCCAATACACATAAGAGTGGCCAACCACCAAAATAGGCAAGTCATCTTCCAACCAACCTGAAGAGGAGGAAAAGGGGTAAAAGTGGTTACTAATCATCTATACCATTGTTTAATTTACTGTATTAACCTGAAGGATCTGCCAAAAAGAAAAATTTTGCTGTCGTAAATTGCAGCAGTCTCGGCCTAGCCGATCTGCACGAGCAATCAGCCAATTTGAAGCCTAACATGAACACACAAATGGGAAAGATGAAAATAACAAATAAAAAGGGGGGGGGGGAAGGGGTAAAACATGTAATAACTCAGCTGGAGGTGAAAGCATAAAGACCTGCTGAGGGACTCTGATTAAAAAAGATTAGCCGAATTGTGGATTAGAATTCAGTCCGTCAAGTCAGGCAAAAAATTGCAAAATAACTCCAGACCCCCGCTGCCGGCTCATGCCAGCAACGGCGCGTAGCTAATCCCTGAGTAGGATAAAAAGGGGGGAGACAAACTAACGCACAACACCATAACGTACTGAACTGTAATAACATGATTAAACGACTGGAATTGACACACAAGTACGTGCGAGCTAACATCTCATGCAACGGGGCGCATATACTGTCTGTAACTTGACGACTTCCATCGCCCCACCGCCTGGATCTCAGCCATGTAAAATCCCGTCGCCGCAGCCAACGTCGCAGCCCCTATGCGGAAGGAATGCGTCCCGAACGCAGCGGGTGGAAGGCCCAAGCTCGCAAGACAGCGACCCAGCATCCCATGAAATAGATACTTCGTCACCGGCAGCCCGTCATAGTGCAGCGGCTATGACCCCCGACCGTCGGGTCGTACTGCCTACTATTGCACTGCCAACCTCACTGGGCAAATGCTCTCCTCAAGAGCCGGAACCAAGGTGACCCATTGACCTCTCCCCACTTGGTCCGTCTTAGAGCGCCGCAATCCGCAAAGCAAGGACTTCTCACCCACCACCACGTACCGACCAGCATGCGCGAATCTGCTCGCTTAGAAGGCGCTACCAGTTCCGAAACCCTAAAAGCCCCGTGGTAAGCCATTGAGCACGCCAAAATGAAGAACAACCGCAATTCGAAACATGGACGACGCGACACCTGTAACCGCCCCGATGACATCCAGCAACAAGGCCGCCTCACTGGGCATCCTCCTGTCAGGCGGCGTCTGCGCGACTCGCGCCCATCCTTTCATCGCCTTCAACAGAATCCCGCTCTTAGCCACGTAGGGGACGCCCTTTATTCTGCTGAAAACGAAATCCTGGCTAAGTACCGGGATACCACCGCTCTGGACCTACCCGAAACATACAGCTGCCAAATAAAAGAAAGCATCCTCCGATGCCCGCTCTTACCTTGCTGAACTCGTCCTTAAACAAACTCCTCCTACTCACCCCAAGCTTGCGGCTTAAGCGTGGCTGGCGCGACTGACCGCAACGCAAGACCCTCCAATCCGTCCCGATCACCTCCCAACATAACCGGGAAACTGAACACCATGTTCGTCGGCCTCCGGTGCCAACAGACAAACACTTTCCCACTGCCCTCGTGACAGAGCGTTGGAAATTCCGTTATCCAGCCCAGGCACATGCTGCGCGCGGAACCACACGTTCCGACGTAGGCCTGCCAACGGCAAATGCCCCAGCACCAGCAGAAACTACCAGCGACTTCGCCTCTGACTATTTATCGCATGCGCCACTGCCGGATTGTCACATCTAACCAAGATGCTGCGATGAGCCAGCCGATCGCCCCATACCTCCAGCGCCACGATAATGGGGAAAAGCTCCAGCAGCAAAAGGTCCTTCGTTAAACCTTCTCGATGCCATTCCGCCAGCCACGGAGGCCGCGCACCAAAATCCCTCCAGATAGCAATCGAATCCAGAGGCACCCGTTGCCTTGGTGAACAGCTGCAACCTAGCGCTGCCTACTAAAGGGGCCTGCCATATACACGCCCCGTTGAAGTCCTCCAGGAACGAGGCCCATACGGCCAAATCCCTCTTAATCTCTGAGGACAATTGCACGAAACGGGTGGTCTGGCACACCCCGCAGTAGCCTTTTCTAGCTTCCGGCAGAAAACCCTCGGCCATCGGGATTACGCGACAAGCAAAGTTCACCATGCCCAGCAAGGACTGCGCCTGCCGCAGTGTGACCTTACGCGACCCCTCAAACCAGCAACTAGCGTCGCGGAGCTTCACCCCTTGCTCCGAGGCTGCCGACACGATCCTGCCACTGTGTCAATCTCCATCTCCAAAAAAAAAAAAGAACAAACAGGAGGCCGGGCCCTCTGTTTTATCCTCGGCCACAGGAAAGCCGAAGTTGAAAAACCGCGCTCGGATGCTGAAGAGCAAGTCACCGCACTGTAAGGAATATGCCGGACCCGCGCACCGTAAGTCATCGAGGTAATGGGCAACCCCCTGACCCCCCGACGACGACTGCACGCACCAATGTAAAACGTACTAAACCGCTCGAAAACTGAGCATGAAACGAAACAACCATCGGCAGACCTTTGTCAATGAAATACTCCGCCCCAATCCGGCAACCCGTAAAACGGAGGTTCAACTGGGCCCGCACCTCACTTCGCTCGCAACAGGCAAGCGAACCAAACGAACACCGGGCTCCCGCCCTAGGCCTGTCTCGGGTAAGTTTGCTTACCCCGGGCCCCTTGACGCCTGCCCTTGAAACAAGAGGAGGCTGGGTGGGATCCGCCACATTGCAAGCACGAGTGGCGAAAACGACGCTGCTTGCCGAAGGCATAGGCCGCGTTGTTAAACGCGAAACATTTCCTTGATGCGACGGCTTGCCCCCCTGCACGGCGGCCGACCTACCTGGCTTGGCCCATCCGCCGTCTGCGCCGGACCCCAGGGCAGGCGACCCTGCGCGGTGCCCGTCCGCCTCCGCGTTCCGTGGCTCCTTAGCCTGTTGCGAAGCCCGAGTGACCTCGAGCCAGACTTCCACGTCCTTACACCCAAAGTCCATGACTTGCAACCCGTCCTGCTTCTCCCTGAATTCCTGGACATATCGACGCCACTCGGAGCCCGAAGATGTGCGCTGCATGCCGTGTATGAGATGCAGGTACCGAACTATGTTCATGCACTCGTCCGGTCTATCCTCCAGGTAACAAGCTGCGAAGACCCCGCTGCCCTTCATTGCTGCCGCCGCCCTATACTCCCTCTTCGCATCCTTTGCCAAAACAAACACAAACAACAAAATCCCCGTAAATCTTCCTACGGCAGCTATCCCTCAGCCCACGCATAACTGCCGTGTAGTCGCAGCGAACAACCCCGGGGAAATCACGGCGTTTCTTAGCCCTGCGAGCTTCCTCGCTCAGCCGTCTGCGCATCCTCCGCCTCTTCTGCCGTCCCCCCGCCCTCTTGGCGAATTTCGTCGCACGCTTCTTTGCCCCAGTCGTACTACTAACGTCAGACGCCGGCGACGACAGAGCAGCCGAAGAGGAGGAAGAAGCAGAACTACGAGGACTAGAGCTCGTGTAGGAGTCCGATACCGACCGTACCGCCTCACCTGCTATCGCCGACTGTCCCGACACGGTATCCTTCGGCGTGGCAAAACCGACGTCGTCTTCTTCGGACTCCGCCATCTCCTCTTCACCGCGATCCCCTGCAGCAGAGAAAGGAGCGAAGGACCCAGAAGGCACTCGCGGCGTATGCCGAGCAACTCGTGAGGAGGGCGTCTCTGCCGCGCATCCCTGCCCGACCCGTCCGGGACAATGATCCAGGTTCGCGTCGCCCGCCCAGAGCTCCCCGCAGGTGCGGGCAACCCGCTGCGCCGCCCGCACACCAGACGCACCTGCCACTGCCGGCGTGCTAGAGCTTGCAGCTACCCCCGGGGAGGCAGCCGTGGCCAGCGGCCCCAATGCCGCCACCACCGTGGCCAATGCCGACGCCAGCGTTCCGGAGGGTCCTGACCGCCCCAAAAACCCGGCGCCGGATACCGAGGGAACCCCAGAGGGGGCCCGCGCGCGCCTACCCGCAGGACGCCCGACAAACGGAACCTGGGACCCCGACGCCTGCCGTCCTGTCTGCCTTGGAGGGGAAAAGGGGTGCGCCCCTGAACGATGGCGAACCCATCCCCCCCCAAACTTCGCCTCTATCGGAGGGCTGGCAGTAGGTGCCCTCGCTTCCTGAAACTACACTCGCCCCCTCCCCCCGCAACCGGAGCCACTCCGCCCGCTGGGAGGGAGCTGCGGCGAGACCGGTTAGCGGCCGCAGCAGCCCTGCGGCCACTAACCCGTTCCCTGTCCCCCCACAAGCCGCTGGATTCCTGCTCTTGGGGAGTGACCTGAGGGGACAGAGAGACGTGCGGCGCTGCTGCGCGCGCACGAGCGCGAACGGCACCACCGTCGTGAGCACGGGCTCGCGCGCACCTCATGCGCGCGCCCCGACTCTTTGCACCGCTAAATCCTCCTTGAAATACTCCGCCCCCCACTTATATCAGCTGCCCGCCCACACAGCCCTCTTGGGTACTGCCTCATGCTTGCTTTTTTTTTTATTTTTTTTTATTTTATAAACAAACTCCTCAACATGCGGGGGGGGGGGGGGCTGCCTCCCCTCCCTCCCCCGCCCCCCGCCGGACTCCGGCTGCAGGGAAGCGAGTTGGGGAGACAGGGAGGCTGGCGGCGCCGCTGCGCGCACTCGTGCGCGAACGGTGCCGCCGGAAGCGAGCATGGGTGCGCGCGCCTCTCGTGCGCGCGACCCGCCGCTTCACCGCCCGCGAGCTCCCGGCTGCATGCACTGTTGAACCGCCGCGCGAGGCCCAGTGACAGACCTCGCGCGGCTCTCAGCCGTCTCCCGCCTGGCCCCTCCACACTGCGAGAGGGACATAAAGGGAGCCGAGAGCGGCTCCACCGACGGGCGCATGTGCGCGCCAGCGAACGCCCCACACCTCATATGCCGCGCTCGGAGGTGAGGGCTGTGCCCTCCCACCTCCGGGCGGCCAGCCCGAACCTCCGGCCTACCACCCGAGCCTGTGGAGGCCCCAGGGGACGGGGCCCCGTCCCTCAGGCCATCCACCCCTTCCCCGGGCCCAGCCCCACCGCCAGGTGCGCGGTGCCGGGCCGGGATCCTGGCGGAACGACGAGGGCGGGCTGTATGGGCAAGAGAAGGCTGAGGTGATCTAAAGGAGAATCACCTTGAAATGCAGGGGAGAGCTCGCAGTCTTATTATATATATATATATTAAATGGGAAACTCCATCACAAATGTGAAGCCTGCTATGCAGCACTCACCCACACCAATAAGGCAATTTCACCAACAAGAGAGAGACAAGATGTCTGTCCTTCCCTATATATACTAACCCTCCCCTTTTCCCAAAGGGCTGTACTTTCCTTCCAGCTAGGTCCACCCCTCACAAGATGTTTAACTCATTCCTTTCCTATGCTGTCAATTCTCTCTCCTTTTGTACCGCTCGGCTGCACATGCAATCGCACACTTGCAAAGCGAAAATACACGCCCCCGTGTTTGCACGGCTGCTAAAAGTAGCTAGCGAGCGAACAACTCGGAATGAGGGCCCATGTGCACTGCAGGGGGGCAGATATAACCTGTGCAGAGAGAGTTAGATTTGGGTGTGGTGTGTTAAAACTGAAATCTAAGTTGCAGTGTAAAAATAAAGGAGCCAGTATTTACCCTGCACAGAAACAATATAACCCACCAAATCTAACTCTCTCTGCACATGTTATATCTGACCCCCCTGCAGTACACATGGTTTTGCCCATCTGCTAACAAATTTGCTGCTATGATCAGGTCTGAATTAGGCCCATTGTCTTGTTTTATAAATGCTCAACATTATTTTTTCAAATCAAATAAACTAAAAATATAATTTTCATAGAGATGACCATGATCATCTCAGATCTATTCGGACTAGGTGGCATATGTAATAGAGCCGGAGTTTGCCAGAGGTGCGGGATGCCAGACGATCTTGGTTTTTTAAAGCGCCATTAATTTCCAAGACATGGTTTTACTGCACATGTGTGCCAAAGATGAACGATGTCCAGTGTCGTACTGGGGCATAAAGGGCTCACTAGGGAATGCATTGGTAGGGGAACTTGATCAACCATTAGAGAAGACATGTCAAGACCACCTGTTTTGATTGGCAGGAGGACTTACCTTGGTGTAGTTTATATAGAAACAAACCAAGCACCCAAGTTCATTCATAAATTTGCTCCACCAAGTTACTCACCCCTAGAGGAAGGGGTGGGGCCCTCAGGCAGTGGAACCCACACGGTATTTCTCCTGTACACCTATGGGCCAGTCTGACCATGACCATTGGCAGATTTGGCCTCATTTTACACTTATGACTGTCTACGCTTACAGGTAGGGGAATGGAAGATCCCTACCTATGGGTGTAAGGGTGTGCTAATGCATCTGTGATTAATGTAGAGGAGGACATATCTACACAGACCTTTGCCCCAATGTCCTGCTACATATGCGCCGCCCCCGCCAACATCGCCAATACCGCCGCCACCCAAGCGACATCCCCCCTTCCCGTTGCAACTACCCTCCCGCACCGCGGCCCCCCCGCAGGTTAATATACTTACCAGTCCAGGGAGCTGCTCCTGCTGGGCTGCCAGATCCTGTGTGCTGCGGTGACCCCCGGTGCTATAAAGTGCGCTGCCGCTTTGCAGTGTCACTTTACTGCACCGGGGGTCACAGCGCAGCATATGGGGGACCCAGCAGCGCTCAGCGAAGCAGCGGACGCCGACTCCCTGGATGGGTAAGTATGATTTTTTCTTTTTACACACTGCGGGGTCCCAGCTCAGCTTTCTCTGCCAGGGGCAGAGAAGGCTGGGCAACTGCCTGCCTATCGCAGTGCTGCCCTGTGATCTCGCCAGCCTGAGCTGGCGAGATTATCACAGGGCATGCTGCAGTGTTTTTTCACAATTTTTTTTTTTATAGTCAATTTGGCCACATCACATTTCCCATTATAAGTATGGGGAATGCGATGTGGATTACTAAAAAAAAAAAGTGAATTAAAGGGTTTGGAGCAGTTTTTCATGAAAAATGCTCCAAATGCCCTTTAATACATTGGAGTGATACTAAAATAATGTTAATTCATGGGCCCCTTAGATTTACATGCATTTACGTTATAAAAATGTGTTCCCTTCAAAAATAAGATTTTACTTACCGGTAAATCTATTTCTCGTAGTCCGTAGAGGATGCTGGGGACTCCGTAAGGACCATGGGAATAGACGGGCTCCGGAGGAGATAGGGCACTTTAAGAAAGCTGTGGATTCTGGGTGTGCACTGGCTCCTCCCCCTATGTCCCTCCTCCAGACCTCAGTTAGAGAAACTGTGCCCAGAGGAGATGAACAGTACGAGGAAAGGATTTTTGTAAATCTAAGGGCAAGATTCATACCAGCCACACCAATCACACCGTATAACTTGTGATAAACTACCCAGTTAACAGTATGAACAATAACATAGCCTCGCTTCAAACCCGATCAACTATAACATAACCCTTATGTAAGCAATAACTATATACAAGTCTTTCAGCAGAAGTCCGCACTTGGGACGGGCGCCCAGCATCCTCTACGGACTACGAGAAATAGATTTACCGGTAAGTAAAATCTTATTTTCTCTAACGTCCTAGAGGATGCTGGGGACTCCGTAAGGACCATGGGGATTATACCAAAGCTCCCAAACGGGCAGGAGAGTGCGGATGACTCTGCAGCACCGATTGAGCAAACAGGAGGTCCTCCTCAGCCAGGGTATCAAACTTATAGAACTTTGCAAAGGTGTTTGACCCCGACCAAGTAGCAGCTCGGCACAGTTGTAGTGCCGAGACCCCTCGGGCAGCCGCCCAAGAAGAGCCCACCTTCCTAGTCGAATGGGCCTTAACCGATTTAGGCAATGGCAATCCTGACGAAGAATGCGCCTGCTGAATCGTGTTACAGATCCAGCGAGCAATAGTCTGCTTTGAAGCAGGAGCGCCAACCTTGTTGGCCGTATACATAACAAACAGAGCTTCGGTCTTCCTGATCCTAACCGTTCTGGTCACATAAATCTTCAAAGCCCTGACCACATCCAGGGACTCGGAATCCTCCAAGTCCCGTGTAGCCACAGGCACGACAATAGGTTGGTTCATATGAAAAGATGAGACCACCTTGGGCAGAAATTGAGGACGAGTCCTCAACTCTGCCCTATCCACGTGAAAAATCAGGTATGGGCTTTTATATGATAAAGCCACCAATTCCGAAACCCACCTTGCAGAAGCTAAGGCCAACAACATGACCACTTTCCAAGTGAGGTATTTCAACTCTACTGTTTTGAGTGGTTCAAACCAAGGTGACTTGAGGAAACTTAACACCACGTTAAGGTCCCAAGGCACCACCGGAGGTACAAAGGGAGGCTGAATATGCAGCACGCCCTTCACAAAAGTGTCACGATCCGGGTATCTGGACGCCATTTCTTACCCATCAGATGCCTCCTAAGGCTGGCTCAGCGCTCCAGGACCGGATCCCATCTGTTATCCTGATGTGTACATTCCTGTATCCTCTCCTGTCACTCTGGGACGCTGTCACAGTAAACGCCATATTACACCTGGCATGGCGTCTCCTGCGGCCTCCGCCGCCGTCCCTGAACTTCTGCATGCAGAGTGTCTGAGTGGCGATTACGTCAGCCGCGGCCTCCGCTGTGTCCGCGTGGTTGGATGTGCATCTGTCAGCCTGGCGCCTCCTGTCTCCGGTGGCCGGCGCCGCCATTACTGTTTTCATTACCACATGGATTACAAACCAAACTTCCCTCCAAGTGTCTGCATGGGCGCAGCCATCTTGGATTTTGTCAGCTGATCATTTCCACCAATCTGTTCTCAGTATTGATAATCTGCATAATTGCCTAGCCAATCCCTTCCTTGCTGCAGGTATAAATACACTGTGCCTGAGCAAGGAAGGCGTCAGTGCTTTGGTTGTCAAACCTAGTTCCTGTTTGTCTCTCTCCTGTGATTGTCTTCCAGGTTCCAGCTCCTGTCTCAAGACTTCCACCATAGAGACCCGCACCAGCATTCCACCTGCGGTGTAGCCTGACTCTCCAATCCATTGTGGATTCATCTGTTTCCAGCTACAACATTACCTGCTTCCAGCTCAGCTTCCAGCAGAGTACAGCTTCCCTTAAAGGGCCGGTGTCCTTTCTACACTTTACCACTCTCCACCGGTATTATTATTTCTCCGCTCTCAAGTTCTACATTTCAGTTCATATTTCATCGCTCCCAAGTTCATTTATTATTTAACTGGTTCCAGCCAGTATCCACTCCGTGCTAACAACAGTCTGGTTCCAGCCAGTATCCACAGCAGCTGTTTTATCTTCAGCAACCCAGCTTTTCCTGGAACACCAGCTGGCACAATCCTGGGTTATCTCCATTGCTACAGTCGGGCCTGGTAAGGACTTTCCATCTAGAAGATCATAAGAACTATCTCACACTACCAGTGCCCTGTGGCTCCTGCCATCCTGTAGTACCCAGGAACTGTATTTATTCTTTGCTGACTTTTACGTTTTCTTTTACTGCTGCTGTGTTGCGGAGTTGTCATAATAAACATCATTGACTTTTATCCAAGTTGTCGTGGTCACGCCTTCGGGCAGTTATTATTCATGTTACTTACATGTCCAGGGGTCTGATACAACCTCCCAGGTTCCGGTACATCTCAGCCCCTACAACTGAGGCTGCCTCCCGTCAGCTCAGGCCCTCAGTTGTGACAGTAAGCACTGACCTAATGAATCCAGCCGGAGACCAGGATCAAGCGGCCAGGCCGATGCAAGAACTGGCAGCCCGACTAGAACATCAGGAGGCTGCACAGGGCCACATCATCCGCTGTCTCCAGGATCTCTCTACTCGGCTGGATGGGATTCAGACAACTCTCCGTGGATCAGGCGCGTCTGGTGCGTCAACCACAGTGACTCCAGCTATAACCCCACCCACCTTACCCATTTCTGCTCCACGTCTTCATCTTCCAACGCCAGCAAAATTTGACGGATCTCCAAGATTCTGCAGGGGATTTCTCAACCAGTGTGAGATTCAGTTTGAGCTACAACCTGGCAATTTTCCCAGTGACCGTACAAAAATTGCCTACATTATTTCTCTTCTCAGTGGCTCAGCCCTTGATTGGGCATCACCGTTATGGGAGAGGTCCGACACCCTGCTATCTTCCTACACTGCCTTCGTGTCAACATTCAGGCGCATCTTCGACGAGCCAGGCCGGGTAACCTCAGCTTCATCCGAGATTCTCCGTTTACGCCAGGGGTCACGTACTGTAGGACAATATCTGATACAGTTCCAGATCCTGGCATCCGAACTGGCATGGAACGACGAGGCCCTGTATGCTGCATTCTGGCATGGCTTATCTGAGCGTATTAAAGATGAGTTAGCTACCAGAGACTTACCTTCTAAGTTAGATGAGCTAATCTCACTCTGCACGAAAGTTGATTTACGTTTCAGAGAGAGAGCAACTGAGCGTGGAAGATCATCTGCTCCAAAATCTTCTGCTCCTCCTCCTCGTCAACTGTCACCATCTAAAGATGAGCCCATGCAACTTGGCCGTTCCCGTTTAACTCCTGCTGAGCGCCGAAGACGTCTCTCCGAGTTTCTCTGTCTCTATTGTGCAGCTCCGTCTCACACCATTAATGCCTGTCCCAAACGTCCGGGAAACTCCAAATCCTAGCTCGCCAAGGAGAGGGCCGGCTAGGAGTAATGATCTCCTCTCCATCTCCTCAAGATTGTAATCTCCCAGTCTCGCTTCAAGTTGCTCAACGTTATCGGAACGTCATTGCCCTCCTTGATTCCGGAGCAGCTGGGAACTTTATTACCGAAGCCTATGTTAAACGGTGGTCCCTACCCACCGAGAGACTTCCTTCGTCCATTTCTTTAACTGCCGTGGATGGCAGCAAAATTTTTGATGCAGTTATTTCTTTAAGGACTCTACCAGTTCGTCTGAGAGTGGGAGTTCTTCATTCCGAACTTATTTCTTTTTTAGTGATTCCAAGAGCCACACATCCTGTGGTCCTGGGCCTTCCATGGCTCCGTCTTCACAATCCTACAATTGATTGGATGACTACGCAAATCCTGGCATGGGGTTCCTCCTGTGCTGAGACATGTTTGTTTAAAGTATTGCCTGTCTGTTCTTCCTCCCCCAGGTCGTCTGATGTTCCACCTCCTCCATATCAAGATTTCACGGATGTGTTCAGTAAAGCTTCTGCTGATATCCTTCCTCCTCATAGAGAATGGGACTGTACGATTGATCTCGTTCCAGGGAAGGTTCCACCTCGAGGCCGAACTTATCCGTTGTCTCTGCCTGAGACGCATTCTATGGAGGAATATATTAAAGAGAACCTAGCAAAGGGGTTCATTCGACCTTCTTCTTCTCCAGCCGGCGCAGGCTTCTTTTTGTAAAAAAGAAAGATGGTGGTCTGCGGCCGTGCATCGACTACAGAGGTTTGAACGACATTACCATCAAGAACCGTTATCCTTTACCCCTGATTACTGAGCTCTTTGACAGAGTTAGCGGAGCTACCATCTTTACAAAGCTGGACTTGCGAGGTGCATACAATCTCATCCGGATCCGTGAGGGTGACGAGTGGAAGACCGCCTTTAACACCCGTGACGGACATTATGAGTACCTCGTCATGCCCTT
The DNA here is from genome assembly GCF_028390025.1 of Pseudophryne corroboree. NCBI lineage: Eukaryota > Metazoa > Chordata > Amphibia > Anura > Myobatrachidae > Pseudophryne > Pseudophryne corroboree. The sequence continues at coordinate 72,908,038 of NC_086452.1, forward strand.
CGGATTGAGCAATGCTCCAGCTGTCTTCCAGCATTTTGTCAATGAGATCTTCAGAGACATTCTATACCGTCATGTCGTGGTCTATCTAGACGATATCCTCATTTTTGCCAACGATTTAGAGGAACATCGTTTTTGGGTTAAAGAGGTTCTGTCCCGTCTCCGTGTCAATCATCTCTATTGCAAATTAGAAAAATGCGTCTTTGAAGTCAAGTCCATTCCGTTTCTAGGGTACATTGTGTCCGGTTCCGGACTAGAGATGGATCCTGAGAAACTACAAGCAATCCAAAATTGGCCGGTACCCTTAACCCTCAAAGGGGTCCAGAGGTTCTTAGGGTTCGCCAACTATTACCGAAAGTTTATACGAGACTTTTCCACCATTGTGGCGCCTATTACTGCTTTCACTAAGAAGGGTGCTAACCCGTCCAAGTGGTCTGAAGAAGCCATGCAAGCATTTCATCTTTTAAAACAAAGGTTCATCTCTGCGCCTGTTCTGAAACAGCCTGACATCGACTCTCCTTTCATCTTAGAGGTGGATGCCTCCTCCGTTGGAGTAGGAGCGGTGTTATCTCAGAGGGCTAAAGATGGCCATTTACACCCTTGCAGTTTCTTCTCCCGGAAGTTCTCCCCAGCTGAGCGCAACTATGCCATTGGCGACCAGGAGTTGCTAGCCATCAAGCTCGCTCTAGAAGAGTGGAGGTATCTGTTGGAGGGAGCTTCTCATTCAATCACCATACTTACAGACCACAAGAACCTTTTATACCTGAAGGGCGCACAATGTCTCAACCCTCGTCAGGCCAGATGGGCACTTTTCTTTTCCAGGTTCGACTTTAAACTCCAGTTCTGTCCGGGCTCTCAGAATCGCAAGGCCGATGCCCTTTCCCGCTCATGGGAGCAAGAAAATGAGTCAGAGTCTTCAGACAAGCATCCTATTATAAATCCGTTGGCATTCTCCACGGTAGGGATGGACTCTACGCCCCCATCAGGGAAAAGTTTTGTGAAGCCGATGCTAAGGAAGAAGCTCATGCATTGGGCCCATGCTTCCCGTTTTGCCGGACATACAGGTATCCAAAAAACCCTGGAGTTTATCTCTAGGTCCTATTGGTGGCCAACTCTGAAAAAGGACGTCTTGGAGTTTATTGCATCTTGCCCAAAGTGTGCCCAACATAAAGTATCCCGCCAGTCGCCTGCGGGGCAACTGGTTCCACTATCCGTTCCCCGTCGACCATGGACCCACTTGTCGATGGATTTCATTACAGACTTACCCATGTGCAACAAGTTAAATACCATCTGGGTGGTAGTTGACCGGTTCACCAAGATGGCACACTTCATTCCTCTCACCGGTCTTCCGTCAGCTTCCAAGTTGGCTCAAGTATTCATACAAGAGATCTTCCGACTCCACGGTCTTCCTGAAGAAATTATCTCAGATCGAGGAGTTCAATTCACAGCCAAATTCTGGCGAAGTTTATGTCAAGTCCTCCAAGTCAAGCTAAAGTTTTCCACGGCTTACCATCCTCAGACCAATGGTCAAACCGAGAGGGTGAATCAGGACTTGGAGGCCTTCCTCCGCATCTATGTGTCCTCCTCTCAAGATGACTGGGTTCAATTACTTCCCTGGGCCGAGTTCTGTCATAACAACCAGTATCATTCTTCATCTGCTTCAACACCATTCTTCACTAACTTTGGATTCCACCCTAAAGTCCCTGAGTTCCAACCGCTTCCAGCAACTTCTGTTCCCGCAGTGGATATTACCTTGCATCAGTTTGCCAATATCTGGAAGAGCGTACGATCAGCTCTGCTCAAGGCATCGTTCAGGTACAAGAAGTTTGCGGATAAGAAGCGTCGAGCAGTTCCTGCTCTCAAGGTGGGTGATCGGGTATGGTTATCCACGAAGAATTTGAGGTTAAGAGTTCCCAGTATGAAGTTTGCACCTCGCTATATCGGTCCTTTCAAGATTGAACAAGTCATCAATCCTGTTGCTTACAGACTCCAGTTGCCTCCCTTCTTAAAAATACCCAGGACATTCCATGTTTCCCTGTTGAAACCGCTGATCTTGAATCGGTTTCATTCCTCACTTCCTCCAACTCCGAAAGTCCAAACTCAACGAGGCGTTGAGTATGAAGTGGCCAAGATCCTGGACTCACGTCACCGTTACGGTCAACTACAATATCTTATTGACTGGAAGGGTTATGGTCCTGAGGAACGTTCATGGACCAATGCTTCTGATGTCCATGCTCCTGCCTTGGTCTGGAGATTCCATTCCAAGTTTCCTCAAAAGCCAAAGAAGTGTCCTGGGGCCACTCCTAAAGGGGGGGGGTGCTGTCACGATCCGGGTATCTGGACGCCATTTCTTACCCATCAGATGCCTCCTAAGGCTGGCTCAGCGCTCCAGGACCGGATCCCATCTGTTATCCTGATGTGTACATTCCTGTATCCTCTCCTGTCACTCTGGGACGCTGTCACAGTAAACGCCATATTACACCTGGCATGGCGTCTCCCGCGGCCTCCGCCGCCGTCCCTGAACTTCTGCATGCAGAGTGTCTGAGTGGCGATTACGTCAGCCGCGGCCTCCGCTGTGTCCGCGTGGTTGGATGTGCATCTGTCAGCCTGGCGCCTCCTGTCTCCGGTGGCCGGCGCCGCCATTACTGTTTTCATTACCACATGGATTACAAACCAAACTTCCCTCCAAGTGTCTGCATGGGCGCAGCCATCTTGGATTTTGTCAGCTGATCATTTCCACCAATCTGTTCTCAGTATTGATAATCTGCATAATTGCCTAGCCAATCCCTTCCTTGCTGCAGGTATAAATACACTGTGCCTGAGCAAGGAAGGCGTCAGTGCTTTGGTTGTCAAACCTAGTTCCTGTTTGTCTCTCTCCTGTGATTGTCTTCCAGGTTCCAGCTCCTGTCTCAAGACTTCCACCATAGAGACCCGCACCAGCATTCCACCTGCGGTGTAGCCTGACTCTCCAATCCATTGTGGATTCATCTGTTTCCAGCTACAACATTACCTGCTTCCAGCTCAGCTTCCAGCAGAGTACAGCTTCCCTTAAAGGGCCGGTGTCCTTTCTACACTTTACCACTCTCCACCGGTATTATTATTTCTCCGCTCTCAAGTTCTACATTTCAGTTCATATTTCATCGCTCCCAAGTTCATTTATTATTTAACTGGTTCCAGCCAGTATCCACTCCGTGCTAACAACAGTCTGGTTCCAGCCAGTATCCACAGCAGCTGTTTTATCTTCAGCAACCCAGCTTTTCCTGGAACACCAGCTGGCACAATCCTGGGTTATCTCCATTGCTACAGTCGGGCCTGGTAAGGACTTTCCATCTAGAAGATCATAAGAACTATCTCACACTACCAGTGCCCTGTGGCTCCTGCCATCCTGTAGTACCCAGGAACTGTATTTATTCTTTGCTGACTTTTACGTTTTCTTTTACTGCTGCTGTGTTGCGGAGTTGTCATAATAAACATCATTGACTTTTATCCAAGTTGTCGTGGTCACGCCTTCGGGCAGTTATTATTCATGTTACTTACATGTCCAGGGGTCTGATACAACCTCCCAGGTTCCGGTACATCTCAGCCCCTACAACTGAGGCTGCCTCCCGTCAGCTCAGGCCCTCAGTTGTGACAAAAAGTCTGTACTTCAGGAAGAGAAGTCAATTCTCTTTGAAAGAAAATGGATAAGGCCGAAATTTGAACCTTTATGGACCCTAATTTTAGGCCCAAATTCACTCCCGTTTGAAGGAAGTGAAGCAGACGGCCCAACTGGAACTCCTCCGTAGGAGCAGTTCTGGCCTCACACCAAGAAATATATTTTCGCCATATACGGTGTTTCGACGTCACGTCCTTCCTAGCCTTGATCAGGGTAGGAATGACCTCCTCTGGAATCCCTTTTTCCGCTAGGATCCGGCGTTCAACCGCCATGCCGTCAAACGCAGCTGCGGTAAGTCTTGGAACAGACAGGGCCCCTGCTGCAGCAGGTCCTGCCTTAGAGGAAGAGGCCACGGATCTTCTGTGAGCAACTCTTGCAGATCCGGATACCAAGTCCTCCTTGGCCAATCTGGAAGAATGAGGATTGTTCTGACCCTTCTTATTCTTATTATCCTCAACACCTTGGGTATGAGAGGTAGAGGAGGAAACACATAGACCGATCTGAACACCCAAGGTGTCACCAGAGCGTCTACCGCAACCGCCTGAGGGTCTCTTGACCTGGCGCAATACCTCTTTAGCTTTTTGTTGAGGCGGGACACCATCATGTCTATCTGAGGCAGTCCCCACCGATCCGTGATCTGTGTGAAGACTTCTTGATGAAGTCCCCACTCTCCCGGATGCAGGTCGTGCCTGCTGAGAAAGTCCGCCTCCCAGTTGTCCACCCCCGGGATGAACACTGCTGATAGTGCGCTTACATGGCCTTCCGCCCAGCGTAGAATCCTGGTCGCCTCTGCCATGGCCACTCTGCTCCTTGTGCCGCCTTGACGGTTTACATGAGCCACTGCCGTGACATTGTCTGACTGAATCAGAACCGGTTTGTTCTGAAGCCATTCCTCAGCTTGGCGTATATGGCCCTCAACTCCAGGACATTGATGTGGAGACCAGTCTCTAGGCTTGACCAGAGACCCTGGAAATTTCTTCCTAGTGCGACAGCTCCCCAACCCCGGAGGCTCGCGTCCGTGGTCACCAGGACCCAGTCCTGAATGCTGAACCTGCGACCCTCCAGGAGGTGAGCACTGCGCAGCCACCACAGGAGAGACACCCTGGCCCTGGGAGACAGGGTGATCCGTTTTTGCATGTGTAGATGGGACCCGGACCATTTGTCCAATAGGTCCCATTGAAAGGTCCTTGCATGGAACCTGCCGAATGGGATGGCCTTGTATGAAGCCACCATCTTCCCCAGAACCCTCTTGCAATGATGCACTGAAACCTTTTTTTGGCTTCAATAGGTTCCTGACCAGAGCTACGAGCTCCTGAGCCTTCTCCACTGGAAGAAAAACTCTTTTTTGGTCTGTGTCTAGAATCAGGCCCAAAAAGGGCAGACGCGTTGCAGGGACTAGCTGGGATTTCGGTAAATTGAGAATCCAGCCGTGCCTCTGCAACGTCTTCACGGACAGAGACACGCTGTCCAGCAACTTCTCCTGAGATCTCGCCTTTATGAGGAGATTGTCCAAGTACGGGATAATTGTGACGCCCTGCCTGCGCAGGAGCACCATCATTTCCGCCATTACCTTGGTGAAAATTCTCAGGGCCGTGGAAAGACCAAACGGCAACGTCTAAAATTGGTAGTGACAGTCCTGTACTGCAAATCTCAGGAACGCCTGGTGAGGAGGGAAAATCGGAACATGAAGGTACGCATCCTTTATGTCCAGGGACACCATCCAATCCCCTCCCTCCAGGCTGGCGATGACCGCTCTGAGCGACTCCATTTTGAACTTGAACCTCTTCAAGTACAGGTTCAGGGATTTCAGATTTAAAATGGGTCTGACCGAACCATCCGGTTTCGGTACCACAAACAGGGATGAATAATAACCCTCTCCTTGCTGGAGATGAGGAACTTTGACTATCACCTGTTGAATGTACAATTTGTGAATTGCAGCTAACACCAGCTCCCTCTCCGACGGGGAAGCCGGCAGAGCCGATTTGAAAAACCGGCAAGGAGGCATGTCTTCAAATTCCAGTCTGTATCCCTGGGAAACAATCTCTATTGCCCAGGGATCCACCTGTGAGAGAACCCAGACGTGGCTGAACAGACGAAGACGTGCCCCCACTTGATCTGACCCCCCCCCCCCCCCCCCGGAAAGCTCCAGCGTCATGCGGTGGACTTTGCGGAAGTAGGGGAGGACTTCTGCTCTTGGGAACTACCCGAGTGCCGCTTTTTTTCCTTGCCTTTACCTCTGGCAACAAAGGATGATCCTCATACCTTCTTGCTTTTATTGGAACGAAAGGACTGCATTTGATAATGCGGTACCTTCTTAGCAAGCTGCGGGGGAACATAAGGTAAAAAATTCGATTTACCGGCCGTAGCAGTAGAGACAAGGTCCGAGAGGCCTTCTCCAAACAACTCCTCCCCCTTGTAAGGCAATGACTCCATATGCCGCTTTGAGTCGGCGTCTCCCGTCCACTGTCGGGTCCACAAGAGTCGCCTAGCAGAAATAGACATAGCGTTTATTCTGGAGCTTAGTAAACAAGCATCCCTCATATACAAGGCAGCATCTCTGATATGCTCTATGGTCATTAGAATGGTATCCCTATCTAAGGTGTCAATCTCCGTAGATAAGGAGTCTGCCCATGCCACGACAGCACTACAAACCCAGGCCGACGCCATGGCCGGTCTAACGATAGTTCCTGAATGTGTGTAAATGTGCTTCATGGTAATTTCCTGCTTGCGATCAGCAGTATCCTTGAGGGAAGCAGTATCCGGAGAAGGCAGTGCCACCTTCTTGGATAAGCGTGTCAGTGCCTTGTCTACTTTAGGCGAAGATTCCCATCGTATCCTATCCTTCTGTGGAAAAGGATACGCCGGAGACTCCCAAGCCTTTTTGCACAATTCGCTTAGCTCAAATGAGGACGGAAACGTGACCTCAGGCTTTTTCCCTTTATACATGTGAACCCTCGTGTCAGGGACAGGGGGTTCCTCAGTGATATGCAAAACCTCTTTTATGCAATAATCATGTATCTAATACCCTTTGCCACCTTCGGCTGTAATTTTGCATCCTCATAGTCGACACTAGAGTCAGTATCTGTGTCGGTATCTGTGTCAGCGACCTGGGATATGGGGCGCTTTTGAGACCCTGAAGGTCCTGGCGCCACAGGGACAGGCACGGTCTGGCTACCTGACTGATCCCTAGCCTCAGCCGTGTCTAACCTTTTATGCAGGAGATTCACATTTGCATTTAAGACATTCAGCATATCCACCCAGTCCGGTGTCGGCATTGCCGACGGCGACCTGACATTCAAACACTCCCCCTCCACATTAAGCGAGCCTTCCTCGTCAAACATGTCGACACACACGTACCGACACACTTCATACACACAGGGAAACTCTCTTCTGAAGACAGTATCCCCTTTAAGACCCTTTTGAGAGACAGAGAGAGAGTATGCCAGCACACACCCCAGCGCAATGACCCTGGAGACCAACACAAAATGTTTTTTCCCCAGCAGCGCTGTATAATATCTTATCCGGCAATTATGTGCCCCCCCCCCCCCCTCTCTTTTAAACACCCCTTCACCGTGTGTAAGCAGGGGAGAGTCCGGGGAGCTTCCTCTCAGCGTTCTGTGGCGAGAAAAATGGCGCTGGTGAGTGCTGAGGGAGAAGCCCCGCCCCCTCAGCGGCGGGCTTCGGTCCCGCTCAAATTTGTGTAAAAATGGCGGGGGCTCTTTTATATACATGTACAGTGCCCAGCTGTACATGTATATACCTTTTTGCCATGTTTTGAGGTGTTATTATTGCTGCCCAGGGCGCCCCCCCTGACCGGAGTGTGTGAGGTGTGTGGAGCAATGACGCACAGCTGCGGTGCTGTGCGTTACCTCAGTGAAGCCGCTGAAGGCTTCTGCCGCCTGAGACGTCTTCTTGCTTCTGTTCTTCGGGCTCTGTGAGGAGAACGGCGGCGTGGCTCAGGGGGTGGACGCCCAGGACGAACCTGTGTTCACCCCCTCTGGAGCTAATGGTGTCCAGTAGCCAAGGAAGCAGATCCTATCATTTAAGTAGGGCTGCTCCTCTCTCCCCAGTCCCTCGATGCAGGGAGCCTGTTGCTAGCAGTGCTCCCTGTAAAAATAGAAAAATCCAAACAAGAGCTCCCTGCAGTGCGCCCATCTTCCTCTGGGCACAGTGTAAAACTGAGGTCTGGAGGAGGGACATAGAGGGAGGAGCCAGTGCACACCCAGAATCCAAAGCTTTCTTAAAGTGCCCTAACTCCTGTGGAGCCCGTCTATTCCCATGGTCCTTACGGAGTCCCCAGCATCCTCTAGGACGTTAGAGAAAGTGAGCTTATCATCAGTGTTCATAGCCTAGTACTACTGGTCCCACCAAGTTCTGGCAGCCTCAAAGTGCTTGGTTATGCCAGGGGTGGATTTAGGGGTGAGGCCGCCCCTAGGCACAACAGTAATAACCCCACACACACACAAACACCTTATTTTTAGTGATTGGTTATAAGCATTCATTTGCTGATAGCCATTTTATTAGAATAATAAAGAAAACGCCATTGACTATGAATTTTTTTTATTTTTAATTATTTGTACATATTTACTAAGTAGGACAGCTTACAGGGGCAGTCTGTGCATGACCTACCAGTTATACTCGATTCAAGATGGCATATGGTACAGTACAGTGGAAATATCTTAAAGTTACTGGTACTTTTTGGGCTAACAGTACCAACACAAGCATCCAAGTGCCGCTCCCCCCTAACAAGTGCCACCACTAGGCACGTGCCTCATGTGCCTAATGGAAAATTCTCCACTGGCCCCTTGTAGCATACTAATGGCTGTCAAAGCATACTGGCGTTTGAAAAACTACAAGTGCCAGCATGCCTTGGCATTAAGGGCTCATTGGTACCTGTTGTGCCACAAAGGAAAAAAAAAAAACTGTTGAAGAAGTCCTACAGTATAAGTAAAATGAAAGCTCCCTCAAACCCTTATTCACCAGTTTATTAGCATTTGCCCTATTAGTAGTGATGAGCGGGTTCGGTTCCTCGGGATCCGAACCCCCCCGAACTTCACCCATTTTACACGGTTCCGAGGCAGCCTCGGATCTTCCCGCCTTGCTCGTTTAACCCGTGCGCGCCCGAAAGTCATCATCCCGCTGTCGGATTCTCGCGAGATTCATATTCTATATATGAGCCGCGCGTCGCCGTCATTTTCACTCGTGCATTGGAGATGATAGCGAGTGAACGTGCAGCGTTCTCTCAGTTTCTGTGTTCAGTGTGCTGCAAATATCTGTGCTCAGTGTGCTGCAAATATCTGTGCTCAGTGTGCTTGCAAATATCTGTGCTCAGTGTGCTGAAAATATCTACGTTCTCTGCCTGAAAAACGCTCCATATCTGTGCTGCATTGTAGTATATAGTAGGAGGACAGTGCAGAATTTTGCTGACCACCAGTATAGCAGTACGGTACAGTAGTCCACTGCTCTACCTCTGTGTCGTCAAGTATACTATCCATCCATACCTGTGCTGCATTTTAGTTGTGCGCAGTATATATAGTAGGAGGACAGTGCAGAATTTTGCTGTGACCACCAGTATATATATAGCAGTACAGTACAGTAGTCCACTGCTCTACCTCTGTGTCGTCAAGTATACTATGCATCCATACCTGTGCTGCATTTTAGTTGTGCGCAGTATATAATAGGAGGGGACAGTGCAGAATGTTGCTGTGACCACCAGTATATATATAGCAGTACGGTACAGTAGTCCACTGCTCTACCTCTGTGTCGTCAAGTATACTATGCATCCATACCTGTGCTGCATTTTAGTTTTGCGCAGTATATAGTAGGAGGGGACAGTGCAGAATGTTGCTGTGACCACCAGTATATATATAGCAGTACGGTACAGTAGTCCACTGCTCTACCTCTGTGTCGTCAAGTATACTATGCATCCATACCTGTGCTGCATTTTAGTTGTGCGCAGTATATAGTAGGAGGGGACAGTGCAGAATGTTGCTGTGACCACCAGTATATATATATACAGTAGCAGTACGGTACAGTAGTCCACTGCTCTACCTCTGTGTCGTCAAGTATACTATGCATCCATACCTGTGCTGCATTTTAGTTGTGCGCAGTATATAGTAGGAGGGGACAGTGCAGAATGTTGCTGTGACCACCAGTATATATATATAGCAGTACGGTACAGTAGTCCACTGCTCTACCTCTGTGTCGTCAAGTATACTACAAAAGTTCAGTAAAATGACCCAAAAATCAAAATTAAAAACGTCTGATGCCAATATGCCATTTACGACACGGAGTGGCAAGGAACGGCTGAGGCCCTGGCCTATGTTCATGGCTAGTGGTTCAGATTCACATGAGGATGGAAGCACTCATCCTCTCGCTAGAAAACTGCAATGCCACTCCTAGATGGGCCAGGTGTTTGTGTCGGCCACTTGTGTCGCTTAGCTTAGTCACACAGCTACCGCATTTCACCTCTTTTTTTCTTTGCATCATGTGCTGTTTGGGGACTATTTTTTAAATCTGCCATCCTGTCTGACACTGCAGTGCCACTCCTAGATGGGCCAGGTGTTTGTGTCGGCCACTTGGGTCGCTTAGCTTAGCCATCCAGCGACCTCTGTGCAAATTTTAGGACTTAAAATAATATTGTGAGGTGTGAGGTGTTCAGAATAGACTGGAAATGAGTGGAAATTATGGTTATTGAGGTTAATAATACTATGGGATCAAAATGACCCCCAAATTCTATGATTTAAGCTGTTTTTGAGGGTTTTTTGTAAAAAAACACCCGAATCCAAAACACACCCGAATCCGACAAAAAATTTTCAGGGAGGTTTTGCCAAAACGCGTCCGCATCCAAAACACGGCCGCGGAACCGAATCCAAAACCAAAACACAAAACCCGAAAAATTTCCGGTGCACATCACTATCTATTAGTCCAAGAGTTAATCAATAAGTAACATCTTACACTAGAAGAACTTGCAGAGATGGACAGGAGCCTTCCTTAACCAACTCCAAAACGACTTTTTTCTGATTGGTTGGAGCGCGAACCCCCAGAAACAGTAACGCAGTCTTCTGGTCCGACTTACTATCTACTTTCCCGGGAACAGGTTGAGAGGGGAAGCGGTTAAGATACCGCTGCACGGCTTCCCGGCCATCGGAAATTCATACCGAACCCGTTGAGCGTATGTGTCTTGTTCGTGGTCAGAAGTATAGTATATACAGTACTCATGTATAAAGAGATAATATGAATTCCCACTGACATTTTCAGGCCAGTGACCAAGATTCCCTGCAAACATTTACTCTGTACATTTATACAGCAGGCGGTTTTTGCACTGGAAAATCTACAGATCACACATGGGCCCTCATTCCGAGTTGATCGCTCGCAAGGCGATTTTAGCAGAGTTACACACGCTAAGCCGCCGCCTACTGGGAGTGAATCTTAGCTTCTTAAAATTGCGACGATGTATTCGCAATATTGCGATTACAAACTACTTAGCAGTTTCAGAGTAGCTTCAGACTTACTCGGCATCTGCGATCAGTTCAGTGCTTGTCGTTCCTGGTTTGACGTCATAAACACACCCAGCGTTCGCCCAGACACTCCTCCGTTTCTCCGGCCACTCCTGCGTTTTTTCCGGAAACGGTAGCGTTTTTAACCACACGCCCCTGAAACGCCGTGTTTCCGCCCAGTAACACCCATTTCCTGTCAATCACATTACGATCGCCGGAGCGAAGAAAAAGCCGTGAGTAAAAATACTATCTTCATTGTTAAATTACTTGGCGCAGTCGCAGTGCGAATATTGCGCATGCGTACTAAGCGGAATTTTACTGCGATGCGATGAAATATACCGAGCGAACGACTCGGAATGAGGGCCATTGTTTGAGACTCCAGGGTCATCAGACTTTTAATTAGTTAATTGGATAATATAATCTTCTTTTGACATTGTACACAGAGGAACGTAATGCTCTGAGCCACAGAGAAAGCTGCCTATTTAATTTTGAAATCCCCATGATGAACTTAGCTAACAAGTTGTAACAGGCAGCCAGGAAAAAAATCCACTGATTTATATAGAGAAGTTTCAATTATTTAAGGAGCCGTCCACAGTGCCATAACTTTAAGTATGAATCAAGTGCCATGACTGAGAAATTTGTCACACTGTGTTAGATCAATGGTAATTACCTCCTTGACATGGGTACTGTTATCATTTTACAGGATCTTGGGTACCGGTAACACAAACTGCAAGCTGATCAATACTTGTAGAAATATGACTCTCCGATGGACTGTGAGCCAGGCAGTCCATTACAGGCAGCTCTCCGGATGGCGGAGTCTGCGTATACCCTGCAGGGAAACACAGCCCTGATTGTAAAGCTGCTCTGCCGAGTGGACACAACAATATCCATCATTTTAAGGGGGTCTCAGAAAAGCCAGATTTCAGCCAGAGAGCAGAAAATAAAAGAACTTATAGCAATATCATCGTAAAAGCTGGAAGAATTCCCCTCCTCGTAGAAAACTTGTATTTATGTTGGTAGGAAACTGAGGCGAATGTTTCCTAAGAGTTGCAGATGTATATTTATTTATTAACAGTTTCTTATATAGCGCATTGTAGCCGCATACAAATTTGCTGGGCAGCGTTCCCGAAAACTGGGGTGACGTTGCCCTGTTTTTGGGAACGTTGTCCAGCTCCATCCACTCCCCGCCCCCAAATGGCTGCAGCTCAGTCAGCGATGCCAGGTAGTCTGTGTTGAAAGACGTAGATCCGGGCCCCCAACACTCCCAGAAAATGGGGGCGACATGGCCCTGTTTTCGGGAACATTGTCCAGCTCCATCTACTTCCCGCCCCTTAATGGCCGAAGCCTGCCAAGCAGCCTGCGGTTCAGGGGGCATTGCGTGCAATACAGGGGATCAGTATGGGAAGCCGGCGGACGGGATCCTGATGTACGAAATACCAACGTCGGGATCCCGATTGTACAGAAGCCGAAAGGGATGAGTAAGGGGTGCTATACCCTCTTCCCTACCCCCCTAACCCTCCCTACCCACTGCCTAACCCTAACCTCCTCCTTAGTGCCTAACACTAATCCTAATTTTTCCCCGTGACAATGCCTAAACCTAACATCCTGTTCCCGCTGCCTAAACCTAACCCTGTCAGGTCGCAGCCTAAACCTCGGAGGGGGGTGCCTGTGCCTAACCCCCCTCCCCTCCCCTCCCCGCACCCTAACCCTCCCGGGGCGCTGCCTAACCTTAACCCCGCAGCCTAAACCTAGCCCCCCTCCCACGGATTACCTCCTCAGCGACGCGGTGTGTGGACGTTCAGCATCCCGGCTGTCAGGATTCCGACGCTGGGATGTCTACCTATTTGAGATGCTGGTGTCGGCATTCCGAATAATGTTGAGATTCCGGCATTGGTAATCTGACTGCAGGGATCCCCACAGGCAGGATCCTGACTGCATCCCCAACACAGGATCTATTCTGCAGGTGTGCCACCATTGGAGATGTATGTCAACACTATAACATACATCTCCGAATCAGACTTATCGGGCCAAATGTAATAGAGTGAGAGTTTCAGAAAGTGAGAGATTTGGTAAGGTTTTGCATTTTTTTTTAAAGTGGCAATCATTTATACAGCAAGATCAACCTGGTTTTGCAGTGTAAATGATTGCCACTTTAAAAAAAAATGCAAAACCTTACCAAATCTCTCACTTTCTGAAACTCTCACTCTATTACAGTGGTTCTCAAACTCGGTCCTCAGGACCCCACACGGTTCATGTTTTCCATGTCACCCAGCAGCTGCACTGTGTGTCACCAACTGTCACATTTCTAAAATCTACAAGTGACCTGCAAAACATGAACTGTGTGGGGTTCTGAGGACCGAGTTTGAGAACCTGTGCTCTATTACATTTGGCCCAACGACCTCTAAATACCAACTAGCATTAGTTAAATGCCACATCTCACCTTATACGTATTGTTGCTGATGTGAATTCCTTTATGACAGTCTACCCATCATCTAAAGGCCACTTCCAGCAGGATAACCTGCCTCGTCATCTCAAACTTGTTCCACAAACATGACAATGAGTTTAGTGAAATCTAATTGCCACCGCAGTCACCAGTTCTCAGTACAGCACCTTTAGGTATGGTGGAACGGGAGATGAGCAGCGTGAATGTGCAGCCTGCAAATCCGCAGCAGCCGTGTGACGCTAGCATGTATACATGGACCAGAATCTATAAGGAATGTTTCCAGCACTGTTCTGAATCCATGCCATGATGAATTTAGACTGTTCTGGTTGAAAGGGGGCTCCTACTGTACCTAGTACTGGAAAGGTGTTACCCAATACAATGCATACTTGGCTACTCTCCTGGAAGCTGCGGGAGGCTCCCGTTTTTTGGGGTAGCTCCCCGCACCCCTGGAAGAGTAGGCAGGTCTCCCGCATCCTGCTCGCACCCTAGTGATGCGGACAGGATGGAGATAATCTCCCATAGTCACTGGTCCTTGCGGTGGGGAAGGGGTTAAAATAATTAAAATCACATCATTTTAGCCCCGCCCCCTTCCCACAGTCCCGCGAATCGCAGCGTTTCCCGATGTGGGGCTTGATGATGTCACAGCCCGGCCCCGCCCCCAAAGTCTTCTGCAGCGTCTCCTCTCTGGGCTTCTCCCGGAGAGGAGAAATGTCAAGTAGGTAAGTATGATACAACTAGGTGCTTCATCGTGCCCTACGGGCGCTCTTTACAACGTCGCAAGGGGCTACGCCCCCTTAACCCTTGCATGCCTTTCTGGGGTTCAATATTTGTGTTATATGGAGTATTACCTGCATTCCTTTGTTAGTGGTTAAAAATTGCACAATGAAAGGGCGTGCGATGGTGAAGGGGGCGCAGCCCCTTTTGACGGCGTGAACAGCACCTGCAGGGCACGATGTACAGAATGTAGCGGGTGCGGGGGGGACTGCGGATGGGGAAGGGTGTCTGTAGATGCTGCGGGTGGAGGGGGGGTGGATGCGGGGGGGCCCAGATGGGGAAGGGTCGGGAGGTGCTGCGGGTGGGGGAGGGGCAGAGGAGTGGGGGCTGCAGATGGGGAGGGGTCCGGAGGCACTGCAGGTGGGGGAGGGGCAGGGGTGCGGGATGTTGCGGATGGGTGAAGGGTTCCGGAGGTGCTGTGGGATGGGAAGGGGCAGGGGTGGGGTAGGGGGTCCGGAGGCGCCACGGGTGGGGGAGGGGCAGTGCGGGTGGTGCGGCGGATGGGGAAGGGGGTCCAGAGGCGCTGCAGGTGGTGGAGGGGCGGGTGCGGGGGTGCCGTGGGTGGGGGACGAGTGGGTGAGGGAGGGACCGCGGATGGAGGAGGGTGTCTGCAGATGCTGCAGGTGGAGGGGGGGGGCAGGTGTGAGGGGAGACATATATGGGGGGTGGATGGTGGAGGGGGTCTGGAGGTGCTGTGGGTGGTGGAGAGGCGGGGGAGTGGGAGCCGTGGGTGGTGTAGGGGGTCTGGAGGCACAGCGTGTGGGGGAGGGGTGGGGTGATGCATGTGGTGGAGGGGAAGGTTCGGAGGTGTGGTGCATTGGGGAGGGGTCTGGAGGCGCTGTGGGTACTGTACCTGTCAAAAAGGTAGTTGGAGGGTATGCAGTAACAGGGCCAGGACAGGGGTGACAGAGTCAGAACAGGGGTGACAGGGCCAGGACAGGGGTGACAGGGTCAGAACACAGGTGACGGGGTCAGAACAGGGGTGATGGGGCCAGGACAGGGGTGACGGGGCAAGGACAGAAATGACAGGGACAGGATAGGGGTGACAGGGCCAGGGTAGGGGCGGCAGGACCAGGACAGGGGTGACAGGGACAGTACAGGGTTGACAGGGCAAGCACAGGGGTGACAAGGACAGGATGGGGGTGACAGGGCCAGGATAAGGGTGAAAGGGCCAGGATAAGGGTGACAGGGCAAGACCAGGGGTGACAGGGACATGACAGAACACAGGGCACGGGAGAGATTGGTATTAGGGACAGAACAGTGGTGACAGACAGATGTGTCTTACCGGAGTCACTGCTGCTGACTGCTGCTGTTCCACTCCAGCCTGTTGGGATCTGCTGCTGCTGGAGACTTGGCACTCTCTCAGGCTGGAGTCCTGCTTCCTCTGCCCGTCCGCATCCCTCCCCCCACTCCTCAGTCACACAGCGCAGACCTCGCGCGGCTGCCGGGCACTTTGGTAAGGGGAGACTGGGAGTGACTGGTAGGCCCCCAGGAGACGCTGCGGCTGGAGGGAGGAGAGGGTCATAGCATGCACGCGATGCGGACCTCGCGGCTGCCGGGCACTGTGGAGACTTCTGCAGCGCTGCCCGCCGGCTAAAGTGTGAGAAGGAGCTGTGTGCACCTCACTGCGGGCGACAGCGCTGCAGCTAGCGGTGGGGTTGCCGGGGCTGGAGATAACAGAGGCAGTATGGAACCTGCACAGCGGAAGGTGCCCCAAAAAACTGCAGCTAAGAAGCGTGGAGTGTGCCAGAAAGTTATGCTCCTCCGCACCAGAGAGCCCCTAATGAGTATGCTGATGTGGGGGGTCAAGCACACAGTGAGCCGGTGCCCATCTGTCTGTATGGCATACCCCCTCACACACCCCCATACCTCCCAACTGTCCCAAACTTCACGGGACAGTCCCATCTTTTTGGGTCTGTCCCGCTGTCCCACCCGCGGGCCTCAGTGTCCCGCGCTGGGGGGGGGGGAGGGGGGCAGTTGGGAAGCTCCTGTACTCGCTGTTCTGGGCATCAGGGGGTACGGATTAAGGGGGGGCCCGGCAGCAGAGCCGGATTAAGGGGAAGGCCAGGAGGTACGTACCCCGGGCCCCACAGTTTTAGGGGGTCCCCCGGCTGGAGTAGCTCTGTCCCAGCTCTGAAGCTCCCCCATCCTGCCAGCAACAGCAGCAGCATTGTGCTACAATCAGCACACGCTGCTGTGTGTTGGCAGGTCTGTGGTGTTGCAGGGAGGCAGCAGCCTCCTTGCTTTCTTCTGCCTGTGCGGGTGTGTAGGGGGGAGCGACCACCCCCTCTGGATTTACCCCTAGCCGAGGGGCCAAAATCCCATTAAAAAATAAAAAATAAATCCCGGAATTTGCATAAGGGGGCGTGGCCACGTGGGCAGCGATTAGGCCACGCCCCTGAACCCGCAGCAGGCACTGCAATGAAATAGGGCCCCCCTGTCTCAAGTGCCCTGGGCCCCCCGGATTTATAATCCGCCCCTGGGAGCATGCCGGGGGCGTTGCTCGGGATCGCGGGTCCTCCCGCGAAGCCACGCCCTTTTCATTGGTCATGCCCCCTTTTTGCTGTGCATGTGTCCCTCCTTCTGTCTGAAGAAAGCTTGGAGGTATGCACCCCTGCCTGTGCCATGCCCAGACCATCTGCTTCTGCACCTAGTCTCCTATAGATTTGCCCAGATCTGTGACTCATTTGACTAACTCTGCCCAGTGTTGTGACTCCGCCCAGCGTTAACAAATGAGGCACAAAGTCACAGATCTGGGCTAATATATAGGAGATGGCAACTGAGCGTATAAAGAACCTGATTCTGATTTGGAAAGAAAAAAGCAAAAAAAAAAGCAAGAAACTTTGTACATGGCGCAAGCCATGTTGCATTGCAAGGGGAGCAAATACATTTATATTGTTTCTGTGCAGGGTAAATACTGTCTGCCTTGGGATGTAGCCCACAAATGTTAGATGGCTTTATTTTTTCCACTGCGATTTAGATTTCAGTTTGGACACACCCCACCCAAATCTGATTCTCTCTGCATATGTTACATCTGCCCCACCTGCGATGCAGCATGGTTTTGCCCAGGTGCACAGTTTCTTTCTTTTTTTCCGCTTTACTTCCAAATCAGAATCAGGCCCACAGTATATACACATACACCATGCTGTGGGTTGAGCGAGGAGGCGTAATGAGGCATAGGTGGGTGAGCCAGGGGTTTGATGTTGCAAATCACATCATTGGCCACCCTTTACTCGGGAAGTGGGCGCGCCAGGTGGACATGTTGCAGGACAGGGAGACATGGATGCTCTTCAGGGTGGACGGGAGTAGTACCCCGGATTCAGGAGCCTGCCGGCTATTGCGGTAGAGAAGGCAAGTGTAACATCCACACATAATATGCTAGCTTTCTTAGCTCATTGTGAGATGGACTTATACCCTCCCAGCAGCAACAGAGCTGTAATTCATTAACTGACACAAGGAGGATGTTTTTCTGTCTGAGCAGCGTTTTTGGTTTATGCAATTAATGGTTCCTAATTAGCAGGCTTTATCCAAACTGAACACGTAATCAAGTCAAACACTGCATCTATGGCGGATAAAATCTCATTAACGCTGCGCATTACAGTCCAGCTGAGTTAATCCATATTAGTTGATAGCTCATTTTTCATCTGGATTTTTAAGACATGGGAACAACAGTCTGCATAGCTTTCGGGGGAATTTATATATTTAGCTTTGCAAAGGAGACTTCATTGGGACCCTGAGCAGAAAAAAAATATATATGTGTATGTGTGTGTATATACAGTATATGTATACAGTATATATGTTCTTCTCTGTTAGGAATGCTTCTAGTATAGGATGTTTTGTTATAAGCATCATACACTATGCCCCCTAAAATCAGAACGTCCCCCCTACAAATAGCAGGATGTGGATGCACGCTGTAGCTATAATCAGGAATATTTCCAGGGCGTAGAAGTATATGTGCTGCATATATTGTGCCCATTATCATGTCAGCGCAGCAGAGCAGAGCGATCGTGTCTCCGGTCACTGGGGAACCCAGCACACAAGGCATAATAGGTTAGGTTAAATGTATAAGAAATGAGTAGCTGGAAGGAAAACGACTGCCAGGTTTGTTGGTCTTGTGGAGCCAGGAACCAGCGGTGACAAATACAGATTACCCGGGAATACAGCAAATCATGTAGCCAGACTGTTAGATCAATTGTTTTCTGATGAGGGATTTTCAATAACTTGACTTTGGGTTCTTTTCATGAACTAATTTCCCGCATTGAATATATTACAACAAAGATAATGTGTACATTTTTTTTAAATAAAATTTAATGTAAGTACATTATGGAATTTTGTATTAAGAATGAGGAGTCGGAACATCACAAAGATCCGGATATGTAATTTCTGTATGTTATATATGTGGTAATAGGGAATGATGAGGGTGGCCAGAGCTCATAGTATCCGGCAATTACATTTTATAGTGAAAATAATTATTTTCTAACTTCACTAGAATTATAGACACATAACAATGCATTACTAAGCAGCTGTACACCACTTGGTATCACCAAGCGAGAACCATTTTCACTGACCTACCCAACACTTCTACTTCGCCCTATTATATTGACTCCGTTTCCGGCTTCTCTATATGACACTGCTACCTGACTCCATTACCTGGCTCCACTGCATGCCGTGTCGTACTGGGGCATGTAGGGCCCACCGGGGTAATGCAGCGGCAGGGACCCATGTTTAGGGGTGTGGCCAGTCTACAGAGGGGGTGTGGCCTACCACCCCGTTGGTTTGACTAACCGTTAGAGAGTGCAACGTCTAGGCCCCTTCATACGTATACACAGTAAATTCAGCTGCTGCATGCATGATAATGTACCAGATTAATAACAGATTAATAACAGAAATGCACTGCAGAAAATACACCATAGTCCAGTATAAGGTAACATATGTATGATGTATAATTCAAGTGCACAGTCTGGAACCTGAGCCTTAGAGTAGGAGGTGGGGCCCCAGGCAGTGGGGCACACCAATGGTTTCCCCTGAACCCCTGTGGGCCAGTCCAAGCCTGACTGCATGGTTCAACTATCCAGTATCCGGTTCAATTACCCAACTTGTCTACCTGTCCTGGTTTTTCTACCTGGGTCTTCTTCCTGACTACTGCCTGACTCTTCTACCTGGCTCCTCTACTAAGTTGCAGGATAGCCATCAGGGGGGGACTGTGTCCCCTGCCCACCCCTGGCTCCCACCGCCACTACCAGGAGAGCTGCACCAGGCTGTTCAATGCTCCACCTTTATGTAACATCACAATGCAAGACACCACATAGGGCAGAATCTTTTTTTTTTTTTTTTTTTTTTGGGGGGGGGGGGGGGGGGGCTGTCTATTTTGTCAGTCCTGGAGCCCACAATTTCTGATGGCAGCCCTGCCAAGGTGTACTGCTTGCCACCTTATATGTGGCTCCATCACCTGACTTCTACCTGGCTCCATTACCTGACTCCTTTACTTGGCTTCTAAGGACAAGTTAGAAACTCCTGTAGAGAACTGGCACCAAAACCTTGAACATAGTACAGTGAGAGACAGATGACTCCTCAGCAGGTCAGCAGGTGCTAGCTGTTTTCTCGCCAGAACATGGCACTGTCATGTACTGTACAACTGAGTGCAAGCAATAACGGAGCGGGGACCAGCCACCACGTACAACAGATCACTTGCAGGCGGGCGCAGCAGAAATTGCATGCACTCACTGACACTCTGCTGGCCCGCGGCCTCTCCTCTGGCCGGACCGCCTGCTAGTGACTCGAGCAGGCTGCCAGAGAGCAGGGACATTGCGCTCGGAGAGAGCAGCATGCCTGAGCCTAGGACCAGAGGCTTTGGCAGGCAGCGGATTTAGTGACAGCCGCTGCTGTGAGAGGCGGACTCGGGAGACGCGGTTTCACCAGTGCTCCAAGGAGAGGCCGGTATCTGTGTCACAGCTCCACCCCGGGTCCGCCTTTCACAGCTGCACAGCACCAAGTTCTGTGTACCGCAGCTCCTGCCCATGTCTGTCTCCAAATCTCTTGCTCTCTCGGCGCCCCCCAATATCCTGTGCCCAGGTCACGTGCCCCCCTAGCCTCCCCCTAGTTGCGGCCGTGTTGCCACTTTATGATTGCCAACCTGATGAATGTTGACATTGTGACCATGTTCATATCGACAAGCAGATTACAACAGGTCCTTCCCTCCGCCAGTGACACTCAGGGGGAGAGGGTGATCAGTGTTATCGACCCCCCCCCCCCCCATCCCATTGCACAGGCAGAGGATACTGGAGCAGCCTCCTTGGCTTTGCAGGTAAGAGGGGACAGGGAGAGGGGGGTACAGAGCTCGGTAATTAGTACCCCCTCTCTGCGGCCCTAATGGTACTTTATATCTCTCCACTTTATCTTTCTCCAAGCATTGCTAAGCATTCCCCCATATCCCCGCACAACTACTGTACTGCATTCCATACAGTGATGTGCAGCATCATCCTTCCGCTGGCATTCAGTAATTATTGCAGAATCTGCAATCCCTTCCGTAGCATGCTGGGGGCCACCCAGTATGCTAACTGGCATCCACCAGCTGCGACCGCAATTTACATTGCGGTCGTAGCAATTGTGTATGACCCCCTGCAGCCGCAGCTAGGCTGCATCTGCAGGCGGTCAGCCACCATTTCTCGCATTGGAGCGGCTGAGTGTGATGTCATGCTGCTACCCCGAAAACACCGCTGACCTTCTCCCATTTTCCCCGCGTGCCACCACCCGCCCTGCAAATGCCTCTACCTGAAATCAGGCAGAGGCGTTCGCAGCCGCTGCGAACGCATCGCAGCGGCCGGGCTGCGCGCGCACGATACGGTACCTGAGCCTGCTCACTGGCTCCGGCAGCACGGAACTGCGGTTGCATCGTGATCGTGCTGCCACCTGAATTACCCCCATAGCCCAAACCGTTCCAAGACATCTCTAAAAGCAGAAAGAGAGGTGGGGGTGGGAGCAGTTTGCTTACAACATCTAGACCTTTTATACAGAAAGGGTTAAATGATACTGGAACTTTTGTTTCCAACCCTAGAAAAGCCACGATAATAATCTTGCCGTCAGAACGAATTAAAGAAGTAGTAAAATCCCTACAAACAACTTGTCTGACATAAGCAATTACATTACAGAACAGATTGTTCATCTCTTTCCTTACACTGAATATTACTGGTTAGAGGTTATATAAGTATATATGTAAATATATATAATCCGCTACAGACACAGCAGAGTCTCAGTTTCTACGATACATTATGGTGGTATGTGCGACCAAGCAGAAAGGTATTCCCGAGCCCTGATGGAGTGCAATTCCTCTGATTAGTCCTATAACAAATAATTCATCTATCAGTGACAAGATTTAAGCACTTTCTAGTTGCAGTCAACCAGCTGTGTCTGTTGACTATGCGGCATGTCAATTTAAATCTGGTGTGACAATGTTACAGTCGTTAATGTAACCCCCCTCACCCCACGCCGGTCTCACTTCTTTCTCGTACATGTCCCAGTTTCCTTTTCCATTCCGGCGATATTGGAGCTGCCTCGGTCTTATCTTACGTGCGACGCAAGAAGGTTAAAAGCTGTGAAATAAATAGGAAAAAAAAATCTTTGTGTCTCCACTAGTCATTTCCAATGTCAGATATTTCCATTTTCTTCTCTTGTAAATTCATCTATTACCTGGGCCCTCGCTAACTTTTGCTCTCTTCGTCGTCTCTCGGATAGAATGCAATTTTCTCCGCTGCAAATGAAATCTGAATGCAAAACCATTTATATTTGCAGCAAGTTATTAGATGACACAGCCTTATTTCCCCAATCAGCGCCTTACTCCATTAGACACAGGAATTGAAATATTCACATTTAGATTTTATTTGTTTGGTTGAGGAAACAGATTTTAAACAGTAGATCTGATAGCGGTCGGAGGAGTTATTGGGACATAACGGCCGTCTTTGAAGGATAAATGAAAACCTTGTGGACAACCGCAGACATCGGATGTTGCGTTTAACACATTCCTAATCTGGTGTTAATGCACAACGGCATAGACTGCAGGTGCTGTACTTATACTGTATGTAAGAGATGTATGTAAGTAATAATAACAGGTTGGTATCTATATACCGGTGCACGTCATCCCGGCGGTCAGAATTTTGTGCGGGGCGAGCACAAAAGAGCCCCTTTGAGGGCTCTTGAATGCATCCCATAATAACAGTTGATTATAAACTACTACAACATTATTTTGTAATGGGTTTGTTGGGTCGACCCACTAATTAGGTCAACCACTATTGGTCGATAGGCAGTAGGTCGACACCTGGAAATGGTCGACAGGTTGACGCGGAAAAGTCCGACATGAGTTTGTTTTTGGTGTGGTTTCCTGTGGAAAGTGACCATGAACCCCAATGAATGCACCGTGTCCTCTACTGCTGCGCTCGGCACAGGTTATTATGCCCAGTCGTAGTCCACGTGGATCGTAAAGCATGAAAAGGTTAAAAAAAATGAAGAAAAAAAATTGTGAAAAACTCATGTCGACATTTTCATGTGTTGACCTTTGCCATGTCGACCTAATGCTTATTTCAACCTTTTAAGGTGTCGACCTAATGCAATAGTGGTCGACCTATTGAGTGTCGACCTAAGTGAGGTCGACCGAAGGACCCTATTATTTTATACTATTAAGTCTATGGAAGTTTTCATTGACGATGTAGGGGACACAAAAGGTTTGGGGATCATATCTGGGCTTACGGACACCAATCAGAGCAAACCCATAAATTCAGTTTAAAAATTAATTCAAAATAGTTTTATAGCACCGCAAATTGTAGTGCTGACTTTGTGCGACTTTGTAAATAAATCTTACTGTATAAGGCCAAGTTATTATATAAAGGGGGGACATTTACTAAGCAGAGATAAGAGCGGAGAAGTGAGCCAGTGGGGAAGTGCTCATGGCAACCAATCAGCACTGAAATAACATCTATAATTTGCATACTATATAATGATACAGAGCTGCTGATTGGTTGATTGGGCAACTTCTCCACTGGCTCACTTCTCCGCTCTTATCACTGCTTAGTAAATGTCCCCCAAAGGTTCTACTAATATCATTCACACATACATAAATATGTTAGAGTTCCCATGTGGTGGCACATCTTGGAATGTTTTACATTCCATTGGAACTTGCTGTAGTTCTGAGTGCAAGCTATTGAATGCTGTTATCAGCCAAGTATTGTAACACTGAAGGCCTGATTCAGAAGTGGACGCTGTGGCGGCATCGGATGCAAGTGGCTGATGTTTTCAGTTTGCGCATGTGCCCGATGATTGCCGTTGAAAGACGCAGAATGAATTTGGATGCAGAGTTGGTCAATTTAAGTGGGCATTTCTGGGTGGTAATAAGGAGGGTGACTAGCCATACGGGGGCGTGTCGCGATCAGCTGCGGTGTCTTGTGCGCTTAGCTGGTGAATGTCTCTGTACAAAATTTGCGACAATACCATAAAGACGCAGTCTCTCAGCAGAAATAGGCCTCGTCGAAGCTGCAATAACTTGCATGCCAGATTAAGGCCCTGAGTCTGTGGAACTTCTATAACATAGAATCTGACAAGAAGTCCGTTTCATGTAGGAAAATATGTCCCCTTGTGATCGCCAGTTTATCCCAGTACCTCATGCAAGAGATCCATCTGAAATCAGACATACATTCAACTCTGTATAGTCCAAAATCCCACCTACATTGCCCTTACACGCTCTCAGAATACCTAGACTGCCTGTGAATGCTCAGTTTCTGCTCAGTTACACCTATTCAGCCAGAAGTGGAAATGCGGCGGAGGTGCTGACAACTCTGAGCAGCCCATAGTTGAGCGTTTTGGACATATGCGCAGTGTGATAAATTGCAAGATCCACCATCTGCTAAATGGGTTCTGAATCAGGTCCTCTGTGTGTAGCTGGGGTGGGGCTGGGAACTGTTAAGCCCAAATTCGTCTGGCGGAAGGCGTGAAGTTTTGAGGCCAAATTTGGAATGGGAAACATTTTGCAGAACAGGTAACAATACATAACCCTGAATGATACCCAACATATTTATTGAGCAGTACTATTATATAGTTTGTAGACTACACTAAGATAGAATTCATCAATGCCTGAAATGCCACTGGAGTCATTGTCTCATCTTCCTCTAACCATTATTATATGCAAGGGATAACTATAGTGCTATAGTGTTCCTCTCCAAATGTACATTTTGGGAAGGACCTATTTATGTCATTATGGAAAGTTTAATTACCCTCCCTAATATCTCTCTGTTTAAATTCTGCATTCCTCTCAGCTCCGGGTGTTGAAGGCTCTGAGGGTCTGATTCAGCGATGAACACTAATCAGTCCAGTGTCCACCTGTGAATCATGCCCCGAGGCTCCATATTTTCCGCACCTTTCTTGTCCAGCTCAGGACAGAGAGTAGGTTGGGATTTCGCCTACATGGGAGTAGAAGCTGTGGTCTGTCTACCAGCAGCAACAGACGGCAAAAAGAGAAAGACATTGTCCTAGGGAAGACTGAGGAATAGAATTATTTAGCTGATACGTTTTATTGTTCTACAAGTCTTCTATAAAGAAACCTTACACAAAGCAGGGAAAGGTTAAACGCTCAGCAATGAAAGGGTTAAACGCTCCTGAGGGTTTGAGCAGATCAGCGCTGGCCTTCTTATTGCACCATGACCTAGCTGATTCCAGCCCTGAGTCTCTGGAACAAGAGAATTGAATTGGTCCAGATAGACACAGCAGGGAGGCAAAAACCAATATAGTCTTATAGCCCTGACATGTCGAGGACTCAGTGAAGTCAGACGGCTCTGTAATACAGGATAATAATGTACAATCTGTTCATAGGTATGTAAGACAATGTGCTTAACATAGCAGGACAATTCCGAGGGAATGGAAATCATTCTCCGGTCTCTGCTCACAGTCTGGAAGAAACTTTGGAAACATTTTACATCCCTTGGTTTTACTTTTCAGGCTCCCTCAGTCCTTGGTGCATTTAAATTAGAGATGTGCAGGTTTGGATTTACTTGGTTCTTAACACCAGAATTCACGCAAGTTCAGATTTTCCGGATTTTTTTTATTGGCTAACCAAAACACGTGACATCCGAGAGCCAATAAGAATATCCGGGTAAATCCGAGTAAAACCAGAACCAGCTCATCTATAATTTAAATAGCCCTTTGTTCTCAATGTTACACCTGTGTTTACCCCACACAAATTCCCAGGTAAAGCAATATGGTAGTATGCATATATGGTGGTGCTATATAAAGAGATGTTAGTAAACAATATTGTTGTATAGTACTGCAAATATCAGTCCAATTCTTCATGTTTTAGGAATGAAAGTTACAAATTGCTTATTATTACCATGTACAAGATTTGTTAAGATTAGTATTTGATTTTTCTCTGCAAAGATTTTTCCCATGCATTTTCCACTATGGGCCTAATTCAAGCTTGATTGCAAAACAACATTTTCCTCTAATTGGCAAAACCATGTGCACTGCAGGGGGGCAGATATAACGTGCAGAAAGAGTTAGATTAGGGTGGGGTGTGTTTAAAGTTTAAATTGAAATCTAAATTGCAGTGTAAAAATATAGCAGCCAGTATTTACCCTGCACAGAAACAATATAACCCACCCAAATCTAACTCTCTCTGTACATGTTATATCTGCCCCACCCGCAGTGCACATGGTTTTGCCCATTAGAGGAAAATGTTGTTTTGCAATCAACCTTGAATTAGACTGCAGAAATTTCTGGCCTGATTCTGAGTAGGATGCAGAGGGCCGGTATATGTGAATGTCGGCAGCTGGCAGATTTACTATATTATGCTAATAAGATTATCCATCTGTGAATATGCATCACTCCGCCCACTGTTTTTCTGGCCGCAGTCATAATCATTTGTATCAGTAATTGCACCCGCCACATGCTGGGCATAAAAGATAGGGTTTCTATACAACTCTGGAAAATAAGGTATGTCTGTAGCCCCCCTGTCCCAACCCTGAATGTACGGGAGGTATTAGTGTCAGTTAAGCAACTCGGACATTCCCTTCCCCACTTCTGGATAGCCAGCTGCGTTTCTTCTTAGGTTTGAGGGTACTGGTGCTTGCTGGTGGGCCAGTGTCCATCACTCTGGTGGACAAGTCAACAACCTGTAGGTAGGTTGGGCCTGGCCAACCTGTTGCTCTCCAGCTGTTGTGAACAGAGCCGGCCCTAACCAATATGATGCCCTAGGCAAAATTTTGGCTGGTGCACCCTAGCACCGCCGCTAATTGCGCCTCTGCCCCTGAACCCCTTTCCCAGCACCATCACCCCTCACCCATAGCAGTCCTCATTTTGGTGTTCCTACCGCCCATAATTTAAATAGGAACATTGCGCATTTGGCGCACAGCCCAAAAAGGGCTGTGTTCTTGCTGGGAAGGGGCATGGCCACACAATAGTACCCCCAATTCAAATTATGCCACACACTAGTGCAACTTTATTCACACACATAATGCCCCTTTCACATATGCCGAACACTACTACACAACCAACCCACCCGGACACATCACTCATATGGCCGCTAACACTGTGACCTCTGCCTCTGCTTGGATACAGATGTGTCCTCATACATCTTGCCTCAATACGCCATGCAGCAGGAAATGCCTGGCTTAAGTCAGCTGGCAGCTCTGCTAATGTTGGGCGCCTTTTTTTATGAAAATGCTTATTTGCATTACTATGTTGCTAGATTGCACAAGCAGCTTCTTCTGTTTAAAATTATATGTGGCATGCCTATATTCTGTGTGCGACTGTGACTGTATCTGCATACGAAATGCTACGTTACAGTGATTTCCAGGAATACACTGTAACATAGCATTTCGTATGCAGATACAGCCACAGTCACACACAGATTATAGGCATGCCGCATATCATTTTAATCAGCAGAAGCTGCTTGTGCCCCTAGGCATACCAAATGCCCTAGGCATTTGCCTAGTTTGCTTATGCATAAGGCCGGCACTGGTTGTGAACCTGCACATCCCAGCAGAGCCGGATTAAGCCTTTGGGGGGCCCAGGGCACTTAAAATAGGGGGCCCCTGCATATGTGTGTGTGTGTGTGTGTGTGTGTGTGTGTGGGGGGGGGGGGAAATCATGTATGCCTAGGGTGGTGGTGGTGGAGGAGGGGGGGCAACTCCGGGGGGGGGGGGGGGGGGAGGGAATCAATAACTATTGGGGGTGAGGGAGGAATAATATACCATTAAATTATGCTGGAGGAGAAGGGAGGTTAAAATAGTAATACAGGTTGAGTATCCCATATCCAAATATTCCGAAATACGGAATATTCCGAAATACGGACTTTTTTGAGTGAGAGTGAGATAGGGAAATCTTTGTTTTCTGTGGCTCAATGTACTTAAACTTTGTTTAATACACAAAGTCAAAGTTATTAAAAATATTGTATTATATGACCTTCAGGCTGTGTGTATAAGGTGTATATGAAACATAAATGAATTGTGTGAATGTACACACACTTTGTTTAATGCACATAGGCCCTCATTCCGAGTTGATCGGTCGCAAGGCGAATTTAGCAGAGTTACACACGCTAAGCCGCCGCCTACTGGGAGTGAATCTTAGCTTCTTAAAATTGCGACCGATGTATTCGCAATATTGCGATTACTAACTACTTAGCAGTTTCAGAGTAGCTCCAGACTTACTCTGCCTGTGCGATCATTTCAGTGCTTGTCGTTCCTGGTTGACGTCACAAACACACCCAGCGTTCGCCCAGGCACTCCCACCGTTTCCCCGGCCACTCCTGCGTTTTTTCCGGAAACGGTAGCGTTTTCAGCCACACGCCCCTGAAACGCCGTGTTTCCGCCCAGTAACACCCATTTCCTGTCAATCACATTACGATCGCCGGAGCGAAGAAAAAGCCGTGAGTAAAATTACTTTCTTCATAGTAAAGTTACTTGGCGCAGTCGCAGTGCGAACATTGCGCATGCGTACTAAGCGGATTTTCACTGCGATGCGATGAAAAATACCGAGCGAACAACTCGGAATGAGGGCCATAGTTATTAAAAATATTGGCTAAAATAACCTTCAGGCTGTGTGTATAAGGTATATATGTAATATAAGTGCATTCTGTGCTTAGACTTGGGTCCCATCGCCATGATATCTCATTATGGTATGCAATTATTCCAAAATACGGAAACATCCCATATCCAAAATACCTCTGGTCCCAAGCATTTTGGATAAGGGAGACTCAACCTGTAATAAAAAAAATACATTGGCCGCAGGGTGGGGTAGTGTTTTTTTTTGTTTAGTGCTTTTTAAAAGGCGGGGGAGGGGGGGGGGGCGACGACTTTTCTTGCTTCTTAGGGATATGGGGTAACTATTATAAAGGTTTAAGTCCCTGCCCATTGAGATTTAACACAGTATGCAGTCTGCACTGCCACTGCTGCGGACTATAACAGTAAACTCATTACTGTGTGGGGTAGGCGCTCACCTCTGGACTATCTTGCTTGACAGCCCTCCTTATCAGTGCAGCAGAGAGGTCTGTTCCGTCTCCTGTCCAGTCCGCTGATCTGGGTCCCTCTCTCCAGAGCCGGCCCTAACCAATATGATTCCCTAGGCAAGATTTTGGCTGGTGCCCCCTAGCACCACCGCTAGTTCTGCCTCTGACCTTGCACCTCTTTCCCAGCACCATTACCCCTCACCCATAGCAGTCCTTGTACCCCCTATATTTTAAATAGGAACAGTTCGTACATTTGACGCACAGCCCAAAAAGGGGCATCTTCTAGCTGGGAAGGGACATGGCCACACAATAGTAACCCCAATTCCAATTACGCCACACAGTACTGCAACTTTATTCACATTTTATCTTGCGATAGTGTCCATAATTCATATTACATCCCACATAGCATCACTTTACCTTATAAATGTTACTCCTCACAGTAGAGCCCCTTATTCACATTACATCACACTGAATTGCTCCTTATTCACATTACACCACACCTTATTGCTCTTTATTCACATTAGACGACACAGTAGTGCCCTTTCTATTTGCAACGCCACATAGTAGAGCACCTTATACACATAATGCCACACATTAGTAATGCATTTATAAACAATTCCACACAGTAATGCCCCTTACACATATGAGACACATTAATGTCCTTATAAACATAATGCACCTTACACATTATGACAACCTTTATTAATGCCCTGTTACACATAATGTCCCTTACACATATGCCGCACATTATTAATGCCCTTATACACATAATGACACACATAGTGCCCCCTACACATTTGCTGCACATTATTAGTGCCCCTATACACATAATGACACACATACAGTAGTACCCTGTTACACATATGCCGCACATTATTAATGCCCTTATACACATAATGACACACATAGGGGCCCTTTACACATATGTTGCACATTATTAATGCATTTTTACATGACACACATAATGCTCCTTACACATATTCTGAACACTACTGCACTACCAACCCATTCACATGCACACAGCACTCACACTTCCACTCTGCTTGGATACAGATGTGTCCTCACAAATCTTGCATCAATGCTAACGTCGGGCACTTTTTTTTTATGAAAATGCATCTTATTTGCATTGCTATGTGGCTAGGATGCACAAGCAGCTTCTGCTGATTAAACTGATATGCAGCATGCCAATATACTGTGTGAGACTGTGGCTGTATCTGCATATGAAATGCTACATACAGAATATAGGCATGTCGCATATCATTTTAATCAGCAGAAGCTGATGATGCCCCTAGGCATATCAAATGCCCTAGGCAATTGCCTAGTTTGCCTATGCCTATGGCCGGCTCTGCCTCTCTCCTCCGTGACGCTGGGAAGAGGCATGGTCCCTGCAAGCCAGGCAGCTTGAGTAACCCTTCGTGCAGCGTGACTGGTGTATGCTGTGCAGGTAGTAGGGTCAGATGGATCTAAGCAGCTCTGTCCGGGGGGCCCCTTCAGGGAGGAGGGCTCGGGGTACTAACCCCCTGTGACCCCCCCCCTTAATCCGGCTCTGCATCCCAGCATGCATTGCCACAATTTTAGCATTACGTAATAGCACAAATCTGGCAGGGCATGCTGGGATGTGTAGTTTCACAATTGCTGGAGAGATACAGTTTGGCCAGGCCTGAAGTAAGTTTTTTTACAGTGTCTCCGATTTTGGAATATATTTCATCCATGTGGATTTCTAGGTTTAGTACCCTGTGACGGTTGCTAGTAAACATCTCTGGGGCTGAAAATATTCAAGGGCCTATTGTTAGAAACGGGGTGTAATATAATGGATGTTTGGGTGTGGCCAGAGCCACATGGGCGTGAACACCCCTACACTATCAGCTCCAATGTCTCCCTAAATATGTGCAAATATAAAAAATTGCATAATTTTGTGAGAAAGATAGAAAGGCAGTCTTAATAGTTATGATTTAAGGCCGACCATGTGGCCACTGGTGGCTAGTGATCATGCTGCCATGATGATGGGCCTTTTTTTTGTGGAGGCCTGGAGCTGCAGCTCCATCTGCCCCATTGTTAATCTGGCCCTGCATAAATCCCTGGGGCAGCATGGTCCCATTATGCACATTTTGCTATAATGGAATGCTATAGGTGAAGGCATGTTGGTCTTGTCACCAGAGTATATCACCAGCAAGTGGTTACCAAGTAACTGCTCCCAATTTGCACACCTGCTGAACATTTAAGCTTTGCGGCGAACCAGTTGGATTCACGCCTCATAATATGGAATAAAATGTACTTAACCAGCAGCAGATTGTAGGCACGGTGGCTGAACTGTTCTCCATTGCTTGATGTAACATAATTTTTCCTCAAACTAAGAAAATCTATAGTGTTCTAATGAGACCTGTCATATCTACGCTGAGCGATGGCTGCTGGAAGGGGAATTGGAAGTCTGCACCTTTTCAGTCAAATTCCTGGGGTCAATACTGTTAAACGTTAACTTCTGCTGTCCCAGAAACTGCCAGTGTGCAGAATGAAGTGACAACCTATCCCAGAAACTCCTGTGCAAGAGTAATAATCTCTATTTTTCCCCTTTCACACACAAATCCTGGATCTGATCCGAGATAATGAACACAGTTGATATCCTGGGTCTGAGTCGGATATGTTGCAGTCTGAAAGGGTGTTCCCAGGTTGCCCTGCCCGGGTTATGTTAAAAGGAGTTTAATACCGGGTTACTGGGGTCCGTTGGTGTGTCCTTATACTCATTAGAGACTCCACAGTGCTGCACCACAACCAGTGGCGTAAGTTCATCCCAGTTGCCCGGAGGCAAGATGATTATTGTGACAATGCTAAATTCCTTTGTCGTATAAACAACCCTTTATGAAGCTAAGAACACTGTACGCTGTTTACTTAAGAAGTACCGTAATGGTACGCTAGTTGCGTAACGATCGCTCAGCCGTAGGCGAGACGCTCAAGTGTCACGTTCGCTCACGGCCCAGTGATCACAGGACACGTTATTGGTTATGTCTAGGGGAATGATTCGCTGTAGCGTAGCATACGCTCGAGACCACGAGGAGGTCACCAGCGATGCAGACGCTTACAACACTATACCTTTATGTTAAAACCTTATACCAATGAAATACACTGAATACCTTAATGTGAGTACAGGGTGTAAGTGCAACCTTGTGTAACCTGACTATCTACAAAGCTGCATGAGCGTCACCGACGCTCAAATGAACACTTATCACTATAGAAAATACACAGATGCTGGTTTAGGTTCCAAAGCCTATTAACTGTATTATATCTAATATACTTGTAAAAGGGGATAACAGTACAATTGATACACTACAATATAACAGAGACTTCCTAACCAGATAACTACACAAGAAATACAATACAATACAATTACTATTTATGGGAAAATGGAAGGGGAAGAGAAGAAGAGAGAGATAGAGAGAAATGGCTCATGATAACATTAAATAAGAGACAACATGGTTGCAGATAAAACTACACATGTGAGAGACAATCGCTGCGCAGTTAGTCAATGCTGAATACAGCATGGGATGGAAGCTAGTCTCCATTTTGAGAAACCTCCACTTGATTCCAAAGACCACACCACATGGCTGAAAGGGGGAGGGGAAGACATCCAGCAGCAACCATTTTAGATTTGCAGGTCCAAACACATGGCACTCTATACTAAACCACAATCACATAGCAGAAAACACAAGACTCCATTTTCTTCCAAAATGTCCAAGCCTCAAAACAATGCATATGTTCTGATTTTACAATTCCAAACCATCTAAAACACCTTTCACAATGTAATCCAACTTCCTAGAACCATCTCATAATTTCACATCCCAAACAACTTCAGTATCTCAATAACCAGAGCATATTCATCACAAGACCAGATCACAATGTAATTAACACAAACGTAACTGCATGGTGGTATTTATGATTAACAGGATATATATTATAACTAACCAGCACAATCTATTTTAAATCTCCATTGGCAAACAAATACCACAAATATTATGCTACAGATTGTATACTGTTCCAATTTATCACAGACTTCACAGAGTATCCACAAACACCCAACAATCACACAACCAAGTTACAATATCCTATTTAAACCAGAAAGCAATCTATCTGTTTCCTTATCTAGCCATGTGAGGTTCAATACTTAGCCTTTAGTTTGGAAGATGTCCTGGGGATTCAGCCGCCATGCTGCTTGGTGCCAGGTAGCTGTGTGTGTGTCTGTGAGTGTAGCTACATTACATCTGTTCTCTGAGGCCACACCTGACCACTACCTTCCTGTTTGACCAGTACCTGGGGGAGGGGTCTTTCTTTCTCCTTTGTATTGAGTCACCATTCTCTTTGTATACAAATCCAGCCCCATTTGTAAACACAGGTGTTGACCCTCCTCATTGAGTCTCAAAAGCTCAGTGTAATTAAAGACTATTGTACTCCGTCTGCGGGAAAGATACTGATTTGGAGTACAATTGATCTTCAATTACTATTCCTGTGTTTACCTTATGCATGTGTAGAGATGAGGCCCTCTTAACATGCAAACTATTGTTTGGGGGATCTCTGAGGTCAAAGAGACATTTGAGACCTACTGATGCCTGTCTCCAACTGTTCAGATGCATGACTAAGTAAGGACAAATAATAATGAATAAATGGACATAACTTCTTATGTCCATAACTATTCGCACGAGCAATTAATCTGCTCCAAACCAACACCGGAATATTGCTATTTAAATACTCTTCCAATAGGTACCAAACACCACTGTCTGACTCCTGTTAGACCCTTCGCACAATACAAAGAGGGATTCCTCCGTTCAGGGACATTCTATATTAACCAAACTTTCAGAATCTATCAAAGGGACCATACTCTATAAACTACATTAATTGTGAAAATATGTAACGAATGAGTCGCACGCTACGACTACGTAAACTCTACCGTAAATACGCATACCGCGCCTGTGAGTGCACGCTATTGCGGGTATGCGCCTCCACGGGAGAGCGCACGCACGCGCAGCGCGGACCAGTGTGCGGTGCAAATATGGCAACGTGCATAGAGACATTTTTCTGACTTCGACAGTCCACCCTTTGGCAGTCAATAATAACTGCCACAAAACATTTAAGGAGAAAAATGTAAGTCAGGGGTTAATTGATTTCCATGGTGGGGTAAGGAAGAAGAGAGGAGTAGGTGTGAAGAGGGTATGACCTAGTGAGATAGCAGAAGCATGTGTGTATGAATCCATGTTTGGGGGGTCATGTATCATCGTGCCGTACGTGTTGTACATCAAGCTTCGAGGTATTGCGAAGTATACATTTGAATTCCTTCTTATCCCGTACTAAGGGTCTGTGGATGGGCTGTCAAACTCTACCGAGCTCATTTCGGCTGTGGTTGTAACAAAATGGGGATGCACATTTTAGTTGATGATACATGAATGGGGGAGGTATGTGGTTGTTGATATCTGTGCCTGTATTCCCTATCGTCTATGTGTGTCATTACCTGAGGGTTGTAGAGATGAAGATAAAGAACACTTATGGAAAATGCAATGATATTCTATGTCAGGGAAATGTACATCTGTCGTCGAAGTTGTTTTCGGTATCTGTTGAGAGTCGTCTTCTTTGCGCTGTATTGCTCCTTAGGCATGAGCAAATAGCTTTGTCTGAGCCATCAGATTTACAAAAATGTTGGGCTAGCGTGAGTTTAAAGATACTAGGGAAACTGGGGATCTATGGCAAAGTTCATCAAGTGTCCATATTTAAAGTTGTCAAATCTTCTTCTTTGGTGCTTGTCTGTTGTCTGTATACATCTCGTCTCGTCAGCTTCCTCGTCCAAGGGGGTCTTTGTGTCTTGGAGAAAAAGCAGAAAAACAGGTGAAAGAAACGGACCGTATAATCGCATTTTCATCACATTCTGGTTTCTATCATTGGGTCATAAATCAAATCCAGGTTAATTACAGTTTCCTCACTCCTCAAGCTCATCACTTTTGTACTTTGTTTGCACCTCATTAAAGCCTGCCCGCATCTAAATATCAATCCAATCG
Source organism: Pseudophryne corroboree (assembly GCF_028390025.1). Taxonomy (NCBI): domain Eukaryota; kingdom Metazoa; phylum Chordata; class Amphibia; order Anura; family Myobatrachidae; genus Pseudophryne; species Pseudophryne corroboree. The sequence continues at coordinate 72,942,920 of NC_086452.1, forward strand.
ATATAACGACACCTAAGATACATAGTAGAAACTTTCCAACATCCATTATGACTCCTTGAGCCCACTCTCCTAAACCGGAGAACCAATTTCGCGGGTTCAACCATGACACCCAACCAGTCAGCTCATTACCTACAGCAGCAAGGGTGAGATTGTGTTTTCGACGAAATTCCCACTTCAATTGGAGAATATCGTCCATCTTTTGGTCTATGACCTCTACCGGATCCTCGGTGCTATTTGTGATATACGTGCAACACTTTATGCCGTACTGTGTTGCCAATGTAACACAATATCCGCCTGTTACTGCTGTAAGATAATTAAGAACCATCCTATGCTGAACTAGTTCTGTTTTGTAAGCTTGAAGTTCTCTTCCAGTGTATCTAAACGTGTCATCATACATTTCAGTGATATTATCTAACAAATTGGCGAGTGCGGAAATGTATCTATAATTCATCACTCCCCGAGCGGTACGAGTGAAATCTAACGCTACCAGAACCTGAATCCCGGTGGATTCATGGATAAGATCAGAGGCCGGATGCTCTAACCTTTCTGACAGTTGTCTTTTAACTCGGTGCTCGTAATGAGTGTGAGTATAAGGAGCTTGGGCACCACGGTGTATGTCCTTCATTTTGTCATGTGTAACAGTCATCACTTCAGGCAATACTTTTCCAATATAACACAATCCTTCAGAGTTTGGGGCAAGCCATTTGTACGCCTTTCTCCCGCATATGAAATATGCATCATCGGGGAGAACATAAGGGACGGAGAAGGACATGACCATGTTACAAACCTTCCAGGTGAAATCTCCTGACCCTAATTCTTCCAACTGCTTAATGCACGTATCGGTTTGTACGATATGTGCACAGTATCCTGGTGATACCTCTCCAACTCTAGTAATCCTATTCCCTAAGGTATATCGATACCGGAAAGATTTTCCTCTACTGGCTATGTGGCGTACGAGCTCTGTATCTGTAGGCATTCTATCTGCTCTGTGTGAAAAGGTCATGGTAAGGTTGCTCCATGACACTTCCCAATTTCCCGGTTTTCTGGGATTGGAGATGTTAAAACATAAGAGGGACCTATCCACATGGTATTGGTGGAGCTTCAAACTAGGAGGGCTGGAGATGTTAAACCTCCGGTCCACCGGTCTCCCACCACTTAGCTCAAGTACCTCCCCTAACGTTAAAGGAAATGGTACTAGCCCTGATTTGCTGTGTCCCTGAGGTACTTGAGAGCATACCCAACAATCGGTCTTATTTAACACATTACCCACTAAGGAGTGATAGTCACTCAATGGATGCCGGTCCATATGGATATTAAAACTGGATTGGCATTACTTTGTTACAGAGCCTACAGATACAACTTTCTTTTTGAACTAACATTCCTTCACAGTTGTTTACGAATAACATGGTTGTTAGATCGTGCCCGGTACTCGCCTTTGCTTGGTGATTGGGTTGCTACTGGAAATTTACACCTCCGTCTCAGTCATCAGGACCTTTCTGGATCCTTTCTCGACCTCACCGGTACTCTCACCGAAACAGACTGCTCTGGTCAACATCATGGTTAACGGGAAAATCCATATCACAGTCTCTTGGGGCAAGTCCATCTTACAGGAGGAGAAAAGAAGAAATTTGTAAAGGGGGGTATAAGAAAACAGTTTGAGGGGGAGAGAACTTGTTACGATAATAAGTTCTCTCGTCTTGTTGTTCTTCTTGTTCTGCTGTCCTCTCAAAGGTGCTGTCTCTCAGTCTTCCAAACGAACATTCTGGTGATGCAATATTCCTTCCTAACCGGCGATCTTTCTGTAAGGAGAAAAAATCTGGCATTACCATTGGTCCAACTGAGGGATGACATACCATCTTTAAACCATGGAAACATGAGTGGGAAGAGAGAGACAACAAAAAAACAAAAGAGATAGAGAACAATTCATGTGCATATATACATTACATAACTCGACAATAACCACCAATGAGAAAAGAGAAACAAAACATTTTTAAACATTGTCAACATTAAGAAAACATTGTTAGCATTAGAAAAACATTGTCAGACTTATTAGGCTGTCATATCTATGTGTCTAATGGTCTCCTTGAGCAGTCCCTCCCCACCAGCACCTGCATTACTCCACTGTCTGTATCTGGCCAGAAATACATTGTGGCGGAGGTCATGCTGGGGTTTGGTAGACTTCTGCAAGGACCAAGCGAATATGCAATGTTTGAATTCTTACCAATAATCGTCAGAGATGGGGATAGAGAGAGAAAGAAAAAACATTTTTCACAAATACATTTACAACGTTTAACCTGGTCATTCCTGTGTCTTCAGTGAATGACCTCCCAATTTATTAACCGTTACCTCAGGCTTGCCTCCATTCCTAATAATCACCTTTCCTAACTATATATTATGGGTGTGGCCCAAAATTCTTCCTATATGATCCCTGCTTGTAATTTGGTGTGTCATAACTTTTGCTCATTTTCATGTCTAGGGGGTCTAACTTTATGTGGGTTATTGCAGTTCTCTTTTGCACAGATCACAACTCCTTAAGTTCCTCCATGTGCCAATGGCCTGGGGTTTTGGTTGATTTGATGCCTCCTCAAACGTTTGGATGCTCATCACCCTCAACCGCTTTCCCTGTACCTACCTGGTTCCTTGGATACCATGATTATGTCGTTGTCTAGGGAGTTGATATGCCTTCTGTGAATCTTTGATCATACAGTTAGATCTTTCCTAGGATCTGGGTAATCAGACATGATTGATCTCAATTCTGTCCGGGACCAGGGATGGCGCATTGCACTGTCCTTGACGGGAATGATTCCCTGATCGTCAGTCTTCCCATTGGGGACTGTGATCACCCTGACAGGACTAAACTCAATTACATCACCTTGTTTTGGTCTTATAATATGGGGTACATTTGTTTGTGCGTGATATAAAACATTGTACGTACCTGTGGACACGACCTCACCTGACCCTCCGTTAGGGGGTTTGATTATTGCCTTTACCAATTTGGTCGCGTCCACCTGGATGTCTTGTAGGATGGCTTCTTTAAGAGGTGCCGACATCGTTCTGGGCTCACTTTCTTGTTGGTAATCCTGAGGGAAGTTTAACATGGGGTGCGACTTGCACAGGTTAACATTTGTAATTTTTACACTTTCATTTTCATAAACATTATTACATTTAACACTTTCATTCTTAATACAGTTACTAAGTGCATTTTTATCGTACAACATTGTGCCATTTCTCTGCAACCATAATCCTCTTCAATGCCATGTCTCTCCTCTCAAGATGAAAGTTAGATATGTAAGTTACATTTCTTTGCATTTCACTTTCCTGTTGCCATAACTGCAAACAATCATAATGTTTAACTCGTTGTTTCCAGGATTTTATGAGACAGATCCTCTGCCTTAAATTATGCAACACCTCTAAGTCAAAACTACCTATCCCGGGAAATGGTGCCTTATCCCCCGCAGTCATTCGTGTCCATTCATCACAAAAGGTCTCAGTGTGGGGACCATATTTCCCCCACATTACTAACCGAGCAGACCCTCGGGGTCTGCAAGCCTCTGGAGTCTGAATCCTGACCTCCGACCGTCTCTGTGTTGTGCACTTGGCTGCCATTGTGGACCTTTTTAACACAGAAAAACTTCCTAAAATGCACCAAACACAGAACTTCGTTGGAAATCCTTAAAGCTCTTCCACTGAACTTCTTCTGCTCCGGGTATCTCCGGTCCGCCTTCTAGCAGACACGTGTAGCCGTTGCAGGCCCTATCTCTAGAGATTTTCCTGAGAAAATTCCCTTCCTTTTTCTTTACACAAATCACGCTTGCATGTGCTCCCTACAACACGTATGAGGGCATGATTTACGCATGGATATACGACCTCATATCACGTTGCGTTATTGGTCACACATACAACCGTGCGGTCCAATCGTACCACTTATAGACACTTGTTGCCCATAAATGGTAGGATCATTGGAGTCTCCCTACTGTGCTCCAAAACAGCCAGAGCGTAATACAACGAAAACTTTATCACACTCTGTTGCACGTTTTCACTCAGATCGTGCTCATCACGTTCCACATAGATCACAAAGTTCACAAAGTCCACAAAGCGGAATTCAATACCGTTTTATCACATAGATCACAAAGTCCACAAAGCGGGATTCAATACACTCATACCGTTTTCAACCCACTATCATTCTTATAGTTTTCTGATCAGAAAAATCATTTCCCGTAGTCTGATAGCTCTCCCCAGAGGCGTTACAGTAAAGTAAGGTATTTAAACTAAATTTTGGAAACTGAACAAATGTGTGCTATTGTCTTGTGGCTTCTGTATCGCCTTACTATAAGCGATATTTCACTATATAAACGCTTACCAAACACCACACAGTATCTTCTATGCTGTGTGCTTGTTTTTTTTCTCAGCACGTTATCAATGCAAATGGCAAACAGGAAGGTGAGATGTGAAACTTACACAGATGAAAATGCAATTCTAAATTTAATCTAATAACATACATTGATGTAAGCACACGCATATAGATATTACATATAAGTACCAATCACTATTACTTATGATTGACTATGATATAGATTAAATAAATGCATTAAAAAAAAACTCATTAAATGATGATTTCTTTTTGACAGTGGATGGCTGATTGTTTCCTGAGTCAACTGAAAACCAGCCGCTCAGAAAAAAAAAAAAATTTTTTTTTTTTTGACCTTCCCAAAATGGCCGCTGCTCCTCCCCCTTCCACCTCCATGAGGGTCACACAAAATGGTGGACAGACCATGCGGCCTCTTGTCACAAAGAAAGTCATCATTCAAAACTCCTAAAGTTATTCTAGGCCTGAGTGTGTAGTTGGCACCAAATTGAAATAAAAACCAGATTTTCAAAGACAATAGCGTACTGTTCTTACCTCCGGTTACCGGGTTCCTTCAGCACTCTTTATCTAAGCGAAGCAGACGCTTATCCCGTCAGCACTGTGAGACAACCTCCCACCCTTTGCTGGAGGGATAATGTCTGCTGATCTACCTAGTGCAGATATGAGAAGTATAGGACGAGCCCGCAATTGACAATGCTAAATTCCTTTGTCGTATAAACAACCCTTTATGAAGCTAAGAACACTGTACGCTGTTTACTTAAGAAGTACCGTAATGGTACGCTAGTTGCGTAACGATCGCTCAGCCGTAGGCGAGACGCTCAAGCGTCACGTTCGCTCACGGCCCAGTGATCACAGGACACGTTATTGGTTATGTCTAGGGGAATGATTCGCTGTAGCGTAGCATACGCTCGAGACCACGAGGAGGTCACCAGCGATGCAGACGCTTACAACACTATACCTTTATGTTAAAACCTTATACCAATGAAATACACTGAATACCTTAATGTGAGTACAGGGTGTAAGTGCAACCTTGTGTAACCTGACTATCTACAAAGCTGCATGAGCGTCACCGACGCTCAAATGAACACTTATCACTATAGAAAATACACAGATGCTGGTTTAGGTTCCAAAGCCTATTAACTGTATTATATCTAATATACTTGTAAAAGGGGATAACAGTACAATTGATACACTACAATATAACAGAGACTTCCTAACCAGATAACTACACAAGAAATACAATACAATACAATTACTATTTATGGGAAAATGGAAGGGGAAGAGAAGAAGAGAGAGATAGAGAGAAATGGCTCATGATAACATTAAATAAGAGACAACATGGTTGCAGATAAAACTACACATGTGAGAGACAATCGCTGCGCAGTTAGTCAATGCTGAATACAGCATGGGATGGAAGCTAGTCTCCATTTTGAGAAACCTCCACTTGATTCCAAAGACCACACCACATGGCTGAAAGGGGGAGGGGAAGACATCCAGCAGCAACCATTTTAGATTTGCAGGTCCAAACACATGGCACTCTATACTAAACCACAATCACATAGCAGAAAACACAAGACTCCATTTTCTTCCAAAATGTCCAAGCCTCAAAACAATGCATATGTTCTGATTTTACAATTCCAAACCATCTAAAACACCTTTCACAATGTAATCCAACTTCCTAGAACCATCTCATAATTTCACATCCCAAACAACTTCAGTATCTCAATAACCAGAGCATATTCATCACAAGACCAGATCACAATGTAATTAACACAAACGTAACTGCATGGTGGTATTTATGATTAACAGGATATATATTATAACTAACCAGCACAATCTATTTTAAATCTCCATTGGCAAACAAATACCACAAATATTATGCTACAGATTGTATACTGTTCCAATTTATCACAGACTTCACAGAGTATCCACAAACACCCAACAATCACACAACCAAGTTACAATATCCTATTTAAACCAGAAAGCAATCTATCTGTTTCCTTATCTAGCCATGTGAGGTTCAATACTTAGCCTTTAGTTTGGAAGATGTCCTGGGGATTCAGCCGCCATGCTGCTTGGTGCCAGGTAGCTGTGTGTGTGTCTGTGAGTGTAGCTACATTACATCTGTTCTCTGAGGCCACACCTGACCACTACCTTCCTGTTTGACCAGTACCTGGGGGAGGGGTCTTTCTTTCTCCTTTGTATTGAGTCACCATTCTCTTTGTATACAAATCCAGCCCCATTTGTAAACACAGGTGTTGACCCTCCTCATTGAGTCTCAAAAGCTCAGTGTAATTAAAGACTATTGTACTCCGTCTGCGGGAAAGATACTGATTTGGAGTACAATTGATCTTCAATTACTATTCCTGTGTTTACCTTATGCATGTGTAGAGATGAGGCCCTCTTAACATGCAAACTATTGTTTGGGGGATCTCTGAGGTCAAAGAGACATTTGAGACCTACTGATGCCTGTCTCCAACTGTTCAGATGCATGACTAAGTAAGGACAAATAATAATGAATAAATGGACATAACTTCTTATGTCCATAACTATTCGCACGAGCAATTAATCTGCTCCAAACCAACACCGGAATATTGCTATTTAAATACTCTTCCAATAGGTACCAAACACCACTGTCTGACTCCTGTTAGACCCTTCGCACAATACAAAGAGGGATTCCTCCGTTCAGGGACATTCTATATTAACCAAACTTTCAGAATCTATCAAAGGGACCATACTCTATAAACTACATTAATTGTGAAAATATGTAACGAATGAGTCGCACGCTACGACTACGTAAACTCTACCGTAAATACGCATACCGCGCCTGTGAGTGCACGCTATTGCGGGTATGCGCCTCCACGGGAGAGCGCACGCACGCGCAGCGCGGACCAGTGTGCGGTGCAAATATGGCAACGTGCATAGAGACATTTTTCTGACTTCGACAATTGGTACCCCCTATATATATCTCCTATATAATAGCCCTGTGACTCTGTGCTTGGCTTTCTAACGCTAGGCGGAGTCACAGCGGTGGGCGGGGTCAGCAGCATGTGCAGGGAGACACACCATGCCCTGTGCCAACACTAGCTGCACTACAGCATAGGGAGGTGGCCAGCGGTACCAACAGACACAGGTTCTGCCAGTACACAGGCGATACCGGACGCTGCAGGTGGACGGACACCGCACCTCTCCCGATAACGCCACTGACACCCACGCCGGGGACCCCTCCCACGTACAACTCCATATCACCACCTGCCGTACGCACCACCCACTCACCACTGCTGATCACACAGGAGCTCCTGCGACTGCAGCCTTCGGCCGCACCACTCTCCGCTCAGGAAACCAAACAGTAGGCAGTGGCAGGTGGACGGCCGCCGCACCTCTCGCTATAACACACCCGCTCCGCTCCTTACATGCACCCCACGCCGGGGACCCCTCCCTCATACATCCCACGGCCTACTGTACACAGGCAGCGGGGGGGGGTCATGCGGACCGGCAGCCGACGACGAACGTGGTCAGCAGGGCGCCGCACGGACCACCACCCTCTCCCCAAACCCCACTGCTGCTCAGACGGATATCCCTCCCACTGCAGCTGTGGCTCGCACCACGCTCCTCTCCTGACACTAAGTACTATGCCTGGCAGCTGACAGCCAGACAGCAGGGAAGGGACATCCTAAACACCTGACGATGGCACACAGTGTGGAGGCATGCCGGCCTGCACACAAAAAACCCTTCCCCATCTGTGCAAACCCCCCTCCCAGCCCCAACACCTCACCACACAGCAACTAACACTACCCTTGCACACTCACACCTCCCCCTCACTGCACCCACCCCCTTTCAAATCCAAATCACACACAATCTAAATTTGAGACCCGCCACGTCAACGCACCCGCCTGTGAAATACCCGCCGCACCTCATAAGCCCATCCCTCATCCAAACTAAACCCCATACCTGCCACCCACCTTCCACACATGTACCATACCGCCACCCCCCCCTGCACCTCAACACACCCTTCCCCATCCACCTACCCCTCACACTCCCCCCACCCCTGCACACACCACATAACCCCCACCCATGCCACCTTCGGACAGCCTCCCCCATCTCCCTGCCCCACGCACGCAAAACTCCCTACAGCACAAAACCTCCAGTCCCCTCCCCCATCCCTCAACCCCAAGGCCGCAGCATATACAGTCACCCACCTGCAACCGGTCACCCAGCACCCACAGCATCTTGGGGACCCCCACCCCATTCCACGTACCCCTTCAAAACAGCCTCTCCACCAACCACAGTACGTTCACCACCCTCCACAATTCTGCACCAACACCCCCACAAACTATCACATACAACGTCCACCCCTCACCCTAAACCACCTGAACCTCCTCCATCATCAGCACTGATGAACCCCCACTGGCATATGCTGCACCTCCTCTGTACCCACCTCTCCACCACCCGTTCCTCTCTCCACCATTTCCATCCCTCCCGCAGCCACCCCAACACCACTCACCCCATGTACACACCCCATTCACTACTGGACCCCTGAAACAACACCCCCTTCCACAGGCCCCTTTTGCAAACGCCCATCATCCACACACACCACCTTGAACATCATCCGAAGCCCCTAGCAGGCACTACCTAAATCCAAGGGTAACGTGCCACCTCCACCTCACTGCACCCACCCCCTTTCAAATCCAAACCACACACAATTTATTATGGTACATATAGATGCCACCATATCACATTCTGGTAATAAGCAACACTAATACTGTGGCCAGTGTGTCCATAAGGAACTGTCCTACCTGTGACCAGTGTGTGTGTGTACGCCCCTGTAAAACCTTCCTCTTATTTGTAGCAGAGTTGCGATCCTTTCGTTGGCACTTCTGTTAAGCTAAGATACACTCCCAGAGGGCGGCGGCCTAGCATTTGCACGACTACTAAAAGCAGCTAGCGAGAGACCAACTCGGAATGAGGGCCACTGTGTGTAGACAAGTCTTTGCATCCTGTCAACACAGTGTGTATACACGCCGCAGATAGCTGTGCCCACTGTGTGTATAAGCACCTCTAATACCTGTGAACACCATGGTCTTGCACCTTCAAGTTGTGTGGGGGTTAAGGGGGCGTAGCCCCTTACGATGGTGTGAAGAGCGCCCATAGGGCGCGATGAATCACCTAGTATATATTAGAGATGAGCGGGTTCGGTTCCTCGGAATCCGAACCCGCCCGAACTTCAGCTTTTTTTACACGGATCCGAGCGACTCGGATCTTCCCGCCTTGCTCGGTTAACCCGAGCGCGCCCGAACGTCATCATGACGCTGTCGGATTCTCGCGAGGCTCGGATTCTATCGCGAGACTCGGATTCTATATAAGGAGCCGCGCGTCGCCGCCATTTTCACACGTGCATTGAGATTGATAGGGAGAGGACGTGGCTGGCGTCCTCTCCATTTAGATTATAAGAGAGAGAGATTTACTGGTACTTAGGACTAGGAGGAGTACTGTAGAAGTGTAGAGAGTGCAGAGAGTTTACTAGTGAGTGACCACCAGACAGTGCAGTTTATTTAATATATCCGTTCTCTGCCTGAAAAAAGCGATACACACAGTGACTCAGTCACATACCATATCTGTGTGCACTGCTCAGGCTCAGCCCAGTGTGCTGCATCATCTATATATATTATATATCTGTCTGACTGCTCAGCTCACACAGCTTATAATTGTGGGGGAGACTGGGGAGCACTGCAGTGCCAGTTATAGGTTATAGCAGGAGCCAGGAGTACATAATATTATATAGTGAGTGACCACCAGACAGTGCAGTTTATTTAATATATCCGTTCTCTGCCTGAAAAAAGCGATACACACAGTGACTCAGTCACATACCATATCTGTGTGCACTGCTCAGGCTCAGCCCAGTGTGCTGCATCATCTATATATATTAAATATCTGTCTGACTGCTCAGCTCACACAGCTTATAATTGTGGGGGAGACTGGGGAGCACTGCAGTGCCAGTTATAGGTTATAGCAGGAGCCAGGAGTACATAATATTATATTAAAATTAAACAGTGCACACTTTTGCTGCAGGAGTGCCACTGCCAGTGTGACTGACCAGTGACCTGACCACACTGACCACCAGTATAGTTAGTAGTATACTTATATTGTGATTGCCTGAAAAAGTTAAACACTCGTCGTGTGACTTCACTTGTGTGTTGTTTTTTTTTTTATTCTATAAAAATAAAACTCATTCTGCTGACAGACAGTGTCCAGCAGGTCCGTCATTATATAATATATAATATATACCTGTCCGGCTGCAGTAGTGATATATATATATTTTTTATATCATTTATCATCCAGTCGCAGCAGACACAGTACGGTAGTTCACGGCTGTGGCTACCTCTGTGTCTGCACTCGGCAGGCAGTCCGTCCATAATTGTATACCACCTAACCGTGGTTTTTTTTTCTTCTTTATACATACATACTACTACGACATCTCTTTATCAACCAGTCTATATTAGCAGCAGACACAGTACAGTACGGTAGTTCACGGCTGTGGCTACCTCTGTGTCTGCACTCGGCAGGCAGTCCGTCCATAATTGTATACCACCTAACCGTGGTTTTTTTTCTTTCTTCTTTATACATACATAGTTACATAGACATCTCTTTATCAACCAGTCTATATTAGCAGCAGACACAGTACAGTACGGTAGTTCACGGCTGTGGCTACCTCTGTGTCTGCACTCGGCAGGCAGTCCGTCCATAATTGTATACCACCTAACCGTGGTTTTTTTTCTTTCTTCTTTATACATACATAGTTACATAGACATCTCTTTATCAACCAGTCTATATTAGCAGCAGACACAGTACAGTACGGTAGTTCACGGCTGTGGCTACCTCTGTGTCTGCACTCGGCAGGCAGTCCATAATTGTATACTAGTATCCATCTCCATTGTTTACCTGAGGTGCCTTTTAGTTGTGCCTATTAAAATATGGAGAACAAAAATGTTGAGGTTCCAAAATTAGGGAAAGATCAAGATCCACTTCCACCTCGTGCTGAAGCTGCTGCCACTAGTCATGGCCGAGACGATGAAATGCCAGCAACGTCGTCTGCCAAGGCCGATGCCCAATGTCATAGTACAGAGCATGTCAAATCCAAAACACCAAATATCAGAAAAAAAAGGACTCCAAAACCTAAAATAAAATTGTCGGAGGAGAAGCGTAAACTTGCCAATATGCCATTTACGACACGGAGTGGCAAGGAACGGCTGAGGCCCTGGCCTATGTTCATGGCTAGTGGTTCAGCTTCACATGAGGATGGAAGCACTCAGCCTCTCGCTAGAAAAATGAAAAGACTCAAGCTGGCAAAAGCAGCACAGCAAAGAACTGTGCATTCTTCGAAATCCCAAATCCACAAGGAGAGTCCAATTGTGTCGGTTGCGATGCCTGACCTTCCCAACACTGGACGTGAAGAGCATGCGCCTTCCACCATTTGCACGCCCCCTGCAAGTGCTGGAAGGAGCACCCGCAGTCCAGTTCCTGATAGTCAGATTGAAGATGTCAGTGTTGAAGTACACCAGGATGAGGAGGATATGGGTGTTGCTGGCGCTGGGGAGGAAATTGACCAGGAGGATTCTGATGGTGAGGTGGTTTGTTTAAGTCAGGCACCCGGGGAGACACCTGTTGTCCGTGGGAGGAATATGGCCGTTGACATGCCAGGTGAAAATACCAAAAAAATCAGCTCTTCGGTGTGGAGGTATTTCACCAGAAATGCGGACAACAGGTGTCAAGCCGTGTGTTCCCTTTGTCAAGCTGTAATAAGTAGGGGTAAGGACGTTAACCACCTCGGAACATCCTCCCTTATACGTCACCTGCAGCGCATTCATAATAAGTCAGTGACAAGTTCAAAAACTTTGGGTGACAGCGGAAGCAGTCCACTGACCAGTAAATCCCTTCCTCTTGTAACCAAGCTCACGCAAACCACCCCACCAACTCCCTCAGTGTCAATTTCCTCCTTCCCCAGGAATGCCAATAGTCCTGCAGGCCATGTCACTGGCAATTCTGACGAGTCCTCTCCTGCCTGGGATTCCTCCGATGCATCCTTGCGTGTAACGCCTACTGCTGCTGGCGCTGCTGTTGTTGCTGCTGGGAGTCGATGGTCATCCCAGAGGGGAAGTCGTAAGCCCACTTGTACTACTTCCAGTAAGCAATTGACTGTTCAACAGTCCTTTGCGAGGAAGATGAAATATCACAGCAGTCATCCTGCTGCAAAGCGGATAACTGAGGCCTTGACAACTATGTTGGTGTTAGACGTGCGTCCGGTATCCGCCGTTAGTTCACAGGGAACTAGACAATTTATTGAGGCAGTGTGCCCCCGTTACCAAATACCATCTAGGTTCCACTTCTCTAGGCAGGCGATACCGAGAATGTACACGGACGTCAGAAAAAGACTCACCAGTGTCCTAAAAAATGCAGTTGTACCCAATGTCCACTTAACCACGGACATGTGGACAAGTGGAGCAGGGCAGGGTCAGGACTATATGACTGTGACAGCCCACTGGGTAGATGTATGGACTCCCGCCGCAAGAACAGCAGCGGCGGCACCAGTAGCAGCATCTCGCAAACGCCAACTCTTTCCTAGGCAGGCTACGCTTTGTATCACCGCTTTCCAGAATACGCACACAGCTGAAAACCTCTTACGGCAACTGAGGAAGATCATCGCGGAATGGCTTACCCCAATTGGACTCTCCTGTGGATTTGTGGCATCGGACAACGCCAGCAATATTGTGTGTGCATTAAATATGGGCAAATTCCAGCACGTCCCATGTTTTGCACATACCTTGAATTTGGTGGTGCAGAATTTTTTAAAAAACGACAGGGGCGTGCAAGAGATGCTGTCGGTGGCCAGAAGAATTGCGGGACACTTTCGGCGTACAGGCACCACGTACAGAAGACTGGAGCACCACCAAAAACTACTGAACCTGCCCTGCCATCATCTGAAGCAAGAAGTGGTAACGAGGTGGAATTCAACCCTCTATATGCTTCAGAGGTTGGAGGAGCAGCAAAAGGCCATTCAAGCCTATACAATTGAGCACGATATAGTAGGTGGAATGCACCTGTCTCAAGCGCAGTGGAGAATGATTTCAACGTTGTGCAAGGTTCTGATGCCCTTTGAACTTGCCACACGTGAAGTCAGTTCAGACACTGCCAGCCTGAGTCAGGTCATTCCCCTCATCAGGCTTTTGCAGAAGAAGCTGGAGACATTGAAGGAGGAGCTAACACGGAGCGATTCCGCTAGGCATGTGGGACTTGTGGATGGAGCCCTTAATTCGCTTAACAAGGATTCACGGGTGGTCAATCTGTTGAAATCAGAGCACTACATTTTGGCCACCGTGCTCGATCCTAGATTTAAAGCCTACCTTGGATCTCTCTTTCCGGCAGACACAAGTCTGCTGGGGTTGAAAGACCTGCTGGTGACAAAATTGTCAAGTCAAGCGGAACGCGACCTGTCAACATCTCCTCCTTCACATTCTCCCGCAACTGGGGGTGCGAGGAAAAGGCTCAGAATTCCGAGCCCACCCGCTGGCGGTGATGCAGGGCAGTCTGGAGCGACTGCTGATGCTGACATCTGGTCCGGACTGAAGGACCTGACAACGATTACGGACATGTCGTCTACTGTCACTGCATATGATTCTCTCAACATTGATAGAATGGTGGAGGATTATATGAGTGACCGCATCCAAGTAGGCACGTCACACAGTCCGTACTTATACTGGCAGGAAAAAGAGGCAATTTGGAGGCCCTTGCACAAACTGGCTTTATTCTACCTAAGTTGCCGTCCCACAAGTGTGTACTCCGAAAGAGTGTTTAGTGCCGCCGCTCACCTTGTCAGCAATCGGCGTACGAGGTTACATCCAGAAAATGTGGAGAAGATGATGTTCATTAAAATGAATTATAATCAATTCCTCCGCGGAGACATTGACCAGCAGCAATTGCCTCCACAAAGTACACAGGGAGCTGAGATGGTGGATTCCAGTGGGGACAAATTGATAATCTGTGAGGAGGGGGATGTACACGGTGATATATCGGAGGGTGATGATGAGGTGGACATCTTGCCTCTGTAGAGCCAGTTTGTGCAAGGAGAGATTAATTGCTTCTTTTTTGGGGGGGGTCCAAACCAACCCGTCATATCAGTCACAGTCGTGTGGCAGACCCTGTCACTGAAATGATGGGTTGGTTAAAGTGTGCATGTCCTGTTTTGTTTATACAACATAAGGGTGGGTGGGAGGGCCCAAGGACAATTCCATCTTGCACCTCTTTTTTCTTTTCTTTTTCTTTGCATCATGTGCTGATTGGGGAGGGTTTTTTGGAAGGGACATCCTGCGTGACACTGCAGTGCCACTCCTAAATGGGCCCGGTGTTTGTGTCGGCCACTAGGGTCGCTAATCTTACTCACACAGTCAGCTACCTCATTGCGCCTCTTTTTTTCTTTGCGTCATGTGCTGTTTGGGGAGGGTTTTTTGGAAGGGACATCCTGCGTGACACTGCAGTGCCACTCCTAGATGGGCCCGGTGTTTGTGTCGGCCACTAGGGTCGCTAATCTTACTCACACAGCTACCTCATTGCGCCTCTTTTTTTCTTTGCGTCATGTGCTGTTTGGGGAGGGTTTTTTGGAAGGGACATCCTGCGTGACACTGCAGTGCCACTCCTAGATGGGCCCGGTGTTTGTGTCGGCCACTAGGGTCGCTAATCTTACTCACACAGCTACCTCATTGCGCCTCTTTTTTTCTTTGCGTCATGTGCTGTTTGGGGAGGGTTTTTTGGAAGGGACATCCTGCGTGACACTGCAGTGCCACTCCTAGATGGGCCCGGTGTTTGTGTCGGCCACTAGGGTCGCTAATCTTACTCACACAGCTACCTCATTGCGCCTCTTTTTTTCTTTGCGTCATGTGCTGTTTGGGGAGGGTTTTTTGGAAGGGCCATCCTGCGTGACACTGCAGTGCCACTCCTAGATGGGCCCGGTGTTCGTGTCGGCCACTAGGGTCGCTAATCTTACTCACACAGCTACCTCATTGCGCCTCTTTTTTTCTTTGCGTCATGTGCTGTTTGGGGAGGGTTTTTTGGAAGGGACATCCTGCGTGACACTGCAGTGCCACTCCTAGATGGGCCCGGTGTTTGTGTCGGCCACTAGGGTCGCTTATCTTACTCACACAGCGACCTCGGTGCAAATTTTAGGACTAAAAATAATATTGTGAGGTGTGAGGTATTCAGAATAGACTGAAAATGAGTGTAAATTATGGTTTTTGAGGTTAATAATACTTTGGGATCAAAATGACCCCCAAATTCTATGATTTAAGCTGTTTTTTAGTGTTTTTTGAAAAAAACACCCGAATCCAAAACACACCCGAATCCGACAAAAAAAATTCGGTGAGGTTTTGCCAAAACGCGTTCGAACCCAAAACACGGCCGCGGAACTGAACCCAAAACCAAAACACAAAACCCGAAAAATTTCAGGCGCTCATCTCTAGTATATATATACAGAGACTTGGCTGTCAGCACTGCACCACTGGAGGGTCTACCACGTGTTCTAAATTGGTTAGACATTATTCCCATTTGAATTGCCTTCACTCCTGAGTCTCTGAGTGTCAGGTTCAAGCTGCTGACCGACGAGGTTCCTTATGCTTGCGAACCAGTTAGATTCTATACACATATGAATCTTCCCCATATTCGAATATCTGAATGTCAGACTCAAGCTGATGATATATGAGGTATGGTCCCCGCTGTATCAATCAAGTCCCATTGAAATATTAAAACGTTGTTCATACATCTTTGAATGACCTTTTATGTGCTGACAATATGTTCTGAAATGAAGAGATTTTACCCCTGATGAAGTCTTGGAACAAGACGAAACGCGTTGGGTTATTTATCTATCTATTATCTGATGTTACCTCCGAATCTACAATAAGGAGAAGGAGGAAATCGTAGTGATATATCTACGCTTTTTCCTCATCACTACAAACTGATTGTTCAAATTGTGCGACAAATGTAAATGTATCAACTCTGTATACTTATGAACATTTGTGTCGGGTTTATATGTTGTTTTAATAAATTTTTATGTTAGTATTTGTTATCTGATGTAATTTATCCGGAGAGTACTGTAAGGGTCCGTTTTTAGGTAGGGCGTTGATATAACTCCCTTGGCGCCATCTCCTCTATTTCGTTTCATATTTCCACATTTAGTTCCTCCTGACAGGGAACTTAGAGGATACAGGCAGCCATATAATTAATTAATTTTAGTGTTTTATTTGAAATAGCGCAGTGGGAGAGTAATTCTTGTCATATATATATATATATATATATATATCAATGGTTTTATAATGGCACTCACTGTCAAATGGCATCTACCAGGGTGCCTTCCTCCACTGCTAATATACCAAAGACGGCTCTCTGGGGGGGATTACGACTCCTCTCCCCTCAGCTTTAAGAACCAGGCGGCACTCCTCGGATTTGTTCAGCCATGAAAGGCGTGTATTAAATCACATCAAAGCAAATCAACAATAACAGGCATAGTGAAACACCAACGTTTCAACGCCTCACAGGCGTTTTTTTCAAGGTGCTATGCTGTGAAAACGGGGAAAGACAACAACAGTAGGAGGACAGTGCAGAATTATGCTGACCACCAGTATATATAGCAGTACGGTACAGTAGTCCACTGTTCTACCTACCTCTGTGTTGTCAAGTATATTATCCATCCATACCTGTGCTGCATTTTAGTTGTGTGCAGTATATATAGTAGGAGGACAGTGCAGAATTTTGCTGACCACCAGTATATATATAGCAGTACGGTACAGTAGTCCACTGCTCTACCTACCTTTGTGTCATCAAGTATACTATCCATCAATACCTGTGCTGCATTTTAGTTGTGCGCAGTATATATAGTAGGAGGATAGTGCAAAATTTTGCTGACCACCAGTATATATATAGCAGTACGGTACAGTAGTCCACTGCTCTACCTACCTCTGTGTCGTCAAGTATACTATCCATCCATACCTGTGCTGCATTTTAGTTGTGCGCAGTATATATACTAGGAGGACAGTGCAGAATTTTGCTGACCACCAGTATATATATATATATATATAGCAGTACGGTACAGTAGGCCATTGCTATTGATATATATTACTGGCATATAATTCCACACATTAAAAAATGGAGAACAAAAATGTGGAGGGTAAAATAGGGAAAGATCGAGATCCACTTCCATCTAGTGCTGAAGCTGCTGCCACTAGTCATGGCCAAGACGATGAAATGCCATCAACGTCATCTGCCAAGGCCGATGCCCAATGTCATAGTAGAGAGCATGTAAAATTCAAAAAACAAAAGTTCAGTAAAATGACCCAAAAATCAAAATTGAAAGTGTCTGATGAGAAGCGTAAACTTGCCAATATGCCATTTACGACACAGAGTGGCAAGGAACGGCTGAGACCCTTCCTATGTTCATGGCTAGTGGTTCAGCTTCACACGAGGATGGAAGCACTCATCTTCCCGCTAGAAAAATGAAAAGACTTAAGCTGGCAAAAGCACAGCAAAGAACTGTACATTCTTCTAAATCACAAATCCACAAGGAGAGTCCAATTGTGTCGGTTGCGATGCCTGACCTTCCCAACACTGGACGGGAAGAGGTGGTGCCTTGCACCATTTGCACGCCCCCCTGCAAGTGCTGGAAGGAGCACCCGCAGTCCAGTTCCTGATAGTCAAATTGAAGATGTCACTGTTGAAGTACACCAGGATGAGGATATGGGTGTTGCTGGCGCTGAGGAGGAAATTGACAAGGAGGATTCTGATGGTGAGGTGGTTTGTTTAAGTCAGGCACCCGGGGAGACACCTGTTGTCCGTGGGACGAATATGGCCATTGACATGCCTGGTCAAATTACAAAAAAAATCACCTCTTCGGTGTGGAATTATTTCAACAGAAATGCGGACAACAGGTGTCAAGCCGTGTGTTGCGTTTGTCAAGCTGTAATAAGTAAGGGTAAGGAAGTTAACCACCCAGGCACATCCTCCCTTATACGTCACCTGGAGCGCATTCATCAGAAGTCATTGACAAGTTCAAAAACTTTGGGTGACAGCGGAAGCAGTCCACTGACAACTAAATCCCTTCCTCTTGTAACCAAGCTCCTGCAAACCACACCACCAACTCCCTCAGTGTCAATTTCATCCTTAGACAGGAAAGCCAATAGTCCTGCAGGCCATGTCACTGGCAAGTCTGACGAGTCCTCTCCTGCCTGGGATTCCTCCGATGCATCCTTGAGTGTAACGCCTACTGCTGCTGGCGCTGCTGTTGTTGCTGCTGGGAGTCGATCGTCATCCCAGAGGGGAAGTCGGAAGACCACTTGTACTACTTCCAGTAAGCAATTGACTGTCCAACAGTCTTTTGCGAGGAAGATGAAATATCACAGCAGTCATCCTGCTGCAAAGCAGATAACTCAGGCCTTGGCAGCCTGGGTGGTGTTAAATGTGTGTCCGGTATCCACCGTTAATTCACAGGGAATTAGAGAATTTATTGAGTTAGTGTGTCCCCGGTACCAAATACCATCTAGGTTCCACTTCTCTAGGTAGGCGATACCAAGAATGTACACAGACCTTAGAAAAAGAGTCACCAGTGTCCTAAAAAATGCAGTTGTACCCAATGTCCACTTAACCACAGACATGTGGACAAGTGGAGCAGGGCAGACTCAGGACTATATGACTGTGACAGCCCACTGGGTAGATGTATTGTCTCCCACAGCAAGAACAGCAGCGGCGGCACCAGTAGCAGCATCTCGCAAACGTCAACTCGTTCCTAGGCAGGCTACGCTTTGTATCACCGCTTTCCATAAGAGGCACACAGCTGACAACCTCTTATGGAAACTGAGGAACATCATCGCAGAATGGCTTACCCCAATTGGACTCTCCTGAGGATTTGTGACATCGGACAACGCCACCAATATTGTGCATGCATTACATGTGGGCAAATTCCAGCACGTCCCATGTTTTGGACATACATTGAATTTGGTGGTGCAGAATTATTTAAAAAACGACAGGGGCGTGCAAGAGATGCTGTCGGTAGCCCGAAGACTTGCGGCCACTTTCGGCATTCAGCCACCGCGTGCCGAAGACTGGAGCACCAGCAAACACTCCTGAACCTGCCCCGCCATCATCTGAAGCAAGAGGTGGTAACGAGGTTGAATTCAACCCTCTATATGCTTCAGAGGATGGAGAAGCAGCAAAAGGCCATTCAAGCCTATACAGCTACCTACGATATAGGCAAAGGAGGGGGAATGCACCTGACTCAAGCGCAGTGGAGAATGATTTCAACGTTGTGCAAGGTTCTGCAACCCTTTGAACTTGCCACACGTGAAGTCAGTTCAGACACTGCCAGCCAGAGTCAGGTCATTCCCCTCATCAGGCTTTTGCAGAAGAAGCTGGAGAGATTGAAGGAGGCGCTAAAACAGAGCGATTCCGCTAGGCATGTGGGACTTGTGGATGGAGCCCTTAATTCGCTTAACCAGGATTCACGGGTGGTCAATCTGTTGAAATCAGAGCATTACATTTTGGCCACCGTGCTCAATCCTAGAATTAAAACCTACGTTGTATCTCTCTTTCCGGCAGACACAAGTCTGCAGAGGTTCAAAGACCTGCTGGTGAGAAAATTGTAAAGTCAAGCGGAACGTGACCTGTCAACAGCTCCTCCTTCACATTCTTCCGCAACTGGGGCTGCGAGGAAAAGGCTAAGAATTCCGAGCCCACCCGCTGGCGGTGATGCAGGGCAGTCTGGAGCGAGTGCTGACATCTGGTCCGGACTGAAGGACCTGCCAACGATTACTGACATGTCGTCTACTGTCACTGCATATGATTCTGTCACCATTGTAAGAATGGTGGAGGATTATATGAGTGACCGCATCCAAGTAGGCACGTCAGACAGTCCGTACGTATACTGGCAGGAAAAAGAGGCAATTTGGAGGCCCTTGCACAAACTGGCTTTATTCTACCTAAGTTGCCCCCCCTCCAGTGTGTACTCCGAAATGGTGTTTAGTGCAGCCGCTCACCTTTTCAGCAATCGGCGTACGAGGTTACTTCCAGAAAATGTGGAGAAGATGATGTTCATCAAAATGAATTATAATCAATTCCTCCGTGGAGACATTCACCAGCAATTGCCTCCAGAAAGTACACAGGGTCCTGAGATGGTGGATTCCAGTGAGGACGAGTTAATCATCTGTGAGGAGGGGGATGTACACAGTGAAAGGGGTGAGGAATCGGAGGATGAGGAGGAGGTGGACATCTTGCCTCTGTAGAGCCAGTTTGTGCAAGGAGAGATTGATTGCTTCTTTTTTGGTGGGGGCCCAAACAAACCAGTCATTTCAGTCACAGTCGTGTGGCAGACCCTGTCGCTGAAATTATGGGTTTGTTAAAGTGTGCATGTCCTGTTTATACAACATAAGGGTGGGTGGGAGGGCCCAAGGACAATTCCATCTTGCACCTCTTTTTTCTTTCATTTATCTTTGCATCATGTGCTGTTTGGGGACTATTTTTTGAAGTGCCATCCTGTCTGACACTGCAGTGCCACTCCTAGATGGGCCAGGTGTTTGTGTCGGCCACTTGGGTCGCTTAGGTTAGTCACACAGCTACCTCATTGCACCTCTTTTTTCTTTGCATCATGTGCTGTTTGGGGACTATTTTTAAAATCTGTCATCCTGTCTGACACTGCAGTGCCACTCCTAGATGGGCCAGGTGTTTGTGTCGGCCACTTGGGTCGCTTAGCTTAGTCACACAGCTACCTCATTGCACCTCTTTTTTTCTTTGCATCATGTGCTGTTTGGGGACTATTTTTTAAATCTGCCATCCTGTCTGACACTGCAGTGCCACTCCTAGATGGGCCAGGTGTTTGTGTCGGCCACTCGGGTCGCTTAGCTTAGTCACACAGCTACCTCATTGCACCTCTTTTTTTATTTGCATCATGTGCTGTTTGGGGACTATTTTTTAAATCTGCCAACCTGTCTGACACTGCAGTGCCACTCCTAGATGAGCCAGGTGTTTGTGTCGGCCACTTGGGTCGCTTAGCTTAGTCACACAGCTACCTCATTGCACCTCTTTTTTTTTTTTTGCATCATGTGCTGTTTGGGGACTTTTTTTTAAATCTGCCATCCTGTCTGACACTGCAGTGCCACTCCTAGATGGGCCAGGTGTTTGTGTCGGCCACTTGGGTCGCTTAGCTTAGCCATCCAGCGACCTTGGTGCAAATTTTAGGACTAAAAATAATATTGTGAGGTGTGAGGTGTTCAGAATAGACTGGAAATGAGTGGAAATTATGGTTATTGAGGTTAATAATACTATGGGATCAAAATGACCCCCAAATTCTATGATTTAAGCTATTTTTGAGGGTTTTTTGTAAAAAAAAAACACCCGAATCCGACAAAAAATTTTCAGGGAGGTTTTGCCAAAACGCGTCTGAATCCAAAACACGGCCGCGGAACCGAATCCAAAACCAAAACACAAAACCCGAAAAATTTCCGGTGCACATTACTAATTCTAACTATATGAAGTTACATGTAGTTGTCAGAGAAATAACTTCATATAGTTAGAATTCTCATGCTTCCTATATAGGTGCAAATAGCTCCATCAGTAAGATGTCTGCTTCCAGTGTAATAGGTTGTGGGTTCTAATCCTGGGTATGACACTTGTAAAATGTGTATCTATTATAAAGAGGGTGTGATTTGTAAGGTGCAGTGACTAGTGAGGTAGTCGGTTACGGAAGAGATAGCGGTGGCGGCTGAAAACATGGAACATGAGGAGATGTGCCCCCCTTCAGAGCAGTAGCCCAGCGGCAGCTGACTCCATTGCCTCCCACAGTTATGCCTCGGACCACAACACCAAACACCTGCATGTGGCTGTCGTCATCCTCCCGGCAGTTTCCATGGCTTCAGTTCGTATGTGCCACCATCTTGAAATGATGTCACCTGAACATCCAGACAGTGAACAACAGACCCCAACCATGTGATTGGATGGACCAGTCACCAGCCAAAGTGCATTATTTAAGTCAGGAGTGCTGGCAAAGGATTGCCAGTACAACAGCTCTTCCACAGTCTATCACTTAGGCTCCAGGTTCCTGTTCTGCATACCAGTTCCTGTATTCCCATGTTGAACATCCTGAAAATCTGCTCCAGTGTTCCTACATTGACCATCCTGAAAGACTGCTCCAGGGTTCCTACATTGGACATCCTGAAAACCTGCACCTTCTCTTTTGTTCCAGCATACTGTCCATTCCGCAACCCTGCCCTTCTGTTTCCACAAATGAGCAATCCTCTAAACCTCCACTCTCCCTTGTTTTCCCACATACAGGCAATTCCATAAACCTCTACCTGCCTTGTGTTCTCACATTTGGGCAATCCTGAAAACCTATACCTGTCTTTGTGTTTCAGCATTAATCACGAGGGACTGTATCTGAACACCTATTCTCAGTATATTCTAAAACCTGTATCCTGCTCCAGTTCCAACACCTCGGCTAACCTTTCCTACACAGCTAACGGTGCTTCTACCACCCACAATTCGGCCATGGTATCCTCTCGACTGCAACAGCTCACCACTTCAGCCTCTATTGGTAGACATGAAAAACAGTATCATTTGGCCATCCTGCTTCTCCAATACACCAGTACGTTCAGCTGGCACAAGGGTTCCAGACTTGATTTCCAGCTTTCCTAGTGCCATGATACCCTATACCCACTGCACACTCACAACTGTCCAATACCCACAACAACTCTTGGCTCTGCTATTTTCTCTATTAAATTGTAAGCTCAAGAGCAGGACCTTCATCAACCTTTGTTTTATTGTCTGCATTTATTCTGTCTACCTGTCCGTTTCACTTACGTCCTGTTTTTACCACTGTCCTGTGTACTGATCAACGATAAGGATTATACACATGAAAAACTAATTTTTTGTGTCTCATGATCCACTTCCCTAATCATGCACATGCAGCTAAACTCAACGATAAGAATTAAACGGCAAATAACTTCATATTTTATATAGAGATGTGCGGGTTCGGTTTTACTCGGATTTACTCGGGTATCGAAACGGCATCGTATTGGCTCATGGATGTCACGCGTTTTGGATAGCCAATAAGAAAAACCCGAGTAAATCCGAGTAAAACCGAACCCGCACATCTCTAATTTATATTATATATCCATGTCTATAACACAGATCTAAAAGAAACTAGAAATTGCATATAATGACATCAACCATCTCCTGCAGCAACACATGTTGACCTCCTGGCATTACATGCTTACGCGACATGGCTAAGTGTAATTTAATTTACTTTATTTTCATGTATAATACACATCTATGGATATTGAGGTTGCATTCACCATAGACTAGTAGCTGAGACCAGACCCTGGGGACGCCCGTTTCACCACACAGAGGCTCACACTGTGGTCACTGTGCGCAGAAGAAACAGCACCATTCTGGTATTAGTTCACAGCTGTCAGTTTTATGTTTAAATAAATTGGACTCAGAGATAAATGGCCCACATTCCGAGTTGATCGCTCGCTAGCTGCTTTTAGCAGCAGTGCAAACGCTAAGCCGCCGCCCTCTGGGAGTGTATCTTAGCAGAAGTGCGAACGAAAGGATCGCAGCGCTGCTACAAAAAAAGACTGTGCCGTTTCTGAGCAGCCCGAGACCTACTCCTACCTTGCGATCACTTCAGACTATTTAGTTCCTGTTTTGACGTCACAAACACGCCCTGTGTTCGGCCAGACACTCCCCCGTTTCCCCAGCCACTCCTGCGTTTTTATCTGGCACGCCTGCGTTTTTTCACACACTCACCGAAAACGGTCAGTTACCACCCAGAAACACCCACTTCCTGTCAATCACTCTGCGGCCAGCAGTGCGACTGAAAAGCGTCGCTAGAGCTTGTGTGAAACTGCGTCGGCTTTTGTGAAAGTACGTCGCGCGTGCGCATGCGCAGAAGTGCCAATTTTTTGCCTGATCGCTGCGCTGCGAACAACGGCAGCTAGCGATCAACTCGGAATGACCCCCAATGATCAGCAGATAAGCTAATTATGATAGTAGAATGACACCTCCCACTGATACAGATGTGTACTAATACACCCAGCATTTATATGCCATACAGGGAGACGCCTGGAGTGGCTGAGATTCGTATCATATCTTTCTTTCCATTTTACGACTTATTCGCATTGCAGACACAGTAAAGGAACATTCACAGTGTACTAGAGGCGCTGGGCTGTAACTTTAACCGCAAAGGAATTGGTTTTACA
Organism: Pseudophryne corroboree; assembly: GCF_028390025.1. Taxonomy (NCBI): domain Eukaryota; kingdom Metazoa; phylum Chordata; class Amphibia; order Anura; family Myobatrachidae; genus Pseudophryne; species Pseudophryne corroboree. The sequence goes on from NC_086452.1 coordinate 72,967,568, forward strand.
ATGTACAAATTTGCAGGTGAAGCACAACGGAACTTGGCGTGAGGAAAAGCAGCGACCGCTGCATCGCAGCACATCTTACATTCAGACTCAGTCGCACACACATGTACAAATGTCATACATCAGACTGATTTGGGTAATCTAGCAATGTAGTGTTATCGCTCCTTAATGTTTTATATATGCGAATAAGATGCACATTTTGAGACAGAATGACGCTCAGCGCAGCCGAGACAGCTGGAGAGAGATAAAGTGCTCGGACATAAAGTACCAGTCAACTAGCTCCTAACTGTCATTTATCAAACATAGGTGGGTATGCAATTAGTTCCGATCATTTAGGAGCTAATGAATTCGCCCCACATGAGTGTTCAATTAGGGCCGTTTTCAGCCGTTTTGAAGGCGTTTTCGCCAGTGCCTTTTCACCTTTTTTTATTAAGTGAAAAGGCATTGGCAAAAATGAGCGGATTCGGTTTTACTCGGTTTTACTCGGTTCTCAAAACCGACCCTTATTGGCTATCCAAAACACGTGACATCCGTGAGCCAATTAGATGCCGTTTTGAGAACCGAGTAAAACCGAGTAAAACCGAACCCGCTCATCTCTACAAAAAATGCCTCAAAGTCGGCGAAAATGGCCCGCATTTTCAACGGAAAACAAGTGGATTCGCCGATCCATGTGTTTTCCGCCCCTGCCATATTTTTTGCCTAGGTGAAAATCTGGCCCTGCTATTGTATAGGGCGAATCTCCATTCGCATTAAAAATAGTTAAAAGGCTCAGTTTTCACCTAGGCGAAAAAACAGAGCTAACTGCATACCCCCCGTAGACTGTAACATTGCAGTTAGGAGCTAATTGGCTGGTACTTTATCTCTCTCCATGTTATCTCTCTTTAAGGCTTAGTACATAGGGGTACATTTACTAAGCAGTGATAAGAGTGGAAAAGTGAGCCAGTGGAGAAGTTGCCCATGGCAACCAATCAGCACTGAAGTAACATCTATAATTTGCATAGTATAAAATGATACAGAGCTGCTGATTGGTTGATGGGGAAATTTCTCCACTGGCTCACTTCTCCGCTCTTATCACTGCTTAGTAAATGTTCCCCATAGACTCCAATATTTATTATATTATTATATTGTGTGCAAAGAGTAATGTGACTTGTGAGCATACTTGCCAACATTGCTTCCCTCACCGCCGGTAGGGGGCAGCCTGGTCGGCGAACAGGGGGCGTGTCCGGGGGGAAGGGGGCATGTCCTGTGGGCATGGCAGTACAAATATGTCATCATGGCTCCGCCCCCTGTTGTACAGTACCGAGGAAACAGGCACTGGATAGCGCGGGGCAGAGCTACAGTGACACAATTCAGCCCGAATCACATCATCAGGATTCCCTCGGACCACCCACTGGCACTCCGTTGTGGGCGGTAGAGGGAGGTGCGAGGGCTGGTGGCAGATGCCCACATTTCTGGAGGCTCCTCCTCTTCTTCCCACAAGACTCCTCCGCTCCTAGCCTCTCGTCCAATTCGCACTCACCATCTGGAACATGTGACCGGACCAAGGTCTGACCTTAACCCTTGCTGTACCAGCGTGTCACTTCACTTCAGTCTATTATCTTTGATGGCTGAATGGGCATTACTGGGTGGCAATTGTGGAGCAACAGGGTGTATGCATGTAACAGAAACGTTTGGTGAATGTGTAGCCAGAGTTACTGTACTATCTAATCTGAGCAGGGCGTTTGCAAAGTTCCCACCAAATTTAGTAGCATCTCGTGCACCCAGCAGGGAAAAGGTGTAAGTGCTGATGACAGTTGCTCTAGCATACGGAGGGCTTGGGTAGTACCATTGCATAGATATGCACAACTATATTTACTTTAGCATTCCGATTGCATTGCGCTGGGTGCAGGCGTACCGAACTGTGGGCCTAATTCACTAAGGATTGCAATTGCAAAGCTTTTTGCAGCAGCTTTGCAATTGCAATCTTTAGCAATGCAGATGCTGTGCACCTCCCTCCTGCATTTGCGATGCGATCGCATATAGGATGAACATTGCGACCATCGGTTGCGAAGTTCATCTGCAACGGCAGGCTGAGTAAGCCTGAGCTTACTCAGGCTTGCCGTTGCAGGGCGGCTTGCGATGCCAAGGAAACTGCATCTCGTGATGCAGTCCATGGCCTTGCCACAACCAACAGTGCTGGCTGCCCCCGCCCCCTCCCACGAATGTCAATCAGGCAGGGGCATTTGCATACCTGTGAAGCGATCGAAGGACCCTTCTGAACATGTGCAGAATGGGTCCCGTGCGTGCGCAGGACCTCACCATCAGGGAAATGCAGTAAGGATCGCATAAACAATCCTTACTAAAGGAGAGAGAATTGACAGCATAGGAAAGGAATGAGTTAAACATCTTGTGAGGGGTGGACCTAGCTGGAAGGAAAGTACAGCCCTTTTGGAAAAGGGGAGGGTTAGTATATATAGGGAAGGATAGACATTTTGTCTCTCTCTTGTTGGTGAAATTGCCTTTGAGTGGGTGAGTGCTGCATAGCAGGCTTCCCAACTTTTACTGTGTTTCCCCTGGGGCTCATTAACTTTATTTTAACACCCTCCTCTGCATTCCCCCTCTACAATGCAACTAGGCCTCCACGGGCTTGAGCAGGGCCGCGGTGCGGCAGCCCGGGTCAGCTTTGTCGCTGGGTTCCAGGCCGGCTTTGCCGGAGAGACTTGAGCGGCAAGGTGGGCCAGCAGTGCGTCCCGGCCGCCCGGAGGTGGAAGGGCGGCTGCCCCCACCTCCGAGCGCGGCGGGTGATTAGTGGGAGGCGGGCGACCGCGGGCGCGCGCATGCGCGCCGCTGTGGGCGCCCGTCCGTGGAGCCGCACGGGGCTCATATTCAGCTCCCTGGGTACTTGACAAGGTGGAGGGGCCAGAAGGGAGTCGGCTGCTAGCCGCGCGAGGTCTGTCACTGGGCCTCGCGCGGCGGATCTGCAGGGGGATGCGGCCGGCCGGGAAGCAGTGGGACGCGCGCACGAGGTGCGCGCGCACCCACGCTCGCTTCCGGCATCGCCGTTCGCGCACGGGGGCGCGCAGCGGCGTCGCCAGCCTCCCGGTCTCCCCAGCTTGCTACCCTGCAGCCGGAGTCCGGCGGGGGGCGGGGGGGAGGAGAGGTACGAGGGTGGTTCCCTCAGAATAGTATAAGCAGGGCTCTGCAGGGAGGGACGACCAGGGGGAACACGGGGGGTTAGAGGCACCAGGATTTGGGGCGCGCGCTCACAGCAGGCGGTGCCGTTTGCGCGCGTGCGCGCGCAGCGGCGCCGCACATCTCTCTGTCTCCCCAACTCGCTCCCCTGGAGCCCGATGCCAGTGGCTTGCGGGGGAGGAGGGGGGGCAGGGAAGGGGTGGGGGGCCGCAGGGCTGCTGCGGGCGCTAACCGGCCTCGCCGCAGGTCCCTCCTAGCGGGCGTAGTTGGCTCCGATCTGCAGGGGGTTCGGAGAGCGACAGCAGAGTTGGCGCCGACGGCCAGTCCCTCGGTAGAGACGGGCGCCCCCCCCCTTTTTCCCCGCCAAGGCGGACGGGTCGGCAGACGTCGGCCCCCGGGTGACGCCGTCGGGCGTCATGCGGGTAGGCGCGCGCGGGCCCCGGTTGGGGGCACCGGGGAGCCGGCGCCGTGGTTCGGGCCAGTAAGGGCCCCTCCGGAACTCTGGCGTTGGCTCTGGCCAAGGTGGGCGCGGCATTACGGCCGCTGGCTGCGGCTACATCACCGGGGGTAGCGGCAAGCTCCGACGCGGCCGCGATGGAAGGCGGGTCCGGAAGGCGGTCAGCTTCAGCGGCGCGGCGAATTGCCACGCCTGCAGGGAGCTCGGAGAGGCCGCCGCAGACCTGGAGCACTGTCCGGAACAGGACGGGCAGGGACGCGCTGTGGGGACAAACCCCTCACGAGTTGCTCGGCATGCGCCGCAGTTGTTTCCTGTGTCTTTCGCCCCTTTTCTCTCCTGCAGGGGATCGCGGCGAAGTGGAGATGGTGGAGTACGAGTAAGAAGACGTCGGTTCTGCCACGCCGGAGGATTCCGTGTCGGTGCAGTCGACGGGTTCAGGTGAGGTGTTACAGTCGGTAGCGGGCTCATCCACGAGTCCCAGTTCTCGCAGCTTTTCCTCTTCCTCCTTTTCCTCTGCTCTGTCGTCGCAGGCGTCCGAAGTCAGTAGCGCGACTAGGGCGAGGAATCAGGCGACTAAATTCGCCAAAAGGGCGGCGGGGCACCTGGGAGCTCGAAGAGGCGTAAGCGGATTAGGGAGGAAGCTCGCAGGGCCAAGAAACGCAGCGATTTGCACGGGTTTGTTCGCTGCGACTACACTGCAGTGATGCGGGGCCTGCGGGATAGCGGCCGTAGGAAGATTCGCAGTGGGACTTCGTGCATGTGTTCGTCTGTACGAAGGAAGCGAAGAAGGAGTATAGGTCGGCGGCTGCAAAGAGGGACATCGGGGCCGAGGCCTTCCGTACCTTCGATAACTGGCTGGCCGGTTTTTGGGTCTTCGCGGCGTGCTACCTGGAAGATAGGCCGGTCGAGCACAGGAACGTGATTCGGTACATGCTTCTAATACATGACTTGCAGCGCACTTCTTCGGGATCGGAGTGGCGTAGGTAGAAGCAGGATGGTTAGGGGGTCATGGACTTTGGGTTCAAGGACGTCTAGGTCTGGCTCAAAGTCACTCGGGCCTCGCAGCAGACGGAGGAGCCCCGGAAGCCGGGGGCGGACGGGCACCACCGCGCAGGGTCGTCCGCCCAGGGGTAAGGTGCGGACGGCGGATCGGCCAAATCCAGCCTCCTCCTACTTCAAAGGCAGTCGTCAAGGTACCCGGGGTAAGCAAACTTATCCCAGGCGGGCCGCGGGCGGGAGCGCTCCACAGAGCTCCAACGCCAATTGTTTTAGAAATGATGGGCAAGGGGTTAAATTGGTATCCAAATAGGGCGGATGCAAAATTTCTGTTTTCCGGTTTTAGTTTTGATTTCGCGTGCCTGTTGCGAGCGAGGTGTCGGTTCGGGCCCAGTGGATACGGAGGTCATCTCTCCAGTGGGGGTGGTTCCGAAGAAGACTCCGGGCGCTTTTCGGCTTATTCAACATCTTTCTTACCCATCGGGGACGGCGGTCAATGACGTGAGGCCGCCGGATCATGGTTCGGTGGTTTATCAGTCGTTTGACGAGGCATTGGCGGTGGTCCGCAGTTACGGGACTGGGGCACTCATGGCTAAGATTGAGGTTGAGTCCGCTTTTCGGTTGCTGCCGTTACATCCGGACTCATTCCGTTTTATGGGGTTTCGGATCAGAGCGGAGTATTTCATCGGCAACGGTTTGCCGAGGGGGTGTTCCGTTTCATGCTCGTTTTTCGAACGGTTTAGCACGTTTCTACACTGGTTCGTGGAGTCTTCGCCAAGGGGTCATGGGGTCGCCCATTACCTCAATGACTTCCTGTGTGCGGGGCGGCACATTCAGCACGGTGCGGCGACTTGCTGGTCAGCATCCGAGCCCTGTTTTTCCACTTCGGCGTTTCAGTGGACGAGGAGAAAACTGAGGGACCGTCCTCCTGTTTGTCCTTTTGGGGATCGATTTCGACACAGCGGCAGGATCGGGTCGGCTGCATCGGGACAAGGTGGTGAAGCTCCGCGAAGCTATTGGCCGGTTCGAAGGGTCGCGTAAGATCACACTGCCGGAAGCTGGAAAGGGCGACTGCGGGGTGTGCCAGACCACATCATTTCGTGCGATGATCCTCCGAGATTAAAGGGGATGGAGCAATATGGGCCTCATTCCTGGAGGATTTCAACGGGGTGTGTATATGGCAGGCTCCAACGGTGGTCAGCGCTAGGTTGCAGTTGTTCACCGACGCGGCTGGGGCCTCTGGATACGGATGTTATCGGGAGGGATCTTGGTGCGCGGCTTCGTGGACGGCATCGCGAAGGCGTAACCAGGGACCTTTTGCTTCTGGAGCTTTTTCCCCATTATGGGGGCGCTGGAGGTTTGGGGCGAACGGCTGGCTCCTCGCAGCATCTTGTTTAGACGTGACAATCTGGGCGTTGGCGCATGCGATAAATAACAAGGGGGCGAAGTCGCTGTCATTCTGCGGGTGCTGGGACAGTTGCTGTAGACATGCCTACGTCGGAACGTGTGGTTCCGCGCGCAACATGTGCCGGGGCTGGAGAACGGAATTGCCGACGCTCTGTCACGAGGGCAGTGGGAAAGTTTTTGTTTGTTGGCACCGGAGGCCGACGAACATGGTGTTCAGTTTCCCGGTTATGTTGGGAGGTGATCGGGACGGATTGGAGGGTCTTGCGTTGCGGTCCGTCGCGCCAGCCACGCTTAAGCCGCAAGCTTGGAGCGAGTAGGAGGAGTTTGTTTAAGGACGAATTCAGCAAGGTAAGAGCGGGCATCGGAGGATGCTTTCTTTTATTTGGCAGCTGTATGTTTCGGGTAGGTCCAGAGCGGTGGTATCCCGGTACTTGGCCAGGATTTCGTTTTTCAGCAGAATAAAGGGCGTCCCCGACGTGGCTAAGAGCGGGATTCTGTTGAAGGCGATGAAAGGATGGGCGCGAGTCGCGCCGACGCCGCCTGACAGGAGGAGGCCCATTGATGCGGCCTTGTTGCTGGATGTCATCAGGGCGGTTAGAGGTGTCGCATCGTCCATGTTTTGAATTGCTGTGGTTCTTCAGTTTGGCGTGCTCAATGGCTTACCACGGGGCTTTTAGGGTTTCGGAACTGGTAGCGCCTTCTAAGCGAGCAGATTCGCGCGTGCTGGTCGGGGACGTGGTGGTGGGTGAGAAGTCCTTGCTTTGCAGATTGCGGCGCTCTAAGACAGACCAAGTGGGGAGAGGTCAATGGGTCACCTTGGTTCCGGCTCTTGAGGAGAGCATTTGCCCAGTGAGGTTGGCGGTGCAATATGAAGCAGTACGGCCCGACGGTCGGGGGTCATGGCCGCTGCACTATGACGGGCTGCCGGTGACGAAGTATCTATTTCATGGGATGCTGGGTCGCTGTCTTGCGAGCTTGGGCCTTCCACCCGCTGCGTTCGGGACGCATTCCTTCCGCATAGGGGCTGCGACGTCGGCTGCAGCGACGGGATTTTACATGGCTGAGATCCAGGCGGTGGGGCGATGGAAGTCGTCAAGTTACAGACGGTATATGCGCCCCGTTGCATGAGATGTTAGCTCGCGCGTACTTGTGTGTCAATTCCAGTCGTTTAATCATGTTATTACAGTTCAGTACGTTATGGTGTTGTGCGTTTGTTTGTCTTCCCCTTTTTATCCTACTCAGGGATTAGCTACTCGCCGTTGCTGGCATGAGCTGGCAGCGGGGGTCTGGAGTTATTTTGCAATTTTTTGCCTGACTTGACGGACTGAATTCTAATCCACAATTCGGCTAATCTGTTCTAATCAGAGTCCCTCAGCAGGTCTTTATGCTTTCACCTCCAGCTGAGTTATTACATGTTTTACCCCTCCCCCCCCCTTTCCCCCCCCTTTTTTGGTTATTTTCATCTTTCCCATTTGTGTGTTCATGTTATGCTTCAAATTGGCTGATTGCTCGTGCAGATCGGCTAGGCCGAGACTGCTGCAATATGCGACAGAAATTTTTTTCTTTTTGGCAGATCCTTCAGGTTAATGCAGTAGATTAAACGATGGTACAGATGATTAGTATCCACTTTTACCCCCTTTTTTCCTCCTCTTCAGGTTGGTTGGAAGATGACTTGCCTATTTGGGTGGTTGGCCACTCTTATGTGTATTGGGCCGCCCAGTTTTGGCCTCGCAGGGGGCACAGATGTTTCCTAGGGCTTGAGAAGTTCGTTGGCTTGGTGGGCAAGGGATGATGTGGACGGAGTGGAGAAGTAGACTAGTGAGTCAGGCCAGCAAGCATGTAGCCCTAGGGTGTTGGTTGTCCATTTAGGTGGCAACGACCTGGGGAAGAGGACGTCTTTGGAGATGCGGTGGGCCATGATACAGGATCTGGCAAGTTTGGCCGCAGCAGTGGACCAATTGTATATTGGTGTTCTCCTTGATGGTGCCAAGGTTGAGTTGGCAAGGTGTGGTGGACGGTCGCGAAATTGAGGAGGCCAGGCAGAAGGGGAATGGACCAATCGTATATTGGTGTTCTCCTTGATGGTGCCAAGGTTGAGTTGGCAAGGTGTGACGGACGGTCGCGAAATTGAGGAGGCCAGGCAGAAGGTGAACGGGGTGGTGGCGAAGTGGGTTGTCCCACGGAGGCCAAGTGGTTCGCCACCCTAGGATTCAGTTCAGAGACAAAGTCACCTTCTTCGGCCTGATGGTGTGCATCTATCCAATGAGGGGATGATGTTTTTTTCCTGGAGGATCTGTTCCTAGGGTTGCTGGAGTTAGGGTGAGGTTATGGCGGCGGTGCGAAGACTCTGGGAAGGAGTCTTTCGCTGTTGGCGGAAAAGAACGGCAGTTGGTGGTTGTATGGTAAGCTGTAGTGATTTACAGTTTGATTTGGTTTAGGTGCACTCACCTCCATCGACTTATTGGCCGCTTGACCACCCGTCCGGGAAGGCAGCGGCAGGGCACCCAGGAGCGGTGGGTAGTCACTGTGGGGGTGGAGTTGTCACCTATTACCGGTTTTTGATAGTTGTAGTAAAATTAGGATGGTTTCGAATTTTTTGTATTTTACGGTTAATTTAGGTTAGTAGAGCCGTTCTTTTTGCTGCCACCATATGCCCGCTGTATCGGCATCTTAACAAAGTTTTCATTTACAGGTTTGCTATGGTTAGGGTCAAATAAATAGCTAGCAATTTTTCTGCCAAATTCAAGTCTCTGTGTCTTTATTTATTGGGTTTAGAGGTAACGAATGCTTTACTTGGAATGAACGGGTCCACCAAATGTCACTAGGATGTTTAGGAGAGAGAATTGACAGCATAGGAAAGGAATGAGTTAAACATCTTGTGAGGGGTGGACCTAGCTGGAAGGAAAGTACAGCCCTTTGGGAAAAGGGGAGGGTTAGTATATATAGGGAAGGATAGACATTTTGTCTCTCTCTTGTTGGTGAAATTGCCTTCCCGCCCTCCCGCCCTGTTGGTAAAGGTTATGGCTCGGAGTGCCTTGGCATTAAATTGTTGGATGGTTTTATCGTTGGCTATTTATTGGCGGAAAAGAACGGCAGTTGGTGGTTGTATGGTAAGCTGTAGTGATTTACAGTTTGATTTGGTTTAGGTGCACTCACCTCCATCGACTTATTGGCCGCTTGACCACCCGTCCGGGAAGGCAGCGGCAGGGCACCCAGGAGCGGTGGGTAGTCACTGTGGGGGTGGAGTTGTCACCTATTACCGGTTTTTGATAGTTGTAGTAAAATTAGGATGGTTTCGAATTTTTTGTATTTTACGGTTAATTTAGGTTAGTAGAGCCGTTCTTTTTGCTGCCACCATATGCCGGCTGTATCGGCATCTTAACAAAGTTTTCATTTACAGGTTTGCTATGGTTAGGGTCAAATAAATAGCTAGCAATTTTTCTGCCAAATTCAAGTCTCCGTGTCTTTATTTATTGGGTTTAGAGGTAACGAATGCTTTACTTGGAATGAACGGGTCCACCAAATGTCACTAGGATGTTTATCATCCACTGTGTCCGCATTACATGCAACTCGGAATCATGCCCATTGTATGTAATACCCAATAACACAGAGACTGTCGCCTGGGCACGGCTGTAGTCATGTGGAGCTGCAAATTGGGGCTCCAGGCAGTGGTTCCCTCCCCTATGGGATACTGTCTTACTAGGAGATATTAATTTATGTACATGTGATTTACACTGAGCATCAACAATACATTGGTTTTGAGTATAATATGGGCTGTTGAGATTTAGATTATAAACAAATAAAGGGCCTAATTCAGACCTGATTGTAGCAGCAAATTTGTTAGCAGTTGGGCAAAACCATGTGCACTGCAGGTGGGGCAGATATAACATGTGCAGAGAGAGTGAGATTTGGGTGGGTTATATTGTTTCTGTGCAGGGTAAATGCTGGCTGCTTTATTTTTACACTGCAATTTAGATTTCGGTTTGAACACACCACACCCAAATCTAACTCTCTCTGCACATGTTATATCTGCCCCCCCTGCAGTGCACATGGTTTTGCCCATATGCTAACAAATTTGCTGCTACATTCAGGTCTGAATTAGGTCCAATTTACTTTACACTTGCATGTACATTGGCCCTCATTCCGAGTTCATCGCTAGCTGCTTTTGTTCGCAGCGCAGCGATCAGGCTAAAAATCGGCACTTCTGCACATGCGTATGCGGCTCAATGCGCATGCGCGATGTACTTTCACAAGCTCTAGCGACTCTTTTCAGTCGCACTGCTGACCGCAGAGTGATTGACAGAAAGTGGGTGTTTCTGGGTGGTAACTGACCGTTTTCGAGGAGTGTGTGTAAAAACGCAGGCGTGACAGATAAAAACGCAGGAGTGGCTGGGAAAACGTAGGCGTGTCTGGCCGAACGCAGGGCGTGTTCGTGACGTGAAAACAGGAACTAAATAGTCTGAAGTGATCGCAAGCTAGGAGTAGGTCTCGAGCTGCTCAGAAACTGTACAATCTTTTTTTAGTAGCAGCGCTGTGATCCTTTCGTTCGCACTTCTGCTAAGCTAAGATACACTCCCAGAGGGCGGCGGCTTAGCATTTGCACTGCTGCTAAAAGTAGCTAGCGAGCGAACAACTCGGAATGAGGGCCATTGCGTACTGAGTAACAAAGTACATTTTTGAATGCAGTGAGTCTTATAGCCTGTTGGTGGAGCTCTCACTACTGGTCAATAAGCCCTATATCAGTAAAACAATCTGTATCATGAGAATTTGTACTAGAAATAAATACCTGATTTTATAAAAAGTGCCTAAAAAGACCAGTGTCACCTGGTTACACATGCAAAATATGCACACGTGATCATGTATGTAATGAACATAAACATGTCTGAGTTATTTTCATAGTGCTTCAGGATTTAGCTTCTACGATAGATCCCGGAATATGCTATAAAGACAATCCCATTTTCTGTATGTACAACTTAATGCAGCGCGGCTTAATTGTGCCAACACTCCCAGCATGAGACTTTAATATGTATTGTTCACTGAACCCTCCCATGCAACAAGAGTGCTCCATACGGAACCTTCACCCGTCTCCTGAATGATGCTGTCAATTTGCATGTCATTACCAGCTCATTAGAATAAAAGCCTATCCGCCACAATATCATTACTCAGGCATTTAGAAACTCACACAGTTCAGCTTAGTAGGGACACGATACAGACAAGCGCGTGATTTTCAATAGCGCCGACTGCAGCGCATCGGGCTGAGAGGTAAATGGAGAGATGAATTTGTTTCAGAGAATCTGAGAGACAAAGATTGAAATGGGCAGATTGGTTGACTAATTCAATTGAAAAATGTTTTCTGGACAATACAGAGAGGGGCTCATCTATTGAACAGGAGGCACGCCCCTGGATTTGCGCATTATGCATGGGTCTCTGACAAGTGAGATGCCTGCAGACAGGCCAGTAGTTGGGAGCAGTGTATGGAGTAGCCGGACTGATGCGCCCAGTAGGTTTGGGGCAGCACAGAAAGAAGAGTCCCTGTGCGTTATAATGGTGACCCTTACCACACGGAGCTTGACTGTAATCACGTCATAGCTCTGGGTCTTGTCCTGTACGCTTTAATGGGGCCTACCTCAATGTTTCTTCAACGGATATTCACGTTTCAGCGTCTCTGGAGATTTGTCTGCCTCACCATATACCTTGGTAAACTAGAGCTGAACATCGAAGATCGATTTTTCAGAAAGCCCGATATACATATCCAGTATAGTATATCACAAATTTTGGATTGATCCTGAAGACAGGGTGTATGGATAGAATCATTCCAGGGATCACAATGGTAGCGGCGGTGTATTCACCGTCTCGTCTGGGTCTATTGCTATTTGCTACTGCTCATGCGTGATCTTCCCTTTTTATCTCTCAACTACATGCGCAACCCTGTCCTACTATGCAACTACGCATAGGTGGAAATAATATCGGAAAAGATTGGTATTATTTCCTTACATCATTTCTAAATGTGTTGATTACAAAGTTGTCAATTTCGTAATGATTCGGATATGGGACTTCTGATTGGTCATCCCTACGGTGTACTTCTCATCTCCTGAGAGCAGAGATCGGCCCATCCTGTTGCACTGATGCCTGACTATACGTCCTGCGATATACCTGCACTTTATAAATAAGCCAGATAAAAGTGGAGTAACTATAAATGCAAACTATATTAAAAAGAGAACAAAGACCTCACTCATATTGTACAGAAGCTAATTCTATTTATTACATTACACTACCAAACCGAAACCGTGTCCTATAGCTACACTGCAGAAATGTCAGTTACCTTATCTGAATATTTTAGTAACATCAACATCAACAACATGATTATTGGGGGTCATTCTGATCCGATCGCACGCTGCAGTTTTTTCGCAGCGTAGCGATCGGGTCAGAACCGCACATGGCCGCCCATCGCTGCGCTACAATCGCCTCTGCTTGATTGACAGGCAGAGGCGGTCGATGGGCGGGAGGGGGCGAAATGGCGTTTGGCCGCCGTTTCATGGGCACGGTCTGGCCAACGCAGACGTGGCCGGACCGTGCGGGGAGTGGCCTGAAGCGGCTGCGTGATGTCACACGCAGCTGCTGCGGGCCAGGAAACGATGAGTAGCTCCCGGCCAGCGCGCTAAAGCTGCGCTGGCCGGGAGCTACTCTTGAAGTGCAAAGGCATCGTCGCTGTGCGATGCCTTTGCACTTCTGCGGGGAAGTGGGAGGGCGCACTGACATGCGGGGCGGACTAGCCCTGTGCTAGGCGTCCCCCCGCATGTCTGAGTTCATGATCGTAGCTGTGCTAAATTTAGCACAGCTACGATCAACTCGGAATGACGCCTATTGTAAGAACCTGTTATGCACACCAGTGCCTGCAGGAATGTACTGGTGTCTGAACGGATATGTATGCAAAACAAATGGACTCACAGACAGACTGGGGAATATGACATAACGTACACAGAAGGTGATAGGGTAACAAAATACACACAAAGTGAACAGAGAAGCCCAGAGGCTAAGGAACTGGGTATCTCCCTTGTATTAGAAATGCTCAGATGGGAAAAGCAAGATGTTGTGTTTTAATACGTAGAGAACCCGAAATGCTGTTGCTAAGGGCAACAGCAAAACCCTAAAGGGTTACCAACGGGTGTGGCAGTAAACTCCTTGGTCAGAGATGGAATGATAGACACAAGGAGAGTCTCCACAATCCTAATTCTCACTTGCAGTGCACAGGTTCAGCTTACTGCCACTAAACTGACCCCTGACACCTAGCACAGTGAGACAGGATTAGACAGGCAAGTCTTAGAATACAGCCGCAAACTTGCTAAGTTCACAGAGTAGTAACAGAACCCCAGCAAGCTAAACGACTGACTCCAGTCTTACTGCTAGGTCTGGATTGGCAGAGTGTAATACCAAATCCCCAGGCCTATTTGCAGTAAGCAACAAACAAATACAAAGCTACACAGTACTGGCTAACTTTCAGGAACTGACTAACCAACAAAGATTCAGCAGCATCTGCTTAAACTGAGAAGAGGCCTTATAAAGCAGGTGCTGTCCACGCCCCACTCAGACCTCACAGACTGTGAGCACAAAAACCAGCACCGGATCCCCTGCCGTGCACAGAGCCTATAACCACTGCACAGCAAAAGACCCGAACCGGAGTATCAGCTGCGCTCAGGTTACTCCGCTAGCACTTGTCTCCCGGTTGCCATGACGACGTGGCAGCACAGGGCAGGAGACCCTAACAGAACCACAGGAAAGTAGGAGACAGTTATCACAGATTATCTATCATTTCTGTTGGGCTGCCATTAACAAATTACACACAATGGCATGAAACAAAAGGTAAAAGACTACAGTTGAAGTTTGGCAGACACTTGATACATAAGTATATATAGAAATATACTGTGGGCCAGCAATAACTAGGATAACTAACAATTACTATGTGCCGGCTAACACTGGACTAATGCCTGGAGTTAGGCTGCCAGTTCCCCTCAATAAAAAATAGAAGCCCAGGAAGCCTGTAACCCTGCTGGGGTATAACATACCTCCCAACTGTCCCTGTTTCAGCAGGACAGTCCCGCTGTTCACACACTGTCCCACACACGGAGTGGGGCAGTTGGGAGAGCCTGTGATCACCGCTGCTCGGTCTGCAAAGTAGCCGGTGATCCCTGAATAGATGCCGTGCGCAGGCGCATGGCATCTAAGTGTGTGGAGAGGGGAGCTGGGGGCTGCCCAGCTGCTCAGGGAGCCCTGGGCGCGCAACCAAAATGACAAAAATGAGGCCCCGCCACTCCACCCGATGCCCTATCCCCTTTATGGATGCGGGTTTGCCTCCGGTGCGTCCTTTCGAAAGTTTGGAGGTATGGGTATAGCAATCTGCCACTTACTAACACCTGGGAAACCTAGGAGGGCACTGAGACCCAGGATGTCTGTAACCCAGCAGGGTATAGCAATCTGCCACTTACTAACACATGGGAAACCTAGGAGGGCACTGAGGCCTAGGATGTCTGTAACCTATATAGAAGAGGGTATAGTAATCTGCCACTTACTAACACCTGGGAAGCCCAGGAGGGCACTGAGGCCCAGGATGTCTGTAACCCTGCTGGGTATAGCAATCTGCCACTTACTAACACCTGGGAAGCCTAGGAGGGCACCGAGGCCCAGGATGTCTGTAACCCTGCCGGGTATAGCAATCTGCCACTTACTAACACCTGGGAAACCCAGGAGGGCACTGAGGCCCAGGATGTCTGTAACCCTGCCGGGTATAGCAATCTGCCACTTATTACTAATACCTGGGCAGCCCAGGAGGGCACTGAGGCCTAGGATGTCTGTAACCCAGCAGGGTATAGCAATCTGCCACTTACTAACACCTGGGAAGCCCAGGATGTCTGTAACCCTGCTGGGTATAGTAATCTGCCACTTACTAACACCTGGGAAGCCCAGGATGTCTGTAACCCTGCTGGGTATAGTAATCTGCCACTTACTAACACCTGGGAAGCCCAGGAGGGCACTGAGGCCCAGGATGTCTGTAACCCTGCTGGGTATAGTAATCTGCCACTTACTAACACCTGGGAAGCCTAGGAGGGCACTAAGGCTCAGGATGTCTGTAACCCAGCAGGGTAAAGCAATCTGCACTTACACCTGGGAAACCCAGGAGGGTATGATTGCCCATTAACAAGAAAAAATACACCATATATTTATTTATATAGCGCACACATATTCTGCAGCGCTTTACAGAGAATATTTGCCCATTCACATCAGTCCCTGCCCAAGTGGAGCTTACGATCTATGGCCCTCATTCCGAGTTGTTCGCTCGCAAGCTGCTTTTAGCAGCATTGCACACGCTAGGCCGCCGCCTACTGGGAGTGTATCTTAGCTTATCAAAATTGCGAACGAAAGATTAGCAAAATTGCGAATAGACAGTTCTTAGCAGTTTCTGAGTAGCTCCAGACTTACTCGGCATCTGCGATCAGTTCAGTCAGTTTCGTTCCTGGTTTGACGTCACAAACACACCCAGCGTTCGCCCAGACACTCCTCCGTTTCTCCAGCCACTCCCGCGTTTTTCCCAGAAACGGTAGCGTTTTTTCGCACACACCCATAAAACGGCCAGTTTCCGCCCAGAAACACCCACTTCCTGTCAATCACATTACGATCACCAGAACGAAGAAAAAACCTCGTAATGCCGTGAGTAAAATACCTAACTGCATAGCAAATTTACTTGGTGCAGTCGCACTGCGGACATTGCGCATGCGCATTAGCGACTAATCGCTCCGTTGCGAGAAAAAAATAACGCGCGAACAACTCGGAATGACCCCCTATATTCCCTATCACATGTACACACAGACACATACACTAGGGTTAATTTTGTTGGGATCCAATTAACCTACCAGTATATATTTGGATTGTGGGAGGATACCGGAGAACCCGGAGGAAACCCACGCAAGTACGGGGAGAATATACAAACTCCACACAGTTAGGGCCATGGTGGGAATGGAACCCACAACCTCAGTGCTGTGAGGCAGTAATGCTAACCATTACACCATCCGTACCACTGATATAGTGATCAGCATGCGCCTATACTTCCATACAGATGTCAAAGAGTTAAAAATAGAAATATGTAGTAAACTTCTCTATCAGACATTTGCGATATGTTTTCTACACTCAGAACAATGACTTTGGCAGGTAATAGGACGGCAATACGGAGGTGTAAGGTTATGAAGGAACCAGAGAGACACAGATAGCTCCTAGGTATATTCCAATCTGCATGCTTCAGGAATGAGGGAATTTTCAATCTCCTCTCTATCATTTTCGATATCATTAATCCTAAGCACTCCATTTTCCATGCTTGCCCGCCCAGGCCCTGAGAAAAAACGACACACGAAGTGACACAGATTCATCACCCGCTCGTCAGAGTGTAATATAATATTAGGATTGTGGTAGATGACACAAATCGATCACCTGTGACAGTTCTGATTCGGTGTCACTTCCTCCATCAGTGACATTTGTTTTGGCGGTAATTGTGTGACATTAGCTTGGCAAAGACGCCTCTCACCACACTTTGGAGCAGTAACAGAGGGATGTGTCTCTGTTATAAATGGTCCTGCACTTGGCTCCATCATTTAGGATATGCCGCTTTCCCTGTTCTCATTGTCTCTCGCCTACTACTAAATGCCAATCTCTTTACATGACAAACTTTTCCGTATTTCCTAAAGGACGTGCGATGGTATCCAGCAACACCAAAATTATCCCTAAACATAAACAGATGAGGGACGAACAATAGATGCACGGGGGAGGGGGGGGGGGTTAAAAGAGGGACTCTAAGTTTATGCGGTAATTAAGCACTTAATTTAAGGGTGTAATTAGGGTAATGAACAAAAACCTTGGCCAGACCTGGGGCCTGCGGTGCAAATTTGCAGAGGGCTGCGATCAGATAGTGGCTGCCCAGGGAGAGTGAAAACCCACCCCCGTGCAAGTGTGCGAATGCATGTGTACGCAGTGCGAAAACTTCGCCAGACAGCGTACATCTCATTCTGTAAATCCGTTCGCAATTCACTCGCCATTAAACGATTTTTATAGTGTGTGCAGTCTGATCGGGGCCGGAGCTGACGTCACACGCCCTCCCTGAAAATGCTTGGGAACGCCTGCGTTTTTCCTGACACTCCCAGAAAACGGCCAGTTACCACCCACAAACGTCCTCTTCCTGTCAATCACCTTGTGGACGGCATGCGATCTAAATTTTCACACCATCCTGTCGTTACTTGGTGACGCGCCTGCGCATTGCGGCGCATACGCAGTCATTCGATAATCATCCGCTGTGCAAATTTACACAACAGTGATCAGGTCTGAATCGGGCTCCTGGTTACTAATCGGACTGGATAGCACATCTGGAAGAGCTGTCAACATTCCCAGTTTCCAGAACACTTTGATAGAGAGCCGGAGACTCTCAGCACACCACGCGTGACCCTGTCTCACCCAAACTTGGAGAACTACTATCCCCACCGTGATGTGTTTACTGAATTTAATAACAGTATAATATTTTAATGTGCATTCATTATATCTCATAAATACTTCTACAGAATAAGGATTAGGAATTGACAGTAAGGGGTAAATTTACTAAGATTCGTGTTTTGCACGAGTTCAGACTGCGATGGGTTAGGAATAAACGGGTGTATTTTTGTTAAAAAATTCCGGTAATTAACGACAGTAAATTCTCGTGTTTGCTGGAGTTCTGTTTTCTGATGGTGCAATTGTGTTTGGCTGCTGGGTTTGCCGGCAGCCAAACACTCCCAAACACGAAGCCCGCACGGATCGGTGAGATCCGTGCAGTGTTTTGTGTAAAAGTTAAAGAAAGAGTTAAAATTGAAAAACAAACTGTGCAGGGTCCTCCCTCCTATGCATAACCAGCCCGGGCTCTTTGAGACAGTCCTGGCTCTAAAAATACAGGGGACAAACTGTGTGAGATCCCACTGTATTAAAAGTAGAGATGAGCGGGTTTCGGCTCTCAGAGAACCAAACCGTACAGAACTTCGACATTCGAGTCCGGTTCCAAGCCAGGCTCGGGTTTTCCCGCCTGACTCAGAAACCCGAACGAGGCAAAACATCATCATCCCGCTGTCGGATTCTCGCTGGATTTGGATTCCATATAAGGAGCTGCGCATCCCCGCCATTTTCACTCCGGCATTGTAGAGTGTACAGAGAGGACATGTCTCCGTTTTCTCAGTGTCTGTGGCTTGTGCTGAATCTGTCCAGTCACAGTGCTTGTGTCCTCTGCTGCCATATGTCCAGTGCTGTCCAGTGGTGCTGTGTTGTGCTGCATCAGTTCAGTGGTGCTGTGTTGTGCTGCATCAGTTCAGTGGTGGTGTCCTCTGCTGCCATATGTCCAGTGCTGCTGTATAATATGTCCCTTACAGTGTTGCTGTGTTGTCCTGCATCAGACCAGTGGTAGTGTCCTGTACATCAGTCAGTCCAGTGACCAGGCAGTCACAGTGGTATACGCTGCTGCTATATGTCCATTGCTACAATATTATAATAATAATAATTATAATAATAATAACAACAACAACCACAAGTCCCTCACAGTGTTGCTGTGTTGTGCTACATCAGACCAGTGGTAGTGTCCTGGCAATCAGTCATTCCAGTGACCAGGCAGTCACAGTGGTATATGCTGCTGCTATATGTTCACTGCTGCCGTATTATAATAATAACAACAACAACAAGTCCCTTACAGTGTTGCTGTGTTGTGCTGCATCAGACCAGTGGTAGTTTCCTGGCCATGAGCCATCAGTCATTCCTCTGATGCATATTGTGTTATATAACTCCATAAACATATTGGAGAACAAAAATTTGGAGGATAAAATAGGGAAAGATCAAGAACCACTTCCTCCTGGTGCTGAAGCTGCTGCCACTAACCATGACATTGACGATGAAATGCCATCAACATCGCCTGCCAAGGCCGATGCCCAATGTGATAGTAGAGGGCATGTAAAAAAGTTCAGTTAAAAAAAAAACATAAAATTAAAATGGTCTAAGGAGAAATATAAACTTGCCAATATGTCAGTTACGACACGGAGTGGCAAGGAACGGCTGAGGCCCTGACCTATGTTCATGACTAGTGATTCAGCTTCACGTGACGATGAAAGCCCTCATAACTGAGGCCTTGACATTTATGTTGGTGTTAGACGTGCGTCCGGTATCCGCCATTAGTGCAGTGGGATTTAGACAATTGATGGAGGCATTGTGTCCCCGGTACCAAATCCCATCTAGATTCCACTTCACTAGGCAGGCGATACCAAGATTTTGCCATTTAATTCCAGTGATTTGGACGTATAATTATTAATTACAGTGATCTTGCCTATTAATTCCAGTGATTTGGACGTATAATTTCAGTGATTTTGTCAATTAATTCCAGTGATTTGGACGTATAATTATTAATTCCAGTGATCTTGCCAATTAATTCCAGTGATTTGGATGTATAATTATTAATTACAGTGATTTGGACGTATAATTACAGTGATTTTGCCAATTAATTCCAGTTATTTGGACATATAATAATTACAATGATCTTGCCAATTAATTCCAGTGATTTGGACATATAATTACAGTGGTCTTGCCAATTAATTCCAGTAATTTGGACGTATAATTATTAATTACAGTGATCTTGCCAATTAATTACAGTGATTTGGACGTATAATTCCAGTGATTTTGCCAATTAATTCCAGTGATTTGGACGTATAATTATTAATTACAGTGATCTTGCCAATTAATTCCAGTGATTTGGACATATAATTCCAGTGATTTTGCCAATTAATTCCAGTGATTTGGACGTATAATTATTAATTACAGTGATCTTGATGATTAATTCCAGTGATTTGGACATATAATTCCAGTGATTTTGCCAATTAATTCCAGTGATTTGGACATATAATTATCTATTACAGTGATCTTACCAATTAATTCCAGTGATTTGGACGTATAATTATTAATTACAGTTATCTTGCCAATTAATTCCAGTGATTTGGACGTATAATTCCAGTTATTTTGCCAATTATACCAGAGATTTGGACGTATAATTATTAATGACAGTGATCTTGCCAATTAATTCCAGTGATTTGGACGTATAATTACAGTGATCTTGCCAATTAATTCCAGTGATTTGGACATATAATTATTAATTACAGTGATTTTGCCAATTAATTCCAGTGATTTGTATGTATAATTATTAATTCCAGTGATTTTGCCAATTAATTCCAGTGATTTGGACGTATAATTCCAGTGATCTTGGCAATTAATACCAGTGATTTGGACGTATAATTCCAGTGATTTTGCCAATTAATTCTAGTGATTTGGACGTATAATTCCAGTTGAAATTGCACCTCTTCGACATCTTTGCATGAGGTGCTGTTTGGGGCCCAGTTTTTGAAATGTGCCATCCTGTGTGACACTGCCGTATGAGTCCAGGGGTACTGCTGTATTAGTCCTGGGGTACTGCCGTATAAGTCCACCAATTGCAGATTTTTTTGAAAGTGACTGGAGCATGCTGGAGATGCTGTCAATGGACCGAACAATTGTGGCCCACTCTTGACATTGAGCCACTTCGTGACACTATTAGATGGGCCAGGTGGTTGTGTCGCTTAGCTTAGTCATACAGCAACCTTGGTGCACCTTTTTTTCTTCTTTGCATCATGTGCTATTTGGGGCCTTTTTTGGATATCTGCCCTCCTGTCTGCCAATGCAGTGCCATGCCTAGATGGGCCAATTGTTTGTGTCGCTTGGCTTAGTCATACAACTACCTCATTGCAATTCTTTTTCTTCTTTGCATGATGTGCTGTTTGGGGCCTTTTTTTATATCTGCCCTCCTGTCAGACATTGCAGTGCCACTCCTAGATGGTCCAGGTGTTTGTGTTGTCCACTTGTGTCACTTAGCTTAGTCATCCAGCAACCTCGGTGCAACCTTTTGGCCTAAAAATAATATTGTGAGGTATGAGGTGTTCAGAATAGATTGGAAATGAGTGGAAATGATTGTTATTGAGGTTAATAATACAGTAGGATCAAAATTACCCCCAAATTCTGTGATTTTAGCAGTTTTTAAAAAAAATAATCATCCAGATCCAAAACCAAAACCAGAACCAAAACACGAAAATGGCATTAGAACTAGTGATGTGCACCGGACATTTTTCGGGTTTTGTGTTTTGGTTTTGGATTCGGTTCCGCGGCCGTGTTTTGGATTCGGACGCGTTTTGGCAAAACCTCCCTGAAATTTTTTTTTCGGATTCGGGTGTGTTTTGGATTCGGGTGTTTTTTTACAAAAAAACCTCAAAAACACCTTAAATCGTAGAATTTGGGGGTCATTTTGATCCCATAGTATTATTAACCTCAATAACCATGATTTCCACTCATTTACAGTCTATTCTGAACACCGCACACCTCACAATATTATTTTTAGTCCTAAAATTTGCACCAAGGTCGCTGGATGACTAAGCTAAGCGACCCAAGTGGCCGACACAAACACCTGGCCCATCTAGGAGTGGCACTGCAGTGTCAGACAGGATGGCAGATTTAAAAAATAGTCCCCAAACAGCACATGATGCAAAGAAAAAAAGAGGTGCAATGAGGTAGCTGTGTGACTAAGCTAAGCGACCCAAGTGGCCGACACAAACACCTGGCCCATCTAGGAGTGGCACTGCAGTGTCAGACAGGATGGCACTTCAAAAAATAGTCCCCAAACGGCACATGATGCAAAGAAAAAAAGAGGTGCAATGATGTAGCTGTGTGGCTAAGCTAAGCGACCCAAGTGGCCGACACAAACACCTGGCCCATCTAGGAGTGGCACTGCAGTTTTCTAACGAGAGGATGAGTGCTTCCATCCTCATGTGAATCTGAACCACTAGCCATGAACATAGGCCAGTGCCTCAGCCGTTCCTTGCCACTCCGTGTCGTAAATGGCATATTGGCAAGTTTACGCTTCTCATCAGACGCTTTTAATTTTGATTTTTGGGTCATTTTACTGAACTTTTGTTTTTTGGATTTTACATGCTCTCTACTATGACATTGGGCATCGGCCTTGGCAGACGACGTTGATGCCATGTCAACGTCTCGGCCATGACTAGTGGCAGCAGCTTCAGCATGAGGTCGAAGTGGATCTTGATCTTTCCCTATTTTACCCTCCACATTTTTGTTCTCCATTTTTTAATGTGTGGAATTATATGCCAGTAATATATCAATAGCAATGGCCTACTGTACCGTACTGCTATATATTATATACTGGTGGTCAGCAAAATTATGCACTGTCCTCCTACTATATATACTGCGCAAAACTTAAATGCACCACAGGTATGGATGGATAGTATACTTGATGACACAGAGGTAGGTAGAGCAGTGGACTACTGTACCGTACTGCTATATATTATATACTGGTGGTCAGCAAAATTATGCACTGTCCTCCTACTATATATACTGTGCACAACAACTAAAATGCACCACAGTTATGGATGGATAGTATACTTGACGACACAGAGGTAGGTAGAGCAGTGGACTACTGTAACGTACTGCTATATATTATATACTGGTGGTCAGCAAAATGATGCACTGTCCTCCTACTATATATACTGCGCAAAACTTAAATGCACCACAGGTATGGATGGATAGTATACTTGACGACACAGAGGTAGGTAGAGCAGTAGACTACTGTACCGTACTGCTATATATTATATACTGGTGGTCAGCAAAATTATGCACTGTCTTCCTACTATATATACTGCGCACAACAACTAAAATGCACCACAGGTATGGATGGATAGTATATTTGACGACACAGAGGTAGGTAGAGCAGTGGACTACTGTACCGTACTGCTATATATTATATACTGGTGGTCAGCAAAATTATGCACTGTCCTCCTAATATATATACTGCGCACAACAACTAAAATGCACCACAGGTATGGATGAATAGTATACTTGACGACACAGAGGTAGGTAGAGCAGTGGACTACTGTACCGTACTGCTATATATTATATACTGGTGGTCAGCAAAATTATGCACTGTCCTCCTACTATATATACTGCGCACAACAACTAATATGCACCACAGGTATGGATGGATAGTATAATTGATGACACAGAGGTAGGTAGAGCAGTGGACTACTGTACCGTACTGCTATATATTATATACTGGTGGTCAGCAAAATTATGCACTGTCCTCCTTCTATATACTGCGCAAAACTTAAATGCACAACAGGTATGGATGGATAGTATACTTGACGACACAGAGGTAGGTAGAGCAGTGGACTAATGTACCGTACTGATATAATACTGGTGGTCACTGGTCAGAAAAATTCTGCACTGTCCTCCTACTATATACTACAATGCAGCACAGATATGGAGCATTTTTCAGGCAGAGAACGTAGATATTTTCAGCACACTGAGCACAGATATTTGCAAGCACACTGAGCACAGATATTTGCAGCACACTGAGCACAGATATTTGCAGCACACTGAACACAACTGAGAGAACGCTGCACACGTCCTCTCCCTATCATCTCCAATGCACGAGTGAAAATGGCGGCGACGCGCGGCTCCTTATATAGAATACGAATCTCGCGAGAATCCGACAGCGGGATGATGACGTTCGGGCACGCTCGGGTTAACCGAGCAAGGCGGGAAGATTCGAGTCCGCCTCGGAACCGTGTAAAATGGGTGAAGTTCGGTGGGGTTCGGATTCCGAAGAACCGAACCCGCTCATCACTAATTAGAACTAGAGATGTGCACCAGAAACTTTTCGGGTTTTGTGTTTTGGTTTTGGATTCGGTTCCGCGGCCGTGTTTTGGATTCGGACGCATTTTGGCAAAACCTCCCTTAAAATTTTTTGTCGTATTCGGGTGTGTTTTGGATTCGGGTGTTCTTTTCAAAAAACCCTCAAAAACAGCTTAAATCATAGAATTTGGGGGTAATTTCGATCCTATAGTATTATTAACCACAATAACCATAATTTCCACTCATTTCCAGTCTATTCTGAACACCTCACACCTCACAATATTATTTTTAGTCCTAAAATTTGCACCGAGGTCGCTGGATGACTAAGCAAAGCGACCAAAGAGGGCGGCACAAACATCTGGCCCATCTAGGAGTGGCACTGCAGTGTCAGACAGGATGGCACTTACTAAAATAGTCCCCAAACAGCACATGATGCAAAGAAAATAGAAAAAGAGGTGCACTGTGGTCGCTGGATGGCTAAGCGACACAAACACCTCAATATCACAGGAATTTTTTGTTCTAATCATTGGTATTATTGGTCCAAATCACTGGAAGAAAATGACAAAATCACAGGAATTATTTGTTCTAATCAATGGTATTATTGGTCCAAATCACTGGAAGAAAATGACAAAATCACTGGAATTATTTGTTCTAATCAATGGTATTATTGGTCCAAATCACTGGAAGAAAATGACAAAATCACAGGAATTATTCGTTCTAATCAATGGTATTATTGGTCCAAATCACTGGAAGAAAATGACAAAATCACAGGAATTATTCGTTCTAATCAATGGTATTATTGGTCCAAATCACTGGAAGAAAATGACAAAATCACTGGAATTATTTGTTCTAATCAATGGTATTATTGGTCCAAATCACTGGAAGAAAATGACAAAATCACTGGAATTATTTGGCAAGATCACTGTAATTAATAATTATTTATCACTGATATTAATTGGTAAAATCTCGCTATCACCTACCTAGTGAAGTGGAATCTAGATGGGATTTTGTACCGGGGACACAAATCTTCATCAATTGTCTAAATTCCAATGCACTAATGGCGGAAAACGGGCACACGTCTAACAGCGCACTAATTATACTGATCACTGATGATACTACGGAGAACTGACACTGAGCAGCGAGAACAGCAATGGACTATTGTACTGTAGTATACTGGTCCCCACAATGCAGCAAAGATATTGAGCACTGATCTGGAGAATAGAACTGAGTCTGACACGGAGCTGCAAGATACAGCAATGGCCTACTAGTACAGTACTACTGTATACTGGTGGTCACTACAATGCTGCACTGTACTACTATATACTGGTCACAACAATGCAGCGCATATATGGATTACTTGCAGTAACACAGCTGCAAGATACAGCAATGGCCTACTGTACTGTACAACTATATACTGTTGGTCACCAAAATGCTGCACTGTACTACTATATATACTGCTCACAACAATGCAGAACAGATATGGATACTTGAAGTGACACGGAGCTGCAAGATACAGCAATGGCCTACTGTACTGTACAACTATATACTGTTGGTCACCAAAATGCTGCACTGTACTACTATATATACTGCTCACAACAATGCAGCACAGATATGGATACTTGCAGTGACACGGAGCTGCAAGATACAGCAATGGCCTACTGTACTGTACAACTATATACTGTTGGTCACCAAAATGCTGCACTGTACTACTATATATACTGCTCACAACAATGCAGCACAGATATGGATACTTGCAGTGACACGGAGTTACAAGATACATCAATGGCCTACTGTACTGTACAACTATATACTGTTGGTCACCAAAATGCTGCACTGTACTACTATATATACTGCTCACAACAATGCAGCACAGATATGGATACTTGAAGTGACACGGATCTGCAAGATACAGCAATGGACTACTGTACTCTACTACTATACTGGTGGTCACCAAAATGCTGCACTGTACTACTATATATAATATATATATATATATATATATATATATAGTATATACTGGTCACACAACAATGCAGCAGATATCGAGCACTGATGATCAGGATACTGTCTAGAACTGAGTCTGACACGGAGCTGCAAGATACAGCAATGGCCTACTGTACTGTACTGTACTACTATAATTATATACTGGTGGTCCCCATAATGCAGCACACTGAGCACAGATGTTTGCAGCACACTGAGCACATATATGGAGCTTTTCAGGCAGAGAACGTAGATATTTGCAGCACACTGAGCACAGATATGGAGCTCTTCAGGCAGAGAACGTAGATATTTGCACACACTGAGCACAGATATTTGCAGCACACTGAGCACAGATATTTGCAGCACACTGAGCACAGATATGGAGCTCTTCAGGCAGAGAACGTAGATATTTGCAGCACACTGAGCACAGATATTTGCAGCACACTGAGCACAGATATTTGCAGCACACAGAGCACAGATATTTGCAGCACACTGAGCACAGATACGGAGCTTTTCAGGGAGGGAACGTAGCCACGTCCTCTCCGTTCAATCTCCAATGCACGAGTGAAAATGGCGGCGACGCGCGGCTCTTTATATAGAATACGAATCTCGCAAGAATCCGACAGTGGGATGATGACGTTCGGCCTCGTTCGGGTTAACCAAGCAAGGCGGGAAGATCCGAGGCTGCCTCGGACCTGTGTAAAATAGGTGAAGTTCGGGGGGGTTCGGATCTTAACGAACCGAACCCTCTCATCTCTAATTAGAACCAAATCCAAAACACGAAAAGTGACAGCTGCACATCTCTAATTAAAAGAGCCAGTACCGGGCTCTTGGACCTGTCATGGTCCAAAAATACAGGTGGTGGGGGGGGGGAATAGGACATAGGGGACCCCGTATTTTTTTTTTTTTATAAATTCTTTATTTTGTTTTGAAATTATAACAAGTTCCATACATTGCAAATGTAGACAGTCAGTTACAGTTCCACAATGGAATGATCTTACGAAGAATAATAGAGTACTGCAACTATTTTCATATAGTCAATCACAATGTGGATCATAGTACTTCATATGGAACAACATAGTGAAATGGGGGGGGGGGGACAAAGGGGGTCATTCCAACCTGATCGCACGCTCCCATTTTTTGCAGCGCAGTGATCAGGTCACTACTGTGCATGCGTATGCACCGCAATGCGCAGGCGCGCAATATGGATACAAAGCGGATCATTGCTGGGCGATGGATTTAACGAAGAATCCAATTGCACATACGCCCGCAAGAAGATTGACAGGAAGAAGGCGTTTATGGGTGTCAACTGACCGTTTTCAGGGAGTGGTTGGAAAAATGCAGGCGTGTCCAAGCGTTTGCAGGGCAGATGTTTGACTTCAATTCCGGGACCGGACAGGCTGAAGTGATCGCAGCGGCTGAGTAAGTTCAGACCTACTCAGAAACTGCACAAACTGTTTTTGTACTGCTCGGCTGCACAAGCGTTCGCACACTTGCACAGCTAAAATACACTCCCCTGTGGGCGGCGACTATGCATTTGCACGGCTGCAAAAAGTAGCTAGCGATCAACCCAGAATGACCCCCAAAGACAAGGGGAAAGGGGCAAGGAAAGACTGAACTAATAAAGATCTCAGAAATTACTCAGATATCGTCCCATGGAAGTGTCAGGTCAGCAATAGCATACTTTAAGGTAATTTATGAGGTGGAAAAGCGGCATTGTCTTTGTTTTAAACTCCATCCAGCTAAACCAAGTGGCCGTATAATATGAGTATTTCTCTAGAGCCGTAAAGTAAATGTCCTCCATATGTATGTAGAAATCTACATGCTGGAACCATTCCCACATAGCCGGCGGTTCGGTAGAACGCCAGTGCACCGAAACCGCTCTCGCCGCATTATTTAAGTGTTTGAGCAGTGAGGTTTTGTATTTCGCTAAGGGGATGGTGGAGTGAGATAGTAGCCAGAAGTCTGGGCTGGTTGGTGTCTGGAATCCTAGAATTTTAGTAGTGAGAACTATAATTTTGGTCCAGAAAGGGACAATAGACGGGCGATCCCACCAAATGTGAATTAGTATGCCTCTATCCTTGTTACAACACAAGCACAAGGGAGATACTGAGGGATAGAATGTATTCAACAGGGCTGGGCATCTATACCATCTTGTCAGTATTTGATACACATTCTAAGCTAGTAGAACAACGTGCCAAAACCTGGCAATGTTTGTCCCATTGAATAACAATTCCCCTATGTGATAAATCTTTATCCCAGGAATCACAGTAAGAAGGCATATCAGGAAAAGAGCTGTGTATCAGGATCTTATAAATGCACAAGACTATATGTGTGGGAGCTATTGTCTGAGTGCACATGGATTCAAAGGGAGTGAGGTCTTTATGGAGGTCGAGCATACCCCTCCGAAAAGGTGATGAAATGGCGAATTGCAAGTAAAACCATAAATCCTTTGAAAGAATATTCTAATTTTACCGCACTTCTGTTTTAAGTTTACCATCTGCGATTAGGTGGTGTATTCTCGTCACATTCGCCCTCCTCCATCTAGTCGCCACTCCACTTGAGATTCCCGGGGGAAAAAGCGGATTATCAAATATGGACATAAGAGATGTGTTCCCAGATGATATTCCCGGCCTAAATCGAAGAGTATTCCAAATTGCTAGGGTGGTAGAACCTACGGTGGGATGTGATATTCGGCCAAATTTGGAAGTCCATGGTAAGGCATATAAATTAAGGTTTGTTGAGGAGGTTTCAAGCTCAACCCATTGTTTCCTAATTGGGCTCGGGCGAGACCAGTCCAGTATTCTATGTAGGATAGTGGCATGGTAATAGGCAAACATCATCGGCAGTTGCTCATCCCACTGCGACTTCCGCCTACATAGATTGTTATTCTTGATTCTGGGCTTTTGACCACCCCACGCAAAATGACTTATCGCCTTATGAGCTTCCGAAAGAAATTGAGTGGGGAGTTTCATCGGGATAGTTTGGAAAAGGAATAAAAACCTTGGGACAATATTCAGTTTCACTATGTTCATCCGACCGAGCCAAGAAAACCTCTGCGTGAGCCAATGCGTCATCTCTTGTCTCAGTTTACGGAGGAGGTGCTGATAGAATTAAAATAGAATTAAAATCCCTAGATATTTAATATGGGAAGTCCGCCACTGAAACGGGAATGATGTGGATAGCAGGGAACCATCGAGGTCGGGAGAGTGACATTTAATGCCATAGATTTAGAGTAATTAATTTTTAAATTAGTCAGTCTGCCAAACCGTGCAAATTACTCCATGAGATGGGGTAGTGAGATGACAGGTTCTGTTATGACTGCTAATAGGTCATGCGCAAAAAGAGCTAGACGATGAGTTACATTGCCCACCTTCAAACCCGTGATGTTGGAGTTATGCCTTATTGCTTGTGTCAGTGCCTCCATACACAACACAAAGATCAGGGGCGAAAGTGGCCACCCCTGACGAGTTCCATTAGAGATTTGTATGGGTTCAGAGAGAATTCTGTTTACTCTGACCTGTGCAGTAGGAGCTCTATACAATTAAAGAATTTTTTGTAAAAAGGTATGACCCAGACCAAACCGTCGAAGGACCAAGTCAATAAAGACCCAGTCCACCCAATCAAAGGCCTGCTCCGCATCCGTGGAGAGAACCATTAAGGGAACGTTTGGGCGTCAGTTATCAAATCAATAACTTTAATTGTGTTATCCCTTGCCTCTCTGCCCGGAAACAAATTGGACCTGATCAGGGTGGACTACGTCTGGCAGCAATGAACTGAGATTGTTAGCAATCAGCTTTGCATACAATTTAACATCCACGTTTAGAAGTGAGATTGGTCTATAGCTGGATGGAAGCGTCGGGTCCTTACCGTCCTTCGGCATAACTGTAATATGAGCTCCAAGGGACTGGCCAGAGAAGGGGAGCTCTGCTGAAACTGCATTACAGGCCCTCAACAATAATGGACCTAGCTTATCATGGAAGGCTTTATAATACGTTATAGGGAAGCCATCTGGGCCCGGGCTTTTACCATTAGGGGAAGACTGTAAGGCAGTTATTAGTTCCAGCTCAGTGAAGGGGGCTTCTAGGGTCTGTACCACGTCATCAGGCAAAGTCGGAAATTTAATTTCCTCCAAAAATTGCAATATGTCGCGTTTATGACGTACGCGAGTAGGAGACAGAGTTCAAGTTGTACAAGTCAGAGTAATAGGCGTGAAAGATTTTAGCCATGTCACCATCTGAGGCATGGAGTGTTCCTGCAACATCTTTAAGTTTGGCAATAAATGGTCAGAGACCTTTGGGCTCTAAGTGCATGAGCTAAAAGCTTACTGGGTTTATTACCCCATCTATGAAATTTGTGAAGGCACGTTTGGAACGCCAACCGTGTGCCATCACTGAGTAAGCTAGTAAGTGCTTGTCTCGCTTGTTGCAGTTCAAGAAATGTGTCTCACATGTGTCTGTTTCAAGTGTAGATTTGTGAATCACTTCCAGCTTTCTAATTTTCACCTATCTCTCACCTATCCAGGGAGCCAGTCTGCGCTGCTTCTGCTGGGCTGCCAGGCGCCGTATCCTGTGTGCTGTGGTGACCCCCGGTGCTGTAAAGTGCGCTGCTGCTTTGCAGCGTCAGTTTACTGCACCGGGGTCACATTGCTGTATATGGGGGACCCGGCGCCCGACAGCGCTCAGCGGAGCAGCAGACACCGGCTCCCTGGACAGGTGAGTATGTTTTTTTGGAGGTTTGTACTTTTTTTTTTTTTTACACTTTGATCAGCTTGTGTGTCCAATGGACACCCATAGCTGATCACTGGAGCTGAGTCCCGCTCACCTTTTTTTTTAAATAAATAGACCTCTTAATGAGAAAAAGAGTGGAGACAAGAAAAGGAGAAGAACAGAAACATAGGGGGTCATTCCGACCCGTTCGCACGCAGTGGTTTTTCGTTGCGGTGCGAATGGGTACGGAATGTGCATGCGCGGCGGGCGCAGTGCACGTGCGTGACGTTGCCCGGCAGAGCTGACCGTAAAGAAGATTGACAGGAAGAAGGCGTTCCAGGGCGGATCCGGACCGTTTGGAGCCGTTTTCGGGAAGGTGTGAGTAAAACGCAGGCGTGTCCAGGAGAATGGAGGGCGGATGTCTGACGTCAAAGCCGGCTCTAGCATCGCAGGGATCGTCGCACAGGGTAAGTAGGTATAGGCCTAGTCTTCTTTTGCAGGAAACTTTTTTAGCTTAGCAGGGCTGCACAAGCGATCGCAGCCCTGCTAAGCTAAAATACACTCCCCCATAGGCGTGGACTAGTTGATCGCTGCAGCAGCAAAAACTCGGAATGATCACCAGTGTCGGAAGACCCAGTGCAGAGCAAAACGAGGGTAACTCTTCATATTTCTGGAGTATATATCGGGTCCCGTCCCGCAACACCTGTGTGCTGAGGGGAAAACCCCAGCAAAATCTAATGTCCTTTTTCTGGAGCGCCTCTGTCAGAGGACGTAGAAGGCGTCTCTGTTGTAACGTCGCCCATGAGAGATCTTGGAATATCTGTATCTGATGTCCATTGAAGTCAATGTCTGAGACCTGCCTGGATTTTTGCAGAATATTTTCTTTTACTTGGAAATAATGAAGACGACAAATGACATCTCTCGGCCCTTCTGTAGGCGTCCCTTTCGGTTGTAATGTGCGATGTGCTCTATCAAACACAATTTTGGTGTGCGGAGCCACATCCAGAAGTTTGTTAAATATCTTGGTTAAGGCATCGACAATACCCTAAGGCGGTACATCTTCTGGAAGGCCCTTAACTCTCAGATTGTTAGGATGGCCTCTGTTATCGATATCATCTAGTTGATGCCTCATGTCGGTCACTGTGCGGGAATATCGAGACACAAGGTCATGAAGGTCAGATAGTTTCGAGTCTATCTCATCTCTATTGTCTTTCAGATCGGCAACTCTGTTCGCCACTTTCGTGAGATCAGACTGAATGGTGGAGATGCGTGCCTGAATGGAGTCCTAAATCCGCTTTTCCATATTTAGCAGAGCATGCTGAAGGTCTTGGCGAGTGGGGAGGAAGCATAGATGTGCCAAAACTGCCGCCATATCCGAATTCGCCTCAACAAGAGGTGGAGGTTGGAGGGAGAGCTCTGGGCTCCATCTCCCCCCTGTAGGTTTGAGGCCATGGATGGTAACACGGAAGCAGGCAAAGCAGGATCAGTAACAGAGGAGCCAAACAGTGTATGAAAGGCAGCAGTGTGTGAGGCCGCAGCTAGATTCTTTTTAGATTTACCAGAACCATAGCGTCTTGTCATTGGTCAAGGCAGGAAAGACAAAAATCCAGGACAGGGTCTAGCGTGATAAAGTATTATTACGGCAAAAGCATATCAATCCCTCTACGTGGCTTGATTACATAATTTCTGCACTGTCAGTATATCGAGGTTGGTGACCGGGTGCACATCCTGTTCCACAGAGTTATTGTAGTAGAGCAAGGCATGAAGTGTGCACACCGACATGAGAGGATGTTAACCAAAAACACAGGTGAACTGAAAAGAGCAGTTATAGGTAGTAGCGTCACACCCGGGTGTTGTACTCAAATGCAGAGCCAGCCGGTGACACAGAGAAAAACCGCGGCAACAAATATGGCTGCAATAGACAGAACCACAAAGCTGGAGCAGTGATAGCGTGAAGATCAGGTTTTCCACTCAGCAGGCTTGTATAAGCTAGACAGGGTCGCTCTCCCGTACAGGGCTTCAGCTCACTCACACAGGCAGTTTGGGACAGGGTGCAGTTTACGCTGCAGAGGAGCAGTGTCTTAGGGCAGCTACCAACACAGTCTTATGAGAGGGAGAGAGTCTGCAGGGAAACTCTAAAGCCCAATGTTTGAGTCACCTGTGGTTGTCGGGGCTCCAGTCCATGTCCTCCACTCAGGATATGCCGCCAGGGGCCAATGCGTCACAGAGGCCGCTATGGCCAGAGCTCACCAATCCAAGATGGCCGTCGTCCAGGGAAAAGGTTGCAAGAAGGCTGAAAGGGACTAGCTGCAGGGTGACAGTCCCAGGAGGTTACAAGTCTGTAAGACATCCCCAGCATCCACTGGTGCAGTAGGAGAGGAGGGCAGTTGTGGGATCAGAAGACACCAGGGGCCTAATTCAGACCTGATTGCTCGCTAGGTTTGTTTTCACTGCTGCGAACAGATAGTCGCCGCCCATAGGGGAGTGTATTTTCACTTTGCAAGTGTGCAAACGCATGTGTAGCAGAGCTGTACGAACAGATCTTGTGTAGTCTCTGAGTAGCCCATGACTTACTCAACCGCTGCGATCACATCAGCCTGTCTGGGACCAGAAATGACGCCAGGAACCCTCCCTGCAAATGCTTGGACACGCCTGCGTTTTTCCAACCACTCCCAGAAAACGGTCAGTTGCCACCCACAAATGGCTTCTTCCTGTCAATCTCCTTGTGATCGCCCGTGCAAATGGATTCTTCGCACAAACCCATCGCTGAGTGGCGATTCGCTTTGTACCTGTGCGACGCGCCTGCGCATTGCAGTACATACACATGCGCAGTTCTGACCTGATCGCAGAAAAAAAATGCTAGCGAGCAATCAGGTCTGAATTACCCCCCAGGTACAGACTTGCCCGTTCCATCGTCCCAAGAGCCAGGCAAGTTGGGGAGAGAGTGGAGCCACTATGAGCCAGGAGCACTGGAGGGGTAGAACATTCAGTGGCAGCGGGAGTTCAGCACCTCTGGTCGCAGGAGCCGGAACTCAGCACTGCATCCCACTGCCGGTAAGGAAGCAGCTTTATCCGGGCAATGGGCAGGAGGGGGGCAGTGGCGAATACACAAACTGCCGCTTGGATTCGGTTCCGCGGCCGTGTTTTGGATTTGGACGCATTTTGGCAAAACCTCCCTTAAGAATTTTTGTCGGATTCAGGTGTGTTTTGGATTCGGGTGGTTTTTTTCCAAAAACTCCTCAAAAACAGATTAAATCATAGAATTTGGGGGTAATTCTGATCCTATAGTATTATTAACCTCAATAACCATAATGTCCACTCATTTCCAGTCTATTCTGAACACCTCCCACCTCACAATATTATTTTTAGTCCTAAAATTTGCACCGAGGTCGCTGGATGACTAAGCTAAGCGACCCAAGTGGCTGGCACAAACACCTGGCCCATCTAGGAGTGGCACTGCAGTGTCAGACAGGATGACACTTAAAAAAATTGGCCCCCAAATATCACATGATGCAAAGATAAAAAAATAAAAAAAAGAGGTGCAAGATGGAATTGTCCTTGGGCTCTCCCACCCACCCTTATGTTGTATAAACAGGACATGCACACTTTAACAAACCCATCAATTCAGTGACAGGGTCTGCCACACGACTGTGGCTGAAATGACTAGTTGGTTTGGGCCCCCACCAAAAAAGAAGCCATCAATCACTCCTTGCACAAACTGGCTCTACAGAGGCAAGATGTCCACCTCCTCCTCATTGTCCGATTCCTCACCCCTTTCACTGTGTACATCCCCCTCCTCCCAGAGTATTAATTCGTCCCCACTGGAATCCACCGTCACAGGTCCCTGTGTACTTTGTGGAGGCAATTGCTGGTAAATGTCTCCACGGAGGAATTGATTATAATTCATTTTGATGAACATCATCTTCTCCACATTTTCTGGAAGTAACCTTCTACGCCGATCACTGACAAGGTTACCGGCTGCACTAAACACTCTTTCGGAGTACACACTGGAGGGGGGGGGGGGGGGGGGGGGCAACTTAGGTAAAATAAAGCCAGTTTGTGCAAGGGCCTCCAAATTGCCTCTTTTTCCTGCCAGTATACGTACGGACTGTCTGACATGCCTACTTGGATGCGGTCACTCATATAATCCTCCACCATTCTTTCAATGGTGACAGAATCATATGCAGTGACAGTAGACGACATGTCAGTAATCATTGGCAGGTCCTTCAGTCCGGACCAGATGTCAGCTATCACTCCTGACTGCCCTGCATCACCGCCAGCGGGTGGTTTTGGAAATTTTATCCTTTTCCTGGCAGCTCCAGTGGCGGTAGAAAATGAAGGAGGAGCTGTTGGCGGGTCACGTTCCGCTTGACTTGACAATTGTCTCACCAGAAGGTCTTTGCACCTCTACACACTTGTGTCTGCCGGAAAGAGAGATACAACGTAGGCTTTAAACCTAGGATCGAGCACGGTGGCCAAAATGTAGTGCTCTGATTTCAACAGATTGACCACCCGTGAATCTTGGTTAAGCAAATGGAGGGCTCCATCCACAAGTCCAACATGCCTAGCGGAATCGCTCCATTTTAGCTCCTCCTTCAATCTCTCCAGCTGCTTCTGCAAAAGCCTGATGAGGGGAATGACCTGACTCAGGCTGGCAGTGTCTGAACTGACTTCACGTGTGGCAAGTTCAAAGGGTTGCAGAACCTTGCACAACGTTGAAATCATTCTCCACTGTGCTTGAGTCAGGTGCATTCCCCCTCCTTTGCCTATATCATAGGCAGATGTATAGGCTTGAATGGCCTTTTGCTGCTCCTCCATCCTCTGAAGCATGTAGAGGGTTGAATTCCACCTCGTTACCACCTCTTGCTTCAGCTGATGTCAGGGCATGTTCAGGCGTGTTTGCTGGTGCTCCAGTCTTCGGCACACGTGGCTGAATGCCGAAAGTGGCCCGCAATTCTTCGGGCCACCGACAGCATCTCTTGCACGCACCTGTCATTTTAAAAAATATTCTGCTCCACCAAATTCAAGGTATGTTCAAAACATGGGACGTGCTGGAATTTTCCCACAAGTAATGCACGCACAATATTGGTGGCGTTGTCCGATGTTACAAATCCCCAGGAGAGTCCAATTGGGGTAAGCCAATCTGCGATGATGTTCCTCAGTTTCCGTAAGAGGTTGTCAGCTGTGTGCCTCTTACGGAAAGCGGTGATACAAAGCATAGCTTGCCTAAAAAGAGTTGGCGTTTGCGAGATGCTGCTACTGGTGCCGCCGCTGCTGTTCTTGCTGCGGGAGGCAATACATCTACCCAGTGGGCTGTCACAGTCATATAGTCCTAAGTCTGCCCTGCTCCACTTGTCCACATGTCCGTGGTTAAGTGGACAGTGGGTACAACTGCATTTTTTAGGACACTGGTGACTCTTTTTCTGACGTCTGTGTACATTCTCTGTATCGCCTGCCTAGAGAAGTGGAACCTAGATGGTATTTGGTACCGAGGACATACTACCTCAAGCAATTCTCTAAGTCCCTGTGAACTAACGGCGGATACCAGACGCACGTCTAACACCAACATAGTTGTCAAGGCCTCAGTTATCCGCTTTGCAACAGGATGACTGCTGTGATATTTCATCTTCCTCGCAAAGGACTGTTGGACAGTCAATTGCTTACTGGAAGTAGTACAAGTAGTCTTACGACTTCCCCTCTGGGATGACGATCGACTCCCAGCAGCAACAACAGCAGCGCCAGCAGCAGTAGGCGTTACACTCAAGGATCCATCGGAGGAATCCCAGGCAGGAGAGGACTCGTCAGACTTGCCAGTGACATGGCCTGCAGGACTATTGGCGTTCCTGTCTAAGGAGGAAATTGACACCGAGGGAGTTGGTGGTGTGGCTTGCAGGAGCTTGGGTACAAGAGGAAGAAGGGATTTAGTTGTCAGTGGACTGCTTCCGCCGTCACCCAAAGTTTTTGAACTTGTCAATGACTTCTGATGAATGTGCTGCAGGTGACGTATAAGGGAGGATGTTCCTAGGTGCTTAACGTCCTTACCCCTACTTATTACAGCTTGACAAAGGCAACACACGGCTTGACACCTGTTGTCCGCATTTCTGTTGAAATAATTCCACACCGAAGAGGTGATTTTTTTTGTATTTTGACCAGGCATGTCCATGGCCTTATTCATCCCACGGACAACAGGTGTCTCCCCGGGTGCCTGACTTAAACAAACCACCTCTCCATCAGAATCCTCCTTGTCAATTTCCTCCTCAGCGCCAGCAACACCCATATCCTCATCCTGGTGTACTTCAACAGTGACATCTTTCAATTTGAATATCAGGAACTGGACTGTGGGTACTCCTTCCAGCACCGTTCCAGTGTTGGGAAGGTCAGGCATCGCAACTGACACAATTGGACTCTCCTTGGGGATTTGTGATTTAGAAGAACGCACAGTTCTTTGCTGTGCTTTTGCCAGCTTAACTCTTTTCATTTATCTAGCGGGAGGATGAGTGCTTCCATCCTCATGTGAAGCTGACCCACTAGTCATGAGAAACATAGGAGAAGGCCTTAGCCGTTCCTTGCCACTCCGTGTCGTAAATGGCATATTGGCAAGTTTACGCTTCTCTTCAGACGCTTTTAATTTAGATTTTTGGGTCATTTTACTGAACTTTTGTTTTTTGGATTTTACATGCTCTCTACTATGACATTGGGCATTGGCCTTGGCAGACAACGTTGATGTCATTTCATCGTCTCTGCCATGACTAGTGGCTGCAGCTTCAGAACTAGGTGGAAGTGGATCTTGATCTTTCCCTATTTTACCCTTTACATTTTTGTTCTCCATTTTTTAATGTGTGGAATTATATGCCAGTAATATATCTGGAATTAGACGGCAGTAATTTCTGGAATTAGATACCACTAGATAGATACAAGATACCACTGTGACTGGAATGATGATGACCTATGCACAGTGACAGGACACTACCACAGCACCCTACAGCAGCAAGATGCAGCACAAGACACTGGACTTTTAGTCACCACAATGCAGCACTGATACTGAGCACAGATATTGAGCACTGTTCAGGATATTTGAACTGACAGTGGGCTGCAAAATACAGCACTGGACTACTGTACTGTACTACTATAGACTGGTCAGTGGTCACCACAATGCAGCAATGATAATAATGAGCACATTTACTGAGCACTATTCAGGATAATAGAACTGACGCTGGGCAGCAAAATACAGCAATGGACTACTGTACTGTACTGTACTACTATATACTGGTCAGTGGTCACCACAATGCAGCAATGATAATAATGAGCACAGATACTGAGCACTATTCAGGATAATAGAACTGACACTGGGCAGCAAAATACAACAATGGACTACTGTACTGTACTACTATATATATATATATATATATATACTGGTCACCACAATGCAGCACTGATACTGAGCACAGATATTGAGCTGAGATTAAGCTGATATTGGGCTATTCAGGCAGAGACCGTAGCCACGTCCTCTCGCTATCTCGACAATGCACAAGTGAAAATGGCGGAGACGCGCGGCTCTTTATATGGAATCTGAATCTCGCGAGAATCCGACAGCGGGATGATGACGTTTTCCCCCGTTCGGGTTTTGCGTGTAAGGCGGGAAGAACCGAGGCTGCCTCGGACCCGTGTAAACCACGTGAAGTTCGGGGGGGTTCGGATCTCGACGAACCGAACCCGCTCATCTCTAATTTGAATGTATATATATCTCTGATTTCTTTTTTTCCCCAAAAATGTAACAGCTGCATAATGGGGGTAAGATGCAATCAGGGAGATTGCTGGACTATTCAGGGAGCGAGGGAGATTGCTGCTACTTCAGGGAGTCTCCTGCAGAATGAGGGAGGGTAGGCAACTATGAGCAGTATAGAGGCAGTAAAGACAGTCAGAAGCCCCTAAAAAAAACCATTTAAATACGGCCAGGTAGGAGCTGTATAGACATGCGTCTTATCCCTCTGCAGGTCAGGCCATGCCCCCCTTGTATTTTTAACACCAGCACTGGGCTCCACTAGCCAAGGTGGTAACACCACAGTCGAGGGACATGTTTATACCCTCCCCCAACTAGTCAGCCATGGTTTACTCCCAAATAAGGCCCTTCCCCCATCTAGGGCACCCAAGGGCCAGGTCTGAAGCCTGGGGCCATGCTGCCATCCCTGGGCTGTGGGTGACAAGTTCATAGCAATTAAGTGCCAAATTTAAAATTAACATTGTGTTTTACTGGTGGAATTGCAGGTCTCAGCAAGCCTCACCTGGATGCTGGTACTTGGACAACAACAAGTACCAGCATGCGGGGCATGAAAGGGCCCACCAGTAAAACTAAACATATTACAATAAAGACACCACATGGACACCATACAAAGTAGAACTGTAATAAAACACCCTTGCACACGCACACTTACAAACATACACACACATATACTTACAGAAGTAATCCAAGTAACCTGTAAATAAAAAATAAAAAAATACTCACCTATTACTGTGTAGATCGGTCCTCTTTGGTCCATGTAGGCATCCCAGGAGT
The DNA here is from genome assembly GCF_028390025.1 of Pseudophryne corroboree. Taxonomy (NCBI): domain Eukaryota; kingdom Metazoa; phylum Chordata; class Amphibia; order Anura; family Myobatrachidae; genus Pseudophryne; species Pseudophryne corroboree. Next base: position 73,006,605 of record NC_086452.1, read on the forward strand.
TAAAAATAAAAAAACGAAAAACCCGATACTGCGGATATAGGATATCTATGTGTACATAATTATATATCTATGTGTAGATTCCCTTTCCTGAATGTCGAGCTTCGGGCCCAATTCAGACCTGATCGCCGCTGTGCGTTTTCTCACAGCGGGCAATTATAGAACTACTGCGCATACATATGCACCGCAATGCGCATGTGCATTGCCAAACAGCGACAGGATGTTGCGAAAATTTCAATTGCACGGCTGTTCGCAAGGTGATTGACAGGAAGAGGACATTTATGGGTGGTAACTGGCCATTTTCAGGGAGTATCTGGAAAAACGCAGGTGGGTGTGACGTCAGCTCTGATCCCGATCAGCCTGATTTCTTCGCACTGGAGGAGTAAGTATTGAGCTACGCACAGACTGCACACCCTGCACAGAATGGGAAAAACATTCGATGGTGAGTGTGATGTGAATGGATTTGCAGCTGTCCGCTGACTAAGGGGAGTTTTCGCCCAGTGTACACATCCACACTTGCACGGGGCGAATGTTCACTCCCTCTGGGCGGCGACTATCTGATCGCAGGACAGTGTAAACTGTAGCACAGCGATCAGGTCTGAATCGGGCCCCTCCACCTGACATCTGTGACATGATTGCCAATTTAAAAAAGTCTGAGTTCAGCTGGCATCCCACACGGTCGCCGAACTCGGACTTCATTACATCCCGCCCTTTGAGAACTCAGAAAAACAGATATTTCCTCAACATTATATGATCCATCTGCACAAAGACAATTTATCGACAGCTGCTCCTCACTGGTCTCCTGCTTCACAGGTTTGTTGGGTTTACTGTTGAATGGATCTGACCATAGAGATTACTGATTTGTATTGAACCCGCTGGCATTTCATTTTCTGTGCTGTCCAGGCCAAAACAACTACAAGCAGGCCCGCCATCAAGGGGGTGCCCTGCGTACAGTTGTCCCGGGCCCGGCCACTCTGACAGAGTGGAGGGCCCGGGCTGCACACATAGCCAGCCGTGGTTATTCCCGGCGGTGGCCGTCACCGGTGACACTAACCGCAGTTTGCCGGCTGCCCCTTCATATCCCACCGGCCCGCCGCCCGCCACTGATCACAGCAAGCTGCTGCTTGCTGTTCTTTTTAATAAAGTTTATTTTATTCGGATGCGACGCAGCATAACGTCATGACGTCAAGCTGCGTCGGGTGAAGAGGAGCCGCGGAGCTAGGGACAGGAGGAGGCCGGCAGCAGCAGACAGCGTGGGAGAGAGAGAGCAGAGAGGATGGATTTGTAAAGGTAAGTATGTTGTATGTCTCTGTCTGTGACTGTGTATTTTGTGAGACGGGGGCCCGGGGCTGTGAGGACATGTGTACCTGGCACTGGGGGCATATCTGGCAGGCATTGAGGGGGCATTTCTGTATCTGGCAATGGGGGCATATCTGGCACTGGGGGCATATCTGGCAGGCACTGTGGGGGCATATCTGGCACTGAGGACATATATGAATCTGGCACTGGGGGCATATCTGGAACTGGGGGCATATCTGGAAGGCACTGTGGGGGCATATCTGTATCTGGCACTGGGGGCATATATGTATCTGACACTGGGGGCATATCTGGCAGGCACTGTGCAGGCATTTCTTTATCTGGCACTGGGGGCATATCTGGCACTGGGGTCTGGAGGCATATCTGGCATGCACTGTGGGGGCATTTCTGTATCTGGCACTGGGGGCATATATGTATCTGGCACTGGGGGCATATCTGGCAGGCACTGTGGGGGCATTTCTGTATCTGGCACTGGGGGCATATCTGGCACTGGAGGCATATCTGGTAGGCACTGTGGGGGCATTTCTGTATCTGGCACTGGAGGCATATCTGGCAGGCACTGTGGGGGCATATCTGGCACTGGGGGAATGTCTGGCACTGGGGGCATATATGTATCTGGCACTGGGGGCATATGTGGCACTGGGGGCATATCTGGCAGGCACTGTGGGAGCATTTCTGTATGTGGCACTGGAGGCATATCTGGCACTGGGGTTTATTTAATGAGGGTGGTTAGGTACCTGCCTAAAGAGTCTACCTTGATGTGGTGGCAGGATTGATCATTTTTGGCCAAAATATCTGCCTAAACTATTTTTTGTAAAAGGGAAGGGGGGGGGGGGGGTCTATTTTGTCAGTCCCGGGCCCCACAATTTCTGGTGGCAGCCTTGACTACAAGTATTACAGAATGTGCTTATCTGAACAAGTTGTTGAAAGACCAGTATTTCTGTTCCAAGGGAGGTTTCATCCCAAGATGGCCACCAAGATCTCAACTGAGCACCTTGTCTAGACAGGGTGTGACTGTATTAGAGCGCATGTCTTCCACTTAGCTCCAGAGAGACCTGCTATTTATCTGCAATCCACAACGTTTTCCAGTGTTCCTGCACCACTATCCAGAGCCTGTATACACTCACCAGCTGGTGAACTGTATGACATCCCGCTTAGCCAGAACCAGTATGTAACAGTGAGTACAGCTGTACCTGACATTTTTCAATAAATCAATATCACAGGTTAAGTAACTGGGCTGTTCACAGTTTGAGACATCTGCTGGTGTGTGCCTATATATCGCTTCAATATCAACACCTGCACACTCACACCAATGCATTTGCAACTCGGAGTATCAAAGAGAGGGAAAATTCTGGGATAAACTTAATTGTAACCAGTAACTGTAAAATGTAGGGATCACTTTCCATCTGGGATTACTCCGAACAGACCAGCAATCACAAAATTTGTACTGAGACTGGAGATAACCTTATCCCAGACATTAAATGTCCAGGATTGTAACGTTATGTAGCACATGCAGATAGGGCCAAAACATTAGGTAGATCCAATTACTGGGTGAGGCAAGGATAAACTGCATCCTGGTGTACATTACTAATACGGTGTTATGCACACACAGGAGGCGTGGTTGTGGAACTGCCACCCCTGCCTGCTACTTCTGCGATGGCTGAAGCTACTGCTCATTGAAACTTTTTAAGGGTATATTTACTAAAGCTTCTAAAATTGAAAAGTGATGATGTTGCCCATAGCAACCAATTAGATTCTGTCTATCATTTCTCTATTGCATCCTAAAAAATTATAAACAAAATGTGATTGGTTGCTATTTTAGAAGCTTCAGTAACTTTACCCCTAAGTCCCTGTCTGGAAATACGACAATAAAAAGGTGGTAACCCTAGTTAAACGTCATGACAAAACACAGAAGGTAAAAAGAGAGTAACAAATAAGAAGAGACTCCATGTTTTGTAGTTTAAGACAGCGCCATCTAGTGTCCTTCCAGTATAACTTCCAAGCAACATTTAGCCTTTACTTGTTGCTATACTCCAGTAACAAACAGCGTTCAGGTCTGGTGGATGCATGAAATAAATGTCAATTGTTAGATCCAGGGAGATCAATAATCTTGGTCACGAGAGCAGGACCCAACGTATGGGGCTGGATGGGAAATGCAATTACATTTCTGTTGGATACAGATCTAGCAGGTGACAAGAGAAAAATGTATGTCATACTGCCTTTCTGACTATTCTCATTAATCAGTTTTTATATGGAGGGGAGGTTAGGTTTAGGCTGCGGGGGGAGGGTTAGGCAGCGCCCCAGGAGGGTTAGGGTGAGGCTGCGGCCCGGGAGGGTTAGGGTGTGGGGTAAGGGTTGGGTTAGGAACCCCCCTCTGAGGGTTAGGCTGCGGCCCGGGAGGTTTAGGTTTAGGCAGCGGGAACAGGAGGTTAGGTTTAGGCACTGACGGAGGGAAGGGTAGGGTTAGGCACTAAGAAGGGGGGGTTAGGGTTAGGCAGTGGATAGGGAGGGTTAGGGGGGTAGGGGAGAGGGTATAGCACCCCTTACTCACCACTGTCAGCTTATGCGCAATCGAGATCCCGACATCGGTATTTTGAACATTGGGATCTCGTCCGCCGGCTACCCGTACTGATCCCCTGATATACTGTATAATGTCTCATGATTGCTTTTATCATCCTGCTTCTATTTTGTAGCTCTGTCTCTGGATTTATCAGTGTGCCAAAACTGAATGAAATAATGTGATATATTCTCCATATTATTATGTAAATATATTGCAAACTATAGTACGGGTTATACTTTATTGAACTATGGGGTTGGGTTTGATTTGCCAGCGGTCGGGATCCAGGTAGTCAGAATACCAACTGCGGCATCCCGATGATCTGAATCCCGACTTACCTCCCCCACCCCACCCCCGGCTCTCTAACCCTAATCCGCTGGCTGGTCGATCAGGATTCCGGGTGTCTCTATTCCGGCGCGGGCATGCTGATCCCAATCGGGATTCCGGCACTGGTCTTCATAGCTGTGTTGGAATCTCTACATTGGTATTTTGACAGCCGGGATCCGGAACGCCGGGATCCTGTCCAGATCTCGATCTATGGGGGAGATGTACTAAGCAGTGAAAAGAGTGGAGAAGTGAGGCAGTTGAGAAATTGCCCATGGCAAACAATCAGCTGCTCTGTATAATTTTGTAGAATGCAAAATTATAAATGTTACTTCAATGCTGATTGGTTGCCATGGGCAACTTCTCCACTGGCTTACTTCTCCACTTCTTTCACTGCTTAGTACATCTCCCCCTACGTGTGTTGTATCCAGGGATGTTCTATGACAGTAATGGCCCCTTTTGGATTGGGGTTTCAGCTGATGTTACTGTACATTCGGGATTATAAAGTTAGAAGAAGAGATTAGAAGAATAAACATTTAGCACTAATGAAAGCGCAATATAAGAATTTCCATTAATACTATTTATGATTAATATGATGCTGGATAATGTTGGTAAAATTAAAAGATGAACTTTGTCTCTGTGAAGCAATGAAACAAATGGTCTCTCATTAAGGCCTAGAATTTTTATTTATTTATAACCGGTCCATCCAGGGTACATGATCCCTAGGAAGTGGAATGTGGAAGGGGAAGGGGGGGGGGGGGCTGGGGGGCAACTGGAGGAGGGGGACTCCTGCCCCCCTATATACCAATGAAATATAACCATAGAGATTGCAGGTGTCGCACTCAGTATGCAGACAGCTGCTGGAACCAATGCAGCTGCCTTTCATACGGTCCCAGCCCTTTGCATTTGCTTTGAGAGCTGCACTCAGAGATGAACAACGGTGTGTGTATGGTCAACAGCTTAATGAACGTTTTGCGGTGTAACCCCAAACACTGTGAGGCATCAGAAGCAACACAAATGTCATACAGTAATAATAATAATAATAATTGTCTTCCTCCTGCATGCATGACATGAAGCACCCATATAGCAATCACAAAATTTGTACTGAGACTGGAGATAACCTTATCCCAGACATTAAATGTCCAGGATTGTAACGTTATGTAGCACATGCAGATAGGGCCAAAACATTAGGTAGATCCAATTACTGGGTGAGGCAAGGATAAACTGCATCCTGGTGTACATTACTAATACGGTGTTATGCACACACAGGAGGCGTGGTTGTGGAACTGCCACCCCTGCCTGCTACTTCTGCGATGGCTGAAGCTACTGCTCATTGAAACTTTTTAAGGGTATATTTACTAAAGCTTCTAAAATTGAAAAGTGATGATGTTGCCCATAGCAACCAATTAGATTCTGTCTATCATTTCTCTATTGCATCCTAAAAAATTATAAACAAAATGTGATTGGTTGCTATTTTAGAAGCTTCAGTAACTTTACCCCTAAGTCCCTGTCTGGAAATACGACAATAAAAAGGTGGTAACCCTAGTTAAACGTCATGACAAAACACAGAAGGTAAAAAGAGAGTAACAAATAAGAAGAGACTCCATGTTTTGTAGTTTAAGACAGCGCCATCTAGTGTCCTTCCAGTATAACTTCCAAGCAACATTTAGCCTTTACTTGTTGCTATACTCCAGTAACAAACAGCGTTCAGGTCTGGTGGATGCATGAAATAAATGTCAATTGTTAGATCCAGGGAGATCAATAATCTTGGTCACGAGAGCAGGACCCAACGTATGGGGCTGGATGGGAAATGCAATTACATTTCTGTTGGATACAGATCTAGCAGGTGACAAGAGAAAAATGTATGTCATACTGCCTTTCTGACTATTCTCATTAATCAGTTTTTATATGGAGGGGAGGTTAGGTTTAGGCTGCGGGGGGAGGGTTAGGCAGCGCCCCAGGAGGGTTAGGGTGAGGCTGCGGCCCGGGAGGGTTAGGGTGTGGGGTAAGGGTTGGGTTAGGAACCCCCCTCTGAGGGTTAGGCTGCGGCCCGGGAGGTTTAGGTTTAGGCAGCGGGAACAGGAGGTTAGGTTTAGGCACTGACGGAGGGAAGGGTAGGGTTAGGCACTAAGAAGGGGGGGTTAGGGTTAGGCAGTGGATAGGGAGGGTTAGGGGGGTAGGGGAGAGGGTATAGCACCCCTTACTCACCACTGTCAGCTTATGCGCAATCGAGATCCCGACATCGGTATTTTGAACATTGGGATCTCGTCCGCCGGCTACCCGTACTGATCCCCTGATATACTGTATAATGTCTCATGATTGCTTTTATCATCCTGCTTCTATTTTGTAGCTCTGTCTCTGGATTTATCAGTGTGCCAAAACTGAATGAAATAATGTGATATATTCTCCATATTATTATGTAAATATATTGCAAACTATAGTACGGGTTATACTTTATTGAACTATGGGGTTGGGTTTGATTTGCCAGCGGTCGGGATCCAGGTAGTCAGAATACCAACTGCGGCATCCCGATGATCTGAATCCCGACTTACCTCCCCCACCCCACCCCCGGCTCTCTAACCCTAATCCGCTGGCTGGTCGATCAGGATTCCGGGTGTCTCTATTCCGGCGCGGGCATGCTGATCCCAATCGGGATTCCGGCACTGGTCTTCATAGCTGTGTTGGAATCTCTACATTGGTATTTTGACAGCCGGGATCCGGAACGCCGGGATCCTGTCCAGATCTCGATCTATGGGGGAGATGTACTAAGCAGTGAAAAGAGTGGAGAAGTGAGGCAGTTGAGAAATTGCCCATGGCAAACAATCAGCTGCTCTGTATAATTTTGTAGAATGCAAAATTATAAATGTTACTTCAATGCTGATTGGTTGCCATGGGCAACTTCTCCACTGGCTTACTTCTCCACTTCTTTCACTGCTTAGTACATCTCCCCCTACGTGTGTTGTATCCAGGGATGTTCTATGACAGTAATGGCCCCTTTTGGATTGGGGTTTCAGCTGATGTTACTGTACATTCGGGATTATAAAGTTAGAAGAAGAGATTAGAAGAATAAACATTTAGCACTAATGAAAGCGCAATATAAGAATTTCCATTAATACTATTTATGATTAATATGATGCTGGATAATGTTGGTAAAATTAAAAGATGAACTTTGTCTCTGTGAAGCAATGAAACAAATGGTCTCTCATTAAGGCCTAGAATTTTTATTTATTTATAACCGGTCCATCCAGGGTACATGATCCCTAGGAAGTGGAATGTGGAGGGGGAAGGGGGGGGGGCTGGGGGGCAACTGGAGGAGGGGGACTCCTGCCCCCCTATATACCAATGAAATATAACCATAGAGATTGCAGGTGTCGCACTCAGTATGCAGACAGCTGCTGGAACCAATGCAGCTGCCTTTCATACGGTCCCAGCCCTTTGCATTTGCTTTGAGAGCTGCACTCAGAGATGAACAACGGTGTGTGTATGGTCAACAGCTTAATGAACGTTTTGCGGTGTAACCCCAAACACTGTGAGGCATCAGAAGCAACACAAATGTCATACAGTAATAATAATAATAATAATTGTCTTCCTCCTGCATGCATGACATGAAGCACCCATATAGCAAAGTGATAAAACATTAATATTATTGTTAATAAAATATACAAAATGTTAAAGATAAACATCAGAAAATGGGTGTTATTGCCAGAGATACTGCTTTACCCTGTGATTTAAGAACAAGGGTGGTCATTCCGAGTTGTTCGCTCGTTGCCGGATGCTGGGGGGGCCGGATGGGGAAGGGTCGGGAGGTGCTGCGGGTGGGGGAGGGGCAGAGGAGTGGGGGCTGCAGATGGGAGAGGGGTCCGTAGGCACTGCAGGTGGGGGAGGGGCAGGGGTGCCACGGGTGGGGGAGGATCAGGTGCGGGATGTTGCGGATGGGTGAAGGGTTCCGGAGGTGCTGTGGAATGGGAAAAGGCGGGGTTCCAGGAGTGGGGTAGGGGGTCCGGAGGCACCGTGGGTGGGGGAGGGGCAGGTGCGGGTGGTGCGGTGGATGGGGAAGGGGGTCTGGAGGCGCTGCAGGTGGTGGAGGGGCAGGTGCGGGGGTGCTGTGGGTGGGGGAGGGGGGACCGTGGATGGAGGAGGGTGTCTGCAGATGTTGCGGGTGGAGGGGGGGCAGGTGTGGGGGGAGACATATATGGGGGGTGGATGGTGGAGGGGGTCTGGAGGTGCTGTGGGTGGTGGAGGGGCAGAGTAGTGGGAGCCGCTGGTGGTGGAGGGGGTCTGGAGGCATAGCGTGTGGGGGAGGGGTGGAGTGCCGCATGTGGTGAAGGGGAAGGTGCGGAGGTGTGGTGCATTGGGGAGGGGTCTGGAGGCGCTGCGGGTACTGTACCTACCAAAAAGGTAGTTGGAGGCTATGCAGTAACAGGGCCAGGACAGGGGTGACAGGGTCAGAACAGGGGTGACGGGGCCAGGACAGGGTTGACGGGGCCAGGACAGGGGTGATGGAGCAAGGACAGGGGTGACGGGGCCAGGACAGGGGCGACGGGGCCAGGACAGAAATGACGGGGACAGGATAGGGGTGACAGGGCCAGGGTATGGGCGCAGGACCAGGACAGGGGTGACAGGGCCAGGATAGTGTTGACAGGGCCAGGATAGGGGTAACAGGGCCAGGATAAGGGTGACAGGGCCAGGATAAGGGTGAAAGGGCCAGGATAAGGGTGAAAGGGCCAGGATAAGAGTGACATGGCAAGGCCAGGGGTGACAGGGACATGACAGAACACAGGGCACGGGAGAGATTCGTACTAGGGACAAAACAGTGGTGACAGTGACAGATGTGTCTTACCGGAGTCACTGCTGCTGGCTGCTGCTGTTCCACTCCAACCTGTTGGGATCTGCTGCTGGTGGAGACTTGGCATGGCTGACTCTCTCAGGATGGAGTCCTGCTTCCTCTGCCCGCCCGCATCCGTCCCTCCACTCCTCAGTCACACACCGCGGACCTCGCGTGGCTGCCGGGCACTGTGGTAAGGGGAGACTGAGAGTGACTGGTTAGCCCCCAGGAGATGCTGCAGCTGGAGGGAGGAGGGGGTCATTGCATGCGCGCGGCGCGGACCTCGCGGCTGCCGGGCACTGTGGTAAGGGGAGACTGGGAGTCACTGGTTAGCCCCCAGGAGACGCTGCGCAGACTTCTGCAGCGCTGCCCGCCAGCTTAAGTGTGTGAAGGAGCTGGGCGCACCTCACTGCGGGCGGCAGCGCTGCAGCTAGCGGTGGGGTTGCCGGGGCTGGAGATAACAGAGGCAGTACGGAACCTGCACAGCTGCAGGTGCCTCACAAAACTGCAGCTAAGAAGCGTGGAGTGTGCCAGAAAGTGATGCTCCTCCGCGCCAGAGAGACCCTGCTGAGTATGCTGATGTGGGGGGTCAAGCACACAGTGAGCCGGTGCCCGTCTGTCTGTACAGCATACCCCCTCACACAACCCCATACCTCCCAACTGTCCCGATTTTCGCGGACAGTCCCTTTTTTTTGGGTCTGTCCCGCTGTCCCACCCGCGGGTCGCAGTGTCCCGCGGTGGGGGGTGGGGGTGGGGGGCAGTTGGGAAGCTCCTGTACTCGCTGTTCTGCTTAGCAGAGCAGCGGTGGTCTATTTAGTTGAGGCAGAGGGAGAAGGGGCATCGGGGGTGTCCGGATTAAGGGGAGGGGGGGTTTGGCAGCAGAGCCGGATTAAGGGGAGGGCCCAGGGGGTACGTATCGCGGGCCCCACAGTTTTAGGCCCCCCCCCGGCTGGAGTAGCTCTGTCCCAGCTCTGAAGCTCCCCCCGTCCTGCCAGCAACAGCAGCAGCATTGTGCTACTGTCAGCACACGCTGCTGCATGTTGGCAGGTCTGTGGTGTTGCAGGGAGGCAGCAGCCTCCCTACTTTCTTCTGCCTGTGTGGGTGTGTAAGGGGGAGTGACCACCCCCTCTGGATTTACCCCTAGCTGAGGGGCCAAAATCCCATTAAAAAAAACAAGAAATTCCTGGAATTTGCATAAGGGGCGTGGTCACGCGTCCAGCAATTAGGCCACGCCCCCAAACCCGCAGGAGGCACAGCAATGAGATAGGGCCCCCCTGTCTCAAGTGCCCTGGGCCCCCCGGACACATAATCCGCCCCTGGGGGCATGCCAGCAGCTCACAGAGCGCTAGGGCATGCCCCCTCACTGACTAAAACGGGGCGTGGCTTGTGATCGCGGGTCCTCCCACAAATCCACGCCCCCTTTCGTTGGCCACGCTCCTTCTGCCTGAAGAAAGCTGGGAGGTATGCACCCCTGTCTGCCTGAAGATAGCTGGGAGGTATGCACCCCTGCCTGTGCCATGCCCATACCATCTGCTTCTGCTCCTAGTCTCCTATAGATTTGCCCAGATCTGTGCCTCATTTGACTAACTCTGCCCAGTGTTGTGACTTCGCCCAGCGTTAGCAAATGAGGCACAAAGTCACAGATCTGGGCTATTATATAGGAGATATATATTTTTTTGTTTTACAAGTATAACCAAGCTGCTAGTTATACTGTGCATGCATCAGCCAGCAAGGCTGGGTCACAATTGTGCAAATGCACCACAGACCATACTTGCCTACCCTCCCGCATTCAGCGGGAGGCTCCCGTTTTTTAACCGAGCCTCCCGCTGCCCCGGAAATCTTCATCGTCCTCCCGTTTTTTCAGACGTACTCACATCAATGTAGACTGCGCATGCGCCAGTACTACAGTGCCGGGGGCGGAGCCTGCACAAGTGACGAGTCGGGCATGGGTGACAGTATGCAGCCAGGTGGGAGGTGGGGCTGTACCCTTTGATTGTACCAGCGGTGCGCTAAGGAGCGGGTACAGGTGGGGGCGGGGCTCTGTGTGGTGACAGCGCTGCTGGTACATGAGGGGGCGTGGCTTCTTGTAGCTGTCTGTGAGCCGGAGTGACGGAGAAAGGCTGGAGGAGGAGCGGAGGGCAGAATGGCAGCGCTGTTCTCGGCTGCTAGAGAGGGAAGGCTTACCCTGTAACGCCTGACAGTGGTCAGAGTCAGCCCCTGGGTGTCAGGTAAGGGAGCTAATAGGGGAATGGCTTCCCCTGGTCACTTGGTGCTACAGGCACATAGGGTATGGTGACCTATGGATTACATGCTGTCTGTGCAGGTGAGGTGTGGTGTTTCCTGGGCTGACCCCTCCATGCCCTGTGTCCTGCTGCTGCATGCCCAGCGATACCCCTGGCATTTGTGGGCATGCATGTCAGCATTGGTGCAAATTTCCGTTTTACACCCGCTGTCCCCAGGTGTCCCATTTGTCCTTCTGTCAGCTGCTCTGCTTTTGCACATTTCCTGTGTATTATTATTATTATTATTATTCATAAGGGGTCATCCTTATGTTGTGTTATTTAAATGCTGGCCACTGCCGAGTTGTGGGTTAGCGGTGGCTGCTCAGCAGTGCACACGGGAGAGCCTGAGCAGAAGTGTGCGCGGGGGGCGAAGGCGGCAGTGTCATCAGTAGCAGCGGTGACCTCTTTACCCCCAATGGTGAGTGTTCTGTAAAATGTAAGGAAATTAAATTAAACCAAGCTGCATCATGGATGGCATGCATGGTGGCTGGGTAGGGCAGGGTGTTGCAGGGGAAAGGGAACAGACTGGGGGTAAATCAGATCTAATCACTGCTGTGTATTTCCGCAATCAGTGTTAGACTGTGCTTGCGTATGCACCGCAATGCGCACACGCATAGCCAAACGACAGGCATCGCAGACCAGCGTCAGGATGGTGCAAAAATTCCGATCGCACAGGCGTTCGCAAAGTGATTGATAGGAAGAGGCCGTTTGTGGGTGGTAGCTGACAGTTTACAGGGAGTGTACGGAAAAACGCAGGCATGCCCAAGCATTTTCAGGGAGGGCGTGTGACGACAGCTCCGGCCCCGATCAGCGCGTTCTCAACGCACTGTGGGAGTAAGTCCTGGGCTGCACACAGAATGCATACAGCGGATTTTTGAGCTCGGCGTACACATGGGATCACACACTTGCATGGCGAATGTACACTCCCCGTTGGGCGGCGACTGTCTGAATGCAGGACAGCAAAGTTACCATCCCAGCGATCAGGTCTGAAGTACCCCCTATGTAGGGTACAGAGTGTGATATAATAGGTATATTTTGAGCAAGGGGGATTATTATACGATTCCAGGGGACGGGGTCACTCACAACACCAATGTTGGCCTCCTGATAGTCATGATCCCGACAGGGTCGAGATAAGTATCCTAACTAGAGATGAGCGCCTGAAATTTTTCGGGATTTGTGTTTTGGTTTTGGGTTCAGTTCCGCGGCCGTGTTTTGGGTTCGACCGCGTTTTGGCAAAACCTCACCGAATTTTTTTTGTCGGATTCGGGTGTGTTTTGGATTCGGGTGTTTTTTTTAAAAAACACTAAAAAACAGCTTAAATCATAGAATTTGGGGGTCATTTTGATCCCATATTATTATTAACCTCAAAAACCATAATTTCCACTCATTTTCAGTCTATTCTGAATACCTCACACCTCACAATATTATTTTTAGTCCTAAAATTTGCACCAAGGTCGCTGGATGACTAAGCTAAGCGACACTAGTGGCCGACACAAACACCTGGCCCATCTAGGAGTGGCACTGCAGTGTCACGCAGGATGTCCCTTCCAAAAAACCCTCCCCAATCAGCACATGACGCAAAGAAAAAAAGAGGCGCAATGAGGTAGCTGACTGTGTGAGTAAGATAAGCGACCCTAGTGGCCGACACAAACACCGGGCCCATTTAGAAGTGGCACTGCAGTGTCACGCAGGATGTCCCTTCCAAAAAACCCTCCCCAATCAGCACATGACGCAAAGAAAAAAAGAGGCGCAATGAGGTAGCTGACTGTGTGAGTAAGATTAGCGACCCTAGTGGCCGACACAAACACCGGGCCCATTTAGGAGTGGCACTGCAGTGTCACGCAGGATGTCCCTTCCAAAAAACCCTCCCCAATCAGCACATGACGCAAAGAAAAAAAGAGGCGCAATGAGGTAGCTGACTGTGTGAGTAAGATTAGCGACCCTAGTGGCCGACACAAACACCGGGCCCATTTAGGAGTGGCACTGCAGTGTCACGCAGGATGTCCCTTCCAAAAAACCCTCCCCAAACAGCACATGACGCAAAGAAAAATAAAAGAAAAAAGAGGTGCAAGATGGAATTGTCCTTGGGCCCTCCCACCCACCCTTATGTTGTATAAACAAAACAGGACATGCACACTTTAACCAACCCATCATTTCAGTGACAGGGTCTGCCACACGACTGTGACTGATATGACGGGTTGGTTTGGACCCCCCCCAAAAAAGAAGCAATTAATCTCTCCTTGCACAAACTGGCTCTACAGAGGCAAGATGTCCACCTCATCATCACCCTCCGATATATCACTGTGTACATCCCCCTCCTCACAGATTATCAATTCGTCCCCACTGGAATCCACCATCTCAGCTCCCTGTGTACTTTGTGGAGGCAATTGCTGCTGGTCAATGTCTCCGCGGAGGAATTGATTATAATTCATTTTAATGAACATCATCTTCTCCACATTTTCTGGATGTAACCTCGTACGCCGATTGCTGACAAGGTGAGCGGCGGCACTAAACACTCTTTCGGAGTACACACTTGTGGGAGGGCAACTTAGGTAGAATAAAGCCAGTTTGTGCAAGGGCCTCCAAATTGCCTCTTTTTCCTGCCAGTATAAGTACGGACTGTGTGACGTGCCTACTTGGATGCGGTCACTCATATAATCCTCCACCATTCTATCAATGTTGAGAGAATCATATGCAGTGACAGTAGACGACATGTCCGTAATCGTTGTCAGGTCCTTCAGTCCGGACCAGATGTCAGCATCAGCAGTCGCTCCAGACTGCCCTGCATCACCGCCAGCGGGTGGGCTCGGAATTCTGAGCCTTTTCCTCGCACCCCCAGTTGCGGGAGAATGTGAAGGAGGAGATGTTGACAGGTCGCGTTCCGCTTGACTTGACAATTTTGTCACCAGCAGGTCTTTCAACCCCAGCAGACTTGTGTCTGCCGGAAAGAGAGATCCAAGGTAGGCTTTAAATCTAGGATCGAGCACGGTGGCCAAAATGTAGTGCTCTGATTTCAACAGATTGACCACCCGTGAATCCTTGTTAAGCGAATTAAGGGCTCCATCCACAAGTCCCACATGCCTAGCGGAATCGCTCCGTGTTAGCTCCTCCTTCAATGTCTCCAGCTTCTTCTGCAAAAGCCTGATGAGGGGAATGACCTGACTCAGGCTGGCAGTGTCTGAACTGACTTCACGTGTGGCAAGTTCAAAGGGCATCAGAACCTTGCACAACGTTGAAATCATTCTCCACTGCGCTTGAGACAGGTGCATTCCACCTACTATATCGTGCTCAATTGTATAGGCTTGAATGGCCTTTTGCTGCTCCTCCAACCTCTGAAGCATATAGAGGGTTGAATTCCACCTCGTTACCACTTCTTGCTTCAGATGATGGCAGGGCAGGTTCAGTAGTTTTTGGTGGTGCTCCAGTCTTCTGTACGTGGTGCCTGTACGCCGAAAGTGTCCCGCAATTCTTCTGGCCACCGACAGCATCTCTTGCACGCCCCTGTCGTTTTTTAAAAAATTCTGCACCACCAAATTCAAGGTATGTGCAAAACATGGGACGTGCTGGAATTTGCCCATATTTAATGCACACACAATATTGCTGGCGTTGTCCGATGCCACAAATCCACAGGAGAGTCCAATTGGGGTAAGCCATTCCGCGATGATCTTCCTCAGTTGCCGTAAGAGGTTTTCAGCTGTGTGCGTATTCTGGAAAGCGGTGATACAAAGCGTAGCCTGCCTAGGAAAGAGTTGGCGTTTGCGAGATGCTGCTACTGGTGCCGCCGCTGCTGTTCTTGCGGCGGGAGTCCATACATCTACTCAGTGGGCTGTCACAGTCATATAGTCCTGACCCTGCCCTGCTCCACTTGTCCACATGTCCGTGGTTAAGTGGACATTGGGTACAACTGCATTTTTTAGGACACTGGTGAGTCTTTTTCTGACGTCCGTGTACATTCTCGGTATCGCCTGCCTAGAGAAGTGGAACCTAGATGGTATTTGGTAACGGGGGCACACTGCCTCAATAAATTGTCTAGTTCCCTGTGAACTAACGGCGGATACCGGACGCACGTCTAACACCAACATAGTTGTCAAGGCCTCAGTTATCCGCTTTGCAGTAGGATGACTGCTGTGATATTTCATCTTCCTCGCAAAGGACTGTTGAACAGTCAATTGCTTACTGGAAGTAGTACAAGTGGGCTTACGACTTCCCCTCTGGGATGACCATCGACTCCCAGCGGCAACAACAGCAGCGCCAGCAGCAGTAGGCGTTACACGCAAGGATGCATCGGAGGAATCCCAGGCAGGAGAGGACTCGTCAGAATTGCCAGTGACATGGCCTGCAGGACTATTGGCATTCCTGGGGAAGGAGGAAATTGACACTGAGGGAGTTGGTGGGGTGGTTTGCGTGAGCTTGGTTACAAGAGGAAGGGATTTACTGGTCAGTGGACTGCTTCCGCTGTCACCCAAAGTTTTTGAACTTGTCACTGACTTATTATGAATGCGCTGCAGGTGACGTATAAGGGAGGATGTTCCGAGGTGGTTAACGTCCTTACCCCTACTTATTACAGCTTGACAAAGGGAACACACGGCTTGACACCTGTTGTCCGCATTTCTGGTGAAATACCTCCACACCGAAGAGCTGATTTTTTTGGTATTTTCACCTGGCATGTCAACGGCCATATTCCTCCCACGGACAACAGGGGTCTCCCCGGGTGCCTGACTTAAACAAACCACCTCACCATCAGAATCCTCCTGGTCAATTTCCTCCCCAGCGCCAGCAACACCCATATCCTCCTCATCCTGGTGTACTTCAACACTGACATCTTCAATCTGACTATCAGGAACTGGACTGCGGGTGCTCCTTCCAGCACTTGCAGGGGGCGTGCAAATGGTGGAAGGCGCATGCTCTTCACGTCCAGTGTTGGGAAGGTCAGGCATCGCAACCGACACAATTGGACTCTCCTTGTGGATTTGGGATTTCGAAGAATGCACAGTTCTTTGCTGTGCTGCTTTTGCCAGCTTGAGTCTTTTCATTTTTCTAGCGAGAGGCTGAGTGCTTCCATCCTCATGTGAAGCTGAACCACTAGCCATGAACATAGGCCAGGGCCTCAGCCGTTCCTTGCCACTCCGTGTTGTAAATGGCATATTGGCAAGTTTACGCTTCTCCTCCGACAATTTTATTTTAGGTTTTGGAGTCCTTTTTTTTCTGATATTTGGTGTTTTGGATTTGACATGCTCTGTACTATGACATTGGGCATCGGCCTTGGCAGACGACGTTGCTGGCATTTCATCGTCTCGGCCATGACTAGTGGCAGCAGCTTCAGCACGAGGTGGAAGTGGATCTTGATCTTTCCCTAATTTTGGAACCTCAACATTTTTGTTCTCCATATTTTAATAGGCACAACTAAAAGGCACCTCAGGTAAACAATGGAGATGGATACTAGTATACAATTATGGACTGCCTGCCGAGTGCAGACACAGAGGTAGCCACAGCCGTGAACTACCGTACTGTACTGTGTCTGCTGCTAATATAGACTGGTTGATAAAGAGATGTCTATGTAACTATGTATGTATAAAGAAGAAAGAAAAAAAAACCACGGTTAGGTGGTATACAATTATGGACGGACTGCCTGCCGAGTGCCGACACAGAGGTAGCCACAGCCGTGAACTACCGCACTGTACTGTGTCTGCTGCTAATATATAGACTGGTTGATAAAGAGATAGTATACTCGTAACTAGTATGTATGTATAAAGAAAGAAAAAAAAACCACGGTTAGGTGGTATATACAATTATGGACGGGCTGCCGAGTGCCGACACAGAGGTAGCCACAGCCGTGAACTACCGCACTGTACTGTGTCTGCTGCTAATATATAGACTGGTTGATAAAGAGATAGTATACTCGTAACTAGTATGTATGTATAAAGAAAGAAAAAAAAACCACGGTTAGGTGGTATATACAATTATGGACGGGCTGCCGAGTGCCGACACAGAGGTAGCCACAGCCGTGTACTACCGCACTGTACTGTGTCTGCTGCTAATATAGGCTGGTTGATAAAGAGATAGTATACTCGTAACTAGTATGACTATAAAGAAAGAAAAAAAAACCACGGTTAGGTGGTATATACAATTATGGACGGGCTGCCGAGTGCCGACACAGAGGTAGCCACAGCCGTGAACTACCGCACTGTACTGTGTCTGCTGCTAATATATAGACTGGTTGATAAAGAGATAGTATACTCGTAACTAGTATGTATGTATAAAGAAAGAAAAAAAAACCACGGTTAGGTGGTATATACAATTATGGACGGGCTGCCGAGTGCCGACACAGAGGTAGCCACAGCCGTGAACTACCGCACTGTACTGTGTCTGCTGCTAATATATAGACTGGTTGATAAAGAGATAGTATACTCGTAACTAGTATGTATGTATAAAGAAAGAAAAAAAAACCACGGTTAGGTGGTATATACAATTATGGACGGGCTGCCGAGTGCCGACACAGAGGTAGCCACAGCCGTGAACTACCGCACTGTACTGTGTCTGCTGCTAATATATAGACTGGTTGATAAAGAGATAGTATACTCGTAACTAGTATGTATGTATAAAGAAAGAAAAAAAAACCACGGTTAGGTGGTATATACAATTATGGACGGGCTGCCGAGTGCCGACACAGAGGTAGCCACAGCCGTGAACTACCGCACTGCACTGTGTCTGCTGCTAATATAGACTGGTTGATAAAGAGATAGTATACTCGTAACTAGTATGTATGTATAAAGAAAGAAAAAAAAACCACGGTTAGGTGGTATATACAATTATGGACGGGCTGCCGAGTGCCGACACAGAGGTAGCCACAGCCGTGAACTACCGCACTGTACTGTGTCTGCTGCTAATATATAGACTGGTTGATAAAGAGATAGTATACTCGTAACTAGTATGTATGTATAAAGAAAGAAAAAAAAACCACGGTTAGGTGGTATATACAATTATGGACGGGCTGCCGAGTGCCGACACAGAGGTAGCCACAGCCGTGAACTACCGCACTGTACTGTGTCTGCTGCTAATATATAGACTGGTTGATAAAGAGATAGTATACTCGTAACTAGTATGTATGTATAAAGAAAGAAAAAAAAACCACGGTTAGGTGGTATATACAATTATGGACGGGCTGCCGAGTGCCGACACAGAGGTAGCCACAGCCGTGAACTACCGCACTGTACTGTGTCTGCTGCTAATATATAGACTGGTTGATAAAGAGATAGTATACTCGTAACTAGTATGTATGTATAAAGAAAGAAAAAAAAACCACAGTTAGGTGGTATATACAATTATGGACGGGCTGCCGAGTGCCGACACAGAGGTAGCCACAGCCGTGAACTACCGCACTGTACTGTGTCTGCTGCTAATATAGACTGGTTGATAAAGAGATAGTATACTACTAATATTATATATACTGGTGGTCAGGTCACTGGTCACTAGTCACACTGGCAGTGGCACTCCTGCAGCAAAAGTGTGCACTGTTTAATTTTAATATAATATTATGTACTCCTGGCTCCTGCTATAACCTATAACTGGCACTGCAGTGCTCCCCAGTCTCCCCCACAATTATAAGCTGTGTGAGCTGAGCACAGTCAGATATATATATACATTGATGCAGCACACTGGGCTGAGCAGTGCACACAGATATGGTATGTGACTGAGTCACTGTGTGTATCGTTTTTTTCAGGCAGAGAACGGATATATTAAATAAAACAAACAACTGCACTGTCTGGTGGTCACTGTGGTCGTCAGTCACTAAACTCTGCACTCTCTTCTACAGTATCACAGCCTCAGGTCAATCTCTCTCTCTCAACCCTAATCTAAATGGAGAGGACGCCAGCCACGTCCTCTCCCTATCAATCTCAATGCACGTGTGAAAATGGCGGCGACGCGCGGCTCCTTATATAGAATCCGAGTCTCGCGATAGAATCCGAGCCTCGCGAGAATCCGACAGCGTCATGATGACGTTCGGGCGCGCTCGGGTTAACCGAGCAAGGCGGGAAGATCCGAGTCGCTCGGACCCGTGAAAAAAAACATGAAGTTCGGGCGGGTTCGGATTCAGAGAAACCGAACCCGCTCATCTCTATGAAAATGGCGGCGACGCGCGGCTCCTTATATAGAATCCGAGTCTCGCGAGAATCCGACAGCGTCATGATGACGTTCGGGCGCGCTCGGGTTAACCGAGCAAGGCGGGAAGATCCGAGTCGCTCGGACCCGTGAAAAAAAACATGAAGTTCGTGCGGGTTCGGATTCAGAGAAACCGAACCCGCTCATCTCTAATCCTAACTCCCACCGAACCCTCCCATACCACAGCTTAACCTCTCCTTATTGCCTAACCCGAACCTCTCCCTTAGGGGTATATTTACTAAGGTCCCGATTTTGACCGAGATGCCGTTTTTTCATCAAAGTGTCATCTCGGTAATTTACTAAGCAATAATCACGGCAGTGATGAGGGCATTCGTAATTTTTTGGAAGTCCAAGAAAAAAATTACGAATGAATACACCATCGGTCAAAACGCGGCTGTTTAAGTATGAATCTCGGTCATTTACTAAGAAGTGCAAAGCAAAAAAAAATAAAACACTGCCGTGAAAAATTACAACTCGTAAAAAAGTGCTAAAAAAAAACAGACCTGCTTTTTTAATCCGTGATTGTATAGGCATGCAGGGATCCATGAGATCCCTGCATGTATATCAGTGGGAAGGGGTGGGAAAGTGGTTATTTTCTTAAAAAAAATTGCGTGGGGTCCCCCCTCCTAAGCATAACCAGCCTCGGGCTCTTTGAGCCGATCCTGGTTGCAGAAATATGGGGAAAAAATTGACAGGGGTTCCCCCATATTTAAGCAACCAGCATCGGGCTCTGCGCCTGGTCCTGGTTCCAAAAATACGGGGGACAAAAAGAGTAGGGGTCCCCCGTATTTTTAAAACCAGCACCGGGCTCCACTAGCTGGACAGATAATGCCACAGCCGGGGGTCACTTTTATATAGTGCCCTGCGGCCGTGGCATCAAAAATCCAACTAGTCACCCCTGGCCGGGGTACCCTGGGGGAGTGGGGACCCCTTCAATCAAGGGGTCCCCCCCCAGCCACCCAAGGGCCAGGGGTGAAGCCCGAGGCTGTCCCCCCCCCCATCCAATTGGCTGCGGATGGGGGGCTGATAGCCTTTTGTGAAAATGAAAAGATATTGTTTTTAGTAGCAGTACTACAAGGCCCAGCAAGCCTCCCCCGCATGCTGGTACTTGGAGAACCACAAGTACCAGCATGCGGCAGAAAAACTGGCCCGCTGGTACCTGTAGTACTACTACTAAAAAAATAACCAAAAAAAGACAATACACACACACCTTGAAAGTAAAGTTTTATTACATGCATCCACACAAACATACATACATACTTACCTTATGTTCACACGAGGGTCGGTCCTCTTCTCCAGTAGAATCCATGGGGTACCTGTTGAATAAATTCTACTCACCAGATCCAGGGTACCAGGCTCCTCAGATAATCCTTTTGTAATCCACGTACTTGATTAAAAAAAAAAAACGGAGACCCGAGCCACGCACTGAAAGGGGACCCATGTTTTCACATGGGTCCCCTTTCCCCGAATGCCAGAAACCCACTCTGACTGATGTCTAAGTGGGTTTCTTCAGCCAATCAGGGAGCGCCACGTTGTAGCACCCTCCTGATCGGCTGTGTGCTCCTGTACTGTCTGACAGGCGGCACACGGCAGTGTTACAATGTAGCGCCTATGCGCTCCATTGTAACCAATGGTGGGAACTTTGTGGTCAGCGGTGAGGTCACTTCGGTCAACCGCTGACTACAAAGTTCCCACCATTGGTTACAATGGAGCGCATAGGCGCTACATTGTAACACTGCCGTGTACCGCCTGTCAGACAGTACAGGAGCACACAGCCGATCAGGAGGGTGCTACAACGTGGCGCTCCCTGATTGGCTGAAGAAACCCACTTAGACATCAGTCAGAGTGGGTTTCTGGCATTCGGGGAAAGGGGACCCATGTGCAAACATGGGTCCCCTTTCAGTGCGTGGCTCGGGTCTCCGTTTTTTTTTTTTAATCAAGTACGTGGATTACAAAAGGATTATCCGAGGAGCCTGGTACCCTGGATCTGGTGAGTAGAATTTATTCAACAGGTACCCCATGGATTCTACTGGAGAAGAGGACCGACCCTCGTGTGAACATAAGGTAAGTATGTATGTATGTTTGTGTGGATGCATGTAATAAAACTTTACTTTCAAGGTGTGTGTGTATTGTCTTTTTTTGGGTATTTTTTTAGTAGTAGTACTACAGGTACCAGCGGGCCCGTTTTTCCGCCGCATGCTGGTACTTGTGGTTCTCCAAGTACCAGCATGCGGGGGAGGCTTGCTGGGCCTTGTAGTACTGCTACTAAAATCAATATCTTTTCATTTTCACAAAAGGCTATCAGCCCCCCATCCGCAGCCAATTGGATGGGGGGGGACAGCCTCGGGCTTCATCCCTGGCCCTTGGGTGGCTGGGGGGGGGGACCCCTTGATTGAAGGGGTCCCCACTCCCCCAGGGTACCCCGGCCAGGGGTGACTAGTTGAATTTTTGATGCCACGGCCGCAGGGCACTATATAAAAGTGACCCCCGGCTGTGGCATTATCTGTCCAGCTAGTGGAGCCCGGTGCTGGTTTTAGAAATACGGGGGACCCCTACTCTTTTTGTCCCCCGTATTTTTTGGAACCAGGACCAGGCGCAGAGCCCGATGCTGGTTGCTTAAATATGGGGGAACCCCTGTCATTTTTTTCCCCATATTTCTGCAACCAGGGTCGGCTCAAAGAGCCCGAGGCTGGTTATGCTTAGGAGGGGGGACCCCACGCATTTTTTTTCTCCGTTTTACAGTGTTTATTTAAAAAAAAAAAAAAGGAACCCCAGCACGGATCACACAGATCCGGCCGAGATTCATTGTGATAAAGTCGGCAGTGTTTTGCTAATCACTGCCGTAAAAAACGGGAAAAAAACACGAATGACTTCGACATCGGAACAAATGAAAAATCCGAATACGACAGCTTAGTAAATTAGGCGTAATAAATTCAAAAAGTTGCAGTTTTACACTTTCGATGTCATTCGTGATTGAACTTTGACCTTTTTCCGAAAATTCCGAATGTTAGTAAATATACCCCCTAGTGCCTAAACCTGACCCCCACTTTCCGCAGCCCTACTCATCCCCCCTCAGTGCCTAAACCTACCCCCCCATGGTGCTTAATCCTAACCCCCTCCTGGCAGCCTAACCCTAACGTTCCCCTCTGCAGCCTCACCCCAACCACCCCCGGGTGGCACCTTAACCTAACCCTCTCTGCGTGATGTAATAGGTATATAGTGAGTAGGGTACATATGGTGATATAATATGTATATGAGGGGTAATTCTGAGTTGATCGTAGCAGGAACTTTGTTAGCAGTTGGGCAAAACCATGTGCACTGCAGGGGGGGCAGATGTAACATGTGCAGAGAGAGTTAGATTTGGGTGGGTTATTTTGTTTCTGTGCAGGGTAAATACTGGCTGCTTTATTTTTACACTGCAATTCAGATTGCAGATTGAACACACCCCACCCAAATCTAACTCTCTCTGCACATTATATCTGCCTCCCCTGCAGTGCACATGGGTGGTCATTCCGAGTTGTTCGCTCGCAAGCTGCTTTTAGCAGCATTGCACACACTAAGCCGCCGCCTACTGGGAGTGAATCTTAGCATAGTAAAATTGCGAACGAAAGATTAGCAGAATTGCGAATAGACATTTCTTAGCAGTTTCTGAGTAGCTCCAGACTTACTCGGCATCTGCGATCAGTTCAGTCAGTTTCGTTCCTGGTTCGACGTCACAAACACTCCCAGCGTTCGCCCAGACACTCCCCCGTTTCTTCAGACACTCCCGCTTTTTTCCCAGAAACGGCAGCGTTTTTTCACACACTCCCATAAAACGGCCAGTTTCCGCCCAGAAACACCCACTTCCTGTCAATCACATTACGATCACCAGAACGAAGAAAAAACCTCGTAATGCCGTGAGTAAAATACCTAACTGCATAGCAAATTTACTTGGCGCAGTCGCAGTGCGAACATTGCGCATGCGCAATTAGCGAAAAATCGCTGCGATGCGAAGAAAATTAACGAGCGAACAACTCGGAATGAGGGCCATGGTTTTGCCCAACTGCTAACAAAGTTCCTGCTGCGATCAACTCGGAATGACCACCATAGTGAGTAGGGTACATGTGGTGATATAATAGGTATATAGTGGATAGCGTACGCAGGGTGATATAATATGTTTATATCGAGTAGGGTATGCAGGGTGCTAAGGACCCTAATCACTGTGTCACTGTGTGCATACTATATCACCTTCTGTGGTATGCTGCTCTTCGTACTATAATTTTCACCTGACTGCGGGAAGCACTCTTGAGTGGAAATAGATACGCCCATGGGTGGAGCTAAACACGCTCCTTTGGGTGGAACATGACAAGCCCCCCTCGTAGGCGCTCCTACAATCTCCCTGAAACTACTTTTCAAAAGTAGGCAAGTATGCCACAGACTGGTTGGCAAGGCAGTAAGGGGTCTATAAGGGTCATTCCGAGTTGATCGTAGCTGTGCTAAATTTAGCACAGCTACGATCATTTTCCCTGACATGCGGGGGGGGGGGGGGGGGGCGCCAGCACAGGGCTAGTCCCCTCCCGCCCAGCGACCGGCTCTGCCTGTCAATAAGGCAGAGGCGAACGCTAGGAAACTACAGCCTGTGGACCTCCGGCATGCGCCGGCGCACTGCGGCGCCAGCACATGCGCAGTTCTGACCCAATCGCTGCGCTAAAAAAAAATGCAGCGAGCGATCGGGTCGGAATGACCCCCCCATGTACTAAGCCTTGGAGAGAGTTAAAGTGGGCGGAGTCAAGATACCAGCCAGGGGTGTATCTAGAGAGGAGGGGACCCGTGTGCTGTCTCTGGGTGTGGGCCCCCTCCTCTCCTGTCCCGTAGCCGGCAGCAGCGCTATTAGTGCCAGAGTCTAAAGCGCATGCACAAGTCTCCGAAAAAATGGCGCGGCGGCCATTTTTCCAGAGACCTGTGCATGCGCTGTAGACTCTGGCACTGTGCCAGAGTCTCCAGTGCTCAGACAGAGCGCTAACAGCGCTGCTGTAGCTGCCGGCTACGGAACTCTGGAGAGGAAAGGACCCACACCCGGACACCAGAAATGTAAGTATATAGAAGAAATGGGTGCTGTGTGTGCGGTGTGGGCCCCCTCCGGACCCAGGGGCCTGTGTGCATCGCACACACTGCACCCATTATAGATACGCCACTGGTACCAACCAATCAGCTCCTAACTGCCATGTTACAGGCAGGGGCGTAGCTACACCTTTGGGGGCCCCATAGCACAATTTCCACTGGGCCCCCAGTGCCGCCCCCCCCACCCACTCCCCGGCCCCAGACTACTTACTTAGGGCTCAGACCCTCAACTTCTTTCTCACAATGGTGGACAGAGAGCGGGTGGAGCCGGCGTGTGGGCGCTCACCTTCAATGCCCCGTGCTGTCTGCTCTGCAGGATCGCCCGGCCTTGCTCTGTTCTCTCTCCTCACTGACTTAAACAGGGAGAAGGCAGGGCTGTGGTCCGGGGATGTCCCTGCAAGCACAGCCGCGCTTCCTCCCAGCATCTGACTGTGAGGAGAGAAGTTAAATAAAAAGCAGTACAAATAGGTGCAGGGAGAGTGCAGGGCCCCGGAGGCAGCCAGGGCCCCATAGCAGCTGCACTCCCTGCATCTATGGTAGCTACGCCCTTGGTTTGAAAAACGACAGGAGCTGATTGGTTGCTACTTTATTTCACCCCACTTTATCTCTCACCAGTACATAGAACCTTAAATTAACTATTACTCCTGCTGGCCAGTATCGCTCAGCTGCGATATTCTCTAAGGACGTCATGGCGACAGGAGCCACGCAATAATAAACAGACCCATGCACTGATTATTTGGTACAGCCTGTCTTCAAGTATGGATCTACAATATCATATTACAATTATTCAGTCAATGACATAAACCTAAACATTAAAATAATGTACCGTAAAAACTGCATAAATAATATGTAAATCTATGCATACACAGCACATACATACGCTCATCCTTTTGAACGTCTGTGATTGCAGCTCCTATTCTCCCTAATATCTGGTGAAACTCTGACATACCCCCTCTCGTCTCCCTCCTCCACGCCACATTTTTCTGCACAAACATTTATTCGGCTGAAAGACAGATTGCTTCACATGTCAATTTCCCATTTAAAACCCAAACTAGGTTTGACAGAGTAAACGGAATACAGATTTGCATTGGATAATCCAGTAAGGCTAATTACTAAACATAATGAGACGCTCAGACTCTCCAGGCTGATGAGTTATCGGCCAGTATCCTTCTGTGGAAAATCTCAGCCTATTAGATCCCTTTAACAATTTATGGCATTCAATAAACTGATTAGAGAACATTGCTACATAATTTAGCACCTTTTCTTCAATGACCCGAAGTCATTAACGTGGCAATGAGTTTGAACAAACCCAGCTAATTATCAGACTCTGATGAGCCCTCATTAGGAACTGTAATTAGCCAGCTCACTGTAGAAAGTCTTTATTTTGCCTGATGTATAACCTCTTCCTGCAGCTTCCATTACTAGCTTTACGGATAAATCAAGATCCAGGACACCAACTGTTTGAACAAAACTACAGCTAATCATTTCAAGCTTTAAAACAATTAATTAGGACAAAAAAAAGGATTAAGAGAACAAGCCCCTCTCAGGTTTAATTCTGGGGATGTGTAAGAGGATTGGAGGGAGCCCTTCTCCGAAAAGTCTTAAGGAATCATCTATAATCACCCCCCCCCCCCCCCCCCCTTCTGCAGGAAACCGACGTCCTTTTAGGCCTGCATAGTCACTTGGGATAAGATTGAGGGTGATAATGTTGCACCACTTAATCTACAGGGGATGAACGTCAGCTCTTGGGGTCATTGACGTACAGTTTTGTCCTAAGTCCAACTGTGTAGTCACAAAAAAATGTTTTTGCCGACAATGCTCCTATTTTTATGGAAACAAATTTCATGGCTAAATGCTGTGCTTTTTACATTTCCTCAACCGCTGATACTCTTTGCAGCCGCTAGGTGGGGAGTGCCACTGGGCTGCCCAATCAGCAGCAACCAGCAACACGGAGGCACTGGAGGAAGGTACCATTAAGCAGAGGGGCAGGGAGCTCACTCTGAGAGGAAGAGCGTATTGACTAGATAGGAAAGGAGAGGGTTAAACCTCAGAGGCTGGGGAGGGCCTTGTATGATATCAGGTGGTAGATTTAATCCAATAGTGAATCAAGGAGGGGGATAGTTTTACTCTTTAGGGCTTGTTTGGGGTGGAGTCAGCCTCTTTTACTCTTGTCTTCCCACCCTCCCTCCCCTTTTTTGTTGCTGTTGGGTTTGCTTTGATTTAGGTGTTGCGTTAGCTGTGGTTGGCAGGAAAGAACGTCAGGTTACCTGTTTTAGGGTGTATGTAGATTGGTTCCTAGTTGTTGGTGCGCTCACCTTTGTTGACTGTTTATGTCTGCTGGACCACCCTAACGGGGGCAGCCTCATCACCCATACGGGTGGGTAGTCAAGGCAGAAGGTTGATTGGATACCATTGTGGGTTTAGCTGGTTTGGTTTATGGTTGTGATGATGTTGTCAGTTTTTGTGTGTTGTGGAAGGAGTTTAGCCGTTCTTTCTTAGCCACCATTCTCTAATTCTTTTTCCTTACAGCTATTTAAAGTTATAGCTCATTGAAATAAATAAGCTAACAGTTTCTGTCAAATCTAAGTCTCTGTGTCGTTATTTTATTTATGGTTAAAGTGTTATCACTGATTCATGCACAGGGCCATCATCAGCTGTTAGGAGGTTTATGGCAGTTCCAGCAACCGCACAGTGGGCATTCCTGATTGGTCGCATCAAGGACCTTATTCAGGTCCCGGAGGACCTGCGGCGCATAGCGCAAACTACCGGTGCACCAGACCTGTACTGTGCTTGTGCAGTATGGGTCTGTGACGGCGGATGAAAGGCTGCATCAGACTGTCAGTGATTAACTGTCTGATGCTATGTGGGGGCAGCGTAGGGGCATTGACAGACTCCATTTCTCAAAATGGAGTTGCTGTTGCTGGAACGAGGCCATGATCTTAGTCAGAGAACTGAGATTTCCTGGCCTCTTTGTAGCTCCTGCGGCATACCGCCAACCGATGGTGTCGGTGATGATCCGATACTACGTCCTAGGACTTAGCTCGGATCAGTAATGCGTCAGGAGGTGTGACGCCCCCTGCTGTATTATAATATTAGAGCTATTGCTGCTGCTTCTATGTAAGCAGCAGCGATAACCACTCCAACCACATCAGAAGAAAGCCCCAGATGCGACCATGCCAGGTGTGACTCCCTTAATGCTGTGTGATAGGTGCGATGATGTGCTAAATTACCCTCCCTATTCCCAAACCATTTTTCATGATGTGAAGAGAGACACCAAAATGATCAGGAAAGGGTAATAAATCATTTTTGAAAACTTCTGGGTCTAGAACATGGGTCTACAACCTGCGGCCCTCCAGCTGCTGTGGAACTACACATCCCAGCATGCCCTGCCTCAGTTTTACCATACCTTAATAGCAAAACTGCTGGGATTTGTAGTTTCACAGCAGCTGGAGGTCCACAGGCTGAAGACCCATTGTCTAGAGTATCTTACCATCTACAGTCATTGGACCTGATCAGGGGCGCTTCTAGAGAGGAAGAGACCCAGGGCCGGTGCTATGGTGTTCGGCGCCCCCCTTCAAACTATAAATTTGAGCCCTCCCATACTTTACAGTGCCGCTTACACACGTAACGCCTCCTGTACCAGTTCCGCTTACACACGTAACACCTCCTGTACCAGTGCAGCTTACACACGTAACACCCCCTGTACCAGTGACGCTTACACACGTAACACCCCCTGTACCAGTGCAGCTTACACACGTAACGCCTCCTCTACCAGTTCCACTTACACACGTAACACCTCCTGTACCAGTGCAGCTTACACACGTAACACCCCCTGTACCAGTGCAGCTTACACACGTAACGCCTCCTGTACCAGTTCCGCTTACACACGTAACACCTCCTGTACCAGTGCAGCTTACACACGTAACACCCCCTGTACCAGTGACGCTTACACACGTAACACCCCCTGTACCAGTGCAGCTTACACACGTAACGCCTCCTCTACCAGTTCCACTTACACACGTAACACCTCCTGTACCAGTGCAGCTTACACACGTAACACCCCCTGTACCAGTGACGCTTACACACGTAACACCCCCTGTGCCAGTGCAGCTTACACACGTAACGCCTCCTCTACCAGTTCCACTTACACACGTAACACCTCCTGTACCAGTGCAGCTTACACACGTAACACCCCCTGTACCAGTGACGCTTACACACGTAACACCCCCTGTACCAGTGCAGCTTACACACGTAACACCCCCTGTACCAGTGACACTTACACACGTAACGCCCCCTGTACCAGTGCAGCTTACACACGTAACGCCTCCTCTACCAGTTCCACTTACACACGTAACACCCCCTGTACCAGTGCAGCTTACACACGTAACACCCCCTGTACCAGTGACGCTTACACACGTAACACCCCCTGTACCAGTGCAGCTTACACACGTAACACCCCCTGTACCAGTGACGCTTACACACGTAACACCCCCTGTACCAGTGCAGCTTACACACGTAACACCCCCTGTACCAGTGACGCTTACACACGTAACACCTCCTGTACCAGTGCAGCTTACACACGTAACACCCCCTGTACCAGTGACGCTTACACACGTAACACCCCCTGTACCAGTGCAGCTTACACACGTAACGCCTCCTCTACCAGTTCCACTTACACACGTAACACCTCCAGTACCAGTGCAGCTTACACACGTAACACCCCCTGTACCAGTGACGCTTACACACGTAACACCCCCTGTACCAGTGCAGCTTACACACGTAACACCCCCTGTACCAGTGACACTTACACACGTAACGCCCCCTGTACCAGTGCAGCTTACACACGTAACGCCTCCTCTACCAGTTCCACTTACACACGTAACACCCCCTGTACCAGTGCAGCTTACACACGTAACACCCCCTGTACCAGTGACGCTTACACACGTAACACCCCCTGTACCAGTGCAGCTTACACACGTAACACCCCCTGTACCAGTGACACTTACACACGTAACGCCCCCTGTACCAGTGCAGCTTACACACGTAATGCCCCCTGTACCAGTGACGCTTACACATGTAACGCCTCCTGTTCCAGTGCCGCTTACACACGTAACACCCCCTGTACCAGTGACACTTACACACGTAACGCCCCCTGTACCAGTGCAGCTTACACACGTAATGCCCCCTGTACCAGTGACGCTTACACATGTAACGCCTCCTGTACCAGTTCCGCTTACACACGTAACACCCCCTTTACCAGTGCAGCTTACACACGTAACACTACCTGTACCAGTGACGCTTACACACGTAACACCCCCTGTACCAGTGCAGCTTACACACGTAACACCCCCTGTACCAGTGACGCTTACACACGTAACACCCCCTGTACCAGTGCAGCTTACACACGTAACACCCCCTGTACCAGTGACGCTTACACACGTAACGCCCCCTGTACCAGTGCAGCTTACACACGTAATGCCCCCTGTACCAGTGACGCTTACACATGCAATGCCCCCTGTACCAGTGCAGCTTACACACGTAATGCCCCCTGTACCAGTGCTGCTTATACACGTAACGCCCCCTGTACCATTGACGCTTATACACGTAACACACCCTGTAACAGGGACGCTTACACACGCACACACCCTGTACCAGTGATGCTTGCACACGTAATCCCCCTGTACCAGTGACGCTTATACAAGACACAACGCCCCCTGTACCAGTGATGCTTACACGCGTAACGCCCCCTGTACCAGTGACGCTTATACAAGACGCAATGCCCCCTGTAGCAGTGACGCTTACACACATTATGCGGCACAGTCACACACATACCACATACACATATACATACACACACATACTGTATATACATTACACACATACAGTACAAATACACACACACACACACACACACACACACACACACACTTACTCTCCCTCAACTCACCATCTGGCTGGCCGGCTCTGTATTCTGCCTTCTGTCTTCCTCTGCAGCATGGCCATGGTCCCTCAGCGCCGGTAAGCCCCGCCCCTTTTTCAGGCTGGTCACACACAGACACTGGACTACTATCAGGGGGGGTAGGGGGAAGCTTCATGCTGCCGGCGCCGCTGCCTGACAAACAGTGTGACAGGCACAGCAGCCGGCAGCAGCAGGGGGCCCAGGTGCAGCAGCGGGGATGCAAAGCAGGGAGAGCGCCTCTCCAACCCTGGCGCCTACCTGCTTTGCATCCCTTTGCTGAGCGGGTAGCGCCGGGCCTGAGGAGACCCATGTGCAGACTCTTGTCAGCAGCGATGTAGACTCTGGGCGGAACCCTAGCACTGTCCCAGAGTCTACTGCGCATGCACAGGTCTCTGGGAAAATGGCATGGCGGCCATTTTCCCAGTGATTTTCTTGCTGCGCATGCGTGAAACACCAGGAAAATGGCCGCTGTGCCATTTTCCTGGTGATTTCTGCAGTGCTGCTGCTGCTGCCGACGCAGGACTCCAGTGGGTAAGTATTGAAAAAATGGGTGCAGAGTGTGCGGTGTGGGGCCCCCTGGACCCCAGGGGCTTCTGTGCACTGCACACACTACACACATTCTACATACACAGGTGGGTCTGATTCCTGTTTGTAAGTAAAGAAAAAAAAGCACATAACTTTGTGTCTGGAACAAACCATGTTGCAATGTAACACACCCACCCCAAATCCTATATCTCTTTGCACATGTTACATCTGCCCCACCTGCAGTGCAACACGGTGTTGCCCAGTAGCTTGCTTTTTTACTTTGCTTACAAACATGCATCAGCAGAGCCGGCCTTGGGCATAGGCAAACTAGGCAAATGCCTAGGGCATTTGGTATGCTTAGGGGCACCAGCAGCTTCTGCTGATTAAAATGATATGCGGCATGCCTATATTCTGTGTGTGACTGCAGCTGTATCTGCATACGAAATTGTACGTTGCAGTGTATTCCTGGAAATCACTGTCATGTAGTATTTCGTATGCAGATACAGCCGCGGTCGCACACAGAATATAGGCATGCTGCATATAATTTTTATCAGCAGAAGCTGCTTGTGCGTCCTAGCCACATAGTAATGCAAATAAGATGCATTTTCATAAACAAAAGGCGCCCAACCTTAGCAGACCTGCCAGCTGACTCATGCCAGGCATTTCCTGCAGAACTAGCGGTGGTGCTAGGGGGCACCAGCCAAAATCTTGCCTAGGGCATCACATTGGTTAGGGCCGGCTCTGTGCATCAGGACCTTTGTAATGATTTCACCTGTGACATCTCAGACTGTACATCATTTGTTAGAAAATTATATTTAACACTTTATAGTGTGTCTGCTGCCTCTAATACATGCCTTGCTGATGAATAACTGGATCAATATTAATTAAAATGACTATTATATTCCCATCATATATAACCACGGATTTAACTCAGATTTTCCCGCCAAATTCGGATTTCAAAACGTCATCTTTTGGTGCCATAACGTAATTTTTGTCCATGGAAGATGACGTTGTCCAGCTAAAACGTCATCCATGAACAAAAATTCTGTTTTGGCGCCAAAAAAAGATGACGTTTCGGAATCCGAATTTGGCAAGAAAATCTGAGCCAAATCTGAAATTCACATCTCTGCTAAAACCGGCAACTTTTTATCATTCATTTTACCTTTAAAAAAAAAAAGTTAAATGCAACCATGAACCTTAATCCTCAAAGATAGAACGTGAACTGTGAATACGAGTCACAACCTTTAAACAGCGATATTAAATAATTTTACATTCTTGACCAAACTGCAAACACATCTGAGCATATTTCAATCAAATTTTAAACTGACTGGAATTATTTAAGCATCTCTGTTATTTGCAGAGAAGTAAAAAGGATTTCCGGGAGCCTCAGCTTAGATAAACGTTTTAAATGCAGAAACTGAAAAATAGAGGCTCCAGATTTGTTTTAGATTAGTGGTTACTTCTTGAAGGTGTTAAAATGTTTTAGTGGTGTTAAATATCTGACCCAAGGCTCTCCTAATCCCTCTACAAAAACACCAAGGCCTCCGATCACCCATTTATCTCAATCTGGGATTTAGATGGATTAGAAGATGATTAGGACAGGGAACATATGGGATGTATATAGGCATTTCACATTTAGAGAAAGCTTTTTCTAGGACAACAAATATGCACTTTTATCAGGCAGTAATCGTCCATAGAGCACTATCGCCAGTTTGTGTGTAGGGATGTCCACACGGTTCTGCATAGTTTCATGAACAGTGCAGAAACAATGTGACGATCCTGAATGAGAGGAGGTAAATGATGGTAACTGAACTCCATAATCTGTATCATCAATGACATTGTTTTACAGTACCTGCAGTTTATTAAAACAAAGGTGGGTTTATTTGTGATTTTCTGGGTATTTGTAATTTTTTGGGGTATTCCCCACAGCCTCCGGAATAAATCGGGGGATCTCCCACATCCCAACAAATTTCTAGTGAAGTGGAGGTAATACTGGGAATTATAAGTCAGAATGGCGGGGGTGGAACTAAAATGACACAAATTGCACCATTTTAACCTTTCCCGCCACCTGCTCAGAGCCGTCAGCTGCATCTCAACTCCGGGCTTCTCCCAAAGAGGAGCAAGTATGCCTCCAAGGGTGTAGCTACCATAAGTGCAGGGAGTGCAGCTGCTATGGGTCACAGAGCTGAAAGGGGCCCACCTTCCCTGTCACAGCTGCTACGGGGCCCAGACAGGGGCGCTTAAACAGAGGCGCAGTCTACATGTGCAGGTCTCCGGAAACATGGCGTCCGCCATGTTCCGGAGACCAATTTGGCTACTGCCTGGCCACCATTTTGGTTGCGATTTTCACTGCAAAAGCAGCGCCAATGCTGGACTCCAGAAAGGTAAGTATTAAAATATGAGTGCAGTGTGTGAGGTGTGGGCCCCCCTAGGCCCAGGGGCCCGTGGGCACCGCACACATTGCACCCA
This sequence comes from Pseudophryne corroboree, assembly GCF_028390025.1. Classification (NCBI taxonomy): domain Eukaryota; kingdom Metazoa; phylum Chordata; class Amphibia; order Anura; family Myobatrachidae; genus Pseudophryne; species Pseudophryne corroboree. Next base: position 73,040,120 of record NC_086452.1, read on the forward strand.
TTATAAAAACACCAATAGGCCCAGAGATGAGAGGGGCCACCTTCCCTGTCACAGTTATATGTGTCATATACATTTTTCACCATTGGTACATAGGGGCCCTTACACACATTTGCCTTGGGGCCTGCAATATATATATAGGTATGCAGCTGGACCTGCTTATAGTAATGTGGTATAAAATGAACAGGAGGACATTTTATGTTATGTAATATGAACTGGACCACTGTATTTGGCCCAATATGAAGTGGAGGCACTATAGTGTGGCATAACAGGAACTGGGGCATTGTAAAGTCACACCTCCCAGCTATTAAAGGTGTGAAGCTGGGACTTCGCCGGCCGGAGGTGCGCCTGTTCCCAAACATAGGTGTGGCCTAGGATGAAGGGTGTGGCCTTATTACAAGGCATCCATTATTGTAATTTGGGGGGGCGTGCCCAGCGCCCCCCTGAGCAGCTGAGCAGCCCCCGGCTCACATTTCCTTACATAGATGCCGTGCACATGCACCCGGCATCTACAGCATTCAGTGAACACCGGCGGCTTTGCATAGCAAAGTAGCGGTGATCACAGGATCCCCAAACCTCCCCCCCACCCGTGAGACACGGTGGGCTGCAGGTGGGACAGCGGGAAAGTGTCTGAATAGAGGGACTGTCCCGCTTGAATCGAATTGAATTGAATTGAATGTAAAGTGACACAATGGGGGTAATTCAGAGTTGATTGCAGCAGCAAGTTTGTTAGCAGTTGTGCAAAACCATGTGCACTGCAGGTGTGGCAGATATAACTGTCAAAGTCGAAAAATATTGCAGTACACACATCAAGTACAAACTACACACAGAAGGCCTCCGTGCGCGTACTTTTTTTGCCGTGCGTGCACATATCCGCAATTTGCGTATGGTCGCTACCGCGGTCCTGCGCATTAGCGCGTGGTATGGGTATTTACGGTAGAGTTTGTGAACGCATGGAAAGCTATCAAAACTTGTGATGTGCACCGGACATTTTTCGGGTTTTGTGTTTTGGTTTTGGATTCGGTTTCGTGGCCGTGTTTTGGATTCGAATGCGTTTTGGCAAAACCTCCCTGAAAATTTTTTGTCGGATTCGGGTGTTTTTTTACAAAAAACCCTCAAAAACAGCTTAAATCATAGAATTTGGGGGTCATTTTGATCCCATAGTATTATTAACCTCAATAACCATAATTTCCACTCATTTCCAGTCTATTCTGAACACCTCACACCTCACAATATTATTTTTAGTCCTAAAATTTGCACCGAGGTCGTTGGATGACTAAGCTAAGTGACCCAAGTGGCCGACACAAACACCCGGCCCATCTAGGAGTGGCACTGCAGTGTCAGACAGGATGGTCGATTTAAAAAATAGTCCCCAAACAGCACATGATGCAATGAAAAAAAGAGGTGCACTGTGGTCGCTGGATGACTAAGCTAAGCGACACAAGTGGCCGACACAAACACCTGGCCCATCTAGGAGTGGCACTGCAGTGTCAGACAGGATGGCACTTCCAAAAAATAGTCCACAAACAGCACATGATGCAAAGAAAAATGAAAGAAAAAAGAGGTGCAAGATGGAATTGTCCTTGGGCCCTCCCACCCACCCTTATGTTGTATAAACAGGACATGCACACTTTAACAAACCCATCATTTTAGCGACAGGGTCTGCCACACAACTGTGACTGAAATGACTGGTTGGTTTGGGCCCCCACCAAAAAAGAAGCAATCAATCTCTCCTTGCACAAACTGGCTCTACAGAGGCAAGATGTCCACCTCCTCCTCATCGTCCGATTCCTCACCCCTTTCACTGTGTACATCCCCCTCCTCACAGATTATTAATTCGTCCCCACTGGAATCCACCATCTCAGGTCCCTGTGTACTTTCTGGAGGCAATTGCTGGTGAATGTCTCCACGGAGGAATTGATTATAATTCATTTTGATGAACATCATCTTCTGCACATTTTCTGGAAGTAACCTCGTACGCCGATTGCTGACAAGGTGAGCGGCTGCACTAAACACTCTTTCGGAGTACACACTGGAGGGGGGGCAACTTAGGTAATATAAAGCCAGTTTCTGCAAGGGCCTCCAAATTAGAGATGAGCGGGTTCGGTTTCTCTGAATCCGAACCCGCCAGAACTTCATGTTTTTTTTCACGGGTCCGAGCGACTCGGATCTTCCCGCCTTGCTCGGTTAACCCGAGCGCGCCCGAACGTCATCATGACGCTGTCGGATTCTCGCGAGGCTCGGATTCTATCGCGAGACTCGGATTCTATATAAGGAGCCGCGCGTCGCCGCCATTTTCACACGTGCATTGAGATTGATAGGGAGAGGACGTGGCTGGCGTCCTCTCCATTTGGATTATAAGAGACTGAGAGAGATTTACTGGTGCTGACTAGGAGGAGTACTGTTACTGTAGAAGTGTAGAGACTGAGTGGAGAGAGTTTACTAGTGAGGACAGTGCAGTTTACTTTATAATCCGTTCTCTGCCTGAAAAAAGCGATACACAGCACACAGTGACTCAGTCACATACCATATCTGTGTGCACTGCTCAGCTCAGGCCAGTGTGCTGCATCATCTATTATCTATATATAATATTATATATATCTGTCTGACTGCTCAGCTCACACAGCTTATAATTGTGGGGGAGACTGGGGAGCACTACTGCAGTGCCAGTTATAGGTTATAGCAGGAGCCAGGAGTACATAATATATTATATAGTGAGTGACCACCAGACACACAGTGCAGTTTATTTAATATATCCGTTCTCTGTCTGAAAAAAGCGATACACACAGTGACTCAGTCAGTCACATACCATATCTGTGTGCACTGCTCAGGCTCAGGCCAGTGTGCTGCATCATATATATTATATATCTGTCTGACTGCTCAGCTCACACAGCTTATAATTGTGGGGGAGACTGGGGAGCACTACTGCAGTGCCAGTTATAGGTTATAGCAGGAGCCAGGAGTACATAATATTATATTAAAATTAAACAGTGCACACTTTTGCTGCAGGAGTGCCACTGCCAGTGTGACTAGTGACCAGTGACCTGACCACCAGTATATATAATATTAGTAGTATACTATCTCTTTATCAACCAGTCTATATTAGCAGCAGACACAGTACAGTGCGGTAGTTCACGGCTGTGGCTACCTCTGTGTCGGCACTCGGCAGCCCGTCCATAATTGTATATACCACCTAACCGTGGTTTTTTTTTCTTTCTTTATAGTCATACTAGTTACGAGTATACTATCTCTTTATCAACCAGTCTATATTAGCAGCAGACACAGTACAGTGCGGTAGTTCACGGCTGTGGCTACCTCTGTGTCGGCACTCGGCAGCCCGTCCATAATTGTATATACCACCTAACCGTGGTTTTTTTTTCTTTCTTTATACATACATACTAGTTACGAGTATACTATCTCTTTATCAACCAGTCTATATTAGCAGCAGACACAGTACAGTGCGGTAGTTCACGGCTGTGGCTACCTCTGTGTCGGCACTCGGCAGCCCGTCCATAATTGTATATACCACCTAACCGTGGTTTTTTTTTCTTTCTTTATACATACATACTAGTTACGAGTATACTATCTCTTTATCAACCAGTCTATATATTAGCAGCAGACACAGTACAGTGCGGTAGTTCACGGCTGTGGCTACCTCTGTGTCGGCACTCGGCAGCCCGTCCATAATTGTATATACCACCTAACCGTGTTTTTTTTTTTTTTCTTTATACATACATACTAGTTACGAGTATACTATCTCTTTATCAACCAGTCTATATTAGCAGCAGACACAGTACAGTGCGGTAGTTCACGGCTGTGGCTACCTCTGTGTCGGCACTCGGCAGCCCGTCCATAATTGTATATACCACCTAACCGTGGTTTTTTTTTCTTTCTTTATACATACATACTAGTTACGAGTATACTATCTCTTTATCAACCAGTCTATATATTAGCAGCAGACACAGTACAGTGCGGTAGTTCACGGCTGTGGCTACCTCTGTGTCGGCACTCGGCAGCCCGTCCATAATTGTATATACCACCTAACCGTGGTTTTTTTTTCTTTCTTTATACATACATACTAGTTACGAGTATACTATCTCTTTATCAACCAGTCTATATATTAGCAGCAGACACAGTACAGTGCGGTAGTTCACGGCTGTGGCTACCTCTGTATCGGCACTCGGCAGCCCGTCCATAATTGTATATACCACCTAACCGTGGTTTTTTTTTCTTTCTTTATACATACATACTAGTTACGAGTATACTATCTCTTTATCAACCAGTCTATATATTAGCAGCAGACACAGTACAGTGCGGTAGTTCACGGCTGTGGCTACCTCTGTGTCGGCACTCGGCAGCCCGTCCATAATTGTGTATACCACCTAACCGTGGTTTTTTTTTATTTCTTTATACATACATACTAGTTACGAGTATACTATCTCTTTATCAACCAGTCTATATATTAGCAGCAGACACAGTACAGTGCGGTAGTTCACGGCTGTGGCTACCTCTGTGTCGGCACTCGGCAGCCCGTCCATAATTGTATATACCACCTAACCGTGGTTTTTTTTTCTTTCTTTATACATACATACTAGTTACGAGTATACTATCTCTTTATCAACCAGTCTATATATTAGCAGCAGACACAGTACAGTGCGGTAGTTCACGGCTGTGGCTACCTCTGTGTCGGCACTCGGCAGCCCGTCCATAATTGTATATACCACCTAACCGTGGTTTTTTTTTCTTTCTTTATACATACATACTAGTTACGAGTATACTATCTCTTTATCAACCAGTCTATATATTAGCAGCAGACACAGTACAGTGCGGTAGTTCACGGCTGTGGCTACCTCTGTGTCGGCACTCGGCAGCCCGTCCATAATTGTATATACCACCTAACCGTGGTTTTTTTTTTTTCTTTCTTTATACATACATACTAGTTACGAGTATACTATCTCTTTATCAACCAGTCTATATATTAGCAGCAGACACAGTACAGTGCGGTAGTTCACGGCTGTGGCTACCTCTGTGTCGGCACTCGGCAGCCCGTCCATAATTGTATATACCACCTAACCGTGGTTTTTTTTTCTTTCTTTATACATACATACTAGTTACGAGTATACTATCTCTTTATCAACCAGTCTATATATTAGCAGCAGACACAGTACAGTGCGGTAGTTCACGGCTGTGGCTACCTCTGTGTCGGCACTCGGCAGCCCGTCCATAATTGTATATACCACCTAACCGTGGTTTTTTTTTTTTCTTTCTTTATACATACATACTAGTTACGAGTATACTATCTCTTTATCAACCAGTCTATATATTAGCAGCAGACACAGTACAGTGCGGTAGTTCACGGCTGTGGCTACCTCTGTGTCGGCACTCGGCAGCCCGTCCATAATTGTATATACCACCTAACCGTGGTTTTTTTTTCTTTCTTTATACATACATACTAGTTACGAGTATACTATCTCTTTATCAACCAGTCTATATATTAGCAGCAGACACAGTACAGTGCGGTAGTTCACGGCTGTGGCTACCTCTGTGTCGGCACTCGGCAGCCCGTCCATAATTGTATATACCACCTAACCGTGGTTTTTTTTTCTTTCTTTATACATACATACTAGTTACGAGTATACTATCTCTTTATCAACCAGTCTATATATTAGCAGCAGACACAGTACAGTGCGGTAGTTCACGGCTGTGGCTACCTCTGTGTCGGCACTCGGCAGCCCGTCCATAATTGTATATACCACCTAACCGTGGTTTTTTTTTCTTTCTTTATACATACATACTAGTTACGAGTATACTATCTCTTTATCAACCAGTCTATATATTAGCAGCAGACACAGTACAGTGCGGTAGTTCACGGCTGTGGCTACCTCTGTGTCGGCACTCGGCAGCCCGTCCATAATTGTATATACCACCTAACCGTGGTTTTTTTTTCTTTCTTTATACATACATACTAGTTACGAGTATACTATCTCTTTATCAACCAGTCTATATATTAGCAGCAGACACAGTACAGTGCGGTAGTTCACGGCTGTGGCTACCTCTGTGTCGGCACTCGGCAGCCCGTCCATAATTGTATATACCACCTAACCGTGGTTTTTTTTTCTTTCTTTATACATACATACTAGTTACGAGTATACTATCTCTTTATCAACCAGTCTATATATTAGCAGCAGACACAGTACAGTGCGGTAGTTCACGGCTGTGGCTACCTCTGTGTCGGCACTCGGCAGCCCGTCCATAATTGTATACTAGTATCCAATCCATCCATCTCCATTGTTTACCTGAGGTGCCTTTTAGTTGTGCCTATTAAAATATGGAGAACAAAAATGTTGAGGTTCCAAAATTAGGGAAAGATCAAGATCCACTTCCACCTCGTGCTGAAGCTGCTGCCACTAGTCATGGCCGAGACGATGAAATGCCAGCAACGTCGTCTGCCAAGGCCGATGCCCAATGTCATAGTACAGAGCATGTCAAATCCAAAACACCAAATATCAGTAAAAAAAGGACTCCAAAACCTAAAATAAAATTGTCGGAGGAGAAGCGTAAACTTGCCAATATGCCATTTACCACACGGAGTGGCAAGGAACGGCTGAGGCCCTGGCCTATGTTCATGGCTAGTGGTTCAGCTTCACATGAGGATGGAAGCACTCAGCCTCTCGCTAGAAAAATGAAAAGACTCAAGCTGGCAAAAGCAGCACAGCAAAGAACTGTGCATTCTTCGAAATCCCAAATCCACAAGGAGAGTCCAATTGTGTCGGTTGCGATGCCTGACCTTCCCAACACTGGACGTGAAGAGCATGCGCCTTCCACCATTTGCACGCCCCCTGCAAGTGCTGGAAGGAGCACCCGCAGTCCAGTTCCTGATAGTCAGATTGAAGATGTCAGTGTTGAAGTACACCAGGATGAGGAGGATATGGGTGTTGCTGGCGCTGGGGAGGAAATTGACCAGGAGGATTCTGATGGTGAGGTGGTTTGTTTAAGTCAGGCACCCGGGGAGACACCTGTTGTCCGTGGGAGGAATATGGCCGTTGACATGCCAGGTGAAAATACCAAAAAAATCAGCTCTTCGGTGTGGAGGTATTTCACCAGAAATGCGGACAACAGGTGTCAAGCCGTGTGTTCCCTTTGTCAAGCTGTAATAAGTAGGGGTAAGGACGTTAACCACCTCGGAACATCCTCCCTTATACGTCACCTGCAGCGCATTCATAATAAGTCAGTGACAAGTTCAAAAACTTTGGGTGACAGCGGAAGCAGTCCACTGACCAGTAAATCCCTTCCTCTTGTAACCAAGCTCACGCAAACCACCCCACCAACTCCCTCAGTGTCAATTTCCTCCTTCCCCAGGAATGCCAATAGTCCTGCAGGCCATGTCACTGGCAATTCTGACGAGTCCTCTCCTGCCTGGGATTCCTCCGATGCATCCTTGCGTGTAACGCCTACTGCTGCTGGCGCTGCTGTTGTTGCCGCTGGGAGTCGATGGTCATCCCAGAGGGGAAGTCGTAAGCCCACTTGTACTACTTCCAGTAAGCAATTGACTGTTCAACAGTCCTTTGCGAGGAAGATGAAATATCACAGCAGTCATCCTACTGCAAAGCGGATAACTGAGGCCTTGACAACTATGTTGGTGTTAGACGTGCGTCCGGTATCCGCCGTTAGTTCACAGGGAACTAGACAATTTATTGAGGCAGTGTGCCCCCGTTACCAAATACCATCTAGGTTCCACTTCTCTAGGCAGGCGATACCGAGAATGTACACGGACGTCAGAAAAAGACTCACCAGTGTCCTAAAAAATGCAGTTGTACCCAATGTCCACTTAACCACGGACATGTGGACAAGTGGAGCAGGGCAGGGTCAGGACTATATGACTGTGACAGCCCACTGGGTAGATGTATGGACTCCCGCTGCAAGAACAGCAGCGGCGGCACCAGTAGCAGCATCTCGCAAACGCCAACTCTTTCCTAGGCAGGCTACGCTTTGTATCACCGCTTTCCAGAATACGCACACAGCTGAAAACCTCTTACGGCAACTGAGGAAGATCATCGCGGAATGGCTTACCCCAATTGGACTCTCCTGTGGATTTGTGGCATCGGACAACGCCAGCAATATTGTGTGTGCATTAAATATGGGCAAATTCCAGCACGTCCCATGTTTTGCACATACCTTGAATTTGGTGGTGCAGAATTTTTTAAAAAACGACAGGGGCGTGCAAGAGATGCTGTCGGTGGCCAGAAAAATTGCGGGACACTTTCGGCGTACAGGCACCACGTACAGAAGACTGGAGCACCACCAAAAACTACTGAACCTGCCCTGCCATCATCTGAAGCAAGAAGTGGTAACGAGGTGGAATTCAACCCTCTATATGCTTCAGAGGTTGGAGGAGCAGCAAAAGGCCATTCAAGCCTATACAATTGAGCACGATATAGGAGGTGGAATGCACCTGTCTCAAGTGCAGTGGAGAATGATTTCAACGTTGTGCAAGGTTCTGATGCCCTTTGAACTTGCCACACGTGAAGTCAGTTCAGACACTGCCAGCCTGAGTCAGGTCATTCCCCTCATCAGGCTTTTGCAGAAGAAGCTGGAGGCATTGAAGAAGGAGCTAAAAGGGAGCGATTCCGCTAGGCATGTGGGACTTGTGGATGCAGCCCTTAATTCGCTTAACAAGGATTCACGGGTGGTCAATCTGTTGAAATCAGAGCACTACATTTTGGCCACCGTGCTCGATCCTAGATTTAAAGCCTACCTTGGATCTCTCTTTCCGGCAGACACAAGTCTGCTGGGGTTGAAAGACCTGCTGGTGACAAAATTGTCAAGTCAAGCGGAACGCGACCTGTCAACATCTCCTCCTTCACATTCTCCCGCAACTGGGGGTGCGAGGAAAAGGCTCAGAATTCCGAGCCCACCCGCTGGCGGTGATGCAGGGCAGTCTGGAGCGACTGCTGATGCTGACATCTGGTCCGGACTGAAGGACCTGACAACGATTACGGACATGTCGTCTACTGTCACTGCATATGATTCTCTCAACATTGATAGAATGGTGGAGGATTATATGAGTGACCGCATCCAAGTAGGCACGTCACACAGTCCGTACTTATACTGGCAGGAAAAAGAGGCAATTTGGAGGCCCTTGCACAAACTGGCTTTATTCTACCTAAGTTGCCCTCCCACAAGTGTGTACTCCAAAAGAGTGTTTAGTGCCGCCGCTCACCTTGTCAGCAATCGGCGTACGAGGTTACATCCAGAAAATGTGGAGAAGATGATGTTCATTAAAATGAATTATAATCAATTCCTCCGCGGAGACATTGACCAGCAGCAATTGCCTCCACAAAGTACACAGGGAGCTGAGATGGTGGATTCCAGTGGGGACGAATTGATAATCTGTGAGGAGGGGGATGTACACGGTGATATATCGGAGGGTGAAGATGAGGTGGACATCTTGCCTCTGTAGAGCCAGTTTGTGCAAGGAGAGATTAATTGCTTCTTTTTTGGGGGGGGTCCAAACCAACCCGTCATATCAGTCACAGTCGTGTGGCAGACCCTGTCACTGAAATGATGGGTTGGTTAAAGTGTGCATGTCCTGTTTTGTTTATACAACATAAGGGTGGGTGGGAGGGCCCAAGGACAATTCCATCTTGCACCTCTTTTTTCTTTTCTTTTTCTTTGCATCATGTGCTGATTGGGGAGGGTTTTTTGGAAGGGACATCCTGCGTGACACTGCAGTGCCACTCCTAGATGGGCCCGGTGTTTGTGTCGGCCACTAGGGTCGCTAATCTTACTCACACAGTCAGCTACCTCATTGCGCCTCTTTTTTTCTTTGCGTCATGTGCTGTTTGGGGAGGGTTTTTTGGAAGGGACATCCTGCGTGACACTGCAGTGCCACTCCTAGATGGGCCCGGTGTTTGTGTCGGCCACTAGGGTCGCTAATCTTACTCACACAGCTACCTCATTGCGCCTCTTTTTTTCTTTGCGTCATGTGCTGTTTGGGGAGGGTTTTTTGGAAGGGACATCCTGCGTGACACTGCAGTGCCACTCCTAGATGGGCCCGGTGTTTGTGTCGGCCACTAGGGTCGCTAATCTTACTCACACAGCTACCTCATTGCGCCTCTTTTTTTCTTTGCGTCATGTGCTGTTTGGGGAGGGTTTTTTGGAAGGGCCATCCTGCGTGACACTGCAGTGCCACTCCTAGATGGGCCCGGTGTTTGTGTCGGCCACTAGGGTCGCTAATCTTACTCACACAGCTACCTCATTGCGCCTCTTTTTTTCTTTGCGTCATGTGCTGTTTGGGGAGGGTTTTTTGGAAGGGACATCCTGCGTGACACTGCAGTGCCACTCCTAGATGGGCCCGGTGTTTGTGTCGGCCACTAGGGTCGCTTATCTTACTCACACAGCGACCTCGGTGCAAATTTTAGGACTAAAAATAATATTGTGAGGTGTGAGGTATTCAGAATAGACTGAAAATGAGTGTAAATTATGGTATTTGAGGTTAATAATACTTTGGGATCAAAATGACCCCCAAATTCTATGATTTAAGCTGTTTTTTAGTGTTTTTTGAAAAAAACACCCGAATCCAAAACACACCCGAATCCGACAAAAAAAATTCGGTGAGGTTTTGCCAAAACGCGTTCGAACCCAAAACACGGCCGCGGAACCGAACCCAAAACCAAAACACAAAACCCGAAAAATTTCAGGCGCTCATCTCTACTCCAAATTGCCTCTTTTTCCTGCCAGTATACGTACGGACTCTCTGACGTGCCTACTTGGATGCGGTCACTCATATAATCCTCCACCATTCTTTCAATGGTGACAGAATCATATGCAGTGACAGTAGACGACATGTCAGTAATAGTTGGCAGGTCCTTCAGTCCGGACCAGATGTCAGCACTCGCTCCAGACTGCCCTGCATCACCGCCAGCGGGTGGGCTCGGAATTCTTAGCCTTTTCCTCGCACCCCCATTTGCGGGAGAATGTGAAGGAGGAGCTGTTGACGGGTCACGTTCCGCTTGACTTGACAATTTTCTCACCAGCAGGTCTTTGAACCTCTGCAGACTTGTGTCTGCCGGAAAGAGAGATACAACGTAGGTTTTAAATCTAGGATCGAGTACGGTGGCCAAAATGTAGGGGAATGACCTGACTCAGGCTGGCAGTGTCTGAACTGACTTCACGTGTGGCAAGTTCAAAGGGTTGCAGAACCTTGCACAACATTGAAATCATTCTCCACTGCGCTTGAGTCAGGTGCATTCCCCCTCCTTTGCCTATATCGTAGGCAGATGTATAGGCTTGAATGGCCTTTTGCTGCTCCTCCATCCTCTGAAGCATATAGAGGGTTGAATTCCACCTCATTACCACCTCTTGCTTCAGATGATGACAGGGCAGGTTCAGGACTGTTTGCTGGTGCTCCAGTCTTCGGCACGCGGTGGCTGAATTCCGAAAGTGGCCCGCAATTCTTCGGCCACCGACAGCATCTCTTGCACGCCCCTGTCGTTTTTTAAATAATTCTGCACCACCAAATTCAATGTATGTGCAAAACATGGGACGTGCTGGAATTTGCCCAGATGTAATGCACGCACAATATTGCTGGCGTTGTCTGATGTCACAAATCCCCAGGAGAGTCCATTTGGGGTAAGCCATTCTGCGATGATGTTCCTCAGTTTCCGTAAGAGGTTGTCAGCTGTGTGCCTCTTCTGGAAAGCGGTGATACAAAGCGTAGCCTGCCTAGGAACGAGTTGGCGTTTGCGAGATGCTGCTACTGGTGCCGCCGCTGCAGTTCTTGCTGCGGGAGGCAATACATCTACCAAGTGGGCTGTCACAGTCATACAGTCCTGAGTCTGCCCTGCTCCACTTGTCCACATGTCCGTGGTTAAGTGGACATTGGGTACAACTGCATTTTTTAGGACACCGGTGACTCTTTTTCTGAGGTCTGTGTACATTTTCGGTATCGCCTGCCTAGAGAAATGGAAACTAGATGGTATTTGGTACCGGGGACACAGTACCTCAATCAAGTCTGTAGTTGCCTGTGAATTAACGGTGGATAACGGAAACACGTTTCTCACCACCCAGGCTGCCAAGGCCTGAGTTATCCGCTTTGCAGCAGGATGACTGCTGTGATATTTCATCTTCCTCGCAAAGGACTGTTGGACAGTCAATTGCTTACTGGAAGTAGTACAAGTGGTCTTCCGACTTCCCCTCTGGGATGACGATCGACTCCCAGCAGCAACAACAGCAGCGCCAGCAGCAGTAGGCGTTACACTCAAGGATGCATCGGAGGAATCCCAGGCAGGAGAGGACTCGTCAGACTTGCCAGTGACATGGCCTGCAGGACTAATGGCTTTCCTGTGTAAGGAGGAAATTGACACTGAGGGAGTTGGTGGCGTGGTTTGCAGGACCTTGGTTACAAGAGGAAGGGATTTAGTGGTCAGTGGACTGCTTCCGCTGTCATCCAAAGTTTTTGAACTTGTCACTGACTTATGATGAATGCGCTGCAGGTGACGTATAAGGGAGGATGTTCCGAGGTGGTTAACGTCCTTACCCCTACTTATTGCAGCTTGACAAAGGCAACACACGGCTTGACACCTGTTGTCCGCATTTGTGTTAAAATAATTCCACACCGAAGAGGTGATTTTTTTTGTAATTTGACCAGGCATGTCAATGGCCATATTCGTCCCATGGACAACAGGTGTCTCCCCGGGTGCCTGACGTAAACAAACCACCTCACCATCAGAATCCTCCTTGTCAATTTCCTCCTCAGCGCCAGCAACACCCATATCCTCATCCTGGTGTACTTCAACAGTGACATCTTCAATTTGACTATCAGGAACTGGACTGCGGGTGCTCCTTCCAGCACTTACAGGGGGCGTGCAAATGGTGGAAGGCGCCACCTCTTCCCGTCCAGTGTTGGGAAGGTCAGGCATCGCAGCCGACACAATTGGACTTTCCTTGGGGATTTGTGATATAGAAGTACGCACAGTTCTTTGCTGTGCTTTTGCCAGCTTAAGTCTTTTCATTTTTCTAGCGAGAGGATGAGTGCTTCCATCCTCATGTGAAGCTGAACCACTAGCCATGAACATAGGCCAGGGCCTCAGCCGTTCCTTGCCACTCCGTGTCGTAAATGGCATATTGGCAAGTTTACGCTTCTCCTCAGACGCTTTTAATTTTGATTTTTGGGTCATTTTACTGAACTTTTGTTTTTTGGATTTTACATGCTCCCTACTATGACATTGGGCATCGGCCTTGGCAGACGACGTTGATGGCATTTCATCGTCTCGGCCATGACTAGTGGCAGCAGCGTCAGCACGAGGTGGAAGTGGATCTTGATCTTTCCCTATTTTACCCTCCACATTTTTGTTCTCCATTTTTTAATGTGTGGAATTATATGCCAGTATCAATAGCAATGGCCTGCTACTATATATACTGCGCACAACTGAAATGCACCACAGGTATGGATGGATAGTATACTTGACGACACAGAGGTAGGTAGAGCAGTGGCCTACTGTACCGTACTGCTATATATTATATACTGGTGGTCAGCAAACTGTCAAAATTGAAATGCACCACAGGTATGGATGGATAGTATACTTGACGACACAGAGGTAGGTAGAACAGTGGCCTACTGTACCGTACTGCTATATATTATATACTGGTGGTCAGCAAACTGTGCAAAACTGAAATGCACCACAGGTATGGATGGATAGTATACTTGACGACACAGAGGTAGGTAGAGCAGTGGCCTACTGTACCATACTGCTATATATTATATACTGGTGGTCAGCAAACTGTGCAAAACTGAAATGCACCACAGGTATGGATGGATAGTATACTTGACGACACAGAGGTAGGTAGAGCAGTGGCCTACTGTACCGTACTGCTATGTATTATATACTGGTGGTCAGCAAACTGTGCAAAACTGAAATGCACCACAGGTATGGATGGATAGTATACTTGACGACACAGAGGTAGGTAGAGCAGTGGCCTACTGTACCGTACTGCTATATATTATATACTGGTGGTCAGCAAACTGTGCAAAACTGAAATGCACCACAGGTATGGATGGATAGTATACTTGACGACACAGAGGTAGGTAGAGCAGTGGCCTACTGTACCGTACTGCTATATATTATATACTGGTGGTCAGCAAACTGTGCAAAACTGAAATGCACCACAGGTATGGATGGATAGTATACTTGACGACACAGAGGTAGGTAGAGCAGTGGCCTACTGTACCGTACTGCTATATATTATATACTGGTGGTCAGCAAACTGTGCAAAACTGAAATGCACCACAGGTATGGATGGATAGTATACTTGACGACACAGAGGTAGGTAGAGCAGTGGCCTACTGTACCGTACTGCTATATATTATATACTGGTGGTCAGCAAACTGTGCAAAACTGAAATGCACCACAGGTATGGATGGATAGTATACTTTACGACACAGAGGTAGGTAGAGCAGTGGACTACTGTACCGTACTGCTATATATTATATACTGGTGGTCAGCAAACTGTGCAAAACTGAAATGCACCACAGGTATGGATGGATAGTATACTTGACGACACAGATGTAGGTAGAGCAGTGGCCTTCTGTACCGTACTCCTATATATTATATACTGGTGGTCAGCAAAATTATGCACTGTACTCCTACTATATACTACAATGCAGCACAGATATGGAGCGTTTTTCATAGAGATGAGCGCCTGAAATTTTTCGGGTTTTGTGTTTTGGTTTTGGGTTCGGTTCCGCGGCCGTGTTTTGGGTTCGAACGCGTTTTGGCAAAACCTCACCGAATTTTTTTTGTCGGATTCGGGTGTGTTTTGGATTCGGGTGTTTTTTTCAAAAAACACTAAAAAACTGCTTAAATCATAGAATTTGGGGGTCATTTTGATCCCAAAGTATTATTAACCTCAAAAACCATAATTTACACTCATTTTCAGTCTATTCTGAATACCTCACACCTCACAATATTATTTTTAGTCCTAAAATTTGCACCGAGGTCGCTGTGTGAGTAAGATAAGCGACCCTAGTGGCCGACACAAACACCGGGCCCATCTAGGAGTGGCACTGCAGTGTCACGCAGGATGTCCCTTCCAAAAAACCCTCCCCAAACAGCACATGACGCAAAGAAAAAAAGAGGCGCAATGAGGTAGCTGTGTGAGTAAGATTAGCGACCCTAGTGGCCGACACAAACACCGGGCCCATCTAGGAGTGGCACTGCAGTGTCACGCAGGATGGCCCTTCCAAAAAACCCTCCCCAAACAGCACATGACGCAAAGAAAAAAAGAGGCGCAATGAGGTAGCTGTGTGAGTAAGATTAGCGACCCTAGTGGCCGACACAAACACCGGGCCCATCTAGGAGTGGCACTGCAGTGTCACGCAGGATGTCCCTTCCAAAAAACCCTCCCCAAACAGCACATGACGCAAAGAAAAAAAGAGGCGCAATGAGGTAGCTGACTGTGTGAGTAAGATTAGCGACCCTAGTGGCCGACACAAACACCGGGCCCATTTAGGAGTGGCACTGCAGTGTCACGCAGGATGTCCCTTCCAAAAAACCCTCCCCAATCAGCACATGATGCAAAGAAAAAGAAAAAAGAGGTGCAAGATGGAATTGTCCTTGGGCCCTCCCACCCACCCTTATGTTGTATAAACAAAACAGGACATGCACACTTTAACCAACCCATCATTTCAGTGACAGGGTCTGCCACACGACTGTGACTGATATGACGGGTTGGTTTGGACCCCCCCCAAAAAAGAAGCAATTAATCTCTCCTTGCACAAACTGGCTCTACAGAGGCAAGATGTCCACCTCATCATCACCCTCCGATATATCACCGTGTACATCCCCCTCCTCACAGATTATCAATTCGTCCCCACTGGAATCCACCATCTCAGCTCCCTGTGTACTTTGTGGAGGCAATTGCTGCTGGTCAATGTCTCCGCGGAGGAATTGATTATAATTCATTTTAATGAACATCATCTTCTCCACATTTTCTGGATGTAACCTCGTACGCCGATTGCTGACAAGGTGAGCGGCGGCACTAAACACTCTTTCGGAGTACACACTTGTGGGAGGGCAACTTACGTAGAATAAAGCCAGTTTGTGCAAGGGCCTCCAAATTGCCTCTTTTTCCTGCCAGTATAAGTACGGACTGTGTGACGTGCCTACTTGGATGCGGTCACTCATATAATCCTCCACCATTCTATCAATGTTGAGAGAATCATATGCAGTGACAGTAGACGACATGTCCGTAATCGTTGTCAGGTCCTTCAGTCCGGACCAGATGTCAGCATCAGCAGTCGCTCCAGACTGCCCTGCATCACCGCCAGCGGGTGGGCTCGGAATTCTGAGCCTTTTCCTCGCACCCCCAGTTGCGGGAGAATGTGAAGGAGGAGATGTTGACAGGTTGCGTTCCGCTTGACTTGACAATTTTGTCACCAGCAGGTCTTTCAACCCCAGCAGACTTGTGTCTGCCGGAAAGAGAGATCCAAGGTAGGCTTTAAATCTAGGATCGAGCACGGTGGCCAAAATGTAGTGCTCTGATTTCAACAGATTGACCACCCGTGAATCCTTGTTAAGCGAATTAAGGGCTCCATCCACAAGTCCCACATGCCTAGCGGAATCGCTCCGTGTTAGCTCCTCCTTCAATGTCTCCAGCTTCTTCTGCAAAAGCCTGATGAGGGGAATGACCTGACTCAGGCTGGCAGTGTCTGAACTGACTTCACGTGTGGCAAGTTCAAAGGGCATCAGAACCTTGCACAACGTTGAAATCATTCTCCACTGCGCTTGAGACAGGTGCATTCCACCTACTATATCGTGCTCAATTGTATAGGCTTGAATGGCCTTTTGCTGCTCCTCCAACCTCTGAAGCATATAGAGGGTTGAATTCCACCTCGTTACCACTTCTTGCTTCAGATGATGGCAGGGCAGGTTCAGTAGTTTTTGGTGGTGCTCCAGTCTTCTGTACGTGGTGCCTGTACGCCGAAAGTGTCCCGCAATTCTTCTGGCCACCGACAGCATCTCTTGCACGCCCCTGTCGTTTTTTAAAAAATTCTGCACCACCAAATTCAAGGTATGTGCAAAACATGGGACGTGCTGGAATTTGCCCATATTTAATGCACACACAATATTGCTGGCGTTGTCCGATGCCACAAATCCACAGGAGAGTCCAATTGGGGTAAGCCATTCCGCGATGATCTTCCTCAGTTGCCGTAAGAGGTTTTCAGCTGTGTGCGTATTCTGGAAAGCGGTGATACAAAGCGTAGCCTGCCTAGGAAAGAGTTGGCGTTTGCGAGATGCTGCTACTGGTGCCGCCGCTGCTGTTCTTGCGGCGGGAGTCCATACATCTACCCAGTGGGCTGTCACAGTCATATAGTCCTGACCCTGCCCTGCTCCACTTGTCCACATGTCCGTGGTTAAGTGGACATTGGGTACAACTGCATTTTTTAGGACACTGGTGAGTCTTTTTCTGACGTCCGTGTACATTCTCGGTATCGCCTGCCTAGAGAAGTGGAACCTAGATGGTATTTGGTAACGGGGGCACACTGCCTCAATAAATTGTCTAGTTCCCTGTGAACTAACGGCGGATACCGGACGCACGTCTAACACCAACATAGTTGTCAAGGCCTCAGTTATCCGCTTTGCAGCAGGATGACTGCTGTGATATTTCATCTTCCTCGCAAAGGACTGTTGGACAGTCAATTGCTTACTGGAAGTAGTACAAGTGGGCTTACGACTTCCCCTCTGGGATGACCATCGACTCCCAGCAGCAACAACAGCAGCGCCAGCAGCAGTAGGTGTTACACGCAAGGATGCATCGGAGGAATCCCAGGCAGGAGAGGACTCGTCAGAATTGCCAGTGACATGGCCTGCAGGACTATTGGCATTCCTGGGGAAGGAGGAAATTGACACTGAGGGAGTTGGTGGGGTGGTTTGCGTGAGCTTGGTTACAAGAGGAAGGGATTTACTGGTCAGTGGACTGCTTCCGCTGTCGCCCAAAGTTTTTGAACTTGTCACTGACTTATTATGAATGCGCTGCAGGTGACGTATAAGGGAGGATGTTCCGAGGTGGTTAACGTCCTTACCCCTACTTATTACAGCTTGACAAAGGCAACACACGGCTTGACACCTGTTGTCCGCTTTTCTGTTGAAATACCTCCACACTGAAGAGCTGATTTTTTTGGTATTTTCACCAGGCATGTCAACGGCCATATTCCTCCCACGGACAACAGGTGTCTCCCCGGGTGCCTGACTTAAACAAACCACCTCACCATCAGAATCCTCCTGGTCAATTTCCTCCCCAGCGCCAGCAACACCCATATCCTCCTCATCCTGGTGTACTTCAACATCTTCATCTTCAATCTGACTATCAGGAACTGGACTGCGGGTGCTCCTTCCAGCACTTGCAGGGGGCGTGCAAATGGTGGAAGGCGCATGCTCTTCACGTCCAGTGTTGGGAAGGTCAGGCATCGCAACCGACACAATTGGACTCTCCTTGTGGATTTGGGATTTCGAAGAACGCACAGTTCTTTGCGGTGCTTTTGCCAGCTTGAGTCTTTTCAGTTTTCTAGCGAGAGGCTGAGTGCTTCCATCCTCATGTGAAGCTGAACCACTAGCCATGAACATAGGCCAGGGCCTCAGCCGTTCCTTGCCACTCCGTGTGGTAAATGGCATATTGGCAAGTTTACGCTTCTCCTCCGACAATTTTATTTTAGGTTTTGGAGTCCTTTTTTTACTGATATTTGGTGTTTTGGATTTGACATGCTCTGTACTATGACATTGGGCATCGGCCTTGGCAGACGACGTTGCTGGCATTTCATCGTCTCGGCCATGACTAGTGGCAGCAGCTTCAGCACGAGGTGGAAGTGGATCTTGATCTTTCCCTAATTTTGGAACCTCAACATTTTTGTTCTCCATATTTTAATAGGCACAACTAAAAGGCACCTCAGGTAAACAATGGAGATGGATACTAGTATACAATTATGGACTGCCTGCCGAGTGCAGACACAGAGGTAGCCACAGCCGTGAACTACCGTACTGTACTGTGTCTGCTGCTAATATAGACTGGTTGATAAAGAGATGTCTATGTAACTATGTATGTATAAAGAAGAAAGAAAAAAAAACCACGGTTAGGTGGTATACAATTATGGACGGACTGCCTGCCGAGTGCAGACACAGAGGTAGCCACAGCCGTGAACTACCGTACTGTACTGTGTCTGCTGCTAATAATATAGACTGGTTGATAAAGAGATGTCGTAGTAGTATGTATGTATAAAGAAGAAAGAAAAAAAAACCACGGTTAGGTGGTATACAATTATGGACGGACTGCCTGCCGAGTGCAGACACAGAGGTAGCCACAGCCGTGAACTACCGTACTGTACTGTGTCTGCTGCTAATAATATAGACTGGTTGATAAAGAGATGTTGTAGTAGTATGTATGTATAAAGAAGAAAGAAAAAAAAACCACGGTTAGGTGGTATACAATTATGGACGGACTGCCTGCCGAGTGCAGACACAGAGGTAGCCACAGCCGTGAACTACCGTACTGTACTGTGTCTGCTGCTAATATAGACTGGTTGATAAAGAGATGTCTATGTAACTATGTATGTATAAAGAAGAAAGAAAAAAAAACCACGGTTAGGTGGTATACAATTATGGACGGACTGCCTGCCGAGTGCAGACACAGAGGTAGCCACAGCCGTGAACTACCGTACTGTACTGTGTCTGCTGCTAATATAGACTGGTTGATAAAGAGATGTCTATGTAACTATGTATGTATAAAGAAGAAAGAAAAAAAAACCACGGTTAGGTGGTATACAATTATGGACGGACTGCCTGCCGAGTGCAGACACAGAGGTAGCCACAGCCGTGAACTACCGTACTGTACTGTGTCTGCTGCTAATATAGACTGGTTGATAAAGAGATGTCTATGTAACTATGTATGTATAAAGAAGAAAGAAAAAAAAACCACGGTTAGGTGGTATACAATTATGGACGGACTGCCTGCCGAGTGCAGACACAGAGGTAGCCACAGCCGTGAACTACCGTACTGTACTGTGTCTGCTGCTAATAATATAGACTGGTTGATAAAGAGATGTCGTAGTAGTATGTATGTATAAAGAAGAAAGAAAAAAAAACCACGGTTAGGTGGTATACAATTATGGACGGACTGCCTGCCGAGTGCAGACACAGAGGTAGCCACAGCCGTGAACTACCGTACTGTACTGTGTCTGCTGCTAATATAGACTGGTTGATAAAGAGATGTCTATGTAACTATGTATGTATAAAGAAGAAAGAAAAAAAAACCACGGTTAGGTGGTATACAATTATGGACGGACTGCCTGCCGAGTGCAGACACAGAGGTAGCCACAGCCGTGAACTACCGTACTGTACTGTGTCTGCTGCTAATATAGACTGGTTGATAAAGAGATGTCTATGTAACTATGTATGTATAAAGAAGAAAGAAAAAAAAAACACGGTTAGGTGGTATACAATTATGGACGGACTGCCTGCCGAGTGCAGACACAGAGGTAGCCACAGCCGTGAACTACCGTACTGTACTGTGTCTGCTGCTAATATAGACTGGTTGATAAAGAGATGTCTATGTAACTATGTATGTATAAAGAAGAAAGAAAAAAAAACCACGGTTAGGTGGTATACAATTATGGACGGACTGCCTGCCGAGTGCAGACACAGAGGTAGCCACAGCCATGAACTACCGTACTGTACTGTGTCTGCTGCTAATATAGACTGGTTGATAAAGAGATGTCTATGTAACTATGTATGTATAAAGAAGAAAGAAAAAAAAACCACGGTTAGGTGGTATACAATTATGGACGGACTGCCTGCCGAGTGCAGACACAGAGGTAGCCACAGCCGTGAACTACCGTACTGTACTGTGTCTGCTGCTAATATAGACTGGTTGATAAAGAGATGTCGTAGTAGTATGTATGTATAAAGAAGAAAAAAAAACCACGGTTAGGTGGTATACAATTATGGACGGACTGCCTGCCGAGTGCAGACACAGAGGTAGCCACAGCCGTGAACTACCGTACTGTGTCTGCTGCGACTGGATGATAAATGATATAAAAAATATATATATATCACTACTGCAGCCGGACAGGTATATATTATATATTATATAATGACGGACCTGCTGGACACTGTCTGTCAGCAGAATGAGTTTTATTTTTATAGAATAAAAAAAAAAACAACACACAAGTGAAGTCACACGACGAGTGTTTAACTTTTTCAGGCAATCACAATATAAGTATACTACTAACTATACTGGTGGTCAGTGTGGTCAGGTCACTGGTCAGTCACACTGGCAGTGGCACTCCTGCAGCAAAAGTGTGCACTGTTTAATTTTAATATAATATTATGTACTCCTGGCTCCTGCTATAACCTATAACTGGCACTGCAGTGCTCCCCAGTCTCCCCCACAATTATAAGCTGTGTGAGCTGAGCAGTCAGACAGATATATAATATATATAGATGATGCAGCACACTGGGCTGAGCCTGAGCAGTGCACACAGATATGGTATGTGACTGAGTCACTGTGTGTATCGCTTTTTTCAGGCAGAGAACGGATATATTAAATAAACTGCACTGTCTGGTGGTCACTCACTATATAATATTATGTACTCCTGGCTCCTGCTATAACCTATAACTGGCACTGCAGTGCTCCCCAGTCTCCCCCACAATTATAAGCTGTGTGAGCTGAGCAGTCAGACAGATATATAATATATATAGATGATGCAGCACACTGGGCTGAGCCTGAGCAGTGCACACAGATATGGTATGTGACTGAGTCACTGTGTGTATCGCTTTTTTCAGGCAGAGAACGGATATATTAAATAAACTGCACTGTCTGGTGGTCACTCACTAGTAAACTCTCTGCACTCTCTACACTTCTACAGTACTCCTCCTAGTCCTAAGCTCCAGTAAATCTCTCTCTCTTATAATCTAAATGGAGAGGACGCCAGCCACGTCCTCTCCCTATCAATCTCAATGCACGTGTGAAAATGGCGGCGACGCGCGGCTCCTTATATAGAATCCGAGTCTCGCGATAGAATCCGAGCCTCGCGAGAATCCGACAGCGTCATGATGACGTTCGGGCGCGCTCGGGTTAACCGAGCAAGGCGGGAAGATCCGAGTCGCTCGGACCCGTGAGAAAAAACATGAAGTTCGGGCGGGTTCGGATTCAGAGGAACCGAACCCGCTCATCTCTAGTTTTTCAGGCATAGAACATATAATACTGGTGGTCACTGGTCAGCAAAACTCTGCACTGTACTCCTTCTATATAATACTGCTGGTCCCCAGTCCCCACAATAAAGCAGTGTGAGCACAGATATATGCAGCACACTGAGCACAGATATGGAGCGTTTTTCAGGCAGATAACGTATAATACTGGTGGTCACTGGTCAGCAAAACTCTGCACTGTACTCCTCCTATATAACACTGCTGGTCCCCAGTCCCCACAATAAAGCAGTGTGAGCACAGATATATGCAGCACACTGAGCACAGATATGGAGCGTTTTTCAGGCAGAGAACGTATAATACTGGTGGTCACTGGTCAGCAAAACTCTGCACTGTACTCCTCCTATATAATACTGCTGGTCCCCAGTCCCCACAATAAAGCAGTGTGAGCACAGATATATGCAGCACACTGAGCACAGATATGGAGCGTTTTTCAGGCAGAGAACGTATAATACTGGTGGTCACTGGTCAGCAAAACTTTGCACTGTACTCCTCCTATAATACTGCTGGTCCCCAGAATAAAGATATTTGCAGCCCCCTGAAACAAAGTGAGAGGATGCCAGCCACGTCCTCTCACTATCATTTCCAATGCACAAGTGAAAAATGGCGGCGACGCGCGGCTCCTTATATAGAATCCGAATCTCGCGAGAATCCGACAGCGGGATGATGACGTTCGGGCGCGCTCGGGTTAACCGAGCCATACGGGAGAATCCGAGTCTGCCTCGGACCCGTGTAAAATGGGTGAAATTCGGGGGGGTTCGGATTCCGAGGAACCGAACCCGCTCATCACTAATCAAAACACATTACATATTTAATCCAAATAGTGCACAATGGGGGTAATTCCAAGTTGATCGCAGCAGGAATTTTTTTAGCAGTTGGGCAAAACCATGTGCACTGCAGGGGAGGCAGTTATAACATGTACAGAGAGAGTTAGATTTGGGTGGGGTGTGTTCAATCTGCAATCTAAATTGCAGTGTAAAAATAAAGCAGACAGTATTTACCCTGCACAGAAAGAAAATAACCCACCCAAATCTAACTCTTTCTGCACATATTATATCTGCTTCCCCTGCAGTGCACATGGTTTTGCCCAATTGCTAAAAAAATTCCTGCTGCGATCAACTTGGAATTACCCCCAATGTACACATAGTCTCCCTGCGGGTGTAGTACTGGTGACCGGCGGTCTCCTGACCGCCGGTCACCTTACCGACGCCGGGATCCCGTCAGCATACCGACGCCGGGATCCCGGCGGGGAGGGGCGAGTGCAGCAAGCCCCTTGCGGGCTCGCTGCGCTCGCCACGCTGCGGGCTCGGTGGCGACCTGCGGTCACCACGGGTTCTATTCCCACTCTATAAGTGTCGTGGACACCCACGAGTGGAAATAGTCCCTGTTGGTCGGCATGCCGACCATCGGGATAGTGAGCCGTCGGGCTCACGGAGGAGGTCATGTGACTGTCGGTCAGCTGACCGGCGGTCACATGAATACCACCCCTCCCTGCACCACATCAGTAAGTTACAGCAGTTTAAATGGTAAACAGAACAAAGGGTGGTGTTTGGTATCCAGCTGTAGGGTATTTTAAGGGTAACATTCCGGTGTTGGTCTACAGCAGATCGCATGTTCCTGCGGATAGTTATGTGCAGGAGCAGAATATAGATATAAACTGTATTTACTGTACATTATGTATGCGGCGGGAATCCAGAGGAGACCACCCACAAGAGCAGTTGGAACAGACATCGCCCACCTATTCAAACCGAACTAGGACCTCTCCTGTACTGTAAATGACCATCCCTGTGTCCAATGGACAAAGAGATTACAGTATCCATTGTGTTAGGTTTTGGAAGAATTGTATAAAGAGAGCCTGCTTGCAGGCCTGGTCAGACACAAGACTCACAAAGTTATCTATCAGATGACTGAGGACCAGACTGGGTAGCGCGGCGAATCCAATCACGTATGTACCATTGACTGTAGCCAATATTCTGTTGTATTGTATTGTATTGTATTGTATTGTATTGTATATATTGTAACCCCCTTTCAGTAATAATATGCTGTGGTGTCGGAACCCAGCAGTTTAATTACAATCTGGTGTTGTGTCTTCCTTTCCCTGCTAAGGGTTAAAGTGTATTATTATCGCATTGCATAGCTGTTAAGGGTTTGCGGTGTATCTCTGGGTGTGTACGCGCTGTGTGTACTTTGTACCGTCAGCGCAGCGTTTGTGAGCAAAGTCCGTATACAGTACGGGACTCTTTACGCTAACAGCGTAAAGAGTACGTAGAGTGTGTATTAAGTATAGCGGCCGCAGCGGCTCCATGCAGAGGCGGAACTACCGCCAGTGCAACCAGTGCGTTGCACTGGGGCCCGCCTCTGTCCAGGGGCCCAAAGCATGTAATGAGTCAAACTGACTCATTACATGCCGCTGTGCGCTGCGGGCAACCGCTGCCCACAGCGCACAGCCGCCCGGAGAGAGGAGAAGAGCAGCGGTACGGGGGAAGGAGGAGGAGGGAGGTGGAGGAGGGAGCCGCAGCAGCGCTTTGTTACTGGTGGAGGCGCTGCTGCTGCTGCTACTCTGCTTCACTATAGGCTGTCTTCCGAGAACAGCCTATAGTGAAGCCGAGGGGCAGCAGCAGCAGCGCCTCCACCAATAACACAGCGCTGCTGCGGCTCCCTCCTCTACCTCCCTCCTCCTCCTTCTCTACTGCCAGGGAATCGTCAAGCTGCACCGAGGAGCCTGAGCCAGCGGAGAGGGTAAGTAAAATTCTTCTTTCTTTCTTTCTTTCTTTCTTTCTTTCTTTCTTTCTTTCTTTCTTTCTTTCTTTCTTTCTTTCTTTCTTTCTTTCTTGGGACTGCCTGCCGCAATGTGTAAAAATGGGGGACTGCCTGCCGCAATGTGTAAAAAGGGGGAATCTGCTTGCCGCTATGTGTAAAAATGGGGGACTGCCTGCCGCTATGTGTAAAAAGGGGGATTCTGCCTGCCGCAATGTGTAAAAAGGGGGAATCTGCTTGCCGCTATGTGTAAAAATGGGGGACTGCTTGCCGCAATGTGTAAAAATGGGGAATCTGCCTGCCGCAATGTGTAAAAATGGGGGACTGCCTGCCGCAATGTGTAAAAAGGGGGAATCTGCTTGCCGCTATGTGTAAAAATGGGGGACTGCCTGCCGCAATGTGTAAAAAGGGGGAATCTGCCTGCCGCAATGTGTAAAAATGGGGGACTGCCTGCCGCTATGTGTAAAAATGGGGAATCTGCCTGCCGCTATGTGTAAAAAGGGGGAATCTGCCTGCCGCTATGTGTAAAAAGGGGGACTCTGTCTGCCATAATGTGTAACAAGGGCACGCTGTCTGCCGTTATGTGTAAAAAGTGTACGCTGTCTGCCGCTATGTTTAACAAGGGCACGCTGTCTGCTGTTATGTGTAAAAAGTGTACGCTGTCTGCCGCTATGTGTAACAAGGGCACGCTGACTGCCGTTATGTGTAAAAAGGGGACGCTGTCTGCCGTTATGTGTAAAAAGTGCACGCTGTCTGCCGTAATGTGTAAAAAGGGTGACGCTGTCTCTCGTAATGTGTAAAAAGGGGACGCTGTCTGCTGAAATGTGTAAAAAGAGGAATCTGTCCGCTGTAAGGTGTAAAAGGGTCTCTACCTGGTGTAGTGGTGCTACTGTGCGGCGCAATTTGAATAATGGAGACTACTGTGCACCGTTTTATGAATTGGTATTATTTTGTGGCCACACCCCTTCCCCACGAAGCCACGCCACTATGTATTTTTGCGGGCGCCTATGGCGCACACTGCCCCTGTTTTGCATGCAGGGGTGGGGCTCCGATGCCGTTTCTTGCACACAGTGCTAAAATGTCTAGTTACGGCACTGTTGCTAGGTATCCATTTCTCTTGCCCTGAGCAGGTACTCCTCACCAGATCCTCTCCAGGGGTGAGGGGGTGGACTTGGATGGGATGTGGGGGGTGGCCCCAAAGTATTTTGTCGCACCTGGGCCCACCGCTCGCTAGTTCCGCCACTGGCTCCATGGTAAAGTGTATTTAAAGTGTGTTTAAGGTATAGCTTTTCATTCCTGTATATAAATCAGCATTATCAATTGGGGGCTCTGTCAGGGATTCCACATACTCACAGCCTAACAGGTCATCTATCAGCAAAAGGGTGGACAGAAAGTATCCTACGTAACCTTTTCTTGGTCGGTGGATACACTAAAAACCCTATTTGTGTGCTGATTAGATGACGTCTGCTCTGTATGGTTTGTAGAGATGCTGGTAGAACCCGTAAAGTAAACAGGAAAAAAGCTATTTAAAAATCTGTGAATTTTTTTGGGCGCCAAAAGCGTACACAACAAAAGGCACCCATACCCTTTGTATACCCTCTCACATTGTTGCCATAAGACTCAAATTGTTAGATTCATTTAGATCTGTGTGAAACCGGTTACATTTTGTTGCTATATAGTTAAAACTAAAATAAATGTTTAAGGAAGTAAGTTTAAAGCACAAACGCAGTCTGGCCTGGTTGTAAAGGTTTAATACAGAAAGAAACTGTGTTGTGTTAAGTGAGCGATTGTAGTTAGTATTGCTCACATTTATAGAAGTTGTGGGATTTGTTTTATTGCGGACGTACCGTTTTGTACACGTGTTTCAGACAAAGTACAGGACTGCGCACGCAGCGTAAGAGACACGCACGGTCGCG
Source organism: Pseudophryne corroboree (assembly GCF_028390025.1). Lineage (NCBI taxonomy): Eukaryota > Metazoa > Chordata > Amphibia > Anura > Myobatrachidae > Pseudophryne > Pseudophryne corroboree. The sequence continues at coordinate 73,067,046 of NC_086452.1, forward strand.
TGTTTACGCAAAGTGCGTAAGAGTATGGGTGCTAAATACAAATTACACAATAGTTTGTTTAGTTTAAAGGTGGGACAGTAGCCACGCTACAATAGCACAAAACTGCCCGGTTTCTAAAGCAGATTAATATAAAAAAAAATTTTAGTATAAAAACATTTTTTTAAATTGCCTCTGGGGTAAAGCTGCCAACCTGAATGAATCCAAATTTTCTGTACAGAAAAACAAAGTGTATTTGAGTGAGCGAACGTAGGAGTGAGTGGATATTTGAACCCAGGGAATTCGGGATCCCGTCGTGTGGTACATCAAGTAAGTGGAGGCTTGGTGGCGTGAGGCGGCTGACTCACGCTAGTATAAGATTTAATACGCAAATCGTGAGGTGATTTGCAAAGGAGCCTGATAGTGCATAAGTATTGCGAAGTATTGAAGTAAAAAGGTTTTTGTATTACGCTCCGGGCTGAGGGTCACAGTTTGTACATTGACCCGTGGTTGTACGGCAGATAGGTAACAAGTACCTATACGCTGTGCAATTGGACCGCGCGTTTGTGGGTGCGATATATACAGCGCAACTTGATATATGTACTTTTGCGTAAAATTGCGGTATCATGAGCGCTGTGTAGAGCATACGCAAGCATGATTTGTGTATAAGTGTATAGGGAGTTTTCGCTGGTCTCTCTCAGGAAAATCTCCAGCGGTGTATATTCACTGGAATAGGTAAGTCACTCCTAAACACTTCCAGTGAATAGAAACCAGATAGGGGCCTCACTGGGTTCGCGGTGGTCACTATTGGAGTGAGTCGTGGTACTCGGCAGAGAAGGAGTGGGTGAAAGCGCTCTAAGAACTTTCACCGTCTATTCGTATTGTGCATTGGGGATTGCGTAAAAAGGAAAAAGTCCACGATGGGATCCAATTGCACAAGCGGTGGACGTTTTGTAGCCAGTGTTCAGATTGAAGAGCCGCGGCCCAAGGGGTCAGCGAGGTTTGTTATGTGTGGTAAATATGGATCACACACAGAATACTTTTTGTCTGAATGGGTACGTATGACTGACAAAGATAGGGTACCATTCCCTAGGGTGGGCAGCTTTGAACAAGAGGTATTACAGAACTTAAGGATAAGGATATGTCTGATAAAATCCAAGAAACAAAGGATTAGACATACAGATTGTTTAAATTTATGGCAACAGGAGGGGGATGTGCAAAGGGAATTAGCTCGCGCAGCAGGTTCCAAACCTAGCGGGAAAACAATGGCGACCGCACCACCACCACCATATATTGTGGGGGAGAAAGTGGCTACAGACAATGGTACTGTTATGCACACCAGTGCCTGCAGGAATGTACTGGTGTCAGAACTGTTATGCACTCCAGTGCCTGCAGGAATGCACTGGTGTTTGAACTGTTATGCACACCAGTGCCTGCAGGAATGTACTGGTGTCTGAACGGATAGGTATGCAAAACAAATGAACTCACAGACAGACTGGGGAATATGACATTACGTACACAGAAGGTGATAGGGTAACAAAATACACACAAAGTGAACAGAGAAGCCTAGAGGCTAAGGAACTGGGTGTCTCCCTAGTATTAGTAATGCTCAGATGGGAAAAGCAAGATGTTGTGTTTTAATACGTAGAGAACCCGAAATGCTGTTGCTAAGGGCAACAGCAAAACCCTAAAGGGTTACCAACGGGTGTGGCAGTAAACTCCTTGGTCAGAGATGGAATGATAGACACAAGGAGAGTCTCCACAATCCTAATTCTCACTTGCAGTGCACAGGTTCAGCTTACTGCCACTAAACTGACACCTGACACCTTGCACAGTGAGACAGGATTTAGGCAGGCAAGTCTTAGAATACAGCCGCAAACTTGCTAAGTTCACAGAGTAGTAAAAGAACCCCAGCAAGCTAAACGACTGACTCCAGTCTTACTGCTAGGTCTGGATTGGCAGAGTGTAGTACCAAATCCCCAGGCCTATTTGCAGTAAGCAACAACAAATACAAAGCTACACAGTACTGGCTAACTTTCAGGAACTGACTAACCAACAAAGATTCAGCAGCATCTGCTTAACCTGAGAAGAGGCCTTATAAAGCAGGTGCTGTCCACGCCCCACTCAGACCTCACAGACTGTGAGCACAAAAACCAGCACCGGATCCCCTGCCGTGCACAGAGCCTGTAACCACTGCACAGCACAAGACCCGAACCGGAGTATCAGCTGCGCTCAGGTTACTCCGCTAGCACTTGTCTCCCGGTTGCCATGACGACGTGGCAGCACAGGGCAGGAGACCCTAACAGTACCCCCCCTCTGACGAGGGGTCAAAGAACCCCTACCACCGGGTTTATCGGGGAACTGCAAGAAGAAAGAGCGTATCAGTCTGGGGGCATGAAGATCACAACTGCGCACCCACGACCGCTCCTCCGGGCCATACCCCTTCCAGTGCACCAAAAATGACAGCCGACCCCGAACCATCTTGGAGTCAAGAATCCTTTCAACAACAAACTCCCTCTGGCCACGTATCAGAAGAGGGGAAGGTCTTCCACTGGAAGAAGGATTACTAATCGCCCGTTTTAAAAGGGAACAATGAAATGTTTTATTGATACCCAAAGAACGGGGCAGATCTAACTGAAATGCCACCGGATTGATAACCCTGGTGATCTTATAAGGGCCGATGAACCGGGGGCCTAACTTATGAGATGGCTGTCTCAACTTCAAATTCTTGGTAGACAACCAGACGAAGTCTCCTAATTTGAAGCTGCAGGGTCTTTTCCGCTTATGAAAAACCCTTTTGGTCACTAATGACACAGACACAAGGGCTTTCTTCACTTTCCGCCAAATACCTCTAAGGACCGAAACCACAGAGGAACCACCAGGCGTGGAGTCCAGGGGGTCAAAAGAATTGGCCTTAGGATGATGCCCATACACACAAAGGAAGGGAGAGATCCCTGTAGCAGAGTGAGCCGCGTTGTTATAGGCAAACTCCGCCATGGACAGATGAGCAACCCAGTCAGTCTGACACTTGGAGACATAACACCTGAGGAACTGCTCCAAGGACTGGTTCACCCTTTCAGTCTGCCCATTAGACTGCGGATGGTAGCCTGATGACAAGCTGACAGAAATCTGGAGATCGGAACAAAATGCCCTCCAGAATTTGGCCACAAACTGGGATCCGCGGTCAGAGACCACATCAAGTGACAACCCGTGGAGACGCACAACATGCAGCATAAATAATTCAGACAGGCGTCTGGCCGATGGCAGCCCAACCAGTGGGACGAAGTGCGCCATCTTCGAAAACCTGTCAACGACAACCCAGATGGCTGTCATCCCCGAGGATTTGGGCAAGTCCACCACAAAATCCATTGAAATGTGGGTCCATGGCTTAGATGGGATAGAGAGTGGATGTAATGGGCCAACAGGAACCCCTCTAGGAGCCTTATTTCGGGCACAGACGTCACATGCCCGAACCCACTGATCCACATCCTTAGCCACCGAGGGCCACCACACCGCCCTAGATAGCAACTCCCGAGTTCTGGCAATACCCGGGTGACCTGCCGACTTCTTGGCATGGAATTCCAGGAACACTCGCTGTCTTAACCTAGGAGGCACAAACAAAAGACCTACCGGAAGGTCTGGAGGAGCCTGCTCCTGTGCTCTAAGGACTAATGATAAGAGGTCCTGGGTAATGCCCACTTTAATACATAATGGGGACACAATGGGCAACGGCTCCTCGGTGGTCTCCTGGATTGGAGCAAAACTCCGCGAGAGCGTATCAGCCTTGATGTTTTTTGACCCAGGGCGATATGTTATCAAAAAATTAAAGCGAGCAAAAAACAAAGCCCATCGTGCCTGCCTGGCATTGAGACGCTTCGCTGACTCTAAATATGCCAGATTCTTATGGTCGGTGAGAATTGAGACCACAAACTTAGCCCCCTCAAGCCAGTGTCTCCACTCCTCGAGTGCATCCTTAATAGCCAACAATTCCCGGTTACCCACGTCATAATTCATCTCGGCAGGCGAAAATTTACGGGAAAAGTAAGCACAGGGATGAAGGCGATTATCAGACACTCCCATCTGAGAAAGCACTGCCCCAATACCCATCTCAGAGGCATCCACCTCCACCACAAAAGGACGCTCTGGATCTGGGTGTCGCAGCACCTTGGCCGATACAAATGCCCTTTTGAGACGGGCAAAAGCCGCTTTAGCCTCACAAGACCAGTGAGCAACATCCGCCCCTTTCTTAGTGAGTGCCACCAAGGGCGCCACTATAGACGAAAATCCAGCGATAAATCGTCTATAAAAATTCGCAAAGCCCAGGAAACGCTGAAGCGCCTTCAAACTAGTGGGCTGCACCCAATCCAGGACTGCCTGTACCTTGGAACCCTCCATTTGGAAACCTTCTGGGGAGATAATATATCCTAGAAATGCGATTTGCTGAACTTCAAATTCGCACTTCTTCAGCTTCGCCCCAAGCCGGTGGTCTCTGAGTTTCTGGAGGACTAAGCGTACATGCTTCCGATGTTCTTCCAGGGAATGGGAGAAGATTAGGATGTCATCTAAGTATACAACTAAGAATCTATCCAAATATTCCCTGAGCACATCATTCATGAAATCCTGGAAGACTGCCGGGGCATTACAGATCCCAAAAGGCATCACCAAATATTCATAATGCCCTGAGTGGGTATTAAAGGCAGTCTTCCATTCATCCCCCTCTCTTATTCGGATTAGATTGTACGCACCGCGTAGGTCAATCTTAGAAAAAATGGTGGCAGTACGAAGCTGGTCAAACAAGACCGAAATGAGAGGCAGTGGGTATGAGTTTTTAATCGTGATACAGTTCAATTCCCTGAAGTCGATGCAGGGTCGCAACGAACCGTCCTTTTTACCCACGAAGAAGAACCCCGACCCAACTGGAGACTGTGAAGGTCTGATAAATCCCTTAGCCAAGTTCTCCTGAATGTACTCTGCCATAGCCTGAGTCTCAGGACGTGACAGGGAGTACAACCTGCTCTTGGGAAGCTTAGCATTTGGCAACAAATCAATGGCACAGTCATAGGGGCGATGGGGAGGTAGTACCTCTGCAACTTTTTTGGAGAACACGTCCGCAAAATCTGCATAACACCCTGGCAATCCTGGCAAACTTAGCTGCGAGAGCCTGACTGGAAGGCTCAAGCAACTCCTGAAACAATCAGTACCCCAACTAAGAATCTCCCCAGAGACCCAGTCAAATTGAGGATTGTGGGCCCTTAACCAGGGTAAGCCCAACACCAATGGGGCAAAAGTACAGACAGTCACATAAAAGGACAATTTTTCAGAGTGTGTGGCTCCAATAAACAAAGAAATCTGGCTAGTGCAAGAGGTAATTTTACCTTGGGATAATGGTTCCCCGTTTAAGCCACAAATCTCAATTTCCGATGCCAAGGGTACTAAGGGAACAGAGTGTTTCAGGGCGAATTGGCGGTCCATAAAAACCCCGTCGGCCCCACTGTCCACAAAGGCCTCAGTCTTGACAGTTTGACCGAGGATCTTCAAGGTCACCGGAAATGATAAAAGTCTTCTTGGGAAATTCTGACTTCTGGCCTGACAGGATATTTCCCATCACCCTCAGGCCCTGAAGTTTTCCGGCTTTTCTGGGCATGATACTACCACATGACCTTTATTCCCACAGTACAAACACAACCCCTGCTGTCTCCTCCGCGTCTTCTCATGCGAGGAGAGGCGGTTAGCCCCAATCTGCATAGGCTCTTCGGAAAATTCCTCCGAGTCTGAGGTTCCCTTGGGAAAGAAGGAAACCTCAGTCTCCCTTTCAAGCCTACGCTCTCTCAGCCGTCTATCCACCCGGATGGATAACTGCATGAGCTGATCCAAGCTATCAGGCAAGGGATATTGTACCAGTTGGTCCTTTATCTGGTTAGAAAGACCTCTTCGGTACTGGTGTCTCAGGGCTGGGTCATTCCACTGGGTATCATGGGCCAACCTCCGAAACTCCGTACAGTAAACCTCAACTGGCCTTCGCCCTTGCTTAAGGATCGAAATCTGAGCCTCGGCTGAGGCCGTCTTGTCAGGGTCATCATATAACATGCCCAGTGCCGTAAAAAAAGCATCAACACTTTTAAGCGATGGACAGTCAGGCTGCAACCCATATGCCCAGACCTGTGGGTCTCCTTGTAGCAAGGAAATCACTATGTCCACCCGCTGAATCTCCGACCCAGAAGACTGAGGCCTAAGCCGGAAGTATAGCTTGCAGCTCTCCTTGAAACAAAAGAACTGCGAGCGATCTCCAGAAAAACGATACGGGAGATTTACTTTCGGCTCCTTAACCCCTGAAGGTGCTGCTGCTGCGGGAGCTCCACCAGCGGCCTGGGAGGTGTGCATTTTAATGGACAAATCATTAAATTATCGAGTCAGGACCTGCACCTGATCGACCACCTGTTGCAACGTATTTTGAGGGGTATGCTCCATATTCCCACAAAATTTCAACAGGAGTATTAGGCTGCTGAATATGTTATGCACACCAGTGCCTGCAGGAATGTACTGGTGTCAGAACTGTTATGCACTCCAGTGCCTGCAGGAATGCACTGGTGTTTGAACTGTTATGCACACCAGTGCCTGCAGGAATGTACTGGTGTCTGAACGGATAGGTATGCAAAACAAATGAACTCACAGACAGACTGGGGAATATGACATTACGTACACAGAAGGTGATAGGGTAACAAAATACACACAAAGTGAACAGAGAAGCCCAAAGGCTAAGGAACTGGGTGTCTCCCTAGTATTAGTAATGCTCAGATGGGAAAAGCAAGATGTTGTGTTTTAATACGTAGAGAACCTGAAATGCTGTTGCTAAGGGCAACAGCAAAACCCTAAAGGGTTACCAACGGGTGTGGCAGTAAACTCCTTGGTCAGAGATGGAATGATAGACACAAGGAGAGTCTCCACAATCCTAATTCTCACTTGCAGTGCACATGTTCAGCTTACTGCCACTAAACTGACACCTGACACCTTGCACAGTGAGACAGGATTTAGGCAGGCAAGTCTTAGAATACAGCCGCAAACTTGCTAAGTTCACAGAGTAGTAAAAGAACCCCAGCAAGCTAAATGACTGACTCCAGTCTTACTGCTAGGTCTGGATTGGCAGAGTGTAGTACCAAATCCCCAGGCCTATTTGCAGTAAGCAACAACAAATACAAAGCTACACAGTACTGGCTAACTTTCAGGAACTGACTAACCAACAAAGATTCAGCAGCATCTGCTTAACCTGAGAAGAGGCCTTATAAAGCAGGTGCTGTCCACGCCCCACTCAGACCTCACAGACTGTGAGCACAAAAACCAGCACCGGATCCCCTGCCGTGCACAGAGCCTGTAACCACTGCACAGCACAAGACCCGAACCGGAGTATCAGCTGCGCTCAGGTTACTCCGCTAGCACTTGTCTCCCGGTTGCCATGACGACGTGGCAGCACAGGGCAGGAGACCCTAACAGGTACATTGGTACAGGATAGGAGAGTAATTGATAAATGTACTAATGCTAACCCTTGCCAGTTGTATCCCATTTTAAATTTTCCCCAGGACTGCGAGCAGGAAGATGAGCCCAGCACGATATCGGCACTCTCTCTAACAGCCACCATACAGGACACTCAGGTGGGCACGGCCCAACCAACAAGAGCAGTAGTCAGGCCCCCTAGTGGAGGGATAAGTGAGGTCGGGTCCACAGGTAAGTACGGTACCATACATTATGCAGAGACAATAGCTCCCCACATTGTAGAATCAAACTAGAATGATGTAATTGACTTAAATCCTGTCAGGGTGATTGCAGTCCCCAATGGGAAGACTGACGCTCAGGGAGTCACTCCCGTCAGGAACATTGCCATGCACTGTCCCTGGTCCCGAGCAAAGTTAAGGTCAATTATGTCAGAATTTCCCGATCCCAGAAAAGATCTAGTCGCATGCCAGAGGTTCATTAAAAAGTTAGGTAACGCCAACGAACCCACAAAGAAAGATTGGCGAACAGTGCTACGGGTATGTTTACCCTCAAATATTGACCCCGAAAAATTCATAACTGAACGCAGAAGTACCTCTCACTGATGAATACAATCAGGAGAATGTACGGCAAATCAATCTGCAATTAGGAGTATATTTCCCTACTGTTGTCAAATGGAATAAAATCTTTTCCATAAGACAAAAGGAAGGTGAAATGGCATCCGAATATTTCCATCGAGCACTGCAGGAAATGTCTAGATACACTGGGATCGAGGACATAAAAGATAATGCGCATCATAGGGAGGTAGCTGTTACTGTGGATGGGTTAAAAGAGGCATTAAGAGCAAGGGTACATACCTCTCTACCAAACTGGAGAGGTATCTCGGTGGCTGCATTGAGAGAGTCCGCTATCGAGCACGACCGGAACATCAGTAAGCACAGGGAGTCTCAGGGGGAAAAGCTGATGACAGTGAGTATAGACGCACTTACCAAAAAGCCATATCAGCCGAAACCCCAGACCTCTGATGGTAAGTCACATATAGTAACATGCTATGCTTGTCACCAGGTAGGACATTACTCGATGGAATGTAAGAATAAAGGTACACATAATGTATACCGACCCCCTAGACCAGGATATGAACCACACTACAATGCACATAATTGGGATCAGGGACCACTTAAGAGAAATTACGAGCCACATGCAGGGGAAACAAGGAGGTACTCACCAAGGAGAGACTGGCAGGCCTCCGAAAATTCTCAGCTACCCCCCTCACTTATTGTAGCTGCCAATGCGCTGCGGGAGGGTCTCAACACACAATAGGGGTTGGGCCACACCTGTAGTCTGCAGCCAGTGAAGTTGATTGCTAGCCTTGGTAGTGAACCTGAGGTAACGGTTGATGTAGCTGGTGTACCATTACCTTTTCTCGTAGATACAGGGGCGGCCAGGTCAGTGTTAATTTCAACTATAGGTATAAAAACCACGGGTAAAACAATTTCGGCAATGGGAGTAACAGGAACTGTGCAACAATACCCTTTGAGTAGACCGGCAGAGATTACGATAGGGCCTTTGCAAACCAAACATTCTTTTCTGCTGGCTGCATCGGCTCCGACTAATCTACTCGGCAGAGACCTATTGTGTAAAATGCGGTGTGTCATATATTGTACTCCTGAGGGTGTCTTTTTGGATATACCTGGGAACCATGCTCAAGAAGTACAAGATATATTAGACACCCCTCAAAGGCTAATGTCGCATTCTACTGTTATAGACAAGTGTCCATCAAAGGTAGAGGAAATGATATCACAAATACGGGCTTCCCTTTGGACCAAAGATGGACAAGACACTGGATTGATGGCGAATGTAGCTCCAGTAGTAGTACAAGTAAAAGATGGTAGGATAGCTCCAAAAATCCCTCAGTATCCTCTGAAGCCAGAGGTAGAATTAGGAGTCTATGAGTCATAGCGCGGCTGCTACTGCAGGGCATCCTAGTCAGGACGTCCAGCACCGCCAATAGTCCCATCTTCCTTGTGAAAAAGAGTGGGGGGAGGGGTTATAGGCTAGTGCAGGATCTAAGGGGGATAAACAAGATAGTTGAGAGCCAATTCCCCGTAGTGCCCAATCCAGCAGTCATCCTCATGCAAATTCCCTCTACGGCAAATTTTTTTACTGTCATTGACCTCTGTTCTGCTTTCTTTTCTGTCCCTCTTCACCCTGACAGCAAATACCTTTTTGCTTTTACATACAGGGGAGTACAGTACACCTGGACTCGTCTCCCCCAAGGTTTCAATGACAGCCCGAGGATTTTCTCTCGGGCCTTGCATGACTGTTTACAATCCTTTCAACCTGAGAGTGGATCAGTGCTAATACAGTATGTCGATGACTTATTGTTGTGTTCTGACTCACTCGAATCGTCCTTGAAAGACACGAAACAGCTTCTGTTTCATCTTTCCCAAATGGGACACAAGGTTTCAAAGGATAAGCTGCAGTTGTGCCAGACCAGGGTAAAATATTTGGGACATTGCTTGACCCAAGGACTTAGACACCTCATCGCTGATAGAATACAGGCGATTTGCGACCTGACTCTGCCACAAACGCAACAACAGATCCGCACTTTCCTTGGAATGTGTGGGTACTGTCGAAACTGGATACCAGGGTTCTCTATACTGGCTTTACCTTTGCAAGAAATGGTCTCTTCAAACAAACCAGAATGGGTCTCGCACACAGATGAGTCCGAACTGGCATTTGAGAGACTCAAACAGTGCCTATCACAGGCACCTGCATTAGGTATGCCAGATTATGAGAAGCCCTTTGAATTGTACGGTACCGAAAGTGCAGGTTGCGTGGCAGGGGTTTTAACACAGAGACATGGTGATGCCAGCAGACCGGTAGCATACTACAGTGCACAGTTGGACACGGTAGCGCGGTCTCTCCCCACTTGCTTGCTAAGTGTTGCAGCGATAGCTTTGCTGGTAAGTAAAAGCGAGGACGTAGTGTTAGGACATGACCTGACCATTCATACACCTCATGCAGTATCAGCCTTACTGAACTCAGCCCTAACCAGACATGTCTCATCTGCTCGGTTTACAAAGTGGGAATTATCACTGATGGCCCCGGTAAACATCACCATTAAGAGATGCAGCTCACTAAATCCTGCAACTTACTTGCCAAGTGTACCTGGACAGGCACAAAGGGTGGAGGATGAGAATAATGGTGAAGGAGAATTTAGTGCAGATACTGATAGGCATGATTGTATGGAATACATGAATCAGACTTTCACAGCAAGACCTGACATCAGTGACAACCCACTGGAAGGAGTAGACTTTACCTTCTACACTGACGGTAGTTGCCACAGACAGACAGAATCGGGAGACTTGTGTACTGGATATGCAGTTGTAGACGACAGAGGTATCATAGAAGCTGAACCCCTGGGCCCACCGCACTCAGCACAAGTTGCTGAGTTGGTCGCCCTAACCAGAGCGTGTGAATTGGCCAAGGGTAAGTCAGCTAATATATACATAGATTCTAGGTACGCCTTTGGAGTTGTGCATGATTTCGGGGCCCTATGGTGCTTCAGAAATTTCATGACGGCAGCTGGCACACCTGTAGCGCATGCGTCCCACATAAAAAGACTTCTAACAGCGATACAGGAACCAGACGGAGTGGCTGTTATCAAGTGCAAAGCACATACTTACAACCAAGACCCAATTTCACTTGGTAACAGCCGGGCAGACAAAGCTGCTAAATCAGCAGCCAGCACCCCCATACAAACAAACATCACATCACTGATGACATTTAACACGATCAACACACAACAATTAATTGAAATGCAAGATTTGTGTTCTTTACAGGAAAAGGCAGTCTGGAGGTCAAAGGGGTATGGCCAGGAATCCTCAGGACTGTGGACAGGTGGACAAGGTAAGCCGGTGGCCCCCAGAGCATATCTTCCAAGCTTAGCTGAGGCGGCACACGGTCTGACTCATCTGGGCAAAGAGGGTATGTGCAAGCTGGTAAGAGCCTACTGGTGTGCGCCAGGATTCTTTTCTCATGCAGGTAAGAGAGCAATGACATGTTTTACTTGCTTGAGGAAGAATATTGGAAAGTCAATACCAATGGAGCCATCCCATATCCCTCCAACAGACGGACCTTTTCAGGTAATACAAATCGATTTCATACAGTTACCACCCTGTCGGAATTTAAAATTTGTGTTAGTTTGTATTGATGTATTTTCCAACTGGGTAGAAGCGTTCCCTGCTTCCACAAATACTGCTACGTTCACTGCAAAGAAAATTGTGCAGGAATTTGTGTGTAGATATGGTATCCCTAGAATAATTGAAAGTGACAGGGGTACCCATTTTACAGGTGAAGTCTTTCAGGTCATGTGCAAACTGCTGGGAATTAATAGTAAGCTGCATACTCCGTACCGACCACAGGCGAGTGCGAAGGTGGAGAGAATGAACAGCACTATTAAGAACAAGCTGAGCAAATTAATGGCTGAAACTGGATTGTCGTGGCCAGAAGCTTTGCCACTAGTGTTGTACAGCATCAGAACCACTCCCAGGTCTTCCCTTAACCTATCACCCTTTGAAATTCTTTTTGGTCGACAACCTCATGTAATGATAGACCCCCAGGATGATTTGAAATGTAATAACAAAGTGACTGTGAAATATTTGGTTGGGATGAGCCAGCAGCTGAGAAATCAACAAAGAAATTTAAAGCTGGTGATTCCCGACCTACCGAACAGTAATTGTAATGACATTGAACCTGGGGATTATGTGATGATTCGAAATTTCTTACGCTCAGGTTGCCTCATAGACAGGTGGGAAGGACCATATCAAGTCTTGTTAACCAGCACGACAGCATTGAAGGTCGCCGAAAGAGAGACTTGGGTCCACTCGTCCCACTGCAAGAAGGTCGCTGACCCGGAGAGAACTCGTGACAAAGAGCAGAGTGTAGAGAATCTCGTATCACTGGAGTGTCTGTTCCGGGAAAGTTGAGAGGCAGGACTGTTGAAGGGCATCTGAGCACAGAGAGTAACAAGACCTAGAACGGTTGTCGTACCACTTTCTTTTTTCACCTCCCCCTGCATTTTTCCTTTCTTTTCTCCTTCTTATTTTCCTCCTTTCCCCTAACGAAATGGATCGATCACAAGAGACTGCGTTTCAGGTTCTGTTAGTAATTCTGGTTTTGATAAGGACAGTTTGTTTTGGTGAGGGTCCCAGAGAGGTCGAGCAGGGATTTGGAATGGGTTCTGATGGCAGGTATGAATTTGTAGGATCTCAGGATCAGCACATCACTTTAGTAAAGGCTGGCATCAGTAAGCGCTCTGGTAGTCAAAGAGCTTGGAGGCACTGTGAGGGGTTATTGTCTGATGAATATTGTATTTGTAGGAATTGTGAGAATATAGTTGAGGATGGGTGCATCCAGAGATGTCAGTCCAACCTTAATATCGACATGGGCCGTCATCCGTTGAGTGATTACCACTCACTAGTGGGTAAGGTCTTAAACCAGACAGAATGCTGGGTGTGCTCACAGGTACCTCAAGGTCAGAGCAAGTCAGGATTAGTACCATACCCTTTAGCAATAGATGAGGTACTCGAATTGCGGGGTGGGAGACCGGTGGACAAGAAATTCAATATCTCTAGGCCCCCTAGCTTGAAGCTCCACCAGTATCATGTAGACAGGTCCTTACTGTGCTTTAATATTTCCAATTACCGAAAACAAGGAAATTGGGAAGTGACATGGAATAACCAGACAATGACCTTTTCCCACAGAGCTGAAAGGATACCCATAGACTCTGAACTTGTACGCCAAATAGCCAACAGTGGGAGGTATTTCCGGTATAGGTATACTCGTGGAAGCAAGACCATGTGGGTTGGAAAAGTATCGCCAGGGTATTGTGCTCATATCATCCAGCCCGATACTTGTACTGAGCAGATGGGAGAACTAGGGATTGGTTTCTTTACTTGGAAAATTTGTAATATGGTGATGTTATATTTTGTCCCCTATGTTCTCCCAGATGATGCCTATTTCATATGTGGGAGGAAGGCGTACAAGTGGCTTGCCCTGAGCTCAGAGGGATTGTGTTATATTGGGAGAGTACTGCCAGAGGTCATGGCCATAACCCATGATAAGGTGAAAGACGTTCACCGCAGTGCTCAGGCTCCTTATACTCATACTCACTATGAACACATCATCAAGAGGCACCTCATAGATAGGGCAGAGCACGCAGCCTCTGATTTGATCCACGAATCCACCGGGATTCAATTCCTTCTTGCATTAGACATCACCCGTACTGCCAGAGGAATTATAAATTATAGGTATATCCATGCTCTAGCGAACTTGATAGATAATATCACTGAGATGTATGACGACACCTTCAGGTATACGGGAAGGGAGTTACAAGCTTACAAGAAGGAACTGATTCAGCACAGGATGGTCCTCAATTATGTTACAGCCGTGACAGGTGGGTACTGTGTTACTCTGGCAACTCAATATGGTGTGAAGTGCTGTACGTATTTTATGAACAGCACTGACGACCCCACGGAGATCATCGATCAAAAGATGGACGATATCTTGCAGTTGAAGTGGGAGTTCAGGAGGAAGCACAACCTTACCTTAGCGACTGTGAGTAATGAACTGACCGGCTGGGTCTCATGATTGAACCCACGCAAATGGTTCTCAGGTTTAGGAGAGTGGGCTCAGAATGTTATTATGAGTGTGGGGAAGTTTCTCCTTTGTATCCTGGGAGTCGTCATAATTATTGGTTCGATATTTAGGTGTGTTCGAATTCTAATGCGACGCAAGCACGGCACAACTCTGATGAGTCTAAGGAGCGAGGGCGCTGTTATAGCAGCAGATTTAATTTATGACCCATCCATAGAGACAGTGTTATGATAAGGATTGCAAATGAATTCCATGGCCTGTTTTTTCACCTGTTTTTCTTTTGTTTCCCCCTCTGCCCAGATACATCCATCTGGAAAAAGACGTCAGCCCTACCCAAAATGTTTATGTGAATGTATTTTCATATATGTGTCTTATCTTCATCTCTGCAACCTCCAGTTAACGGCATACGTAGTCGACAGGTGATATCCACATATACTAGCACTCACATATGTTCCCCCCTCCATGTATCATCAACTAAATGTGCACCCCATTTGTTGAAACAAGAAGCCGAAAAGAGCTCGGTAGTGTTTGTTGGCCCATTTACAGACCCTTAATACGGGATGAGAAGGATTTAATGTATACTTCGCAATACCTCGAAGCTTATTACATATACGGCATGATGATACATGCCCCTCAGACATGGATTCATACATACATGCTTTTTACTATCCCACTAGGTCATATATTTCCCACCTTCAACTCTTCCCCGACCATCCAAACTTCTCTAGATATTGTGTAGATATTTTTCTGTTTATTGATTAGATAGTGGCAGTTATTGGTGACTGCCAAAGGGTGGACTGTCAAAGTCAAAAAATATTGCAGTACACACATCAAGTACAAACTACACACAGATGGCCTCCGTGCGCGTACTTATTCTGCAGTGCGTGCACATATCCGCAATTTGCGTATGGCCGCTCCCACGGTCCTGCACATTAGTGCATGGTATGGGTATTTACGGTAGAGTTTGTGAACGCATGGAAAGCTATCAAAACACATTACATATTTAATCCAAATAGTGCACAATGTACACATAGTCTCCCTGCACCACATCAGTAAGTTACAGCAGTTTAAATGGTAACAGAACAAAGGGATTCACCTTTACAGGATAGGAGGGGACAAAACAAGGTTATAAGGTGGTGTTTGGTATCCAGCTGTAGGGTATTTTAAGGGTAACATTCCGGTGTTGGTCTGCAGCAGATTGCATGTTCCTGCGGATAGTTATGTGCAGGAGCAGAATATAGATATAAACTGTATTTACTGTACATTATGTATGCGGCAGGAATCCAGAGGAGACCACCCACAAGAGCAGTTGGAACAGACATCGCCCACCTATTCAAACCGACCTATGACCTCTCCTGTACTGTAAATGACCATCCCTGTGTCCAATGGACAAAGAGATTACAGTATCCATTGTGTTAGGTTTTGGAAGAATTGTATAAAGAGAGCCTGCTGCAGGCCTGGTCAGACACAAGACTCACAAAGTTATCTATCAGATGACTGAGGACCAGACTGGGTAGCGCTGCGAATCCAATCACGTATGTACCATTGACTGTAGCCATTATTCTGTTGTATTGTATTGTATTGTATTGTATATATTGTAACCCCCTTTGAGTAATAATATGCTGTGGTGTCGGAACCCAGCAGTTTAATTACAATCTGGTGTCATGTCTTCCTTTTCCTGCTAAGGTTTAAAGTGTATTATTATCGCATTGCATAGCTGTTAATTGTTTGCGGTGTATCTCTGGGTGTGTACGCGCTGTGTGTACTTTGTACCGTCAGCGCGGCATTTGTGCGCAAAGTCCGTACACAGTACGGGACTCTTTACGCTAACAGCGTAAAGAGTGCGTAGAATGTGTATTAAGTATAGCGGCCGCAGCGGCTCCATGGTAAAGTGTATTTAAAGTGTGTTTAAGGTATAGCTTTTCATTCCTGTATATAAATCAGCATTATCATAACATATGCAGAGGGAGTTAGATTTGGGTGGGTTATATTGTTTCTGTGCAGGGTAAATACTGGCTGCTTTATTTTTACACTGCAATTTAGATTTCAGTTTGAACACACCCCACCCAAATCTAACTCTCTCTGCACATGTTATATCTGCCTCCCCTGCAGTGCACATGGTTTTGCCCAACTGCTAACAAATTTGCTGTTGTGATCAACTCTGAATTAGGCCCAATGTGAAGTGGAAGCACTACAGTGTGGAATAATATGAGCTGGGGGCAGCAGTATAAAGTGAAGGCATTATAGTGTTTCATAATATGAGCTGGGGGCACTGTAATGTGGCACAATATGAAGTGGAGGCACTATAGTGTGACATAATATGAACTGGTGCACTGTAATGTGGCACAATATGAAGTGGAGGCACTATAGTGTGACATAATATGAACTGGTGCACTGTAATGTGGCACAATATGAAGTGGAGGCACTATAGTGTGACATAATTTGTAATGGGGACACTATTTCATAATGTGAATTGGGGGTACTGTGTGGCATAATGTGTACTGGCAGCTCTACAATGTGACATTATATAAACTAGGGCACTACTGTGGTTCATAAAATACACTAGGGCTCTATTATGGGCCATACAATTAACAACTGCTGTGGACAGGTGTCTCTCTAGAAGCATTGGGACAGGGGCAACTTAAAAATGTCACTATGGGGCCCACAAAGTTCTAGCTCTGCCTCTGTGTGCCTCCTACACCTGCAATGGATAGGTGTATGTGTGTATTTTACCAAATACAAACTGGACCAAAGCTACATCAACCACTGGGCTTTATTTACAAAGTGTGCTGGATACATGGTTTTGTGTCAATCACTCTGTAATAACTATATCGCCCTCCTCTTTCTCCACTGTAGAGTAAAGACAAAACTTAGACTTTTGGGAAAGCTGTTCTGTATGGAGGAAATGTAGCAGTGGATGCTGCTTACTATTCATCAGACTGAGTTAGAAGAATGAGGACGGCTTTCCCCGCACAGCTCTAATTGATAAATTAACCATCTGCACGAGCTCAGAGGCATCAATCTATTCGGAAATCTCAATAAATACAAACATAATCTGATCTTCGTTGGATCAGCCATATAAGTCTACAGCAAAGTGTGTGATTACTTTCAGGCAGAATTTCTACATCTGGACGCTCTGTGACAGTTGTTATAGCACTCTGGGAGCACAAACCTTCTCATATTAATGTGTATATATTCTGCTAATATGTGTTTTACTTTTCCACCGTAATGTAACTAGGACATGGCCGTCAGAGGTGGACGCCCAGCAATGGTGTCTTTGAAAGCAGCGGTTGTGCAAAGTTATGTTAAAGCCACAGGAGGGTCTTAAGTAAAAGACTCTTAACTGGGGTTTCTCTGATACGCTGCTGTGACCTCAGTCCAACTGAAAGTCTCATTCTGGTTCACGGATGCGCACAACTGCAGAGACTGGCTGGCTAAGCGGTAAGTTACCCATTAACACTCCAGGCCAGTACTTAGCTGCAGTGTGATTTTTTTCTCTCCAGAAATATAGGCTAATGCCGCTGCAGCTGAAAAATACAGGCACAAAATAAAGGCAGAAGAAGATGTATTTTTCACAGGTTGAGGGGCTGGATGATGCGTCCAGCTCTGTAAAGGTAGTGGTGTATGCACCAGTTTTACACCCGGAGAGAATAGTAGTACAGTATATACACCCGGAGAGAACAGTAGTATACTGTATGTGCCTGGGTTACACCTAGGGTTGCCTCCTCTCCCTAATTTCCTGGATTCTCCAGGATTTGGTGGCAACCCTCCAGCAGGCTTTTCCTCTCTTCCGGATTCCGAAATAACGGGACTCCGCCTCCACTAGCCCACAAAACAGTGGGACTGCTGGGGGCGGAGCCGGCGGCGGTGCGTGCGGTGTGCACATAGGGGAAGTGGACGGCCGTGACGTGTCACGTGAGTGAAGGGAAGCAGAGGGGGGCCGAGGGAGACGTCGAGATGAGTATCAGCAGGGTGGACTGGCGGCGGACTGTGACTCAGAGAGCTGTGAGCTGGAATTAGTTTCCGGCTGCTGGGGCTGGTAGTGTGGGGGAGAGTGAGAGCAGACTAGCAGTCAGCCAGCAGTGACAGCAGGGCAAGGGAGCTGGATCCTCCTGGACTGGACAGTACACTCTGGTGTTAAAGTCTGGTCCCAGTGGGGCTGTGGATTGCAGCAGCAGTTGCAGTGGGGACTCTGGGTAAGCACAGTACACTGAATTACTGATATTATGTTACCTTGCTAAGATGTCATACCATTATGTCATGTGTTCCCTGGTGACATCATCATCATTATTATTATTATTATTATTCATGTATTCTGTTAATCTGAAACTTCAATGCATTATATCTAGTTCTTTTTATTGCAGTTATTAGTGTATGTCAGTGGTTGCATAGGGCTGTTCTAGGGCATTGAGCTGTATCTATAGTCATACTGTTATTGTTATTTGTGGCATGATGCATGGCATGGGTACGGGTCGTTGGATAGACACAACTTAGGTCGACAGTCATTAGGTCGACCATGGAACGTTGACATGCCTTTAGGTCAACAGGGGCAATAGGTCGACATGGTCATTAGGTCGACATGTACTAGGTCAACAGGTCAAAAGGTCGGCGGGGGAACCCCAATTAGTGCACTTCGCATGGCGAGGGAACTTCGGGCAGGTTACTGTTCCAATCGTAGGCCACATGGATCGTTAAATATGAAAAATCCCCCCCCAAAAAAACGTGAAAAACTCATGTCGACCTTTTGACCTAGTACATGTCGACCTAATGACCAGCTCGACCTAATGCATGTCGACCTTCAGTGGTCGACCTAATGACTGTCGACATAAGCTGTGTCGACCTAACAACCGTATCCCCATGGCATTGTATGAGACCAGTACCATAGCAGGGCCCGGTCACCTGCAGTGTCTCTGGTGGCCATGATGTACAGCTCTGTGGATGGTTTATTGATGTTAAAATCCAATATCTGCTGTTCAGTGGGAGCCATTAATTTATCACAGGGATCACATAATTTATTTACATGAACATTGCTTGGTGTCAGGGGGTGGGGGAATTGGGGGGGGGGGGATCTCCAGGAATCGATGATGCGTAAGGTGGCAACTCTAGCTACACCAGGAGAGGACAGTACTATATGTATCTGGGTTACTCCAGGAGAGAACAGTAGTATATGTTCCAGGCTTACGTCCTTGGCTATAGAGAGCGGTTCTGGGTCCCGGTTCTGGGCCCCGGTACTGTACTGTGACTAATCGTGCAGGCGTGCCCACAACCTCTTAAAAAAAAAATCCTATGAATAAAGTTGTGCGCTCCTCTGGCAGGGGCAGAACCATGTGTGTGTGTGTTTGTATGTATGTATGATCAGTGTGATCACCCCCCACGCACATCAGCTGCAGGCAGAGAAGTGTGTGCTGACTGGGGAATGCGCCACAAACAGGCTCGGCCCAGATAGTACCCACTCTCTCTCGGCACCCCCTGCTTACATCAGGAGAGAACAGTAGTATACAGTATGTGCCAGGTTTATGTCAGGTGAAGAGAACAATAGTATTTGTGCCAGGTTTATGCCAGGAGAAGAGAACAGTAGTATATGTGTGTGTGTATATATATATAAACTTCCATACATATTTCTTTCCTGATACAAGTGTTATGTCCCAGTATTTCCCCCCAGCGCCATTACCCTCACCCTCACTATAACTCCCCAGCAGCGTCTCTGCCCTCACCTACGTATATATATATATATACAAACAAATATAGAAAACCACAGCACTCGCAACCCCAGAAGCGGGGTGCAGTGTCTGCACTCACCACTCATAGGGTGGGGTGCATGCAGCCCATGGCCACCTACCCAAATACATACAAATAGAGAATTCAGCACTCACCATAGCAAGCTCACTTGTCCTCACAACATCAATAAATAAATGATGGGGGTTTAGTTAGTGAATTGGCCAATGCACGGATGCCTGCATACCGCTCCACGGTACCCCACCTACATGCAGGTCCTACACTATCACAAAGCCTTAAGAATTAAAACCTGGCAACTGTATCACATAATATAACTGCAAATATGCCCACTAAGTTTAATGTATGCCTGCCACATATCTAGTGGCTTTTAAAGGCATACTAGTCACCTGACACAGGGGTTAATCTTTGGTTAACTCTTATTAACCATGGTCACAGGCCTTTTCATGCACCCCGGTGTAATCTCAATTGTTCTAAACCTGTGTCAGCTGCTCCTTAGTAATTTACCGGCTGTGTCAGGTTTTAATTCTTAAGGCTTTGTGATAGTGTAGGACCTGCATGTAGGTGGGGTACCGTGGAGTGGTATGCAGGCTTCCGTGCATTGGCCAATTCACTAACTAAACCCCCATCATTTATTTATTGATGTTGTGAGGACAAGTGAGCTTGCTATGGTGAGTGCTGAATTCTCTATTTGTATATATATATATATATATATATATATATATATAGCCCAGATGGTTGTCCGGCACTCCAACACCTCTGACAACTGCTGTGGTGCCCGCTCAGTGTAATAGACATGCACCAGGAAGATGAGCCGCACTCACAGACTAGTAGATGGCATAAACACTCCGGCGTCAGACTAAAATAAGTCACATAGCCTGGATATATTTCCAACGTTTCATGTCTTTATGACATTTTTTCAAGGATGAAAAATCCTTGAAAAAATGTCATAAAGACATGAAACGTTGGAAATATATCCAGGCTATGTGACTTATTTTGGTCTGACGCCGGAGTGTTTATGCCATCTACTAGTCTGTGAGTGCGGCTCATCTTCCTGGTGCATATATATATATATATATATATATATATAATTTGTATTATGATTTTAATTTTACACATTATGGTTCCCTTGTTTTAAGTACCCTGGGCCTTCCAAAACCTTAATCCAGCTCTAAATATTCCTTTAACTCACTATTGAGTTCACTTTTACATAAAAGATTTATTCACAATAAAATTGATTAAAAAAAACAATGGCATCGGTTCACATCCACACATACAGTACATACTGTAATAGGTGATTCACAGCAGTGAAAATGAATTCATCCACATTAAATACACTAGGTTCCTTTATGGAGTTTGATCTTAATAAGATGCAGATGTTGTGTAAGCCAGAAAAACCCAACGCGTTTCGTCACCAAGGACTTCTTCAGGGGTTAAGTGATCAGGTGCCAGTGATAATCAGGGCCGGATTAATCCTTAGGGGTGCCTGGGGCACTTAAGACAAGAGGGCCCTGGTGGAAGGGGTGGGGGTGTAAATTAGATTGTGCATACCTCCCAACATGACCCATTCCAGGAGGGACAAAATGCTCTCTACCTGGACCTCCCTCTTAATATATGATTGGTGTCACCTGTGTTGAACTATTTAATTTATAAGAAAGGTGTTTCAACACAGGTGATTGCAATCATAAATTAAAAGGTTAGTCCAGGTAGAAAGCATTTTGTCCCTTCTGAAATGGTTGCTGTTGGGAGGTATGAATTGTTTATATTTCCTCACATGGTGTATACAGGTTGAGTATCCCATATCCAAATATTCCGAAATACGGAATATTCCGAAATACGGACTTTTTTGAGTGAGAGTGAGATAGTGAAACCTTTGTTTTCTGATGGTTCAATGTACACAAACTTTGTTTAATACACAAAGATATTAGAATTATTGTATTAAATGACCTTCAGGCTGTGTGTATAAGGTGTATATGTAACATAAATGCATTCTGTGCTTAGACTTGGGTCCCATCGCCATGATATCTCATTATGGTATGCAATTATTCCAAAATACGGAAAAATCCCATATCCAAAATACCTCTGGTCCCAAGCATTTTGGATAAGGGATACTCAACCTGTATTAGATTTAAACAAATAGTTTAATAATGCCTGAGTACTGTTTATAGCTTCACCTATTTGAGAGACAACTACTTTATAAAGTTTTCTTGTAGTGGAACAAAAACAACTTAACCTTAAAATACACATAGAAAAATAAAATCTATCATCTATGGTGTCACATGTACAGTAGCAGTAACCTCTGTACCACTTACACAGGACAGGAATCAGGAGGACTCTCTGTGTGTCTCTCTGTAGACTCAAATGCTCTCATTATATAACATGTTACAAAGGACCCAGGCAGGGAGAAGGAGAAGCTGGTATCCCTTTGTCACTTACAGCTCTCTCCCCCTTTTAGCTCTCCTCTGGTCGGGAAGCTTCATAGATAGCTCATGAAACCTTATACTCCTGTGTCTCTGCCTGCACTGCATACTGTCCAGCTCACATTCTGGATGCTGGTTCTGCTACTGCACAAGAGGGAAAGCTAGTGATATCACAGTGCTCCGGCCAAAGGGCACCCTGAGAAAGGGGGGCCCGGGGTACAGTATGCCCTGCATCCCCCCCTAAATCTAGCTATGGTGATCATTCATACATAAATTAAATGGATTGATAGAGATTGGACATAACTTGACATGCCGTGGGATGGCCTATCTAGAAACAAAATGTATTTTGGATGTACTAATAACCACAGGGTATTTTGCTCTAAAAGATTCAGTTCCAATAAGGGCTTAGACACAGATGGATCACAGATAGGTGTCCCATCCAGAGAAAACCGCCACTGTCTCTTGGAGGTTTAGACATCAGACCAATAGTGGCTTCATTTTAGGGTATGCAGCATAGTCTCAAGGAGGAAAAAGTAATTCCAGCAGATAGCATAGGTGTGTCCTCCTCAGAGAGTAGTATATGTATATACATACATACATACACACATACAGAGAGAAGCGCGGCACTCAAGGCTCCATGGAGAAAGAAAAATCAAACGACCACCATAGTCCACTATATATATATATATATATATATATATATATATAATATTAGTGATGTGCACCGGAAATTTTTTCGGGTTTTGTGTTTTGGTTTTGGATTCGGTTCCGCGGCCGTGTTTTGGATTCGGACGCGTTTTGGCAAAACCTCCCTGAAATTTTTTTGTCGGATTCGGGTGTGTTTTGGATTCGGGTGTTTTTTTACAAAAAACCCTCAGAAACAGCTTAAATCATAGAATTTGGGGGTCATTTTGATCCCATAGTATTATTAACCTCAATAACCATAATTTCCACTCATTTTCAGTCTATTCTGAACACCTCACACCTCACAATATTATTTTTAGTCCTAAAATTTGCACCGAGGTCGCTGGATGACTAAGCTAAGCGACCCAAGTGGCCGACACAAACACCTGGCCCATCTAGGAGTGGCACTGCAGTGTCAGACAGGTTGGCACTTCAAAAAAATAGTCCCCAAACAGCACATGATGCAAAGAAAAAAAGAGGCGCAATGAGGTAGCTGTGTGGCTAAGCTAAGCGACCCAAGTGGCCGACACAAACACCTGGCCCATCTAGGAGTGGCACTGCAGTGTCAGACAGGATGGCACTTCAAAAAAATAGTCCCCAAACAGCACATGATGCAAAGAAAAAAAGAAGCGCAATGATGCAGCTGTGTGACTAAGCTAAGCGACCCAAGTGGCCAACACAAACACCTGGCCCATCTAGGAGTGGCACTGCAGTGTCAGACAGGATGGCAGATTTAAATAATAGTCCCCAAACAGCACATGATGCAAAGAAAAAAAGAGGTGCACCAAGTTCGCTGGATGGCTAAGCTAAGCGACACAAGTGGCCGACACAAACACCTGGCCCATCTAGGAGTGGCACTGCAGTGTCAGACAGGATGGCACTTCAAAAAATAATCCCCAAACAGCACATGATGCAATGAAAAATGAAAGAAAAAAAAGGTGCAAGATGGAATTGTCCTTGGGCCCTCCCACCCACCCACCCTTATGTTGTATAAACAGGACATGCACACTTTAACAAACCCATAATTTCAGCGACAGGGTCTGCCACACGACTGTGACTGAAATGACTGGTTGGTTTGGGCCCCCACCAAAAAAAGAAGCAATCAATCTCTCCTTGCACAAACTGGCTCTACAGAGGCAAGATGTCCACCTCCTCCTCTTCCTCCGATTCCTCACCCCTTTCACTGTGTACATCCCCCTCCTCACAGATTATTAATTCGTCCCCACTGGAATCCACCATCTCAGGTCCCTGTGTACTTTCAGGAGGCAATTGCTGGTGAATGTCTCCACGGAGGAATTGATTATAATTCATTTTGATGAACATCATCTTCTCCAAATTTTCTGGAAGTAACCTCGTACGCCGATTGCTGACAAGGTGAGCGGCTGCACTAAACACTCTTTCGGAGTACACACTGGAGGGGGGGCAACTTAGGTAAAATAAAGCCAGTTTGTGCAAGGGCCTCCAAATTGCCTCTTTTTCCTGCCAGTATACGTAAGGACTGTCTGACGTGCCTACTTGGATGCGGTCACTCATATAATCCTCCACCATTCTTTCAATGGTGGGAGAATCATATGCAGTGACAGTAGACGACATGTCAGTAATCGTTGGCAGGTCCTTCAGTCCGGACCAGATGTCAGCACCAGTGCCGTAACTAGGCATTTTAGCGCTGTGTGCAAGAAACGACAGTGGCGCCCGCCCCCCCCCCCCCCATGTAAGATAGGGGCAGTGCGCGCCTGAGGCGCGCACAAAATTTATAGGGGCGTGGCTTCACGGGGAAGGGGCGTGGCCACAAAATAATAGCAATTCATACTGCGGTGCACAGTAGTCTACATTATTCAAATTACGCTGCACAGTAGCGCCACTACACCAGGTAGAGCCCCTTTTATACATTACAGCAGACAGCGTCCCTCTTTTTACACATTACGGCAGCCAGTCCCCCTTTTCTCTAACATCCTAGTGGATGCTGGGGACTCCGAAAGGACCATGGGGAATAGCGGCTCCGCAGGAGACTGGGCACAAAGTAAAAGCTTTAGGACTAGCTGGTGTGCACTGGCTCCTCCCCCTATGACCCTCCTCCAAGCCTCAGTTAAGATTTTGTGCCCGAACGAGAAGGGTGCAATCTAGGTGGCTCTCCTGAGCTGCTTAGAGTAAAAGTTTAAATAGGTTTTTTATTTTCAGTGAGACCTGCTGGCAACAGGCTCACTGCATCGAGGGACTAAGGGGAGAAGAAGCGAACTCACCTGCGTGCAGAGTGGATTGGGCTTCTTAGGCTACTGGACATTAGCTCCAGAGGGACGATCACAGGCCCAGCCATGGATGGGTCCCGGAGCCGCGCCGCCGGCCCCCTTACAGATGCTGAAGCAAGAAGAGGTCCATAAATCGGCGGCAGAAGACTTTCCTGTCTTCATAAGGTAGCGCACAGCACTGCAGCTGTGCGCCATTGCTCTCAGCACACTTCACACTTCGGTCACTGAGGGTGCAGGGCGCTGGGGGGGGGGCGCCCTGGGAAGCAATGAATTTACCTTATTTGGCAAAAAATACATCACATATAGCTCCTGGGCTATATGGATGTATTTAACCCCTGCCAGTTTTCCAGAAAAAAGCGGGAGAAGAGCCCGCCGTGAAGGGGGCGGGGCCTATCTCTTCAGCACACAGCGCCATTTTTCCCACACAGCTCCGCTGGTAGGAAGGCTCCCAGAATCTCCCCTGCATCCTGCAACTACAGAAACAGGGTAAAAAAGAGAGGGGGGCACTTATTTGGCAAAATAACAGATATAAGCAGCTATAAGGGATAGACACTTATTGTAAGGTTGTCCCTATACATATATAGCGCTCTGGTGTGTGCTG
Source organism: Pseudophryne corroboree (assembly GCF_028390025.1). NCBI lineage: Eukaryota > Metazoa > Chordata > Amphibia > Anura > Myobatrachidae > Pseudophryne > Pseudophryne corroboree. The sequence goes on from NC_086452.1 coordinate 73,092,851, forward strand.
GCAAACTCTCCCTCTGTCTCCCCAAGGGGCTAAGTGGGTCCTGTCCTCTATCAGAGCATTCCCTGTGTGTGTGCTGGGTGTCGGTACGTGTGTGTCGACATGTATGAGGAGGAAAATGATGTGGAGGTGGAGCAATTGCCTATAATGGTGATGTCACCCCCTAGGGAGTCGACACCTGAATGGATGGCCGTAATTAAGGAATTACGTGACAGTGTCGGCACGTTACAGAAAACTGTTGACGACATGAGACAGCCGGCAGCTCAGTTAGTGCCTGTCCAGGCGTCTCAAACACCGTCAGGGGCTATTAAACGCCCGTTACCTCAGTGGGTCGACACGGACCCAGACACAGACACTGACTACAGTGTCGACGGTGAAGAAACAAACGTATTTTCCAGTAGGGCCACACGTTACATGATCACGGCAATGAAGGAGGTTTTGCACATCTCTGATACTGCAAGTACCACAAAAAGGGGTATTATGTGGGGTGTGAAAAAACTACCCGTAGTTTTTCCTGAATCAGATGAATTGAATGAAGTGTGTGATGAAGCGTGGGTTACCCCCGACAAAAAACTGCTAATTTCTAAAAAATTATTGGCACTATATCCCTTTCCACCAGAGGTTAGGGCTCGTTGGGAAACACCCCCTAGGGTGGATAAGGCGCTCACACGCTTATCAAAACAAGTGGCGTTACCGTCTCCAGAAACGGCCGCCCTTAAGGAGCCAGCAGATAGGAGGCTGGAAAATATCCTTAAAAGTATATACACTCATACTGGTGTTATACTGCGACCAGCAATCGCCTCAGCCTGGATGTGCAGTGCTGGGGTGGCTTGGTCGGATTCCCTGACTGAAAATATTGATACCCTGGACAGGGACAATATATTATTGACTATAGAGCTTTTAAAGAATGCATTCCTATATATGCGAGATGCACAGAGAGACATTTGCACTCTGGCATCAAGAGTAAGTGCGATGTCCATTTCTGCCAGAAGAGGATTATGGACGCGACAGTGGTCAGGGGATGCGGATTCCAAACGGCATATGGAAGTATTGCCGTATAAAGGGGAGGAGTTATTTGGGGGCGGTCTATCGGACCTGGTGGCAACGGCAACGGCTGGGAAATCCACCTTTTTTACCCCAAGTCACCTCGCAGCAGAAAAAGATACCGTCTTTTCAGGCTCAGTCCTTTCGTCCCCATAAGGGCAAGCGGGCAAAAGGCCACTCATATCTGCCCCGGGGCAGAGGAAGGGGAAAAAGACTGCAACAGACAGCTTCTTCCCACGAACAGAAGCCCTCCCCCGCTTCTGCCAAGTCCTCAGCATGACGCTGGGGCCTTACAAGCGGACTCAGGCACGGTGGGGGCCCGTCTCAAGAATTTCAGCGCGCAGTGGGCTCACTCACAAGTGGACCCCTGGATCCTGCAGGTAGTATCTCAGGGGTACAAATTGGAATTCGAGACGTCTCCCCCTCGCCGGTTCCTGAAGTCTGCTTTACCAACGTCTACCCCCGACAGGGAGGCGGTATTGGAAGCCATTCACAAGCTGTATTCCCAGTAAGTGATAATCAAGGTACCCCTCCTACAACAGGGAAAGGGGTATTACTCCACGCTGTTTGTGGTACCGAAGCCGGACGGCTCGGTGAGACCCATTTTAAATCTGAAAGCCTTGAACACTTACATAAAAAGGTTCAAGTTCAAGATGGAGTCACTCAGAGCAGTGATAGCGAACCTGGAAGAAGGGGACTACATGGTGTCTCTGGACATCAAGGATGCTTACCTCCATGTCCCAATTTGCCCTTCTCACCAAGGGTACCTCAGGTTTGTGGTACAGAACTGTCACTATCAGTTTCAGACGCTGCCGTTTGGATTGTCCACGGCACCCCGGGTCTTTACCAAGGTAATGGCCGAAATGATGATTCTTCTTCGAAGAAAAGGCGTCTTAATTATCCCTTACTTGGACGATCTCCTGATAAGGGCACGGTCCAGAGAACAGTTAGAGGTCGGAGTAGCACTATCTCAAATAGCACTACGACAGCACGGATGGATTCTAAATATTCCAAAATCGCAGCTGATTCCGACGACACGTCTGCTGTTCCTAGGGATGATTCTGGACACAGTACAGAAAAAGGTGTTTCTCCCGGAAGAGAAAGCCAGGGAGTTATCCGACCTAGTCAGGAAACTCCTAAGACCAGGCCAGGTGTCAGTGCATCAGTGCACAAGGGTCCTGGGAAAGATGGTGGCTTCTTACGAAGCGATTCCATTCGGCAGATTCCACGCAAGAACTTTTCAGTTGGATCTGCTAGACAAATGGTCCGGATCGCATCTTCAAATGCATCAGCGGATAACCCTGTCTCCAAGGACAAGGGTGTCTCTCCTGTGGTGGTTACAGAGTGCTCATCTCCTAGAGGGCCGCAGATTCGGCATTCAGGATTGGGTCCTGGTGACCACGGATGCCAGCCTGAGAGGCTGGGGAGCAGTCACACAGGGAAAAAATTTCCAGGGCTTGTGGTCAAGCATGGAAACGTCACTTCACATAAATATCCTGGAACTAAGGGCCATTTACAATGCCCTAAGTCAGGCAAGGCCTCTGCTTCAGGGTCAGCCAGTATTGATCCAGTCGGACAACATCACGGCAGTCGCCCACGTAAACAGACAGGGCGGCACAAGAAGCAGGAGGGCAATGACGGAAGTGGCAAGGATTCTTCGCTGGGCGGAAAATCATGTGATAGCACTGTCAGCAGTGTTCATTCCGGGAGTGGACAACTGGGAAGCAGACTTCCTCAGCAGACACGATCTTCACCCGGGGGAGTGGGGACTTCACCCAGAAGTCTTCCACATGATTGTAAACCGTTGGGAAAAACCAAAGGTGGACATGATGGCGTCACGCCTCAACAAAAAACTGGACAGATATTGCTCCAGGTCAAGGGACCCTCAGGCAATAGCTGTGGACGCTCTGGTAACACCGTGGGTGTACCGGTCAGTGTATGTGTTCCCTCCTCTTCCTCTCATACCAAAAGTACTGAGAATCATAAGAAGGAGAGGAGTAAAGACTATACTCGTGGCTCCGGATTGGCCAAGAAGGACTTGGTACCCGGAAATTCAAGAGATGCTCACGGAAGACCCGTGGCCTCTACCTCTAAGACAGGACCTGCTCCAGCAGGGACCATGTCTGTTCCAAGACTTACCGCGGCTGCGTTTGACGGCATGGCGGTTGAACGCCGGATCCTGAAGGAAAAAGGCATTCCGGATGAAGTCATCCCTACCCTGATCAAAGCCAGGAAGGATGTAACCGTACAACATTATCACCGTATTTGGCGTAAATATGTTGCGTGGTGCGAGGCCAGGAAGGCCCCTACGGAGGAATTTCAACTGGGTCGATTCCTGCATTTCCTGCAAACAGGACTGTCTATGGGCCTCAAATTAGGGTCCATTAAGGTTCAAATTTCGGCCCTGTCGATATTCTTCCAAAAAGAACTAGCTTCTGTTCCTGAAGTTCAGACGTTTGTCAAGGGAGTACTGCATATACAGCCTCCTTTTGTGCCTCCAGTGGCACCTTGGGATCTCAATGTAGTGTTGGGATTCCTAAAATCACATTGGTTTGAACCACTCACCACTGTGGACTTGAAATATCTCACATGGAAAGTGGTAATGCTGTTAGCCCTGGCTTCAGCCAGGCGTGTATCAGAATTGGCGGCTTTATCCTATAAAAGCCCTTACCTAATTTTTCATACGGACAGGGCAGAATTGAGGACTCGTCCTCAATTTCTCCCTAAGGTGGTTTCAGCATTTCACTTAAACCAACCTATTGTGGTGCCTGCGGCTACTAGGGACTTGGAGGATTCCAAGTTGCTGGACGTAGTCAGGGCCCTGAAAATATATGTTTCCAGGACGGCTGGAGTCAGAAAATCTGACTCGCTGTTTATCCTGTATGCACCCAACAAGCTGGGTGCTCCTGCTTCTAAGCAGACGATTGCTCGTTGGATTTGTAGTACAATTCAGCTTGCACATTCTGTGGCAGGCCTGCCACAGCCAAAATCTGTAAAAGCCCATTCCACACGGAAAGTGGGCTCATCTTGGGCGGCTGCCCGAGGGGTCTCGGCTTTACAACTTTGCCGAGCAGCTACTTGGTCAGGGGCAAACACGTTTGCTAAATTCTACAAATTTGATACCCTGGCTGAGGAGGACCTGGAGTTCTCTCATTCGGTGCTGCAGAGTCATCCGCACTCTCCCGCCCGTTTGGGAGCTTTGGTATAATCCCCATGGTCCTTTCGGAGTCCCCAGCATCCACTAGGACGTTAGAGAAAATAAGAATTTACTTACCGATAATTCTGTTTCTCATAGTCCGTAGTGGATGCTGGGCGCCCATCCCAAGTGCGGATTGTCTGCATTATTTGTACATAGTTATTGTTACAAAAAATCGGGTTATTGTTGTTGTGAGCCATCTTTTCAGAGGCTCCTTCTGTTATCATGCTGTTAACTGGGTTCAGATCACAAGTTGTACGGTGTGATTGGTGTGGCTGGTATGAGTCTTACCCGGGATTCAAAATCCTTCCTTATTGTGTACGCTCGTCCGGGCACAGTATCCTAACTGAGGCTTGGAGGAGGGTCATAGGGGGAGGAGCCAGTGCACACCAGCTAGTCCTAAAGCTTTTACTTTGTGCCCAGTCTCCTGCGGAGCCGCTATTCCCCATGGTCCTTTCGGAGTCCCCAGCATCCACTACGGACTATGAGAAACAGAATTATCGGTAAGTAAATTCTTATTTTTACACATTGCGGCAGCCAGGACCCCTTTTTACACATTGCGGCAGCCAGGCCCCCTCTTTACACATTGCGGCAGCCAGGCCCCCTTTTTACACATTGCGGCAGCCAGGACCCCATTTTACACATTGCGGCAGCCAGGCCCCCTTTTTACACATTGCGGCAGCCAGGACCCCTTTTTACACATTGCGGCAGCCAGGACCCCTTTTTACACATTGCGGCTGCCATGCCCCCTCTTTACACATTGCGGCAGCCAGGCCCCCTTTTTACACATTGCGGCAGCCAGGACCCCATTTTACACATTGCGGCAGCCAGGACCCCTTTTTACACATTGCGGCAGCCAGACCCCCTTTTTATACATTGCGGCAGCCAGGACCCCTTTTTACACATTACGGCAGCCAGTCTCCCTTTTTACACATTACGGCAGCCAGTCCCCCTTTTTACACATTGCGGCAGCCAGGACCCCTTTTTACACATTGCGGCAGCCAGGCCCCCTCTTTACACATTGCGGCAGCCAGGCCCCCTTTTTACACATTGCGGCAGCCAGGACCCCATTTTACACATTGCGGCAGCCAGGACCCCCCCCCTTTTTTACACATTGCGGCAGCCAGACCCCCTTTTTATACATTGCGGCAGCCAGGACCCCTTTTTACACATTGCGGCAGACAGTGTCCCCCTGAGAGAGAGAGAGAGAGAGAGAGAGAAAGAGAGAGAGAAAGAAAGAAAGTGAGAGAGGGATATACTTACCTTCTCCCCGCTGACAGGCTCCTCGTGCTGGCATCTCCCTCTCGGTGCAGGCAGTGAGATGAGAAGGAGGAGGAGGGAGGGGGAGCAGGGAGCCGCAGCAGAGCTATTTGATTGGTAGTAAGCGCCGCTGCAGCATCCCCCTCTCCTTCTGTATTGGCTGCCCGGCGCTGCTATGGATGCTGGGATGAAGGAACCGGGCAGCCAATACAGAAGGAGAGGGGGATGCTGCAGCGGCGCTTACTACCAATCAAATAGCGCTGCTGCGGCTCCCTGCTCCCCCTCCCTCCTCCTCCTTGAACCCGGCGCTGGTCTCCTCTCCCTCCAGCCGCGCACGGCGCACACAGAGGCGGCATGTAATGAGTCAATTTGACTCATTACATGCCGCTGGCCGTTGCGCCCTCAGGGCAACTGCGCTGTGTGCCAAGCCCCCTTGGCACACACGTAGTTACGGCGCTGGTCAGCACTCGCTCCAGACTGCCCTGCATCACCGCCAGCGGGTGGGCTCGGAATTCTTAGCCTTTTCCTCGCACCCCCAGTTGCGGGAGAATGTGAAGGAGGAGCTGTTGATGGGTCACGTTCCGCTTGACTTGACAATTTTCTCACCAGCAGGTCTTTGAACCTCTGCAGCTTTGTGTCTGCCGGAAAGAGAGATACAACGTAGGTTTTAAATCTAGGATCGAGCACGGTGGCCAAAATGTAGTGCTCTGATTTCAACAGATTGACCACCCGTGAATCCTGGTTAAGCGAATTAAGGGCTCCATCCACAAGTCCCACATGCCTAGCGGAATCGCTGTTTTAGCTCCTCCTTCAATGTCTCCAGCTTCTTCTGCAAAAGCCTGATGAGGGGAATGACCTGACTCAGGCTGGCAGTGTCTGAACTGACTTCACATGTGGCAAGTTCAAAGGGTTGCAGAACCTTGCACAACGTTGAAATCATTCTCCACTGTGCTTGAGTAAGGTGCAGTCCCCCTCCTTTGCCTATATCGTAGGCAGATGTATAGGCTTGAATGGCCTTTTGCTGCGCCTCCATCCTCTGAAGCATGTAGAGGGTTGAATTCCACCTCGTTACCACCTCTTGCTTCAGATGATGGCAGGGCAGGTTAAGGACTGTTTTCTGGTGCTCCAGTCTTCGGCACGCGGTGGCTGAATGCCGAAAGTGGCCCGCAATTCTTCGGGCCACCGACAGCATCTCTTGCACGCCACTGTCGTTTTTTAAATAATGCTGCACCACCAAATTCAATATATGTGCAAAACATGGGACGTGCTGGAATTTGCCCAGATGTAATGCACGCACAATATTGCTGGCGTTGTCCGATGTCACAAATCCCCAGGAGAGTCCAATTGGGGTAAGCCATTCTGCGATGATGTTCCTCAGTTTCCGTAAGAGGTTGTCAGCTGTGTGTCTCTTATGGAAAGCTGTGATACAAAGCGTAGCCTGCCAGGGAACGAGTTGGCGTTTGTGAGATGCTGCTACTGGTGCCGCCACTGCTGTTCTTGCTGCGGGAGGCAATACATCTACCCAGTGGGCTGTCACAGTCATATAGTCCTAAGTCTGCCCTGCTCCACTTGTCCACATGTCCGTGGTTAAGTGGACATTGGGTACAACTGCATTTTTTAGGACACTGGTGACTCTTTTTCTGACGTCTGTGTACATTTTCGGTATCGCCTGCCTAGAGAAATGGAACCTAGATGGTATTTGGTACCGGGGACACAGTACCTCAATCAAGTCTCTAGTTCCCTGTGAATTAACGGTGGATACCGGAAACACGTTTCTCACCACCCAGGCTGCCAAGGCCTGAGTTATCCGCTTTGCAGCAGGATGACTGCTGTGATATTTCATCTTCCTCGCAAAGGACTGTTGGACAGTCAATTGCTTACTGGAAGTAGTACAAGTGGTCTTCCGACTTCCCATCTGGGATGACGATCGACTCCCAGCAGCAACAACAGCAGCGCCAGCAGCAGTAGGCGTTACACTCAAGGATGCATCGGAGGAATCCCAGGCAGGAGAGGACTCGTCAGACTTGACAGTGACATGGCCTGCTGGACTATTGGCTTTCCTGTCTAAGGAGGAAATTGACACTGAGGGAGTTGGTGGTGTGGTTTGCAGAAGCTTGGTTACAAGAGGAAGGGATATAGTGGTCAGTGGACTGCTTCCGCTGTCATCCAAAGTTTTTGAACTTGTCACTGACTTCTGATGAATGCAGTCCAGGTGACGTAAAAGGGAGGATGTTCCTAGGTGGTTAACGTCCTTACCCCTACTTATTACAGCTTGACAGCGCCAGCAACACCCATATCCTCATCCTGGTGTACTTCAACAGTGACATCTTCAATTTGACTATCAGGAACTGGACTGTGGGTGCTCCTTCCAGCACTTGCAGGGGGCGTGCAAATGGTGGAAGGCGCAACCTCTTCCCGTCCAGTGTTGGGAAGGTCAGGCATCGCAACCGACACAATTGGACTGTCTTTGGGGATTTGTGATTTAGAAGAACGCACAGTTCTTTGCTGTGCTTTTGCCATATTAACTCTTTTAAGTTTTCTAGCAGGAGGATGAGTGCTTCCATCCTCATGTGAAGCTGAACCACTAGCCATGAACATAGGCCAGGCCCTCAGCCGTTCCTTGCCACTCCGTGTCGTAAATGGCACATTGGCAAGTTTACGCTTCTCCTCAGACGATTTTGATTTAGATTTTTGGGTCATTTTACTGAGCTTTATTTTTTGGGATTTTACATGCTCTCTACTATGACATTGGGCATCGGCCTTGGCAGACGACATTGATGGCATTTCATCGTCTCGGCCATGACTAGTGGCAGCAGCTTCAGCACGAGGTGGAAGTGGATCTTGATCTTTCCCTATTTTACCCTCCACATTTTTGTTCTCCATTTTTTAATGTGTGGAATTATATGCCAGTAATATATCAATAGCAATGGCCTACTACTATATATACTGCGCACAACTGAAATGCACCACAGGTGTGGATGGATAGTATACTTGACGACACAGAGGTAGGTAGAGCAGTGGCCTACTGTACCGTACTGCTATATATTATATAGTGGTGGTCAGCAAACTGTGCAAAACTGAAATGCACCACAGGTATGGATGGATAGTATACTTGACGACACAGAGGTAGGTAGAGCAGTGGCCTACTGTACCGTACTGCTATATATTATATACTGGTGGTCCGCAAAATGTGCAAAACTGAAATGCACCACTGGTATGAATGGATAGTATACTTGACGACACAGAGGTAGGAAGAGCAGTGGCCTTCTGTACCGTACTGCTATATATTATATACTGGTGGTCAGCAAACTGTGCAAAACTGAAATGCACCACAGGTATGGATGGATAGTATACTTGACGACACAGAGGTAGGTAGAGCAGTGGCCTACTGTACCGTACTGCAGTGCTATATATTATATACTGGTGGTCAGCAAACTTTGCAAAACTGAAATGCACCACAGGTATGGATGGATAGTATACTTGACGACACAGAGGTAGGTAGAGCAGTGGCCTTCTGTACCGTACTGCTATATATTATATACTGGTGGTCAGCAAACTGTGCAAAACTGAAATGCACCACAGGTATGGATGGATAGTATACTTGACTACACGGAGGTAGGTAGAGAAGTGGCCTACTGTACCGTACTGCTATATTTTATATACTGGTGGTCAGCAAAATGTGCAAAACTGAAATGCACCACAGGTATGGATGGATAGTATACTTGACGACACAGAGGTAGGTAGAGCAGTGGCCTACTGTACCGTACTGCTATATATTATATACTGGTGGTCAGCAAACTGTGCAAAACTGAAATGCACCACAGGTATGGATGGATAGTATACTTGACGACACAGAGGTAGGTAGAGCAGTGGCCTACTGTACCGTACTGCTATATATTATATACTGGTGGTCAGCAAACTGTGCAAAACTGAAATGCACCACAGGTATGGATGGATAGTATACTTGACGACACAGAGGTAGGTAGAGCAGTGACCTTCTGTACCGTACTGCTATATATTATATACTGGTGGTCAGCAAACTGTGCAAAACTGAAATGCACCACAGGTATGGATGGATAGTATACTTGACGACACAGAGGTAGGTAGAGCAGTGGACTACTGTACCGTACTGCTATATATATAGTTATACTGGTGGTCAGCAAAATTCTGCACTGTCCTCCTACTATATACTACAATGCAGCACAGATATGGAGCGTTTTTCAGGCAGAGAACGTATAATACTGGTGGTCACTGGTAGAGATGAGCGCCTGAAATTTTTCGGGTTTTGTGTTTTGGTTTTGGGTTCGGTTCCGCGGCCGTGTTTTGGGTTCGAACGCGTTTTGGCAAAACCTCACCGAATTATTTTTGTCGGATTCGGGTGTGTTTTGGATTCGGGTGTTTTTTTCCAAAAACACTAAAAAACAGCTTAAATCATAGAATTTGGGGGTCATTTTGATCCCAAAGTATTATTAACCTCAAAAACCATAATTTACACTCATTTTCAGTCTATTCTGAATACCTCACACCTCACAATATTATTTTTAGTCCTAAAATTTGCACCGAGGTCGCTGTGTGAGTAAGATAAGCGACCCTAGTGGCCGACACAAACACCGGGCCCATCTAGGAGTGGCACTGCAGTGTCACGCAGGATGTCCCTTCCAAAAAACCCTCCCCAAACAGCACATGACGCAAAGAAAAAAAGAGGCGCAATGAGGTAGCTGTGTGAGTAAGATTAGCGACCCTAGTGGCCGACACAAACACCGGGCCCATCTAGGAGTGGCACTGCAGTGTCACGTAGGATGTCCCTTCCAAAAAACCCTCCCCAAACAGCACATGACGCAAAGAAAAAAAGAGGCGCAATGAGGTAGCTGTGTGAGTAAGATTAGCGACCGTAGTGGCCGACACAAACACCGGGCCCATTTAGGAGTGGCACTGCAGTGTCACGTAGGATGTCCCTTCCAAAAAACCCTCCCCAAACAGCACATGACGCAAAGAAAAAGAGATAGTATACTCGTAACTAGTATGTATGTATAAAGAAAGAAAAAAAAACCACGGTTAGGTGGTATATACAATTATGGACGGGCTGCCGAGTGCCGACACAGAGGTAGCCACAGCCGTGAACTACCGCACTGTACTGTGTCTGCTGCTAATATATAGACTGGTTGATAAAGAGATAGTATACTCGTAACTAGTATGTATGTATAAAGAAAGAAAAAAAAAACCACGGTTAGGTGGTATATACAATTATGGACGGGCTGCCGAGTGCCGACACAGAGGTAGCCACAGCCGTGAACTACCGCACTGTACTGTGTCTGCTGCTAATATATAGACTGGTTGATAAAGAGATAGTATACTCGTAACTAGTATGTATGTATAAAGAAAGAAAAAAAAAACACGGTTAGGTGGTATATACAATTATGGACGGGCTGCCGAGTGCCGACACAGAGGTAGCCACAGCCGTGAACTACCGCACTGTACTGTGTCTGCTGCTAATATATAGACTGGTTGATAAAGAGATAGTATACTCGTAACTAGTATGTATGTATAAAGAAAGAAAAAAAAACCACGGTTAGGTCACTGGTATATACAATTATGGACGGGCTGCGGAGTGCCGACACAGAGGTAGCCACAGCCGTGAACTACCGCACTGTACTGTGTCTGCTGCTAATATATAGACTGGTTGATAAAGAGATAGTATACTCGTAACTAGTATGTATGTATAAAGAAAGAAAAAAAAACCACGGTTAGGTGGTATATACAATTATGGACGGGCTGCCGAGTGCCGACACAGAGGTAGCCACAGCCGTGAACTACCGCACTGTACTGTGTCTGCTGCTAATATATAGACTGGTTGATAAAGAGATAGTATACTCGTAACTAGTATGTATGTATAAAGAAAGAAAAAAAAACCACGGTTAGGTCACTGGTATATACAATTATGGACGGGCTGCGGAGTGCCGACACAGAGGTAGCCACAGCCGTGAACTACCGCACTGTACTGTGTCTGCTGCTAATATATAGACTGGTTGATAAAGAGATAGTATACTCGTAACTAGTATGTATGTATAAAGAAAGAAAAAAAAACCACGGTTAGGTCACTGGTATATACAATTATGGACGGGCTGCCGAGTGCCGACACAGAGGTAGCCACAGCCGTGAACTACCGCACTGTACTGTGTCTGCTGCTAATATATAGACTGGTTGATAAAGAGATAGTATACTCGTAACTAGTATGTATGTATAAAGAAAGAAAAAAAAACCACGGTTAGGTCACTGGTATATACAATTATGGACGGGCTGCCGAGTGCCGACACAGAGGTAGCCACAGCCGTGAACTACCGCACTGTACTGTGTCTGCTGCTAATATAGACTGGTTGATAAGGAGATAGTATACTACTAATATTATATACTGGTGGTCAGGTCACTGGTCACTAGTCACACTGGCAGTGGCACTCCTGCAGCAAAAGTGTGCACTGTTTAATTTTAATATAATATTATGTACTCCTGGCTCCTGCTATAACCTATAACTGGCACTGCAGTAGTGCTCCCCAGTCTCCCCCACAATTATAAGCTGTGTGAGCTGAGCAGTCAGACAGATATATAATATATATAGATGATGCAGCACACTGGCCTGAGCCTGAGCAGTGCACACAGATATGGGCCCTCATTCCGAGTTGATCGCTCGCAAGGCGAATGTAGCAGAGTTACACACGCTAAGCCGCCGCCTACTGGGAGTGAATCTTAGCTTCTTAAATGTGCGACCGATGTATGCGCAATATTGCGATTACAAACGAGTTAGCAGTTTTTGAGTAGCTTCAGACTTACTCTGCCTGTGCGATCAGTTCAGTGCTTTTCGGTCCTGGCTGACGTCATAAACACACCCAGCGTTCGCCCAGGCACACCCACCGTTTCCCCGGCCACTCCTGCGTTTTCTCCGGAAACGGTAGCGTTTCCAGCCACACGCCCCTAAAACGCCGTGCATCCGCCCAGTAACACCCATTTCCTGTCAATCACAATGCGAACGTCGGAGCGATGAAAAAGCCGTGAGTAAACTTACTTTCTTCATAGTAAAGTTACTTGGCGCAGTCGCAGTGCGAACATTGCGCATGCGCACTAAGAGAATTCTCACTGCGATGCGATGAAAATCTCCGAGCGAACAACTCGGAATGAGGGCCATGGTATGTATGTGACTGAGTCACTGTGTGCTGTGTATCGCTTTTTTCAGGCAGAGAACGGATTATAAATAAAAGTGGTGGTCACTGGTCACTATCAGCAAAACTCTGCACTGTACACTACTGAGTACTCCTAATGCTCCCCAAAATTAGTAAATCAAGTGTCTAAACGGAGAGGACGCCAGCCACGTCCTCTCCCTATCAATCTCAATGCACGTGTGAAAATGGCGGCGACGCGCGGCTCCTTATATAGAATCCGAGTCTCGCGATAGAATCCGAGCCTCGCGAGAATCCGACAGCGTCATGATGACGTTCGGGCGCGCTCGGGTTAACCGAGCAAGGCGGGAAGATCCGAGTCGCTCGGACTCGTGAAAAAAAACATGAAGTTCTGGCGGGTTCGGATTCAGAGAAACCGAACCCGCTCATCTCTAGTCACTGGTCAGCAAAACTCTGCACTGTCCTCCTACTATATAATACTGCTTGTCCCCAGTCCCCACAATAAAGCAATTAGCACACTGAGCACAGATATTTGCAGCACACTGAGCACAGATATGGAGCGTTTTTCAGGCAGAGAACGTAGATATTTGCACTTGCAGCACACTGAGCACAGATATTTGCAGCACACTGAGCACAGATATTTGCAGCACACTGAGCACAGATATTTGCAGCCCACTGAACATAGAAACTGAGAGGACGCCAGCCACGTCCTCTCACGATCATCTCCAATGCACGAGTGAAAAATGGCGGCGACGCGCGGCTCCTTATATAGAATACGAATCTCGCGAGAATCCGACCGCGGGATGATGACGTTCGGGCGCGCTCGGGTTAACCGAGCTAGGCGGGAGGATCCGAGTTGCTCGGACCCGTGAAAAAAAAGGTGAAGTTCGGGCGGGTTCGGATCCCGAGGATCCGAACCCGCTCATCACTAATATATATATATATGTATATATATATATATATATATATATATATATATATATATCTCAAGATGGGTCCCAGATGTAACTGAAAGCATCACAATGACAGGATAGTGTATATAGATATTGATGTTGGTCAAATCAACAACCAATGCAAGAACTGTATAACTAAAATAAACATTATCAAAATTAAATTCTGAAATGTTTTCATGTTTGGTTAATATACTTATGTAGGTTGGTGAGTGTGTTTTGATGGGAGAGGAGAGGACCACTTGCGTGCTGAATGTGGCAGGGGAGTGCTGACTGGGGCAGACAGAGAAGAAGGATCTATAAGGATCATCCTCTGACTTCAAAAGACAGGAGAAGAAATGACAGTCAGCCCCATCTGACGACAGCTTGACAAACGAGAGATAGCTCAAAAATACTGTATGTACATTTTCAGAGCAAGTTGTATTATCGGCTCCATTAAAGTGATATATATGCGAAAAACAACACTGTCTTACTTAACACATGAGATTTCTCTGATATGTCATGCTTAAAAACTTTGCTAAAAACAATTTTTAAATGAAAAACAAATTTGCAAAAAATGACTTTAATTATGAATTTTGGATATGGGATCTCAGCTGCCAGTATACCTGCGGTGACTAACACCGGCATTTCTTACACTGAGATTCCTGACAGGGGATGGGATGATTATTTTACCCCTCCCTGTCCCCTTCCCTAACCCGCCTACGGTGGCGACTACGGCTAGGACTCTGGGGGTAGCGGCTAGGGCTAAGACTCCGGGGGGGTGGCAGTATTTGGCCCTGTGAGTGGTGAGGTTGGGGGTAGTACTGGGAACACTTGGGTCACATTCAGCCGACAGGACATGGAATGAAGTGAATATTTTGCTGCAGCCAGTAAGGTGATGACGCTGCCTAGTGGGATGATAGTGATTAGTGAGTACGGTGGGTTCTGAGCCAGGCTCTCTTTATGCTGATGTTGTTTTGTTGCATCTGTTTACCAGGCCCTGTGTTACCTTGTCTGAGAAGGAAGAATAATTTGTTATGACGTCTGCATTTCTTTTGCAGGAAAAGCTGAAACGCTCTTTTCTTACAGGAGAGCATAAAGAATGTGCTTATTTGGCTGTGATAAAAATGATAATTTGCAAGAAAATGATTGTGGATTAGAGAGCGGAGAAGCGATTAGTGGGAGCTGGTAACTTTCCCAATGTGTGCAGAGCCCGCTGGTTTAGGGGATCCTAATCCTTCTTAGGCTGCAAAAGGACCCTCAGACTGCTCAAGCAAGCGGAGCTTAGGCACTGCAAGCCTTCTAGAAAGTACTAAATCTTCACTTTAGCTGCCTGCGTTTCCTTCATCTTAAACTATAAGCCGTTTTTCTAAAGGATCCTTCCATAGACAAGCCCCTTTAGAAGCTGCCAGGAAGGATTCTGAAACCCAGATTGCTGAAATGTTTAATCCAGGGGTCCAAGTGTAGGAGAGATTAGAGCTCTTCATGTGGTCAACTTTAACCCCTTTGCTGCCAGCAGCATGTTCTGTCAATTGTATAACAGAGAGGTTAATAACTTATTTACTGCTGGAGGAGATCAGTCATCACAATATATACAGTATTTCTCTTACGTCCTAGAGGATGCTGGGGACTCCGTAAGGACCATGGGATAGACGGGCTCCGCAGGAGACATGGGCACTTTAAGAAAGAACTTTAGGTATGGGTGTGCACTGGCTCCTCCCTCTATGCCCCTCCTCCAGACCTCAGTTTACTACTGTGCCCAGAGGAGACTGGGTGCATTACAGGGAGCTCTCCTGAGTTTCCTGAAAAGAAAGTATATTTGTTAGGTTTTTTATTTTCTGGGAGCCTGCTGGCAACAGACTCCCTGCATCGAGGGACTGAGGGGAGAGAAACAGACCTACTTTAATTAGGGATGTGCACTTGAAATTTTTCGGGTTTTGTGTTTTGGTTTTGGGTTCGGTTCCGCGGCCGTGTTTTGGGTTCGAACGCGTTTTGGCAAAACCTCACCGAATTTTTTTTGTCGGATTCGGGTGTGTTTTGGATTCGGGTGTTTTTTTCAAAAAACCCTAAAAAACAGCTTAAATCATAGAATTTGGGGGTCATTTTGATCCCAAAGTATTATTAACCTCAAAAACCATAATTTCCACTCATTTTCAGTCTATTCTGAACACCTCACACCTCACAATATTATTTTTAGTCCTAAAATTTGCACCGAGGTCGCTGGATGACTAAGCTAAGCGACCCAAGTGGCCGACACAAACACCTGGCCCATGTAGGAGTGGCACTGCAGTGTCACGCAGGATGGCCCTTCCAAAAAACACTCCCCAAACAGCACATGACGCAAAGAAAAAAAGAGGCGCAATGAGGTAGCTGTGTGACTAAGCTCAACGACCCAAGTGGCCGACACAAACACCTGGCCCATCTAGGAGTGGCACTGCAGTGTCACGCAGGATGGCCCTTCCAAAAAACACTCCCCAAACAGCACATGAAGCAAAGAAAAAAAGAGGCGCAATGAGGTAGCTGTGTGACTAAGCTCAACGACCCAAGTGGCCGACACAAACACCTGGCCCATCTAGGAGTGTCACTGCAGTGTCACGCAGGATGGCCCTTCCAAAAAACACTCCCCAAACAGCACATGACGCAAAGAAAAAAAGAGGCGCAATGAGGTAGCTGTGTGACTAAGCTCAGCGACCCAAGTGGCCGACACAAACACCTGGCCCATCTAGGAGTGGCACTGCAGTGTCACGCAGGATGGCCCTTCCAAAAAACACTCCCCAAACAGCACATGATGCAAAGAAAAAAAGAGGCGCAATGAGGTAGCTGTGTGACTAAGCTCAATGACCCAAGTGGCCGACACAAACACCTGGCCCATCTAGGAGTGGCACTGCAGTGTCACGCAGGATGGCCCTTCCAAAAAACACCCCCCAAACAGCACATGACGCAAAGAAAAAAAGAGGCACAATGAGGTAGCTGTGTGAGTAAGCTAAGCGACCCTAGTGGCCGACACAAACACCTGGCCCATCTAGGAGTGGCACTGCAGTGTCACGCAGGCTGGCCCTTCAAAAAACTACTCCCCAAACAGCACATGACGCAGAGAAAAAAAGAGGCGCAATGAGGTAGCTGTGTGAGTAAGCTAAGCGACCCTAGTGGCCGACACAAACACCTGGCCCATCTAGGAGTGGCACTGCAGTGTCACGCAGGCTGGCCCTTCAAAAAACTACTCCCCAAACAGCACATGACGCAAAGAAAAAAAGAGGCGCAATGAGGTAGCTGTGTGAGTAAGCTAAGCGACCCTAGTGGCCGACACAAACACCTGGCCCATCTAGGAGTGGCACTGCAGTGTCACGCAGGCTGGCCCTTCAAAAAACTACTCCCCAAACAGCACATGACGCAAAGAAAAAAAGAGGCGCAATGAGGTAGCTGTAGCACCGAAGAGCTGATTTTTTTGGTATTTTCACCAGGCATGTCAATGGCCATATTCCTCCCACGGACAACAGGTGTCTCCCCGGGTGCCTGACTTAAACAAACCACCTCACCATCAGAATCCTCCATGTCAATTTCCTCCCCAGCGCCAGCAACACCCATATCCTCCTCATCCTGGTGTACTTCAACACTGACATCTTCAATCTGACTATCAGGAACTGGACTGCGGGTGCTCCTTCCAGCACTTGCAGGGGGCGTGCAAATGGTGGAAGGCGCATGCTCTTCACGTCCAGTGTTGGGAAGGTCAGGCATCGCAACCGACACAATTGGACTCTCCTTGTGGATTTGGGATTTCGAAGAACGCACAGTTCTTTGCTGTGCTTTTGCCAGCTTGAGTCTTTTCATTTTTCTAGCGAGAGGCTGAGTGCTTTCATCCTCATGTGAAGCTGAACCACTAGCCATGAACATAGGCCAGGGCCTCAGCCGTTCCTTGCCACTCCGTGTGGTAAATGGCATATTGGCAAGTTTACGCTTCTCCTCCGACAATTTTATTTTAGATTTTTGAGTCCTTTTTTTACTGATATTTGGTGTTTTGGATTTTACATGCTCTGTACTATGACATTGGGCATCGGCCTTGGCAGACGACGTTGATGGAATTTCATCGTCTCGGCCATGACTAGTGGCAGCAGCTTCAGCACGAGGTGGAAGTCGATCTTGATCTTTCCCTATTTTTGGAACCTCAACATTTTTGTTCTCCATATTTTAATAGGCACAACTAAAAGGCACCTCAGGTAAACAATGGAGATGGATGGATACTAGTATACTTATGGATGGACAAGCGACTGCCGACACAGAGGTAGCTACAGCCGTGGACTACCGTACTGTGTCTGCTGCTAATATAGACTGGATGATAATGAGATAAAATTAAAATATATATATATCACACTAGTACTGCAGCCGGACAGGTATATATTATGTAATGACGGACCTGCTGGACACTGTCTGTCAGCACTGCAGACTCCTAAAGTAAGCTACTAGTATCAAGAAGATAGAAAAAAAAAAAAACACGGGTAGGTGGTATACAATTATGGATGGACGAGCGACTGCCGACACAGAGGTAGCTACAGCCGTGGACTACCGTACTGTGTCTGCTGCTAATATAGACTGGATGATAATGAGATAAAATTAAAATATATATATATATCACACTAGTACTGCAGCCGGACAGGTATATATTATGTAATGACGGACCTGCTGGACACTGTCTGTCAGCACTGCAGACTCCTAAAGTAAGCTACTAGTATCAAGAAGATAGAAAAAAAAAAAAAACACGGGTAGGTGGTATACAATTATGGATGGACGAGCGACTGCCGACACAGAGGTAGCTACAGCCGTGGACTACCGTACTGTGTCTGCTGCTAATATAGACTGGATGATAATGAGATAAAATTAAAATATATATATATCACACTAGTACTGCAGCCGGACAGGTATATATTATGTAATGATGGACCTGCTGGACACTGTCTGCAGAATGCGTTTATAAAAACACCACACGACGAATGTTTAACTTTTTCAGGCAGACAATCACAATATACTGGTGGTCAGCAGACAATCACAATATACTGGTGGTCAGTGGTCACTGGTCAGTCACACTGGCAGTGGCACTCTGGCAGCAAAAGTGTGCACTGTACTTAAAATATGTACTCCTGCTATAACTGCTCCCCAGTCTCCCCCACAATTAAGCTGTGTGAGCAGTGAGCACTCAGCACAGTCAGATAATGATATACAGTATTACATATGATGCAGCACACTGGGCTGAGCACAGATATGGTATGTGACTGTGTCACACTGTGTATCGTTTTTTTTCAGGCAGAGAACGGATTAATTAAACTGGTGGTGGTCACTGGTCACTGGTCACACTATCAGCAAGTAGTACTCCGTCCTAAGCAGACAATCACAATATACTGGTGGTCAGTGTGGTCACTGGTCAGTCACACTGGCAGTGTGGCACTCTGGCAGCAAAAGTGTGCACTGTACTTAAAATATATTATTTATGTACTCCTGCTCTAACTGCTCCCCAGTCTCCCCCACAATTAAGCTGTGTGAGCAGTGAGCACTCAGCACAGTCAGATATACAGTATTACATATGATGATGCAGCACACTGAGGCTGAGCACAGATATGGTATGTGACTGTGTCACACTGTGTATCGTTTTTTTTCAGGCAGAGAACGGATTAATTAAACTGGTGGTCAATGGTCACTGGTCACACTATCAGCAAGTAGTAGTACTCCAGTCCTAATATGCTCCCCAAAATTAGTAAATAGTGTCTCTAACTCTCTACTCTCTTCTCTATAAACGGAGAGGACGCCAGCCACGTCCTCTCCCTTTCAATCTCAATGCACGTGTGAAAATGGCGGCGACGCGCGGCTCCTTATATAGAATCCGAGTCTCGCGATAGAATCCGAGCCTCGCCAGAATCCGACAGCGGGATGATGACGTTCGGGCGCGCTCGGGTTAACCGAGCAAGGCGGGAGGATCCGAGCCTGCTCGGCCCCGTGTAAAAAAAGCTGAAGTTCGGCGGGTTCGGATTCCGAGAAACCGAACCCGCTCATCACTAACTTTAATGTTAGGCTCTGTTTCTTAGGCTACTGGACACCATTAGCTCCAGAGAGATCGGTACGCAGGTCTCACCCTCGCCGTCCATCCCAAAGCCGCGCCGCCGTCCTCCTCGCAGAGCCGGAAGATAGAAGCCGGGTGAGTATGAGAAGAAAGAAGACTTCAGAGGCGGCAGAAGACTTCAGATCTTCACTGAGGTAACGCACAGCAGTAAAGCTGTGCGCCATTGCTCCCACACAGCACACACAAACGGCAGTCACTGTAAGGGTGCAGGGCGCAGGGGGGGCACCCTGGGCAGCAATATAAACCTCAATTCTGACAATAAACATATATACACAGGCTGGGCACTGTATATATAAAGAGCCCCCGCCAGTTTTTTATATATTTTAGCGGGACAGAAGCCCGCCGCTGAGGGGGCGGGGCTTCTTCCTCAGCATTCACCAGCGCCATTTTCAATTTCTCCACAGCACAGCGCTGAGAGGAAGCTCCCCGGACTCTCCCCTGCTTATCCACGGTGAAAGTGGGTTTTAAAGAAGGGGGGGGCACATAATTTGGCGCAAATATACAGATTACAGCGCTACTGGGTAAACATAGTGTGTGTGTTTTTTCCTGGGTCATTGGCGCTGGGTGTGTGCTGGCATACTCTCTCTCTGTCTCTCCAAAGGGCCTTGTGGGGGAACTGTCTTCAGATAAGAGGATTCCCTGAGTGTGTGGTGTGTCGGTACGCGTGTGTCAACATGTCTGAGGTAGAAGGCTCTCCTAGGGAGGAGGTGGAACAAATGTGTGTGGTGTCTCCGTCGAAAACGCCAACACCTGACTGGATGGATATGTGGAATGTTTTAAATGCTAATGTGAATTTATTGCACAAAAGATTAGACAAAGCTGAAGCTAGTGAACAGCCAGGGAGTCAACCCATGTCTGTCCCTATATCACAGGGACCTTCGGGGTCTCAAAAACGCCCACTATCCCAAATAGTAGACACTGATACCGACACGGATTCTGACTCCAGTGTCGACTACGATGATGCAAAGTTACAGCCAAAATTGGCTAAAACTATTCGATATATGATTATTGCAATAAAAGATGTTTTGCATATCACAGAGGAACCCCCTGTCCCTGACACGAGGGTACACATGTATAAGGGAAAGAAGCCTGAGGTAACCTTTCCCCCCTCTCATGAGCTGAATGAGTTGTGTGAAAAAGCTTGGGAATCTCCAGACAAGAAATTGCAGATTCCCAAAAGGATTCTTATGGCGTATCCTTTCCCGGCAAAGGACAGGATACGGTGGGAATCCTCCCCTAGGGTAGACAAGGCGCTGACACGCTTATTCAGAAAGGTAGCGCTGCCATCCCAAGATACGGCTACCCTCAGGGATCCTGCTGATCGCAAGTAGGAGGTTACTTTGAAGTCCATTTACACACATTCTGGTACCTTACTCAGACCGGCGATTGCGTTGGCTTGGGTTTGTAGCGCTGTAGCAGCGTGGGCAGATACCTTATCAGCGGAGATTGAGACCCTGGATAAGGATACCATTTTATTGACCCTAGGACATATAAAAGATGCTGTCTTATGAGAGATGCTCAAAGAGACATTGCTCTACTGGGTTCTAGAGTCAACGCTATGTCGATTTCTGATAGACAAGTCCTATGGACCTGGTAATGGACAGGTGATGCCGACTCAAAGAGGCATATGGAGGTTTTACCTTACAGGGGTAAGGAATTGTTTGGGGAAGTTCTCTCGGCCCTGGTCTCCACAGCTACAGCTGGTAAATCAATTTTTTTGCCTTATATTCCCTCACAGCCTAAGAAAGCGCTACATTATCAAATGCAGTCCTTTCGGTCACAGAGAAATAAGAGAGTACGAGGTGTGTCCTTTCTTGCCAGAGGTAAGGGCAGAGGGAAAAAGCTGCACAACACAGCTAGTTCCCAGGAACAGAAGTCCTCCCCGGCCTCTACAAAATTCAACGCATGACGCTGGGGCTCCGCTAAGGGAGTCCGCCCCAGTGGGGGCACGTCTTCGAATTTCCAGCCACATCTGGGTTCACTCACGGGTGGATCCATGGGCAATAGATATTGTTTCTCAGGGTTACAAGCTGGAATTCGAAGAGGTGCCTCCTCGCCGGTTTTTCAAATCGGCCCTACCGGCTTCTCCCCCAGAAAGGGAGATAGTGTTAAATGCAATTCACAAATTGTATCTTCAACAGGTGGTGGTCAAGGTTCCCCTACTTCAACAAGGGAGGGGATATTACTCAACCCTGTTTGTAGTCCCGAAACCAGACGGTTCGGTCAGACCCATTTTAAATTTAAAATCCCTGAACCTATACTTGAAAAGGTTCAAGTTCAAGATGGAATCGCTCAGAGCGGTCATCGCCAGCCTGGAAGGGGGGGATTTTATGGTATCTCTGGACATAAAGGATGCTTACCTTCATGTTTCCATATATCCACCTTATCAGGCGTACCTGAGATTTGCGGTACAGGATTGTCATTACCAATTTCAGACGTTGCCGTTTGGGCTTTCCACGGCCCCGAGGATTTTCACCAAGGTAATGGCGGAAATGATGGTGCTCCTGCGCAAGCAGGGTGTAACAATTATCCCGTACTTGGACGATCTCCTCATAAAAGCGAGATCAAGAGAGCAGTTACTGAACAGCGTGTCACTTTCACTGAAGGTGTTACAGCAACACGGCTGGATTCTCAATATCCCGAAGTCGCAGTTGGTTCCTACGACTCGTCTGACCTTCTTGGGCATGATTCTGGATACGGACCAGAAAAGGGTTTATCTTCCGATAGAAAAGGCTCATGACTCTGGTCAGGAACCTATTGAAGCCAAAACAGGTGTCAGTGCATCACTGCACTCGAGTCCTGGGAAAGATGGTGGCATCTTACGAGGCCATTCCCTTCGGCAGATTCCATGCGAGGACCTTCCAATGGGACCTACTGTACAAGTGGTCCGGGTCACATCTACAAATTCATCAGTTGATCACCCTGTCCCCCAGGGCCAGGGTATCTCTCCTGTGGTGGCTGCAGAGTGCTCACCTTCTAGAGGGACGCAGGTTCAGCATTCAGGACTGGGTTCTGGTGACCACGGACGCGAGCCTCCGAGGGTGGGGAGCAGTCACACAGGGAAGAAACTTCCAAGGTCTTTGGTCAAGTCAAGAGACTTGTCTTCACATCAACGTCCTGGAGCTGAGGGCCATATACAACGCCCTTCGTCAAGCGGAGACCTGGCTTCGCGACCTACCAGTTCTGGTCCAGTCAGACAACATCACCGCAGTGGCTCATGTAAACCGCCAAGGCGGCACAAGGAGCAGAGTGGCAATGGCGGAAGCCACCAGGATTCTTCGCTGGGCGGAAAATCATGTAAGCGCACTGTCAGCAGTGTTCATTCCGGGAGTGGACAACTGGGAAGCAGACTTCCTCAGCAGGCACGACCTGCATCCAGGAGAGTGGGGACTTCATCAGGAAGTCTTCGCACAGATTGCAAGTCAGTGGGGACTGCCCCAGATAGACATGATGGCGTCCCGCCTCAACAAAAAGCTGCAGAGGTATTGTGCCAGGTCAAGAGAACCTCAGGCGGTAGCGGTGGACGTCCTAGTGACACCGTGGGTGTTCCAGTCGGTCTATGTGTTTCCTCCTCTTCCTCTCATCCCCAGGGTGTTGAGAATAATAAGAAAAAGAGGAGTGGAGACAATTCTCATTGTCCCAGTTTGGCCACGAAGGGCCTGGTATCCGGATCTGCAGGAAATACTCACAGAAGATCCGTGGCCCCTTCCTCTCAGGGAGGACCTGTTGCAACAGGGGCCCTGTCTGTTCCAAGACTTACCGCGGCTGCGTTTGACGGCATGGCGATTGAACGCCGGATCCTAGCGGAAAATGGCATTCCGGATGAGGTCATTCCTACTCTGATAAAGGCTAGGAAGGACGTGACATCTAAACATTATCACCGTATATGGCGAAAGTATGTTTCTTGGTGTGAGGCCAGGAATGCTCCTACGGAAGAATTCCATCTGGGACGTTTCCTTCACTTCCTACAAACTGGAGTGAATTTGGGCCTAAAATTAGGCTCCATTAAGGTTCAGATTTCGCCCTATCCATTTTCTTTCAGAAGGAATTAGCTTCTCTCCCAGAAGTACAGACTTTTGTGAAGGGAGTGCTGCATATGCAGCCTCCTTTTGTACCTCCGGTGGCGCCTTGGGACCTTAACGTGGTGTTGAGTTTCCTTAAGTCGCACTGGTTAAAATATCTCACTTGGAAGGTGGTCATGTTGTTAGCCTTGGCTTCGGCTAGGCGAGTGTCGGAATTGGCGGCTTTGTCTCATAAAAGCCCCTATCTGGTTTTCCATATGGATAGAGCGGAATTGCGGACCCGTCCTCAATTCTTGCCTAAGGTGGTGTCATCTTTTCATATGAACCAACCTATTGTGGTGCCTGTGGCTACGCGAAACTTGGAGGATTCCAAGTCCCTTGATGTGGTCAGGGCTTTGAAAATTTACGTGGCCAGAACGGCTAGGGTCAGAAAAAGAGAAGCACTGTTTGTCCTGTATGCAGCCAACAAGGTTGGCGCTCCTGCTTCAAAGCAGACTATTGCTCGCTGGATCTGTAACACGATTCAGCAGGCTCATTCTACGGCTGGATTGCCGTTACCAAAATCGGTCAAGGCCCATTCCACTAGGAAGGTGGGCTCTTTTGGGCGGCTGCCCGAGGGGTCTCGGCACTACAGCTGTGCCGAGCTGCTACTTGGTCGGTTTCAAACACCTTTGCAAAATTCTATAAGTTTGATACCCTGGCTAAGGAGGACCTCCTGTTTGCTCAATCGGTGCTGCAGAGTCATCCGCACTCTCCCGCCCGTTTGGGTGCTTTGGTATAATCCCCACGGTCCTTATGGATCCCCAGCATCCTCTAGGACGTAAGAGAAAATAAGATTTTAAACCTACCGGTAAATCTTTTTCTCGTAGTCCGTAGAGGATGCTGGGCGCCCGTCCCAAGTGCGGACTACTTCTGCAAGACTTGTATATAGTTTTGCTTACATAAGGGTTATGTTATAGTTTTCATCGGTCTCGGACTGATGCTATGTTGTTTTCATACTGTTAACTGGTTAGTATATCACAAGTTATACGGTGTGAATGGTGTGGGCTGGTATGAATCTTGCCCTTGGATTAACAAAAATCCTTTCCTCGTACTGTCCGTCTCCTCTGGGCACAGTTTCTCTAACTTAGGTCTGGAGTAGGGGCATAGAGGGAGGAGCCAGTGCACACCCATACCTAAAGTTCTTTCTTAAAGTGCCCATGTCTCCTGCGGAGCCCGTCTATCCCATGGTCCTTACGGAGTCCCCAGCATCCTCTACGGACTACGAGAAAAAAATTTACCGGTAGGTTTAAAATCTTATTTTCTGTTCTCTGTTTGCAGCTGGGAGCATCTGACTATGGGCTGCATCCGGCTATGGGGTGCGCCAGACTATGGTAACTATCAGACTATTGTATGGGCTGCATCTGGCTATAGGAAGCATCGGAGTATAGGAACTATCAGACTACTGTATGGGCTGCATCTGACTATAGGAACTATCAGACTACTGTATGGGCTGCATCTGGCTATAGGAAGCATCTGACTATAGGAACTATCAGACTATTGTATGGGCTGCATCTGGCTATAGGAAGCATCTGACTATAGGAACTATCTATCAGACTATTGTATGGGCTGCATCTGGCTATAGGAAGCATCTGACTATAGGAACTATCAGACTACTGTATGGGCTGCATCTGGCTATAGGAAGCATCTGACTATAGGAACTATCAGACTATTGTATGGGCTGCATTTGGCTATAGGAAGCATCTGACTATAGGAACTATCAGACTACTGTATGGGCTGCATCTGACTATAGGAACTATCAGACTACTGTATGGGCTGCATCTGGCTATAGGAAGCATCTGACTATAGGAACTATCAGACTATTGTATGGGCTGCATCTGGCTATAGGAAGCATCTGACTATAGGAACTATCTATCAGACTATTGTATGGGCTGCATCTGGCTATAGGAAGCATCTGACTATAGGAACTATCAGACTACTGTATGGGCTGCATCTGGCTATAGGAAGCATCTGACTATAGGAACTATCAGACTAATGTATGGGCTGCATCTGGCTATAGGAAGCATCTGACTATAGGAACTATCAGACTACTGTATGGGCTGCATCTGACTATAGGAAGCATCTGACTATAGGAACTATCAGACTAATGTATGGGCTGCATCTGGCTATAGGAAGCATCTGACTAAAGGAACTATCAGACTACTGTATGGGCTGTATCTGGCTATAGGAAGCATCTGACTAAAGGAACTATCAGACTAATGTATGGGCTGTATCTGGCTATAGGAAGCATCTGACTATAGGAACTATCAGACTAATGTATGGGCTGCATCTGGCTATAGGAAGCATCTGACTATAGGAACTATCAGACTACTGTATGGGCTGTATCTGGCTATAGGAAGCATCTGACTATAGGAACTATCAGACTAATGTATGGGCTGCATCTGGCTATAGGAAGCATCTGACTATAGGAACTATCAGACTACTGTATGGGCTGCATCTGGCTATAGGAAGCATCTGACTATAGGAACTATCAGACTAATGTATGGGCTGCATCTGGCTATAGGAAGCATCCGACTATAGGAACTATCAGACTACTGTATGGGCTGCATCTGGCTATGGGCAGTATCAGACTATGTGAAGCATCAGACTATAGGGAGCATCTGACTATAGAGAGCATCCGACCATAGGGAACATCTGATTATGGAGAGCATCAGACAATGGGGAGCATCCGATCATAGGGAGCATCTGACGATGAGCTGCATCTGGCTATGAGAACTATCAGACTACTGTATGGGTTGCATCAGGCGATGGGCAGCATCTGATAATGGGAAGCATCCGTCTATGAGGAACTTCATACTACAGGGAGCATCCAACTATGGGAACTATCAAACTACTCTATGGGAGCCATTTGGCTGCATCCATTTAATGGGAACATCAGACGATGAGGAGCATCCATCTACGGGAAGCATCTGACTATGGGGAGCATCTGACTATGGGAAGCATCAGACTGGAGAACATCAGTCTATGGGGAATATCAGACAACGGGGTGTATCCAACTATGGGGAGCATTTGACTATAGGGAGCATCTGACTTTGTGAACATCAGACAGTGAGGTGTATCCAGCTATGGGGAGCATCAGACTATGGGGAACATCACATTATGGGAAGCATCAGGCTATGGGGTGCATCCGACTATGAGGTGCTTTCGACTATGGGTAACGTCTAACTATTGGGAGCATCCAACTATGAGATGTATCTGACTATGGGGAGCATACAGTATGTCAGAAGAAACTGTCAGTCCTTAAAGTGAGAATTAACCAACAACTAGATATAATACCACAGATGTAGTTACTGAGCTTACTCATCTCTGCTTCCCCCTGTTGTCCAGCACCAGGGCCAGTTCCTGTACTGTATACATAATAGCTGCCATATATTATAAACACAATGTACTCCAATAGAAGGATACGACTTCTGCAGAATCAGGAGTCTCTGTGTTATGTGAGCTGGAGCCTCCATCAGCAAGTGCTTCATTTCAGTGGAGTTCAATACTCAATCAAATCAACTAAATCAAGTTAATTTGTGCAGAGACAGCATTATACTCATTTCTCTGACGTCCTAAGTGGATGCTGGGACTCCGTAAGGACCATGGGGAATAGCGGCTCCGCAGGAGACTGGGCACAACTAAAGAAAGCTTTAGGACTACCTGGTGTGCACTGGCTCCTCCCACTATGACCCTCCTCCAGACCTCAGTTAGAATCTTGTGCCCGGCTGAGCTGGATGCACACTAGGGGCTCTCCTGAGCTCCTAGAGAGAAAGTATATTTTAGGTTTTTTATTTTACAGTGAGATCTGCTGGCAACAGACTCACTGCAGCGAGGGACTAAGGGGAGAAGAAGCGAACCTACCTAACTGGTGGTAGCTTGGGCTTCTTAGGCTACTGGACACCATTAGCTCCAGAGGGATCGACCACAGGACCCGACCTCGATGTTCGGTCCAGGAGCCGCGCCGCCGGCCCCCTTACAGAGCCAGAAGCAAGAAGTGTTCCGGAAAATCGGCGGCAGAAGACTTCTGTCTTCAACAAGGTAGCGCACAGCACTGCAGCTGTGCCCAATTGCTCCTCATGCACACCTCACACTCCGGTCACTGATGGGTGCAGGGCGCTGGGGGCGTCCTGAGGGCAATATAATACACCTTGGCTGGCAAATCATCACAATATATAGTCCCAGGGCTATATATGTGATAAATTACCCCTGCCAGAATCCATGAAAAAAGCGGGAGAAAAGTCCACCGAAAAAGGGGCGGGGCTATCTCCCTCAGCACACTGGCGCCATTTTTTCTTCACAGTGCAGCTGGAAGACAGCTCCCCAGGCTCTCCCCTGTAGTTTTCAGGCTCAAAGGGTTAAAAAGAGAGGGGGGGCACTAAATTTAGGCGCAATATGGGTATACAAGCAGCTATTGGGGGAAAAATCACTCAGTTATAGTGTTAATCCCTGCATTATATAGCGCTCTGGTGTGTGCTGGCATACTCTCTCTCTGTCTCCCCAAAGGACTTTGTGGGGTCCTGTCCTCAGTCAGAGCATTCCCTGTGTGTGTGCGGTGTGTCGGTACGGCTGTGTCGACATGTTGGATGAGGAAGGTTACGTGGAGGCGGAGCAGAGGCCGATAAATGGGATGTCGCCCCCTGTGGGGCCGACACCAGAGTGGATGGATAGGTGGAAGGTATTAACCGACAATGTCAACTCCTTACATAAAAGGCTGGATGACGTAACAGCTGTGGGACAGCCGGCTTCTCAGCCCGCACTGCCCAGGCGTCTCAAAGGCCATCAGGGGCTCAAAAAAATGCCCGTTACCTCAGATGGCAGACACAGATGTCGGCACGGAGTCTGACTCTAGTGTCGACGAGGTTGAGACATATACACAATCCACTAGGAGCATCCGTTGCATGATCTCGGCAATGAAAAATGTGTTACACATTTCTGACATGAACCCAAGTACCACATAAAAGGGGTTTTATGTTTGGGGAGAAAAAGCAGCCAGTGTTTTGTTCCCCCATCAGATGAGTGAATGAAGTGTGTAAAGAGCGTGGGTTCCCCCGATAAGAAAATGGTAATTTCTGAAAAGTTACTGCTGGCGTACCCTTTCCCGCCAGAGGATAGGTCACGTTGGGAGATATCCCCTAGGGTGGATAAGGCGCTCACACGTTTGTCAAAAAGGGTGGCACTGCCGTCTTGGGATACGGCCACTTTGAAGGAGCCTGCTGATAAAAAGCAGGAGACTATTCTGAAGTCTGTATATACACACTCAGGTACTATACTGAGACCTGCATTTGCCTCAGCATAAATAGTGCTGCTGCAGCGTGGTCTGATACCCTGTCAGATAATAAATAGACAGGGATAATATTTTGCTAACATAGAGCATATTATAGACGTCGTCTTATATATGAAGGATGCACAGAGGGATATTTGCCGGCTGGCATCCAGAATTAATGCAATGTCCATTCTGCCAGGAGGGTATTAGAGACAGGTGATGCTGCCTTTAAAAGGCACATGGAGATTCTGCCTTATAAGGGTGAGGAATTGTTTGGGGATGGTCTCTGGGACCTCGTATCCACAGCAACAGCTGGGAAGAATTTTTTTTTACCTCAGGTTTCCTCACAGCCTAAGAAAGCACCGTATTTTCAGGTACAGTCCTTTCGGCTTCAGAAAAGCAAGCGGGTCAAAGGCGCTTCCTTTCTGCACAGAGACAAGGGAAGAAGGAAAAAGCTGCACCAGACAGCCAGTTCCCAGGATCAAAAATCTTCCCCGCTTCCTCTGAGTCCACCGCATGACGCTGGGGCTCCACAGGTGGAGACAGGTGCGGTGGGGGCGCGTCTCGGGAACTTCAGGGACCAGTGGGCTTGCCCACAGGTGGATCCCTAGGTTCTGCAAGTAGTATCACAGGGATACAGGCTGGAGTTCGAGGCGACTCCCCCTCGCCGTTACCTCACATCAGCCTTGCCTGCTGTCCTCGGAGAAAGGGAGGTAGTACTGGCGGCAATTCACAAGCTGTACTTCCAGCAGGTGAAATCAAGGTACCCCTCCTTCAACAAGGCCGGGGTTACTATTCCAAAATGTTGTGGTACCGAAACCAGACGGTTCGGTGAGACCCATTCTAAAATTGAAATCCTTGAACACTTATATACGAAGGTTCAAGTTCAAAATGGGATCGCTCAGGGCGATTATTGCAAGCCTGGAGAATTTCATGGTATCACTGGACATCAAGGATGCTTACCTGCATGTCCCTATTTACCCTCTTCACCAGGAGTACCTCAAAATTGTGGTACAGGATTGTCATTACCAATTCCAGACGTTGCCGTTGGTCTGTCCCCGGCACCGAGGGTATTTACCAAGGTAATGACCGAAATAATTATCCCGTGCTTGGACGATCTCCTTATAAAGGCGAGGTCCAGGGAGCAGTTGTTCGTCGGAGTAGCACTATCTCGGGAAGTGCTACAACAGCACGGCTGGATTCTGAATATTCCAAAGTCGCAGCTGGTTCCTACGACGCGTCTACTGTTCCTGGGTATGGTTCTGGACACAGAACATTATAAAAAGGGTTTCTCCCGGAGGAGAAGTCCTAGGAGTTGTCGTCTCTAGACAGAGACCTCCTAATACAAATACAGGTGTCGGTGCATCAATGCACGCGAGCCCTGGGAAAGATGGCAGCTTCTTACGAAGAAATTCCATTCGCCAGGTCCCATGCAAGGATCTTCCAGTGGGATCTGTTGGACAAGTGGTCCGGGTCGCATCTTCAGATGCATCGGCGGATAACCCTGTCTCCAAGGGCCAGGGTGTCGCTGTTGTGGTGGCTGCAGAGTGCTCATCTTCTAGGGGGCCGCAGATTCGGCATACAGGACTGGGTCCTGGTGACCACGGATGCCAGCCTTCGAGGCTGGGGGGCAGTCACACAAGGAAGAAACTTCCAAGGACTATGGAAAAGTTAGGAGACTTCCCTAACAGACCCCTGCTTCAACACCGGCCGGTGCTGATCTAGTCAGACAACATCACGGCGGTCGCTCATGTAAACCGACAGGGCGGCACAAGAAGCAGGATGGCGATGGCAGAAGCCACAAGGATTCTCCGATGGGCGGAAAATCATGTGTTAGCACTGTCAGCAGTGTTCATTCCCGGAGTTGACAACTGGGAAGCAGACTTTCTCAGCAAACACGACCTCCACCCGGGAGAGTGGGGACTTCATCCAGAAGTCTTCCAAATGATTGTACACCGTTGGGAAAGGCCACAGGTGGACATGATGGCGTCCCGCCTCAACAAAAAGCTACAAAGATATTGCGCCAGGTCAAGGGACCCTCAGGCGATAGCTGTGGATGCTCTGGTAACACCGTGGGTGTACCAGTCGGTGTATGTGTTCCCTTCTCTGCCTCTCTTACCCAGGGTAATGAGAATAATAAGAAGGAGAGGAGTAAGAACTATACTCATTGTTCCGGATTGGCCAAGAAGAGCTTGGTACCCAGAACTCCAAGAAATGATCTCAGAGGACCCATGGCCTTTGCCGCTCAGACAGGACTTGCTGCAGCAGGGGGCCTGTCTGTTCCAAGACGTACCGCGGCTGCGTTTGACGGCATGGCGGTTGAACGCCGGATCCTGAAGGAAAAGGGCATTCCGGAGGAAGTTATCCCTACGCTAATTAAAGCTAGGAAAGAAGTGAACGCAAACCATTATCACCGCATATGGCGGAAATATGTTGCGTGCTGTGAGGCCAGGAAGGCCCCAAAGGAGGAATTTCAGCTAGGTCGATTTCTACACTTCCTACAGTCAGGGTGACTGTGGGCCTAAAATTGGGTTCCATTAAGGTCCAGATTTCGGCTCTATCGATTTTCTTCCAAAATAGAACTGGCTTCACTGCCTGAAGTTCAGACTTTTGTTAAGGGAGTGCTGCATAGTCAGCCCCCGTTTGTGCCTCCAGTGGCACCGTGGGATCTCAACGTGGTGTTGGATTTCCTGAAGTCGCATTGGGTTGAGCCACTTAAATCCGTGGAGCTACAATACCTCACATGGAAAGTGGTCATGCTGTTGGCCTTGGCATCGGCCAGGCGTGTATCAGAATTGGCGGTTTTGTCATGCAAAAGCCCTTATCTGTTTTTTTTTTATATGGATAAGGCGGAATTGAGGACTCGTTCCCAATTCCTTCCTAAGGTGGTATCAGTTTTTCATGTGAACCAACCTATTGTGGTGCCTGCGGCTACTTGGGACTTGGAGGATTCCAAGTTACTGGACGTAGTCAGGGCCCTGAAAAGTATATGTTTCCAGGACGGCTGGAGTCAGGAAAACTGACTCGCTATTTATCCTGTATGCACCCAACAAGCTGGGTGCTCCTGCTTCTAAGCAGACTATTGCTCGCTGGATCTGTAGCACGATTCAACTTGCACATTCTGCGGCTGGACTGCTGCACCCTAAATCTGTACAAGCCCATTCCACGAGGAAAGTGGGCTCTTCTTGGGAGGCTGCCCGAGGGGTCTCGGCTTTACAAATTTGCCGAGCTGTTACTTGGTCGGGTTCAAACATTTTTGCAAGAGTCTACAAGTTTGATACCCTGGCTGAGGAGGACCTAGAGTTTGCTCATTCGGTGCTGCAGAGTCATCCGCACTCTCCCGCCCGTTTGGGAGCTTTGGTATAATCCCCATGGTCCTTACGGAGTCCCAGCATCCACTTTGGACGTCAGAGAAAATAAGATTTTACTCACCGGTAAATCTATTTCTCGTAGTCCGTAGTGGATGCTGGGCGCCCATCCCAAGTGCGGATTGTCTGCAATACTTGTTTATAGTTATTGCCTAACTAAAGGGTTATTGTTGAGCCATCTGTTGAGAGGCTCAGTTATATTTCATACTGTTAACTGGGTATAGTATCACGAGTTATACGGTGTGATTGGTGTGGCTGGTATGAGTCTTACCCGGGATTCAAAATCCTTCCTTATTGTGTCAGCTCTTCCGGGCACAGTATCCTAACTGAGGTCTGGAGGAGGGTCATAGTGGGAGGAGCCAGTGCACACCAGGTAGTCCTAAAGCTTTCTTTAGTTGTGCCCAGTCTCCTGCGGAGCCGCTATTCCCCATGGTCCTTACGGAGTCCCAGCATCCACTACGGACTACGAGAAATAGATTTACCGGTGAGTAAAATCTTATTTTTATTGTGTGTTATTCATTTGTGATATGTTGATGCTTTATAAATCTGTCATTGGCTGCTGATATAAATTAGGTAATTGCGTAGGTGTGTGCATTGGACCAAATATGCATGCTGGAACTTCTTGTGAACACAAAGAACAGAGATACCAGAAGCTTTACACAAGATCCTGCTGATTACTCACACAACGGAAACCTACACAGGTGGTTAATCAGTAATGGTGCCCATACACTTGTGAGATAATCGGTGCTAACCTTCGATTTCGACCGCATCTGTGAGAGAAATCGAAGGATTGTATGCTCATTTTAGGGACCTTTCGATGCGATGCGCGGGCACGCCGGTCGAATCTCAAGTCTCAAAATAGTATGTGCTGCACTTAATATTTATCGAATCGCAGTGCGATCGCATGTGTTTTTAAAAACACATGCTATATATCGCACTGCTATGTGTGATGGGCACCCGCCGGGAGCGGATGGAGGCCGCTCCCACACGGCGGTGACGTGCCCATCACGTGATTACCATGCGATCTATTGCATGGTAATCACTTTGGCAGTTGAGGTGCGATTTCATCGCAGCTGAACTGCCGGTGCGATGCCCCGCGATGTCGCGTCGCGGGGCATCGCACAAGTGTATGGGCACCATAACACAGACACATGCTGCAGCTTAGAAACTGAAGTCTGCATGGAGCTTGCAAGACTGAGAAAAATCCTGAAATCCATGCAGAGCAGAGGGAGGGACTGGGAATGGTATAAATGTGTCTACATCCGCAGCTCACTCCTCACACCCTGAGGAAGACATAATTGTTGAAACGCGTTGGTGGAGAGTGCTGTGGAAGCTTTGGGAAGTACCTGACCTCTGAATTTGCACCCGTGATTATGACCTTGAGGGGGACAGTCCGGACAACCAACCCTCACAAGTTACGTATTTCTTGGTTTATTACATCTGTGCTAAATTCAGTAGTAAGAGTACACATAGCCTTTTTTACATTTTTATATATTTTTTATTTTGTTGTGATTTTTAATAA
Source organism: Pseudophryne corroboree (assembly GCF_028390025.1). NCBI lineage: Eukaryota > Metazoa > Chordata > Amphibia > Anura > Myobatrachidae > Pseudophryne > Pseudophryne corroboree. The sequence continues at coordinate 73,126,769 of NC_086452.1, forward strand.
AAACTCTGAAGGAGTACTTTGGTTATTCAGACGTCCCTTTCTTCCTTTTTTCCTTCTCTTGATAAATACACCAACCAAAAACTTTTGAGTTTATAAGTGAGAAGGAGAGAAGAAAAAAAGAGGAAGAGTGACGGTGAAAAGAAACCTTTATGTGAAAGACACACACATTGAAAACAGTAAGTTGGGTAAGCCCAATATCTGTCAACTTTCTCATTATTGATGTAAAGATACCTTTAAGGGATTTAAACAGCCCTACCAGCAGTAAGTTGGGTACGCTCTAGTATCACAACCTCATACACACATGTGGTGGCCCTGTAAGAGCTACTAACACCTGTCTGAAGCGGAAGTTGAGAAAAGAAACCTTTTTTGGAAAGATCAACCCCTCTCAGATGTGAGTAGGGTACGCATCCTCCATACTTTAAGAATAATAGGGTGACGGATACACCCATTCGGGTTCACCACGGGGGCGGAATAAGGGAAAATTACCATTTTCAGACTTCACTACAATATTTGTCCCCCTTTTTCACTCATTCCTTTTCTGAATTGGGAGGTTGAACTACGTGGGATCAGGACTTTAAAGGTGGGTACACACTAATAGATATATCTGCAAATCAACTGATCTGCATATATATCTATGGACGGATCGAGCAGTGTGTTCAGCATACACACTGCCCGATCCGTCGGGGACTGACGTCATGAACTGGGCGGGCGTGTACACACGCCCGCCCAGTTCAGCTGTCAATCACCGCCGGCCGCCACAGCATGTGTACGGGCGGTCGGCCGACTGCCCCGTACACACACAGCGACGCGCCAATATATCGGTAGATATATTGACCGTCGGCTGTGCTACGGAGCCGACGCAATACGTCTGTGAACGACGGAGTTCACAGACGTATCGGCCGTAAACACTGGCCGACGGTCCCGCGATATATCGGCAGTTCAAGAGAACAACCAATATATCGACCAGTGTGTACGGGCCTTAAGCCATCACGAAGAGTCGGTTATCGCTACATCAGTCAAAGTTGGTCGACATATCCAAGGATTGTTTTACATCTTATGAACATTGGTCCTCATTATGTATGGTGACTTTTATTTCTGTTTATAGTGAGCTCTGTTTGTGGTTGTGTTCACTTTGGTTTATTTGGAGTTTTCATTCGGTGTGTGTGGTGACACACCAGTTACACAGTTGCAGACTGCAGCTCCTGTAGCACGCAGAAAAATTCTCTTAATTTTCATCAAATATGCTTGGTGCATGCCTGCCGCTGGCCTTTATTTTCTCTCTGTACATGTCCGAGATGTACTGCGCATGTGTCCTGATGGTTCCTGACAAGGGACGCAGATCGGGATTGCATGGAGATTCATATAGTTTTGATGGGTGTACATTGGTGGAGTATGTCTATCTATTGGCGGTTTGATGTGTCGGTGTCAGGGACTGCACAGTTCCACTGACACTGGCGGGTATGTACCATTTGACATTCTGAGTAACCACAGAGTTGCTCTAATGTCCGATGGTGAGTCCAACTGATGGTGCACCTCTGTGCGCACACTGGTGTATGGGATACTCATCGGCCGCGTTGTTACCATGCATACACAAAAAGTTTTAGGCTTATTGCAGGAGTTTTTCATTGCTATGGTCCTAAATAAAGCATCTAGAAACATCCTATAGAAATCCAGCCATTGCCCCAGTTGGTAACATATTGCCACAGAAGAAAATACTGTAATCCTGAGACATTTTCAGTGATTATAGGGATCTATGTACTAAGCCTTGGACACACACAAAGTGGATCTCACTTTGGCATGCAATTGCCTATTGGATCTATGGGGCTTTCCTGGAATCATTACACAACTTTCTCTTGTAGAGAATACAAGGGTCTACTGTATGTACTAAGCCTTGAATAGAGATAAAGTGGACCGAGCTAGAGTACCAGCCAATCAGCTTGTAACTGCCATGTTACAGGCTGTGTGCGGGATGTGCCAACCTGTTGTGGTACATCCCGCCACACAGCGTGCCGACAGTAATCGCATATGTTGTTACATATGCGATTAGTATTGTGATGGATAGCTCTTGCGATAAGAGCTGTCCTTCGCAATGTGCTCTGTCCCTGGACTTCTGGGTTTATGACCTGGAGGTCCGTCTGCGCATGCACAGAGGGATGCGGTGGCTGCGTGGCATGCTGGAAGAGATTTGATTGGATCCTTCACAAAATGTGACACAGGGTAACTCCAGCTCTGGCTGGTGTTACCCTTTGCATCAGAACCTCGGCGACGTGCCTTCAGTGCATTTGAAAATGCAGTAAAACCCCCGTTTTTTACCGCATTTCAGCTTTAGTACATTCCACCCCATGTTTGAAAATATGACAGTTCTGAGCTGGTTGGTTTGTACTTTACCTCCGACCACTTAATGCTTCTCTAAGGCTTAGTATTAGGGGTGTGCGCCGAGCCATTTTTTGTATTTTGTGTTTTGGTTTTGGATCTGAATCTCAGTGCCGTAACTAGCCATTTTAGCGCTGTGTGCAAGAAACGACAGTGGCGCCCCCCCCCTATCTAAGACAGGGCAGTGCGCGCCGCAGACGCGCAAAAATTTTATAGGGGCGTGGCTTCACGGGGAAGGGGCGTGGCCACAAAATAACAGCAATTCATACTACGGTGCACAGTAGTCTCCATTATTCAAATTACGCTGCACAGTAGCGCCACTACACCAGGTAGAGCCCCTTTTATACATTACAGCAGACAGCGTCCCCCTTTTTACACATTACGGCAGCCAGTCCCCCTCTTTACACATTGCGGCAGCCAGGACCCCATTTTACACATTGCGGCAGCCAGTCCCCCTTTTTACACATGGCGGCAGCCAGGACCCCATTTTACACATTGCGGCAGCCAGTCCCCCTTTTTACACATTGCGGCAGCCAGGCCCCCTCTTTACACATTGCGGCAGCCAGTCCCCCTTTTTACACATTGCGGCAGCCAGGATCCCATTTTACACATTGCGGCAGCCAGGCCCCCTTTTTACACATTGCGGCAGCCAGACCCCCTTTTTATACATTGCGGCAGCCAGGACCCCTTTTTACACATTGCGGCAGACGGTGTCCCCCTGAGAGAGAGAGAGAGAGAGAGAAAGAGAGAGAGAGAGAGAAAGAGAGAGAGAGAGAGAGAGAGAGAGAGAGACATACAGTATTTGCTGGCGTATAAGACTACTTTTTTGCCCTGAAAAACATGCCTCCAAGTGGGGGGGTCGTCTTATACGCCGGGTGCACTTCAGTTGGGATAGACATAGCTGCCATAGTGGCCTTCCGATACTCGCCCGGTGCCCATAGTGGCCTCCCGATGCCCGCCCACCTCATTCTACTCACCATCCAGTATCGCGCGATATCCAGTGCGGCCGCGGCGGGTCACTAGTGCCAATTACAGGGAGATGCAGGGACTGGCCGGAGGCGCTGCAGTCGCGTTGTGGCCGTACAATGGTGACAATGACCGGTACTGTAATGGCACTAATACTAATACTAATGGCACTCATGTGAAACCGGTAACACTAAATGCACACAGGGGTATACTTTTATACATTTTACAACTTTCTCCTCGCCCCCTCCCCCCTTCTTATGCATACCTTGATAAATACTCCCTATCCAAATCTCTTATCAGGTCATAATATACAGTATGTCACAAATCTGATGTTCTTTTACGTTTTATTTGGTGTGTGGAAGGGGGTAGTCTTATACGGCGAGTATATAACAAACTCTATATTTTGAGTGGAAATGTTGGGGGTCGTCTTATACGCCCAGTCGTCTTATACGCCGGCAAATACGGTACTTACCTTCTCCCCGCTGACAGGCTCCTCGTGCAGCTCCCTCTCTGTGCAGGCTGTGTGAGGTGAGAAGGAGGAGGAGGGAGGGGGAGCAGGGAGCCGCAGCAGCACTATTTGATTGGTAGTAAGCGCCGCTGCAGCATCCCCCTCTCCTTCTGTATTGGTTGCCTGGCGCTGCTGTGGATGCTGGGATGAAGGAACCGCATCCCAGCATCCATAGCAGCGCCGGGCAGCCAATACAGAAGGAGAGGGGGATGCTGCAGCGGCGCTTACTACCAATCAAATAGCGCTGCTGCGGCTCCCTGCTCCCCCTCCCTCCTCCTCCTTGAACCCGGCGCTGGTCTCTCTCCTCCAGCGCGGCGCACGGCGCACACAGAGGCGGCATGTAATGAGTCAATTTGACTCATTACATGCCGCTGGCCGTTGCGCCCCCAGGGCAACTGCGCTGTGTGCCAAGCCCCCTTGGCACACACGTAGTTACGGCCCTGCTGAATCTCCTTCGTGTTTTGGATCTGAATTGGTTTTGACAAAACCGCACTTGCGGGTTTTGGTTTTGGATCTGGATTTGTTTTAAAAAAATCATAAAAACAGCGGGTGTTTTTTCCCCTACAGTATTATTAACCTCGATAACATTAATTTCCACTCATTTCCAGTCTATTCTGAACACCTCACAGCTCACAATATTGTTTTTATCCAGTTTAGGCCAAAAAGTTGCACCGAGGTAGCTGGATGACTAAGCTAAGCGACAGCAGTGGCCACCAAACACGTGGCAGTTATCAATATATATGTTTAAATGCTGCAATTATGTTAAAATTATTTTAAAGTTAGGATTTAGTTCTTATGTTCCTCAAAGATATCTTTGACATGCAGAAGGTTAGTTCTATTAATTGAATATAAATTTAGTTCATTTATAACTATTATTAATAATATTAATTTGAATTAATCACAATGTGGTGATAAGAAAAATTATGAAAACAGGACAATGGGGGTCATTCCGAGTTGATCGCTCGCTAGCAGTTTTTAGCAGTCGTGCAAACGCTAAGCCGCCTCCCTCTGGGAGTGTATTTTAGCTTAGCAGAAGTGCGAACGAAAGGATCGCAGAGCGGCTACCAAAAAAAAATGTGCAGTTTCAGAGTAGCTTCAGACCTACTCCTAGCTTGCGATGACTTCAGACTGTTCAATTCCGAATTTGACGTCACAAACACGCCCTGCGTTCTCCCAACCATGCCTGCGTTTTTTTCGAACACTCCCTGAAAACGGTCAGTTGACACCCAGAAACGCCCACTACATGTCAATCACTCTGCAGCCAGCAGTGCGACTGAAAAGCTTCGCTAGACCTTGTGTAAAACTGCATCGCCCATTGTGAAAGTACGTCGTGCATGCGCATTGCGCCGTATGCGCAGAAGTGCCGTTTTTTTGCTTCATCGCTGCGCAGCGAACATTTTCAGCTAGCAATCAACTCGGAATGACCCCCAATAAGTTATAACATAAGAATATGAGCAATGGACACAGCACCCTGAAATGAACGGAGCACTCCTGGATGTATACTGGGAGGATACAACACAAAATCTAAAAATAAAAAAAGATGGCTTTTATTTTGGGTTGACTGACAGAACACCCCTAGACGGACGGAACAGCTGCAGTCCCTGGATGTATACTGGGATGATACAGCACAAAATATATAAAGAAAGAATGTAATTTAAAAAAACAATGCATTAGGTAAGGCTCAAGATTTCAATTCATACAAAGATAAATTAGGCAAAGAAAAATAAAAAAAAAACAATATTTTAGATGCTGTAATCATGATTTTCATTTATTTTGGATCAAGTTCTACTGTTCCTTAAAGATATCTTTCACACACAGAAGGTTATATTAATTTAATTCAAGTTAATTTATAATAATTATGATTAATAATATTAATTTGAAATAATCACAATGTGGTAATAAGAAGAATTATGAAAATAGGACAATAAATTCTAACATAAGAATATGAGCTACAGCACCCTGAAATGATCGGAGCACTCCTGGATGTATACTGGGAGGATACAGCACAAAATATATATAAAAAAAGATGTCTTTTATTTTGGGTTGACTGACAGAACACCCCTAGATGGACGGAGCAGCTGCAGTCCCTGGATGTATACTGTGATGACACAGTACAAAATATTAATTTAACTCAGAATATATATATATATTTTATATCACACACTGCAGTTACAGTATCGCACAAATGAGTCAGAAATATGTATTATCCTTTTTTATATCACACACTGCGGTTACAGTGTCGCACAAATGAGTCAAAAATATGTATTATTTTTATATAACACACCGGCAGTTACAGTGTCACACAAATGAGTTAGAAATATATATTATTACACACTGCGGTTTTGCTTCACCAACAGCGTTGCACAATACGTGTATGAGTAGGAAATAATATACTGTGGTCTGACCGACAGTGTCACAGTACTTGTGAAAATAAAATAAAAATTGTATAGTGCTCTGGGGTACAACACAAACAAAAAATATTTTTTTTTTATAATTATAATTTTAGGCTTTTTGTTTTTAGCTTTTATTATTTTAATTTGACACTGGGGCGGAGAACCTGGATGGACGGACAGATCACTTCTTTCAGATACAGCAGACAGAGCTTTTTCAGATACAACAGACAGAGAGAACACCCCTTGCAGATACAGCAGACAGAGAGAGCACCCCTTTTTCAGATACAGCAGACAGAGAGAGCACCCCTTTCAGATACAGCAGACAGAGAGAGCACCCCTTTCAGATACAGCAGACAGAGAGAGCACCGCTTTCAGATACAGCAGGCAGAGCACCCCTTTTAGATACAGCAGACAGAGAGAGCAACCATTTTTCATGTACAGCAGACAGAATGAGCACCCCTTTCAGATACAGCAGACAGAGCACCCCTTTTTCATGTACAGCAGACAGAATGAGCACCCCTTTCAGATACAGCAGACAGAGAGAGCACCCCTTTTTCATGTACAGCAGACAAAATAAGCACCTCTTTCAGATACAGCAGAGCACCCCTTTCAGATACAGCAGAGAGAGAGCACCCATTTCAGATACAGCAGAGAGAGAACACCCCTTTCAGATACAGAAGAGAGAGAACACCCCTTTCAGATACAGCAGAAAGAGCACCCCTTTCATATACTGCAGAAAGAGCACCTGTTTCATATACAGCAGACAGAGCACCCCTTTCATATACAGCAGACAGAGCACCCCTTTCATATACAGCAGAGAGAGCACCCCTTTCATATACAGCAGACAGAGCACCCCTTTCATACACAGCAGAAAGAGCACCCCTTTCATATACAGCAGAAAGAGCACCCCTTTCATATACTGCAGACAGAGCACCCCTTTCATATACAGCAGACAGAGCACCCCTTTCATATACAGCAGACAGAGCATCCCTTTCATATACTGCAGAAAGAGCACCCCTTTCATATACCGCAGACAGAGCACCCCTTTCATATACAGCAGAGAGAGCACCCCTTTCATATACAGCAGACAGAGCACCCCTTTCATATACAGCAGATAGAGCACCCCTTTCATATACAGCAGACAGAGCACCCCTTTCATATACAGCAGACAGAGCACCCCTTTCATACACAGCAGAAAGAGCACCCCTTTCATACACAGCAGAGAGAGCACCCCTTTCATATACAGCAGACAGAGAGTGCACCCCTTTCATATACAGCAGACAGAGAGTGCACCCCTTTCATATACAGCAGACAGAGAGTGCACCCCTTTCATGTACAGCAGACAGAGAGTGCACCCCTTTCATATACAGCAGACAGAGAGTGCACTCCTTTCATATACAGCAGACAGAGCACCCCTTTCAGATACAGCAGACAGAGAGAGCGCACCCGCCTCAAGCCAGACAACACAGTACTTAGACGGACACTCTCCACAGCTGGAGTGAAAATGGCGCCAATCACCGGGGACTTATATAGAATCTAAAACCCGCTAGAATCCGACAGCAGGAAGATGACGTTCGGCCTCGATTTAGCATCCGAGTAAGGCGGGAATTCCTGAGCCAGAATCGGATCCCGGCTCGGATCCCAATATTCGGGTGGGTTCGGTTCTCCGAGAACTGAACCCACTCATCTCTACTTACCTGATGATGATAAGTAGATCTTTGTATATTTATTAGTGATGAGCGGGTTCGGTTTCTCGGAAACCGAACCCCCCCGAACTTCACCCTTTTTACACGGGTCCGAGGCATACTCGGATTCTCCCGTATGGCTCGGTTAACCCGAGCGCGCCCGAACGTCATCATCTCGCTGTCGGATTCTCGCGAGATTCGGATTCTATATAAGCAGCCGCGCGTCGCCGCCATTTTCACTTGTGCATTGGAAATGTTAGGGAGAGGACGTGGCTGGCGTCCTCTCCGTGTATTGTTGATGCAAATATTTGTGCTTGCTTTACTTATTGCTTAATTGTGGGGACTGGGGACCAGCTGTATAATATATGAGGAGTACAGTGCAGTTTTGCTGATCAGTGACCACCAGTTTTATCCGTTCTCTGCATGAAAAAAACGCTCCTTAACTGTGCTCTGTGTGCTGCATATATCTGTGCTCACACTGCTTAATTGTGGGGACTGGGGAGCAGCTGTATTATATAGCAGGAGTACAGTGCACAGTTTTGCTGACAGTGACCACCAGTATACGTTGTCTGCCTGAAAAACACTCCATATCTGTCCTCAGTGTGCTGCTTTATTGTGGGGACTGGAGACCACCAGTATAATATTATATAGGAGGAGTACAGTGCAGAGTTTTGCTGACCAGTGACCACCAGTATATGTTGCCTGCCTGAAAAACACTCCATATCTGTGCTGCATTGTAGACAGTATATAGTAGGAGTACAGTGCATAATTTTGCTGACCACCAGTATATAATATATTGGAGTACGGTACAGAAGGCCACTGCTGTACCTACCTCTGTGTCGTCAAGTATACTATCCATCCATACCTGTGGTGCATTTCAGTTTTGCACAGTTTGCTGACCACCAGTATATAATATATAGCATTACGGTACAGTAGGCCACTGCTCTACCTACCTCTGTGTCGTCAAGTATACTATCCATCCATACCTGTGGTGCATTTCAGTTTTGCACAGTTTGCTGACCACCAGTATATAATATATAGCATTTACGGTACAGTAGGCCACTGCTGTACCTACCTCTGTGTCGTCAAGTATACTATCCATCTACATTCTATACCTGTGGTGCATTTTAGTTTTGCAGTTTGCTGACACAGTGACCACCAGTATATATAGCAGTACGGTACGGAAGGCCACTGCTGTACCTACCTCTGTGTCGTCAAGTATACTATCCATCTGCATTCTATACCTGTGGTGCATTTTAGTTTTGCAGTTTGCTGACACAGTGACCACCAGCATATATAGCAGTACGGTACGGAAGGCCACTGCTGTACCTACCTCTGTGTCGTCAAGTATACTATCCATCTACATTCTATACCTGTGGTGCATTTTAGTTTTGCAGTTTGCTGACACAGTGACCACCAGTATATATAGCAGTACGGTACGGAAGGCCACTGCTGTACCTACCTCTGTGTCGTCAAGTATACTATCCATCTACATTCTATACCTGTGGTGCATTTTAGTTTTGCAGTTTGCTGACACAGTGACCACCAGTATATATAGCAGTACGGTACGGAAGGCCACTGCTGTACCTACCTCTATGTCGTCAAGTATACTATCCATCTACATTCTATACCTGTGGTGCATTTTAGTTTTGCAGTTTGCTGACACAGTGACCACCAGCATATATAGCAGTACGGTACGGAAGTCCACTGCTGTACCTACCTCTGTGTCGTCAAGTATACTATCCATCTACATTCTATACCTGTGGTGCATTTTAGTTTTGCAGTTTGCTGACAGAGTGACCACCAGTATATATAGCAGTACGGTACGGAAGGCCACTGCTGTACCTACCTCTGTGTCGTCAAGTATACTATCCATCTACATTCTATACCTGTGGTGCATTTTAGTTTTGCAGTTTGCTGACACAGTGACCACCAGCATATATAGCAGTACGGTATGGAAGGCCACTGCTGTACCTACCTCTGTGTCGTCAAGTATACTATCCATCTACATTCTATACCTGTGGTGCATTTTAGTTTTGCAGTTTGCTGACACAGTGACCACCAGTATATAAAGCAGAACGGTACGGAAGGCCACTGCTGTACCTACCTCTATGTCGTCAAGTATACTATCCATCTACATTCTATACCTGTGGTGCATTTTAGTTTTGCAGTTTGCTGACACAGTGACCACCAGCATATATAGCAGTACGGTACGGAAGGCCACTGCTGTACCTACCTCTGTGTCGTCAAGTATACTATCCATCTACATTCTATACCTGTGGTGCATTTTAGTTTTGCAGTTTGCTGACAGAGTGACCACCAGTATATATAGCAGTACGGTACGGAAGGCCACTGCTGTACCTACCTCTGTGTCGTCAAGTATACTATCCATCTACATTCTATACCTGTGGTGCATTTTAGTTTTGCAGTTTGCTGACACAGTGACCACCAGCATATATAGCAGTACGGTATGGAAGGCCACTGCTGTACCTACCTCTGTGTCGTCAAGTATACTATCCATCTACATTCTATACCTGTGGTGCATTTTAGTTTTGCAGTTTGCTGACACAGTGACCACCAGTATATAAAGCAGAACGGTACGGAAGGCCACTGCTGTACCTACCTCTATGTCGTCAAGTATACTATCCATCTACATTCTATACCTGTGGTGCATTTTAGTTTTGCAGTTTGCTGACACAGTGACCACCAGCATATATAGCAGTATGGTACGGAAGGCCACTGCTGTACCTACCTCTGTGTCGTCAAGTATACTATCCATCTACATTCTATACCTGTGGTGCATTTTAGTTTTGCAGTTTGCTGACAGAGTGACCACCAGTATATATAGCAGTACGGTACGGAAGGCCACTGCTGTACCTACCTCTGTGTCGTCAAGTATACTATCCATCTACATTCTATACCTGTGGTGCATTTTAGTTTTGCAGTTTGCTGACACAGTGACCACCAGCATATATAGCAGTACGGTATGGAAGGCCACTGCTGTACCTACCTCTGTGTCGTCAAGTATACTATCCATCCATACCTGTGGTGCATTTCAGTTTTGCACAGTTTGCTGACCACCAGTATATAATATATAGCATTTACGGTACAGTAGGCCACTGCTGTACCTACCTCTGTGTCGTCAAGTATACTATCCATCTACATTCTATACCTGTGGTGCATTTTAGTTTTGCAGTTTGCTGACACAGTGACCACCAGTATATATAGCAGTACGGTACGGAAGGCCACTGCTGTACCTACCTCTGTGTCGTCAAGTATACTATCCATCTGCATTCTATACCTGTGGTGCATTTTAGTTTTGCAGTTTGCTGACACAGTGACCACCAGCATATATAGCAGTACGGTACGGAAGGCCACTGCTGTACCTACCTCTGTGTCGTCAAGTATACTATCCATCTACATTCTATACCTGTGGTGCATTTTAGTTTTGCAGTTTGCTGACACAGTGACCACCAGTATATATAGCAGTACGGTACGGAAGGCCACTGCTGTACCTACCTCTGTGTCGTCAAGTATACTATCCATCTACATTCTATACCTGTGGTGCATTTTAGTTTTGCAGTTTGCTGACACAGTGACCACCAGTATATATAGCAGTACGGTACGGAAGGCCACTGCTGTACCTACCTCTATGTCGTCAAGTATACTATCCATCTACATTCTATACCTGTGGTGCATTTTAGTTTTGCAGTTTGCTGACACAGTGACCACCAGCATATATAGCAGTACGGTACGGAAGTCCACTGCTGTACCTACCTCTGTGTCGTCAAGTATACTATCCATCTACATTCTATACCTGTGGTGCATTTTAGTTTTGCAGTTTGCTGACAGAGTGACCACCAGTATATATAGCAGTATGGTACGGAAGGCCACTGCTGTACCTACCTCTGTGTCGTCAAGTATACTATCCATCTACATTCTATACCTGTGGTGCATTTTAGTTTTGCAGTTTGCTGACACAGTGACCACCAGCATATATAGCAGTACGGTATGGAAGGCCACTGCTGTACCTACCTCTGTGTCGTCAAGTATACTATCCATCTACATTCTATACCTGTGGTGCATTTTAGTTTTGCAGTTTGCTGACACAGTGACCACCAGTATATAAAGCAGAACGGTACGGAAGGCCACTGCTGTACCTACCTCTATGTCGTCAAGTATACTATCCATCTACATTCTATACCTGTGGTGCATTTTAGTTTTGCAGTTTGCTGACACAGTGACCACCAGCATATATAGCAGTACGGTACGGAAGGCCACTGCTGTACCTACCTCTGTGTCGTCAAGTATACTATCCATCTACATTCTATACCTGTGGTGCATTTTAGTTTTGCAGTTTGCTGACACAGTGACCACCAGCATATATAGCAGTACGGTACGGAAGGCCACTGCTGTACCTACCTCTGTGTCGTCAAGTATACTATCCATCTACATTCTATACCTGTGGTGCATTTTAGTTTTGCAGTTTGCTGACACAGTGTTCACCAGTATATATAGCAGTACGGTACGGAAGGCCACTGCTGTACCTACCTCTGTGTCATCAAGTATACTATGCATCTACATTCTATACCTGTGGTGCATTTTAGTTGTGCGCAGTATATATAGTAGTAGGCCATTGCTATTGATACTGGCATATAATTCCACACATTAAAAAATGGAGAACAAAAATGTGGAGGTTAAAATAGGGAAAGATCAAGATCCACTTCCACCTCGTGCTGAAGCTGCTGCCACTAGTCATGGCCGAGACGATGAAATGCCATCAACGTCGTCTGCCAAGGCCGATGCCCAATGTCATAGTAGAGAACATGTAAAATCCAAAAAACAAAAGTTCAGTAAAATGACCCAAAAATCAAAATTGAAAGCGTCTGATGAGAAGCGTAAACTTGCCAATATGCCATTTACGACACGGAGTGGCAAGGAACGGCTGAGGCCCTGGCCTATGTTCATGGCTAGTGGTTCAGATTCACATGAGGATGGAAGCACTCATCCTCTCGCTAGAAAAATGAAAAGACTTAAGCTGGCAAAAGCACAGCAAAGAACTGTGCGTTCTTCTAAATCACAAATTCCCAAGAAGAGTCCAATTGTGTCGGTTGCGATGCCTGACCTTCCCAACACTGGACGGGAAGAGCTTGCGCCTTCCACCATTTGCACGCCCCCTGCAAGTGCTGGAAGGAGCACCCGCAGTCCAGTTCCTGATAGTCAAATTGAAGATGTCACTGTTGAAGTACACCAGGATGAGGATATGGGTGTTGCTGGTGCTGGGGAGGAAATTGACAAGGAGGATTCTGATGGTGAGGTGGTTTGTTTAAGTCAGGCACCCGGGGAGACACCTGTTGTCAGTGGGACGAATATGGCCATTGACATGCCTGGTCAAAATACAAAAAAAATCAGCTCTTCGGTGTGGAATTATTTCAACACAAATGCGGACAACTGGTGTCAAGCCGTGTGTTGCCTTTGTCAAGCTGTAATAAGTAAAGGTAAGGACGTTAACCACCTAGGAACATCCTCCCTTATACGTCACCTGGACCGCATTCATCAGAAGTCAGTGACAAGTTCAAAAACTTTGGGTGACAGCGGAAGGAGTCCACTGACCACTAAATCCCTTCCTCTTGTAACCAAGCTCCTGCAAACCACACCACCAACTCCCTCAGTGTCAATTTCCTCCTTACCCAGGTAAGCCAATAGTCCTGCAGGCCATGTCACTGTCAAGTCTGACGAGTCCTCTCCTGCCTGGGATTCCTCCGATGCATTCTTGAGTGTAACGCCTACTGCTGCTGGCGCTGCTGTTGTTGCTGCTGGGAGTCGATCGTCATCCCAGAGGGGAAGTCGGAAGACCACTTGTACTACTTCCAATAAGCAATTGACTGTCCAACAGTCCTTTGCGAGGAAGATGAAATATCACAGCAGTCATCCTGCTGCAAAGCAGATAACTCAGGCCTTGGCAGCCTGGGCGGTGAGAAACGTGGTTCCGGTATCCACCGTTAATTCAGAGGCAACTAGAGACTTGATTGAGGTACTGTGTCCCCGGTACCAAATACCATCTAGGTTTCATTTCTCTAGGCAGGCGATACCAAAAATGTACACAGAGCTCAGAAAAAGACTCACCAGTGTCCTAAAAAATGCAGTTGTACCCAATGTCCACTTAACCACGGACATGTGGACAAGTGGAGCAGGGCAGACTCAGGACTATATGACTGTGACAGCCCACTGGGTAGATGTATTGCCTCCCGCAGCAAGAACAGCAGCGGCGGCGCCAGTAGCAGCATCTCGCAAACGCCAACTCGTTCCTAGGCAAGCTACGCTTTGTATCACCGCTTTCCAGAAGAGTCACACAGCTGACAACCTCTTACGGAAACTGAGGAAGATCATCGCAGAATGGCTTACCCCAATTGGACTCTCCTGGGGATTTGTGACATCGGACAACGCCAGCAATATTGTGCGTGCATTACATCTGGGCAAATTCCAGCACGTCCCATGTTTTGCACATACATTGAATTTGGTGGTGCAGAATTATTTAAAAAACGACAGGGGCGTGCAAGAGATGCTGCAGGTGGCCCGAAGAATTGCGGGCCACTTTCGGCATTCAGCCACAGCGTGCCGAAGACTGGAGCACCACCAAACATTCCTGAACCTGCCCTGCCATCATCTGAAGCAAGAGGTGGTAACGAGGTGGAATTCAACCCTCTATATGCTTCAGAGGATGGAGGAGCAGCAAAAGGCCATTCAAGCCTATACATCTGCCCACGATATAGGCAAAGGAGGGGGAATGCACCTGACTCAAGCGCAGTGGAGAATGATTTCAACGTTGTGCAAGGTTCTGCAACCCTTTGAACTTGCCACACGTGAAGTCAGTTCAGACACTGCCAGCCTGAGTCAGGTTATTCCCCTCATCAGGCTTTTGCAGAAGAAGCTGGAGACATTGAAGGAGGAGCTAAAACAGAGCAATTCCACTAGGCATATGGGACTTGTGGATGGAGCCCTTAATTCGCTTAACCAGGATTCACGGATGGTCAATCTGTTGAAATCAGAGCACTACATTTTGGCCACCGTGCTCGATCCTAGATTTAAAACCTACGTTGTATCTCTCTTTCCGGCAGACACAAGTCTGCAGAGGTTCAAAGACCTGCTGGTGAGAAAATTGTCAAGTCAAGCGGAACGTGACCCGTCAACATCTCCTCCTTCACATTCTCCCGCAACTGGGGGTGCGAGGAAAAGGCTAAGAATTCCGAGCCCACCCGCTGGCGGTGATGCAGGGCAGTCTGGAGCGAGTGCTGACATCTGGTCCGGACTGAAGGACCTGCCAACGATTACTGACATGTCGTCTACTGTCACTGCATATGATTCTCTCACCATTGAAAGAATGGTGGAGGATTATATGAGTGACCGCATCCAAGTAGGCACGTCAGACAGTCCGTACGTATACTGGCCGGAAAAAGAGGCAATTTGGAGGCCCTTGCACAAACTGGCTTTATTCTACCTAAGTTGCCAGGGCCGACCTTAGGCATAGGCAAACTAGGCAATTGCCTAGGGCATCTGGTATGCCTAGGGGCACAAGCAGCTTCTGCTGATTAAAATGATATGTGGCATGCCTATATTCTGTGTGTAGCATTTTGTATGCAGATACAGTCACAGTCGCACACAGTATATAGGCATGCTGCATATCATTTTAATCAGCGGAAGCTGCTTGTGCATCTTTGCCACACAGCAATGTAAATAAGATGCAATTTCATAAAAAAATAGGCATCCGACGTTAGCAAAGCTGCCAGATGACTCACGCCAGGAACTATATGTGTCATTATGTGTATAAGGGCATTAATAATGTGTAACATATGTGTAAGGGGCACTGTGTGTGTCATTATGTGTATAAGGGCACTAATAATGTGTGGCATATGTGTAAGGGACATTATGTGTGTCATTATGTGTATAAATGCATTACCAATGTGTGGCATTATGTGTATAAGGAGCTCTACTGTGTGGCGTAACGTATAGAAAGGGCACTACTGTGTGATCTAATGTGAATACAGAGCAATATAGTGTGGTGTAATGAGAATAAAGAGCAATATGGTGTGGTGTAATGTGAATAAGGAGCAATTCAGTATGATGTTATGTGAATGAGGGGCACTACTGTAAGGAGTAACGTATATAAGGTTAAGTGATACTACTGTGGGACGTAATGTGAATAAGGGACACTATCGTATGATAAATTGCAAATAAAGTTGCACTACTGTGAGGCATAAGTTGAATTGGGGGTACTATTGTGTGGCCATGCCCCTTGCCAGCAAAAACACATACCTTTGTGGCCTGGTGCTGGGAAAGGGGTGCAGGGTCAGAGGCAGAACTAGCGGTGGTGCTAGGGGGCACCAGCCAAAATCTTGCCTAGGGCATCATATTGGTTAGGGCTGGCTCTGTAAGTTGCCCTCCCTCCAGTGTGTACTCCGAAAGAGTGTTTAGTGCAGCTGCTCACCTTGTCAGCAATCGGCGTACGAGGTTACTTCCAGCAAATGTGGAGAAGATGATGTTCATCAAAATGAATTATAATCAATTCCTCCGTGGAGACATTCACCAGCAGCAATTGCCTCCAGAAAGTACACAGGGACCTGAGATGGTGGATTCCAGTGGGGACGAATTAATAATCTGTGAGGAAGGGGATGTACACAGTGAAAGGGGTGAGGAATCGGAGGATGATGATGAGGTGGACATCTTGCCTCTGTAGAGCCAGTTTGTGCAAGGAGAGATTGATTGCTTCTTTTTTTGGTGGGGGCCCAAACCAACCAGTCATTTCAGTCACAGTCGTGTGGCAGACCCTGTCGCTGAAATGATGGGTTCGTTAAAGTGTGCATGTCCTGTTTATACAACATAAGGGTGGGTGGGAGGGCCCAAGGACAATTCCATCTTGCACCTCTTTTTTCTTTCATTTTTCTTTGCATCATATGCTGTTTGGGGACAATTTTTTTGAAGTGCCATCCTGCCTGACACTGCAGATGGCACTTCTGCAGATGGGCCAGGTGTTTGTGTCGGCCACTTGTGTCGCTTAGCTTAGTCACACAGCGACCTTGGTGCGCCTCTTTTTTTCTTTGCATCATGTGCTGTTTGGGGACTATTTTTTTGAAGTGCCATCCTGTCTGACATTGCAATGCCACTCATAGATGGGCCAGGTGTTTGTGTTGGCCACTTGGGTCGCTTAGCTTAGTCACACAGCTACCTCATTGCGCCTCTTTTTTTCTTTGCATCATGTGCTGTTTGGGGACAATTTTTTTAATCTGCCATCATGTCTGACACTGCAGTGCCACTCCTAGATGGGCCAGGTGTTTGTGTCGGCCACTTGGGTCGCTTAGCTTAGTCACACAGCTACCTCATTGCGCCTCTTTTTTTCTTTGCATCATGTGCTGTTTGGGGACAATTTTTTTGAAGTGCTATCCTGCCTGACACTGCAGTGCCACTCCTAGATGGGCCAGGTGTTTGTGTCGGCCACTTGTGTCGGCTTAGCTTAGCCATCCAGCGACCTCGGTGCAAATTTTAGGACTAAAAATAATATTGTGAGGTGTGAGGTGTTCAGAATAGACTGAAAATGAGTGTAAATTATGGTTATTGAGGTTAATAATACTATGGGATCAAAATGACCCCCAAATTCTTATGATTTAAGCTGTTTTTTAGTTTTTTTTGTAAAAAAAAAAAACCTGAATCCAAAACACACCCGAATCCGACAAAAAATTTTCAGGGAGGTTTTGCCAAAACGCGTCCGAATCCAAAACACGGCCGCGGAACCGAATCCAAAACCAAAACACAAAACCCGAAAAATGTCCGGTGCACATCACTAATATTTATGTGGCAGAACTTATAGCCCAGGCCATAAGAACCAGGAACTATTTCATACTTGATAACTCTTAAGCTTCCGCCTTTGTCATCAAGCCCTGGACTGCCCACATCACTCTAGAGGCTGACCTAATCTGGTAGCAGTCCAGATGAGCCCTTCTGAAATTCGGGTGAATATTCCAGGAGAGCAGCAAAGTATGTACCAACTAAACCAGTTTCTGTGATAGGCACCTTACCCCAGGCTGGTGACATCTATAATGCTGTCATTATGAGTCACTTCTGGAATGTGCCTTGTTTCAGGAGAGTGCAGAGTTTGTGCAAATATCTAATTGAACAGAGTAGCTCCCTAGAACAATTTATTAGTAATAAGATCCTTTTAGTACATGACTGAAGGACATACAGAGCCAGCTTCAGCCAGCGTTAATTTCATACTTGCCTACTCTCCTGGAAGCTGCGGGAGGCTCCTGATTTTTGGGGTAGCCCCCTCCCCCCGCACCCCCGGAAGAGTAGTCAGGTCTCCCGCATCCTGCAAGCACCCTAGTGATGCGGGCAGAATGGAGAGATAATCTCCCATATTCCCGGGTCCGTAGGGTGGGGAAGGAGTTAAAATGATACAAATCGCGTCATTTTAGCCCCGCCCCCTTCCAGCGGAGCCGCGAATCGCAGCGTTTTTCGATGTGGGAGGGGCTTGATGATGTCAAAGTCCGCTCCCCCCCGAAGTCTTCTGCAGTGTCTCCTCTCTGGGCTTCTCCTGGAGAGGAGACATTCAAAGTAGGCAATGGTTAATTTATGTTGATGAATCGCACTAAAATGTCATTTGTCTCCTAGATGGGAACTGCACAGCAGAGAGTTTACTTTTCAGGGTATCGCTCGCTAATTGTTGGAAACATGACAGACTGGTGTGGACCCAATTCCTAAAGGCTTCCATTTAAATTGGGAAAGTACCTCACTCAGCAGTAATGACTGGGCCTCACTTCTTCCTGCCACGGAGCCTTAGGCTGACTCTCTGCCTTCCCTGGGCCGCAGCCCCTTCCTTCTGCCTCACAGAGGCCCAGAGCATGGCAAATTAAAATAAATCAATCTTCTCTTGACAACTCATTTGCACTGAATTAATTTGGGATTAGAAAACATGATTACAATTGGCAGCTACTGATATTTCACACTAAACAGACAAATATAAACTGGGAATAAACTTGGGGTTGTCGGAGAGATCGCTGCAGCTAATTACCTGCGTTGTACTTTATAAAGCAGCTGCCTCACAAGAGATGAAACCCTGGATGGTGAAAAAGGAGAAGGAACAATGAGATGTCTGCAATCTCCAGCTCTATAAACAAGTGCTGAGGTTTAGTGCATGATATGTACAACTTAACTGTTTTACTATTTAATGTTTAACTGCTTCATTATTAACATTTTAAGGGCTGAAGTGGAACAGAAAGGAATTTCATGACCTTGAATTAGACATGAAATTGTGAAATTTAGGGGCCTTTATCATTGAATATTTGCAGCATATCCCCCCAAAACAGCCATTTTCAGGGGATACTTGTAAATATTAAGAATCCACTAAATCTCCATATTTACTGTGGTTCCCCAATTTCCTAGGTTTCTATTAGAGATGTGTGCCGGACCATTTTTCTGGTTTTGTTTTTTGTTTAAAAAAAAAAGCTAAAATCACATAATTTGGGGCTTTGTTTTGTTCCTACAGTATATTAACTTTAATAACATTAATTTTCACTAATTTCCAGTCAATTTTTACCACTTTAGAAGTCACAATATTGTTTCAATCCAGTTTAGGCCAAAGGCTGCAAGGAACTGGCAGGTTACTATGCGACAGAGCAGCAGCACAAACACATGGCAGTTTATAACACACCTACAGTATGAAACAGTGCCATGCAGCAGTGACAGAAATAAAAAATGGTGCAAGATGCAATTGTCCTTGGGCCTAACACCCACCCTTATGTTGGATATTAAAAAGGACATGCACAGTTTATCAAACCAAGCACTTCAGTGACAAGGACTGCCACTTTTGTGGCTGAAGTGCTTGGTTTGTTTGGGCCTCCACAAAACAATTTTTTGGAAGGACTAGCTCCAATCAGTAATGAGGAGGTTGATGATGAGGGTGTTAATTACATTATAATCTTGTAAAATACATTTCATGAACTCACCGCAAATTATGTAACATGGAGGAGGTGCCTAGGTGGCTACCTTTACTAACTTTGGCCTCACAAATGGATCAGATGCCTTCACAAATGTCAGAATTTGGGTCAATATAATTCCACACCCAAGAGGTGGCTTGTTTGGTGTTATACCCAGCCATCACAACAGCTTTCTTTTTCTCACAGGCAAGAACTGCAGCCAGTGGTGGCTGACTTACACAAACAACATCAGCAACATCCTCTTCCTAGAGGCCGGGTACCATCCAGTCTCTATAGAGAATTTTTTTAACACCTCTGTGTGAATGCATCATCATGAGAGGCAGAAGAAGATGCCCCAATGACAGTTTCAGAACCACCACTCGTAAATAAAGGCCAAGATCTGAGCCTTTCCTTGCTACTGTGTGTGGTGAATCGCATGTTGTCAATTTTATGGTTTTATGCACTAAACGTTCCCTTTATAGAAACGTTTTCGTCTTTGTCCCTGTAAAATATTGTTTTTTTATTTCAGAAGCCCAGACTTAAATAATCTATACCCTTCAGTATCAGCTTTAGATGACATTGAATGACTATTAGATAAGCTGAAGGCTGCATAAGCCTGAGGCCATATAAGAGCCCAATTTTTTGTGATTGGTTGTTGGTGACTAAGCAGTTGCTAGGCAGATCAGTGTTTTCGTGGGTATTTTTCCTATAGGATTATAGGGCTGTCCATCAACGGTTTAGTGGTTGGTCTTGGAATAATATATAAGCCATGCTCATGTGCCTCAGACTACCTCTTGCCATGTTGGAATGGCCCAGGAAGGCTGAGTACTGTGCCTGCGTTCTGTACTGCTATGATTATTTATGTGGATTATGTCTTCCCTGCGCTGCGCTGTGCTGGCTCCCCCCCCCCCCCCACCCCCTGACACTGGCTTTATCCTCTATCCATTCTATATTTATGCATTAGCCTATAGCCATTGCACAGCATGCGCCTGTTTCCCTCCACTGCTGTGCCGCGTCCAGGTAGGGTCTGCTCTCCCCCCCCCCCTTCCCCGTCGTTTAGCTGCGGGCGCGAACTTCCGGCGCTCGTTCCCGGAGCGCGGCCTCCCCCTGCCCCCGTCTCGGCGCCTGAAAGAGCGCGGCGGGGTCGGACCGCTGCGGACCGCGCTTCTCCCCCTGCTGTTGTCCGGCCGGGGGACGTGGTGCCCCTGCCGCATCGGTCCCTGGTTGTGTGCAGCCGCGGTCGCGGGGGTCACCCCCGGCGGCTGTGGGGCTGCGGGCGACCCTGTCGTCGGCTCGGCTTTCTCCTGCCTCCTACCCGTTGCGGCCCGGCTCCGGCGCCCGCATGGTGCCTGACGGCCCGGGGCTGGCCGCGGGAGGGGGGGAGGGGCGGGTCCTGGGTGCCGGGTTTTTGGAGCTGGGGCTGCAGCTGTTACAGCGTGCCCCCGGCTTCTCCTGCTTTGGGGGCTGGCAGCATGTTTCCCCCATGCGTGGGGGCTGTTTTTTTTTTTTGGGGGGGGGGTCCCTCACTGGGTGTGGGGGGGGGCTAATGGCCTACGCGCCCAGTGTTTCAGGCGGGTGTCCGCTGGTGCCGCAGGTGCGGCGGACGGCCCCCTTTGCGGGGGCCCCCGACCGCGGTGCTCGGGGGGTGTCCCTGCTGTGGGTGACCCCCCACTTCTCATCCAGGCGATTCAGTCCTCCGCCCTCCCTGTTTCCCGGCTTGCAGGCGCCCTGGATGTACAGGTTGTACGGTGCAGGGGTGGCGGCGCAGTCTTCCCCGGTGGCATCTTTCCACCTGCCTGCGGGTTATTCCCCCCCCCGCGCGTCTTCCGGCCGGCATCATTGTGTACGCCCCGTGGGGCATGTCTGCCCTTCTGCCGCTATTTCATCCCTGCCATGCGGGGTCCCCCGTCGCTTCGGCCCGTTTCCCCGCGCCCCCCCTCCCGCCTGTGCTTCCTGTTTCATGGTTGTAGCGCGGGCGCTTCCTGCGCTTGTTTTCCCCTCTGTTTTGTCTGCGCAGGTGTCTGCGGGTCTGGGGGAGTCAGACATTCGTCGCAGAGAGACCGGAGGTCGAGGAGGGGTGCGGCTGCAGCGGCAGCGGAAGACGCATCGCCGAGGTCGTGGCGGTGGAGGCGGCTGATGGTGTTCCAGGTCCTTCAGGCACCGGTGAGCATGCTGTTGTTTTCCTTATTGTTACAGTACTTCTTTAACCTTCTGTAGTGTTCCTCCGGTTCTCCTTGGCACCCGCGTTTAGTTGGCTAGGCTCCTTGCGTGGCGTTAGGCGTCTCGGAAAGGCATGGCGCTGGCGGCTGCTGTTCCCTCCGCCCCCTGCGGTTCGCGGAGAAGGCAGACGGGGGGGGGGGCATGGGGGTGACGGCTTTCCGTCCAGTCCTCTGTGGTTTCCGTTTTTTGTATTTTACGGCTTCTTGCACCGGGTCGCGACCTGCCGAATATACCCACATGGCGCAGTATTTGTTTCTGCACACGCAATTTAAATACGAGGTTTACGCTTGGGGAGATTACGACGTGACGTCCATCGTGTTCGGGGTGGTTACGTCGATTTTTCACGTGGTTGGAGGTCACCCGGCGGGCCGGTCCGCACAGTGGGGTCCCAGGCCGCAGGCCCCGCGCAGTTGGCTCTTCTTTTTTGCTCTCCTCGATCTTCCCCGTGGGGTTGGTGCTCCGGAACCCTGGGCTAGTTCTGCCTTATCCTACATTGGTATTATCTTCATTAGGTTTTCTTTTCATGCTCCATTTCCGAGGCCGTGCGCAGGGTGAGTCTCGGTCTTTTATGGACTCTGCGTTTTTGTTTCGGGAATTTGGGCCGGGTACCTCCTTTTTGGCTGACTTATACGTCGGGACGTGTTTTCCCCTCTTCTCCAACGCCCCTATCCCCGGTGAGTTGTCGGGCCTCGATTAGGTGCCAGTTTTATGCTGACAGGTGGGTGCCCCTGGGTTTTCTGTCGCATGTGCCTCTTTTGCGGTATTGGGAGGCATTTCGGTTTGCAGCTATCCTTCTGTAGGTTGCCGGGTCTTTGTTCAGGGTCCTGGGTGTTCCCGTTGCCCCGGTACGCTGCTTGGGCCCTACCGGTTGCCTGGGTTTTTCAGGGGTGGGCGCTGGGCACAATTACGGGTTGCTGTCGCTTCCCCGCTGCAAGGTACCGTCACTTTTGGGTTTAGTAACGCCTGCTTGGGGTAACGCGTCGTTCGGCTTAAGCGGGTGCAGTCGTTGTTAGCCCCTCCCCTTTTTGCGAGCAGGTTTATCTTCATGGGTGGCATAGTTTGCAGGACTCCTATGGGCCGCTGCGGGGTCGTCCGGGTAGCATCCCGCAGTTTCCTTTCCCACGAGATCAGAGATGTTTTGGTGGATTTGGTCTTCTTTCCTATAGTCTTTTTACGGGGAGGTTTTTGGGCCTCCTCCTCCTTGTTCCCTCCGGTCCCCACAGGTTTTGCGACTGTTGCGGCATCTGCTTGTCTTCTGGCGGCGCGGTTTTCCCATCGTGCTCCCAGAGTCGGACTGGGTTTTTGCGGATGCTTTGTCTCATTTTCAGTTTGATAAGTGCCGTGTGTGGGTTCAAGGGGTGGCGACATAGGGTTTCTCCTGCCCGTCTTTTGTCGGGCGGATTGTACAGGCGGGTTGGCTACTCAGACTAGGCATGCGTTGGCTTCTTCCTCGTTTGGGGCGTCTGCTGCGTCCTGGTGTTTTTTCAGTGGGTTGGATGCAGCGGGTGTGTCCCTGGTAGACGATTCGATGGTTTTCGTGTTCGAGCGTTATCTGGGAGGTAGGTCCTAGGCGGCCATGTATCCTGCCCTTGCGGGCATTTCCTTCCGTTCTAGGCTGCGCGGGCTGGTGGACCCCGCCTGGTCTTTCGTCCCTTTCGTGAGCGCGTTAGGGTTGGGCTAGGGTGCGCCCCGTGCCTGCGGATACCCGTAGGCCTGCTCCGTGGCAACTTTTGGCGAAGTTGCTGGGGGTGCCTCCTCCTGTCGCCGACTCGGTGTTGGAGGTGGCCCCTGTTTGGATTAACCTTTGCTCTGGCTTTCTTCTGGGTTTTGCGGGTAAAGGAGGGGTGGCGAGCAGCAGGCAGTTCGGAATCCCGGGGCCTTCTCTGTAACGCGGGTTGCAGGATGGTCGGTTGCTCTGCAGGATGGTGTGATCCACATCGGATCAAGCGGCTGGGGGTCGCTGGGGGTCCCTGGAGGCCCAGGAGGTGGCGGGTGGCTGCCCGCGGCACCTGGCGCATGAGTATAGCTGGGCCTCCGGGGGGGGTGACCAGTTGCTGATATAGGCGCTCGCTGGTCCTCTCACTAATTTACAGTTTGCTACTGTGTTTGGGGTTGGTACCCATTCCTTGCGGAATGGGGCGGCTGAGCATGCGGCAGCCACGGGGTCCTCCACGGCAGCTGTTCGGGAGCGGGGCCGTTGGTGGTATACTTCTTAGGTCCTATTCCTTGCGGATTGGGGTGGCTACCATGCGGCGGCCACGGGGTCCTCCACGGCTGCTGTTCAGGAGCTGGGCCGTTGGCGGTATTCTTCTTAGGTCCTATTCCTTGCGGTTTGGGGAGGCTGCCATGCGGCGGACACAGGGTCCGCCACAGCAGCTAAACAGGAGCTGGGCCGTTGGAGATGTACGTCTTTGGGCCTTTTCCTTGCAGATGGGTGTGGCTCCCGTGCGGCAGCCACAGGGTCCTCCACGGCAGTTGTTCAGGAGCGGGGCCGTAGGGTATGCTTCTTATAGGTCCTATTCCTTGCGGATTGGGGCAGCTGTCCATGCGACAGCCGCCGGTTCCTCCACGGCAGCTGTTCAGGAGCGGGGCCATTGGGGGTATGCTTCTTATAGGTCCTATTCCTTGCGGATGGGGGGGCTACCATGCGGCAGCCACAGGGTCCTCCACGGCGGCTATTCAGGAGGTGGTCCGTTGGAGATATACTTCTTAGGGCCTATTCCTTGCGGATTTGGGTGGCTACCTTGCGGCAGCCACGGGGTCCTCCTCGGCAGCTGTTCAGGTGCTGGGCCGTTGGGGGTATGCTTCTTATAGGTCCTATTCCTTGCGGACTGGGGCGGCTGACCATGCGGCAGCCACAGGGTCCTCCACGGCAGCGGTTCAGGAGCGGGGCCGTTGGGGGTATGCTTCTTGCGGGTCCTATTCCTTGCGGATTGGGGAGGCTACCATGCGGCGGCCACAGGGTCCCCCTCGGCAGCTGTTACGGTGCTGGGCCATTGGAGGTATACTTCTTAGGTCCTGTTCCTTGCGGATTGGGGAGGCTGCCATGCGGCAGCCACAGGGTCCTCCACGGCGGCTATTCAGGACCTGGGGCGTTGGAGGTTTACTCCTTATAGGTCCTATTCCTTGCGGATTGGGGTGGCTGCCGTGCGGCAGTCACAGGGTCCTCCACGGCAGCGGTTCAGGAGCTGGGGCGTTGGGGGTATACTTCTTAGGTCCTATTCCTTGCGGATGGGGGTGGCTACCATGCGGCAGCCACAGGGTCCTCCGCGGCAGCTATTCAGGAGGTGGTCCGTTGGAGGTATACTTTTTAGGTCCTATTCCTTGCGGATGGGGGTGGCGGCCGTGCGGCAGCCATAGGGTCCTCCTCGGCAGCTATTCAAGGGGTGGTCCGTTGGAGATATACTTCTTAGGTCCTATTCCATACGGATGGGGGTGGCTACCATGCGGAAGCCACAGGTTCCTCCACGGCGGCTATTCAGGAGGTGGGCCGTTGGAGGTATACTTTTTGGGTCCTATTCCTTGCGGATGGGGGTGGCTACCGTGCGGCAGCCACAGGGTCCTCCACGGCAGCTATTCAGGAGGTGCTCCGTGGAGGGATGCTTACTATAAGCCTTCTGCATGTGGATAATGTTTAGTTGCGCCTGTTGCGCTAACCCAAAAACGTGTTTACCCGTCGGTTTTTGAACGGGTAGCGTTCAGGAATCGAGGGTGTGAAGTGAATTTTTAAATTTTCCTCCGAGGGGTGCCTAATTACAATTGGCTCATCAAAGGTCCACGGGAGGTTTTTGAGTTTTCTCCTTCACTTGGGTTAATTCGTTTTTTTGTCACTTGGTTTTCCTATGTGATGTATGTCAGTGTGATGGTTTTAGGGTGTTTTTTCTTTTGCAGCCGTCGATGGTTTGAACAGGAATGGCTGGTTTTGCCACTCTTACCTTTTTGGGCGGCAGGGCATTACTTGGCGCGTAGGACAGCTGACGTTCTGGGTTATGGCTTTTAGGTGGTCAGGCATCCTCTGCTTGTACTGCGTCAGCCGCAGTTTCGACAAGGGGGAAGGGGTTCGTCTTCTCCGGCTGGAGTGTTGTAGGTTTTTCTTACCTGGGGTTTTGGTCCTTTCAGTTAGCTTTCTTGTTTTCTTGGTTTTTAGTGGTTTGGATGGCGGGGCGGTTTGTTAAACCTTTGTGGCGGGAAGTCGCTACCAACCAGCGGTCAGATGGGCAGAAGTGGTCATTGTGGGGCACCCTCTTTAGAAGGACGGCAGGTGTGTCCTTACCTTGCGGTTGGACATTTAGACGTTCCCCTGCGGGAACCGAACGTTTGCCAGAGAAAAGAGTGGTGAGTCCTGCACAATGCGGGTTATGCAGGGAGGAGGCGGGGTTTGGGTACTCCCCTCCTTGGTGGTTGGATTTCATCCAAGGGACTGGAGCTGGTGTCTGGTAGCGACTTGTCCTTTGCCATCCTCCAATATAAAATCAATTCAATTACAATTATAGTTTAAAGAACAGGTCAGCGATCAATAAATATCGTCTGACCTTTAACTACAGCTAACCGTGTCCGTGTCGTTATTTTAGTGTGTCGTTATTTTAGTGATAAGCTATCTTAAAGAAGTGTTTATGTCAATCGCAATAAAATTATGGGCGCCTTAGATAAGCTGAAGGCTGCATAAGCCTGAGGCCATATAAGAGCCCAATTTTTTGTGATTGGTTGTTGGTGACTAAGCAGTTGCTAGGCAGATCAGTGTTTTCGTGGGTATTTTTCCTATAGGATTATAGGGCTGCCCATCAAGGGTTTAGGGGTTGGTCTTGGAATAATATATAAGCCATGGTCATGTGCCTCAGACTTCCTCTTGCCATGTTGGAATGCCCTCCCGCCCGCCCTGATTATATATATATATATTTTTTCCCTGCATCGTGTCTTTCTCGGTGGGCTTTTGACAGCCAGATTGGCGGGAAGTCGCTACCAACCAGCGGTCAGATGGGCATAAGTGGTCATTGTGGGGCACCCTCTTTAGAAGGACGGCAGGTGTGTCCTTACCTTGCGGTTGGACATTTAGACCATACTTGCCTACTTGACCCTCTCCATGAGGGAGAAAATGCTCTGTTCCTGGACTTTCCTGGTAATGTATGATTGCCATCACCTGTGATGAAACACCTTTCTTATCAATTAACTAGCTCACCACAGGTGATGGCAATCATACATTACCAGGAAAGTCCAGGAACAGAGCATTTTCTCCCTCATGGAGAGGG
The DNA here is from genome assembly GCF_028390025.1 of Pseudophryne corroboree. Classification (NCBI taxonomy): domain Eukaryota; kingdom Metazoa; phylum Chordata; class Amphibia; order Anura; family Myobatrachidae; genus Pseudophryne; species Pseudophryne corroboree. The sequence continues at coordinate 73,154,126 of NC_086452.1, forward strand.
TCAGGTAGGCAAGTATGATTTAGACGTTCCCCTGCGGGAACTGAACGTTTGCCAGAGAAAAGAGTGGTGAGTCCTGCACAATGCAGGTTATGCAGGGAGGAGGCGGGGTTTGGGTACTCCCCTCCTTGGTGGTTGGATTTCATCCAAGGGACTGGAGCTGGTGTCTGGTAGCGACTGGTCCTTTGCCATCCTCCAATATAAAATCAATTCAATTACAATTACAGTTTAATGAACAGGTCAGCGATCAAAAAATATCGTCTGACTTTTAACTACAGCTAACCGTGTCCGTGTCGTTATTTTAGTGTCTCGTTATTTTAGTGATAAGCTATCTTAAAGAAGTGTTTATGTCAATCGCAATAAAATTATGGGCGCCTTATAAGTATATATAGGGGGTTGACATAATGACATCATTACCGATGAGTGCTTGCGTTGCATGAACGATAACGCCCAAGCGGACAATCTGATCAAAATTTGGATTGCACCTCCAGTGTGTAGAATTTAATAAACTACCAAAATGGTCAGTTTGTACTGTATTTCTCACTCACTTACTGACTGACTAGTCACTAATTCTCTTACCCGATATGTTAGGGAAATTAAATTTAACATACTGTAGGTATTTTTCAGGTGGGAAATAGGAATACTACGTCATTAGAATTTTTATAAACCTCCCCTAAGGGGATGAACAGAGGGTTGACAAAATGACGTCATTACCGATGCGTGGCTTGCGTTATGTGAACGATAACGCCCAAACGGTCAATCGGATCAAAATTTGGATTGCACCTCCAGTGGGTAAAATTTTATAAGGTACAAAAATGGTCCTGTCACTTTTTAAGGGTGATCCTCGGGTAATGCCAAGAACCATGGATTAATATTTACTTACATTAAGACGTTCAAAATTTACATCTCTATAGATTTACCAAATTTTTAATACTCTTCTATATTTCCACAGAAATTCCTGTGCGAAGAATGGGAAGAGCAGCTAGTATATATATATATATATATATATATATATATATATATAATATATATATATATATATATATATATATATAGTATATATATATAGTGCCTTGCATGCCTACAACTTTGAAGATTTTTTTTTTAAATGTGAAGCAAACAACAAATAGGACAAAATAACAGAAAACGTCAGCGTGCATAACTATTCACCCCCCTAAAGTCAGTACTTTGTAGAGCCACCTTTTGCTGCAATTACAGCTGCAAGTTGCTTTGGATAAGTCTCTATGAGCTTCCCACATCTTACCACTAGGATTTTTGCCCATTCCTCAAGGTAAAACTGCTCCAGCTCCTTCATGTTGGATGGTTTCTGCTTGTGAACAGCAATCTTCAAGTCTGACCACAAATTCTCAATTGGATTGAGATATGGGCTTTGACTAGGCCATTCCAACACATTTAAATGTTTCCCCTTAAACCACTCGAGTGTTGCTTTAGCAGTATGCTTCGGGTCATTGTCCTGCTGGAAGGTGAACCTCCGTCCCAGTCTCAAATCACAGGCAGACTGAAACAGGTTTTGCTCAAGAATATCCCTGTATTTAGCACCATCTATCTTTCCCTCGACTCGAAACAGTTTCCCAGTCCCTGCGGCTGAAAAACATCCCCACAGCATGATGCAGCCACCACTATGTTTCACTGTTGGGATGGTGTTCTTGGGGTGATGGGATGTGTTGGGTTTGCGCCAGACACAGTAACATTTTAGTCTCATCTGACCAGAGCACCTTCCTCCATACATTTGGAGAGTCGTCCACATGCCTTTTGGCAAACTCAAAATGTGCTTTCTTATTTTTAGCACAAAGTAATGGCTTTTTTCTGGTCAGTCTTCCATAAAGCCCAGCTCTATGGAGTGTACGAATTATTGTGGTCACATGCGCAGATACACCAGTCTCTGCTGTGGATCTCTGCAGCTCCTTCAGGGTTACCTTTGGTCTCTGTGCTGCCTCTCTGATTAATGCCCTCCTTGCCCGGTCTGTGAGTTTTGATGGCTGGCCCTCTCTTGGCAGGTTTGTTGTGGTACCATGTTCTTTCCAGTTGAAGATGATGGATTTGATGGTGCTCCGGGGATCATCAAATATTTGAATTTTTTTATAACCCAACCCTGACTTGTACTTCTCAACAACTTTGTCCCTGACTTGTTTGGAGAGCTCCTTAGTCTTCATGGTGTGATGCCTCTTGCTTAGTGGTGTTGCAGCCTCTGGGGCCTTTCAGAAAAGGTGTGTTTATACTGACAGATGATGTGACACTTAGATTGCACACAGGTGGAATTCATTTCACTAATTATGTGACTTCTGAAGGTAATTGACTGCACCAGAACGTTTGAGGGGCTTCAGAGCAAAGGGGGTGAATATATATGCACATGCCCATTTTCAAATTTTTATTTATAAAAATTATTTTTGTATACATTTTTCTCATTTCACTTCACCAACTTAGACTATTTTGTGCACATCCATCACATAAAATTCAGAATTTTTTTTTTTTTTAGAATTAGAGTTTGTAATGTAACAAAATAAGTAAAAAGCCAAGGGGGTGAATACTTTAGCAAGGCACTGTGTGTGTGTGTGTGTGTGTGTGTGTGTGTGTGTGTGTGTGTGTGTGTGTGTGTGTATATATTAGAGATGAGCGGGTTCGGTTTCTCTGAATCCGAACCCGCCCGAACTTCATGTTTTTTTTCACGGGTCCGAGCGACTCGGATCTTCCCGCCTTGCTCGGTTAACCCGAGCGCGCCCGAACGTCATCATGACGCTGTCGGATTCTCGCGAGGCTCGGATTCTATCGCGAGACTCGGATTCTATATAAGGAGCCGCGCGTCGCCGCCATTTTCACACGTGCATTGAGATTGATAGGGAGAGGACGTGGCTGGCGTCCTCTCCATTTAGATTAGGGTTGAGAGAGAGAGAGAGAGATTGACCTGAGGCTGTGATACTGTAGAAGAGAGTGCAGAGTTTAGTGACTGACGACCACAGTGACCACCAGACAGTGCAGTTGTTTGTTTTATTTAATATATCCGTTCTCTGCCTGAAAAAAACGATACACACAGTGACTCAGTCACATACCATATCTGTGTGCACTGCTCAGCCCAGTGTGCTGCATCAATGTATATATATATCTGACTGTGCTCAGCTCACACAGCTTATAATTGTGGGGGAGACTGGGGAGCACTGCAGTGCCAGTTATAGGTTATAGCAGGAGCCAGGAGTACATAATATTATATTAAAATTAAACAGTGCACACTTTTGCTGCAGGAGTGCCACTGCCAGTGTGACTAGTGACCAGTGACCTGACCACCAGTATATATAATATTAGTAGTATACTATCTCTTTATCAACCAGTCTATATTAGCAGCAGACACAGTACGGTGCGGTAGTTCACGGCTGTGGCTACCTCTGTGTCGGCACTCGGCAGCCCGTCCATAATTGCATATACCACCTAACCGTGGTTTTTTTTTCTTTCTTTATAGTCATACTAGTTACGAGTATACTATCTCTTTATCAACCAGTCTATATTAGCAGCAGACACAGTACAGTGCGGTAGTTCACGGCTGTGGCTACCTCTGTGTCGGCACACGGCAGCCCGTCCATAATTGTATATACCACCTAACCGTGGTTTTTTTTTCTTTCTTTATACATACATACTAGTTACGAGTATACTATCTCTTTATCAACCAGTCTATATTAGCAGCAGACACAGTACAGTGCGGTAGTTCACGGCTGTGGCTACCTCTGTGTCGGCACTCGGCAGCCCGTCCATAATTGTATATACCACCTAACCGTGGTTTTTTTTTCTTTCTTTATACATACATACTAGTTACGAGTATACTATCTCTTTATCAACCAGTCTATATATTAGCAGCAGACACAGTACAGTGCGGTAGTTCACGGCTGTGGCTACCTCTGTGTCGGCACTCGGCAGCCCGTCCATAATTGTATATACCACCTAACCGTGGTTTTTTTTTCTTTCTTTATACATACATACTAGTTACGAGTATACTATCTCTTTATCAACCAGTCTATATATTAGCAGCAGACACAGTACAGTGCGGTAGTTCACGGCTGTGGCTACCTCTGTGTCGGCACTCGGCAGCCCGTCCATAATTGTATATACCACCTAACCGTGTTTTTTTTTTCTTTCTTTATACATACATACTAGTTACGAGTATACTATCTCTTTATCAACCAGTCTATATTAGCAGCAGACACAGTACAGTGCGGTAGTTCACGGCTGTGGCTACCTCTGTGTCGGCACTCGGCAGCCCGTCCATAATTGTATATACCACCTAACCGTGGTTTTTTTTTCTTTCTTTATACATACATACTAGTTACGAGTATACTATCTCTTTATCAACCAGTCTATATATTAGCAGCAGACACAGTACAGTGCGGTAGTTCACGGCTGTGGCTACCTCTGTGTCGGCACTCGGCAGCCCGTCCATAATTGTATATACCACCTAACCGTGGTTTTTTTTTCTTTCTTTATAGTCATACTAGTTACGAGTATACTATCTCTTTATCAACCAGTCTATATTAGCAGCAGACACAGTACAGTGCGGTAGTTCACGGCTGTGGCTACCTCTGTGTCGGCACTCGGCAGCCCGTCCATAATTGTATATACCACCTAACCGTGGTTTTTTTTTCTTTCTTTATACATACATACTAGTTACGAGTATACTATCTCTTTATCAACCAGTCTATATATTAGCAGCAGACACAGTACAGTGCGGTAGTTCACGGCTGTGGCTACCTCTGTGTCGGCACTCGGCAGCCCGTCCATAATTGTATATACCACCTAACCGTGTTTTTTTTTTCTTTCTTTATACATACATACTAGTTACGAGTATACTATCTCTTTATCAACCAGTCTATATTAGCAGCAGACACAGTACAGTGCGGTAGTTCACGGCTGTGGCTACCTCTGTGTCGGCACTCGGCAGCCCGTCCATAATTGTATATACCACCTAACCGTGGTTTTTTTTTCTTTCTTTATACATACATACTAGTTACGAGTATACTATCTCTTTATCAACCAGTCTATATATTAGCAGCAGACACAGTACAGTGCGGTAGTTCACGGCTGTGGCTACCTCTGTGTCGGCACTCGGCAGCCCGTCCATAATTGTATATACCACCTAACCGTGGTTTTTTTTTCTTTCTTTATACATACATACTAGTTACGAGTATACTATCTCTTTATCAACCAGTCTATATATTAGCAGCAGACACAGTACAGTGCGGTAGTTCACGGCTGTGGCTACCTCTGTGTCGGCACTCGGCAGCCCGTCCATAATTGTATACTAGTATCCAATCCATCCATCTCCATTGTTTACCTGAGGTGCCTTTTAGTTGTGCCTATTAAAATATGGAGAACAAAAATGTTGAGGTTCCAAAATTAGGGAAAGATCAAGATCCACTTCCACCTCGTGCTGAAGCTGCTGCCACTAGTCATGGCCGAGACGATGAAATGCCAGCAACGTCGTCTGCCAAGGCCGATGCCCAATGTCATAGTACAGAGCATGTCAAATCCAAAACACCAAATATCAGTAAAAAAAGGACTCCAAAACCTAAAATAAAATTGTCGGAGGAGAAGCGTAAACTTGCCAATATGCCATTTACCACACGGAGTGGCAAGGAACGGCTGAGGCCCTGGCCTATGTTCATGGCTAGTGGTTCAGCTTCACATGAGGATGGAAGCACTCAGCCTCTCGCTAGAAAAATGAAAAGACTAAAGCTGGCAAAAGCAGTAGCACCGCAAAGAACTGTGCGTTCTTCGAAATCCCAAATCCACAAGGAGAGTCCGACTCCAATTGTGTCGGTTGCGATGCCTGACCTTCCCAACACTGGACGTGAAGAGCATGCGCCTTCCACCATTTGCACGCCCCCTGCAAGTGATGGAAGGAGCACCCGCAGTCCAGTTCCTGATAGTCAGATTGAAGATGTCAGTGTTGAAGTACACCAGGATGAGGAGGATATGGGTGTTGCTGGCGCTGGGGAGGAAATTGACCAGGAGGATTCTGATGGTGAGGTGGTTTGTTTAAGTCAGGCACCCGGGGAGACACCTGTTGTCCGTGGTAGGAATATGGCCGTTGACATGCCTGGTGAAAATACCAAAAAAATCAGCTCTTCGGTGTGGAAGTATTTCACCAGAAATGCGGACAACAGGTGTCAAGCCGTGTGTTCCCTTTGTCAAGCTGTAATAAGTAGGGGTAAGGACGTTAACCACCTCGGAACATCCTCCCTTATACGTCACCTGCAGCGCATTCATAATAAGTCAGTGACAAGTTCAAAAACTTTGGGTGACAGCGGAAGCAGTCCACTGACCAGTAAATCCCTTCCTCTTGTAACCAAGCTCACGCAAACCACACCACCAACTCCCTCAGTGTCAATTTCCTCCTTCCCCAGGAATGCCAATAGTCCTGCAGGCAATGTCACTGGCAATTCTGACGAGTCCTCTCCTGCCTGGGATTCCTCCGATGCATCCTTGCGTGTAACGCCTACTGCTGCTGGCGCTGCTGTTGTTGCTGCTGGGAGTCGATGGTCATCCCAGAGGGGAAGTCGTAAGCCCACTTGTACTACTTCCAGTAAGCAATTGACTGTTCAACAGTCCTTTGCGAGGAAGATGAAATATCACAGCAGTCATCCTGCTGCAAAGCGGATAACTGAGGCCTTGACAACTATGTTGGTGTTAGACGTGCGTCCGGTATCCGCCGTTAGTTCACAGGGAACTAGACAATTTATTGAGGCAGTGTGCCCCCGTTACCAAATACCATCTAGGTTCCACTTCTCTAGGCAGGCGATACCGAGAATGTACACGGACGTCAGAAAAAGACTCACCAGTGTCCTAAAAAATGCAGTTGTACCCAATGTCCACTTAACCACGGACATGTGGACAAGTGGAGCAGGGCAGGGTCAGGACTATATGACTGTGACAGCCCACTTGGTAGATGTATGGACTCCCGCCGCAAGAACAGCAGCGGCGGCACCAGTAGCAGCATCTCGCAAACGCCAACTCTTTCCTAGGCAGGCTATGCTTTGTATCACCGCTTTCCAGAATACGCACACAGCTGAAAACCTCTTACGGCAACTGAGGAAGATCATCGCGGAATGGCTTACCCCAATTGGACTCTCCTGTGGATTTGTGGCATCGGACAACGCCAGCAATATTGTGTGTGCATTAAATATGGGCAAATTCCAGCACGTCCCATGTTTTGCACATACCTTGAATTTGGTGGTGCAGAATTTTTTAAAAAACGACAGGGGCGTGCAAGAGATGCTGTCGGTGGCCAGAAGAATTGCGGGACACTTTCGGCGTACAGGCACCACGTACAGAAGACTGGAGCACCACCAAAAACTACTGAACCTGCCCTGCCATCATCTGAAGCAAGAAGTGGTAACGAGGTGGAATTCAACCCTCTATATGCTTCAGAGGTTGGAGGAGCAGCAAAAGGCCATTCAAGCCTATACAATTGAGCACGATATAGTAGGTGGAATGCACCTGTCTCAAGCGCAGTGGAGAATGATTTCAACGTTGTGCAAGGTTCTGATGCCCTTTGAACTTGCCACACGTGAAGTCAGTTCAGACACTGCCAGCCTGAGTCAGGTCATTCCCCTCATCAGGCTTTTGCAGAAGAAGCTGGAGACATTGAAGGAGGAGCTAACACGGAGCGATTCCGCTAGGCATGTGGGACTTGTGGATGGAGCCCTTAATTCGCTTAACAAGGATTCACGGGTGGTCAATCTGTTGAAATCAGAGCACTACATTTTGGCCACCGTGCTCGATCCTAGATTTAAAGCCTACCTTGGATCTCTCTTTCCGGCAGACACAAGTCTGCTGGGGTTGAAACTTGAAAGACCTGCTGGTGACAAAATTGTCAAGTCAAGCGGAACGCGACCTGTCAACATCTCCTCCTTCACATTCTCCCGCAACTGGGGGTGCGAGGAAAAGGCTCAGAATTCCGAGCCCACCCGCTGGCGGTGATGCAGGGCAGTCTGGAGCGACTGCTGATGCTGACATCTGGTCCGGACTGAAGGACCTGACAACGATTACGGACATGTCGTCTACTGTCACTGCATATGATTCTCTCAACATTGATAGAATGGTGGAGGATTATATGAGTGACCGCATCCAAGTAGGCACGTCACACAGTCCGTACTTATACTGGCAGGAAAAAGAGGCAATTTGGAGGCCCTTGCACAAACTGGCTTTATTCTACCTAAGTTGCCCTCCCACAAGTGTGTACTCCGAAAGAGTGTTTAGTGCCGCCGCTCACCTTGTCAGCAATCGGCGTACGAGGTTACATCCAGAAAATGTGGAGAAGATGATGTTCATTAAAATGAATTATAATCAATTCCTCCGCGGAGACATTGACCAGCAGCAATTGCCTCCACAAAGTACACAGGGAGCTGAGATGGTGGATTCCAGTGGGGACGAATTGATAATCTGTGAGGAGGGGGATGTACACGGTGATATATCGGAGGGTGATGATGAGGTGGACATCTTGCCTCTGTAGAGCCAGTTTGTGCAAGGAGAGATTAATTGCTTCTTTTTTGGGGGGGGTCCAAACCAACCCGTCATATCAGTCACAGTCGTGTGGCAGACCCTGTCACTGAAATGATGGGTTGGTTAAAGTGTGCATGTCCTGTTTTGTTTATACAACATAAGGGTGGGTGGGAGGGCCCAAGGACAATTCCATCTTGCACCTCTTTTTTCTTTTCTTTTTCTTTGCATCATGTGCTGATTGGGGAGGGTTTTTTGGAAGGGACATCCTGCGTGACACTGCAGTGCCACTCCTAAATGGGCCCGGTGTTTGTGTCGGCCACTAGGGTCGCTAATCTTACTCACACAGTCAGCTACCTCATTGCGCCTCTTTTTTTCTTTGCGTCATGTGCTGTTTGGGGAGGGTTTTTTGGAAGGGACATCCTGCGTGACACTGCAGTGCCACTCCTAGATGGGCCCGGTGTTTGTGTCGGCCACTAGGGTCGCTAATCTTACTCACACAGCAACCTCATTGCGCCTCTTTTTTTCTTTGCGTCATGTGCTGTTTGGGGAGGGTTTTTTGGAAGGGACATCCTGCGTGACACTGCAGTGCCACTCCTAGATGGGCCCGGTGTTTGTGTCGGCCACTAGGGTCGCTAATCTTACTCACACAGCTACCTCATTGCGCCTCTTTTTTTCTTTGCGTCATGTGCTGTTTGGGGAGGGTTTTTTGGAAGGGACATCCTGCGTGACACTGCAGTGCCACTCCTAGATGGGCCCGGTGTTTGTGTCGGCCACTACGGTCGCTAATCTTACTCACACAGCTACCTCATTGCGCCTCTTTTTTTCTTTGCGTCATGTGCTGTTTGGGGAGGGTTTTTTGGAAGGGACATCCTGCGTGACACTGCAGTGCCACGCCTAGATGGGCCCGGTGTTTGTGTCGGCCACTAGGGTCGCTTATCTTACTCACACAGCGACCTCGGTGCAAATTTTAGGACTAAAAATAATATTGTGAGGTGTGAGGTATTCAGAATAGACTGAAAATGAGTGTAAATTATGGTTTTTGAGGTTAATAATACTTTGGGATCAAAAAGACCCCCAAATTCTATGATTTAAGCTGTTTTTTAGGGTTTTTTGAAAAAAACACCCGAATCCAAAACACACCCGAATCCGACAAAAAAAATTCGGTGAGGTTTTGCCAAAACGCGTTCGAACCCAAAACACGGCCGCGGAACCGAACCCAAAACCAAAACACAAAACCCGAAAAATTTCAGGCGCTCATCTCTAGTATATATATATATATATACTAGCGTATTATATATATATATATATATATATATATATATATATATATAAGATGTGCACCGGAAATTTTTCGTGTTTTGGTTTTGGATTCGGACGCGTTTTGGCAAAAGCTCCCTGAAAATGTTGTCGGATTCGGGTGTGTTTTGGATTCGGGTGTTTTTTTTTTCAAAAACCCCTCCAAAACAGCTTAAATCATAGAATTTGGGGGTAATTTTGATCCAGTAGTATTATTGACCTCAATAACCATAATTTCCACTCATTTCCAGTCTATTCTGAACACCTCACACATCACAATATTATATTTAGTCCTAAAATTTTCACCGAGGTCGCTGGATGACTAAGCTAAGCGACCCAAGTGGGTGGCACAAACACCTGGCCCATCTAGGAGTGGCACTGCAGTGTCAGACAGGATGGCACTTAAAAAAATTGGCCCCCAAACATCACATGATGCAAAGATAAATAATAATAAAAAAGAGGTGCAAGATGGAATTGTCCATGCCTAGCGGAATCGCTCCGTTTTAGCTCCTCCTTCAATCTCTCCTGCTGCTTCTGCAAAAGCCTGGTGAGGGGAATGACCTGACTCAGGCTGGCAGTGTCTGAACTGACTTCACGTGTGGCAAGTTCAAAGGGTTGCAGAACCTTGTACAACGTTGAAATCATTCTCCATTGCGCTTGAGTCAGGTGCATTCCCCCTCCTTTGCCTATATCGTAGGCAGATGTATAGGCTTGAATGGCCTTTTGCTGCTCCTGCATCCTCTGAAGCATATAGAGGGTTGAATTTCACCTCGTTACCACCTCTTGCTTCAGGTGATGGTAGGGCAGGTTCAGGACTGTTTGCTGGTGCTCCAGTCTTCGGCACGCGGTGGCTGAATGACGAAAGTGGCCCGCAATTCTACGGGCCACCGACAGCATCTCTTGCACGCCCCTGTCGTTTTTTTTTAAATTCTGCACCACCAAATTCAATGTATGTGCAAAACATGGGACGTGCTGGAATTTGCCCACATGTAATGCACGCACAATATTGGTGGCGTTGTCCGATGCCACAAATCCCCAGGAGAGTCCAATTGGGGTAAGCCAATCTGCGATGATGTTCCTCAGTTTCCGTAAGAGGTTGTCAGCTGTGTGCCTCTTATGGAAAGCGGTGATACAAAGCGTAGCCTGCCTAGGAACGAGTTGGCATTTGCGAGATGCTGCTACTGGTGCCGCCGCTGCAGTTCTTGCTGCGGGAGGCAATACATCTACCCAGTGGGCTGTCACAGTCATATAGTCCAGAGTCTGCCCTGCTCCACTTGTCCACATGTCCGTGGTTAAGTGAACATTGGGTACAACTGCATTTTTTAGGACAGTGGTGAGTCTTTTTCTGACGTCTGTGTACATTCTCGGTATCGCCTGCCTAGAGAAGTGGAACCTAGATGGTATTTGGTACCGGGGGACACACTACCTCAAGAAATTCTCTAAGTCCCTGTGAACTAACGCCGGATACCGGATGCACGTCTAACACCAACATAGCTGCCAAGGCCTGAGTTATCCGCTTTGCAACAGGATGACTGCTGTGATCGTTCATCTTCCTCGCAAAGGACTGTTGGACAGTCAATTGCTTACTGGAAGTAGTACAAGTGGTCTTCCGACTTCCCCTCTGGGATGATGATCGACTCCCAGCAGCAACAGCAGCGCCAGCAGCAGTAGGCGTTACACTCAAGGATCCATCGGAGGAATCCCAGTCAGGAGAGGACTAGTCAGACTTGCCAGTGACATGGCCTGCAGGACTATTTGCGTTCAGGTCTAAGGAGGAAATTTACACTGAGGGAGTTGGTGGTGTGGTTTGCACTGGGAGCTTGGGTACAAGAGGAAGAAGGGATTTATTTGTTAGTGGACTGCTTCCGATGTCACCCAAAGTTTTTGAACTTGTCAATGACTTCTGATGAATGCGCTCCAGGTGACGTATAAGGGAGGATGTTCCTAGGTGGTTGACGTCCTTACCCCTACTTATTACAGCTTAACAAAGGCAACACACGGGTTGACACCAGTTGTCTGCATTTCTGTTTAAATAATCCACACCGAAGAGGTGATTTTTTTTTTGTATTTTGACCAGGCATATCAATGGCCTTATTCATCCCACGGACAACAGGTGTCTCCCCGGGTGCCTGACTTAAACAAACCACCTCACCATCAGAATCCTCCTTGTCAATTTCCTCCTCAGCGCCAGCAACACCCATATAATCATCCTGGTGTACTTCAACAGTGACATCTCCAATTTGACTATCAGAAACTGGACTGTGGGTGCTCCTTTCAGCACTTGCAGGGGGCGTGCAAATGGTGGAAGGAGCCACCTTTTCCCGTGTGGGGAAGGTCAGGCATCGCAACCGACACAATTGGACTCTCCTTGGGGATTTGTGATTTACAAGAACGCACAGTTCTTTGCTGTGCTTTTGCCATCTTAACTCTTTTCAGTTTTGTAGCGGGAGGATGAGTGCTTCCATCCTCATGTGAAGCTGAACCACTAGCCATGAGCATAGGCCAGGGCCTCAGCCGTTCCTTGCCACTCCGTGTCGTAAATGGCATATTGGCAAGTTTACGCTTCTCCTCAGACGCTTTTAATTTAGATTTTTGGGTCATTTTACTGAACTTTAGTTTTTTGGATTTTACATGCTCTCTACAATGACATTGGGCATCGGCCTTGGCAGACGACGTTGATGGCATTGAATCATCTCTGCCATGACTAGTGGCAGCAGCTTCAGCACGAGGTGGAAGTGGATCTTGATCTTTCCCTATTTCACCCTCCACATTTTTGTTCTCCATTTTTTAATGTGTGGAATTATATGCCAGTAATATTATTATATCAATAGCAATGGCCTACTGTATTGTACAACTATATACTGTTGGTCACCAAAATGCAGCACTGTACTACTATATATACTGCTCACAAAAATGCAGCACAGATATGGAATGGATACTTGCAGTGACACAGAGCTGCAAGATACAGCAATGGCCTACTGTACTGTACAACTATATACTGTTGGTCACCAAAATGCTGCTCTATACTACTATATATACTGCTCACAAAATTGCAGCACAGATATGGAATGGATACTTGCAGTGACACAGAGCTGCAAGATACAGAAATGGCCTACTGTACTGTACAACTATATACTGTTGGTCACCAAATGTTGCACTGTACTACTATATATACTGTTCACAAAAATGTAGCACAGATATGGAATGGATACTTGCAGTGATACAGAGCTGCAAGATACAGCAATGGCCTACTGTACTGTACAACTATATACTGTTGGTCACCAAAATGCAGCATACTGAGCACAGATATTTGCAGCACACTTAGCACAGATATTTGCAGCACACCGAGCACAGATATTTGCAGCACACTGAGCACAGATATTTGCAGCACACTTAGCACAGATATTTGCAGCACACTTAGCACAGATATTTGCAGCACACTTAGCACAGATATTTGCAGCACACTGAGCACAGATATTTGCAGCACACTGAGCACAGATATTTGCAGCACACTTAGCACAGATATTTGCAGCACACTTAGCACAGATATTTGCAGAACACTGAGCACAGATATGGAGCTTTTCAGGCAGAGAACGTAGCCACGTCCTCTCCGTTCAATCTCCAATGCACAAGTGAAAATGGCGGTGACGCGCGTCTCTTTATGTAGAATCCGAATCTCGCGAGAATCCGACAGCGGGATGATGATGTTCGGCCGCGTTCGGGTTAACCGAGCAAGGCGGGAAGATCCGAGGCTGCCTCGGAAGCGTGTAAAATAGGTGAAGTTCGGGGGGGGGGGGGGTTCGGATCTCGACGAGCCAAACCCGCTCATCTCTAATATATATATATATATATATATATATATATATATATATATATACTGGACACAGCTTGTGTACAGACAGCACAGCACACAGCCACTTAAATAGACACAGCACAGCCAATTCTGGATGGACACAGCACAGCTATATATGGAGTCTGAACAGACAGCACAGCCACTTGTATAGAGTCTGGACACAGAGCACAGTCACTTGTATGGAGTCTGGACACACAGCACAGCCACTTGTATGGAGTCTGGAAACAGAGCACAGTCACTTGTATGGAGTCTGGAAACAGAGCACAGCCACTTGTATGGAGTCTGGACACACAGCACAGCCACTTGTATGGAGTCTGGAAACAGAGCACAGTCACTTGTATGGAGTCTGGACACACAGCACAGCCACTTGTATGGAGTCTGGAAACAGAGCACAGTCACTTGTATGGAGTCTGGACACACAGCACAGCCACTTGTATGGAGTCTGGAAACAGAGCACAGTCACTTGTATGGAGTCTGGACACACAGCAAACCCACTTGTATGGAGTCTGGACACACAGCACAGCCACTTGTATGGAGTCTGGACACACAGCACAGCCACTTATCTGGAGTCTGGACACACAGCACAGTCACTTGTATGGAGTTTGGACACACTGGGTATTTCTGAGTTGATCGCAGTGAGAGGGCCCCCCGCCGCCGCTGAACACCGCAGATCGGATCTCTATCACTGATCCGATCGGCGCTCCCTGCTCATCCCGACCCACTGACAGCCGTCAAGCAGCCGCCCCATCGCTGCAGACTTTTACTGGGCAGCTGAGCCGAACGACGGCTCCACTGTCCAATGATGAGGGAATCTGCAGCCTGCGGCTCCGTGACTGGTTGGAGCGCAGGCTGCAGGGGAAGAAGGAGGCGGGATCCCGGCCATGCACAGCCTCGGCGCGGGTGGAGGTTGTTGTACCCGACGGAGGAGAGTGGAACAAGCTCTCCACCTGTTCAGTGTGTGTTCAGTGCAAAAGTAAGACAGCCTGCATTAACTCTTTTTCATGTCAGAAAAATGTGAAGTCAATGTTCTTATATGTGTATATGTATGTATATACATATATATACACACACACACACATTTGTGTGTTAATATACAGTATGTATATATGTATGTTTATATATCTGCATGTGTGTGTGTATATATATATATATATATAGAAAAACAAATGGTGCCGGCTCTCCCATCAGCTGTGCAATCATGCACCGGGTGTCCGCATATAAACAGCAGTATGTACAAAACAATGAGCGGCACTCACGGCGTCTTGTTAAATGATGCAGTCAGAGACAGTCAGTCCTTAGCAACGTTTCAATGCTTTATGCATTTTTCTCAAGCTTACAAACATTAAAAAGTAACTCACCTATATACCATGATCACCACCTGTGCAAATCATCGTGGAACCGGAAGGTGGTCCCACCGCCCGTCTCCACGACGCTGACGCGATCCTAACCTCACGTCATCAATTGTGCGCCCATCACCATGACTACAACATAACGGAACATAGAATGCTGCATGTAACAATCTATACGATCTCAAATACTGCTGACAATGTAACTTGTTAAAATAAAGTTCACAACCAGGTAACCATTGTAATATGCAATAATGGATAAAGTTACTCACACCAAGAAACCGAGTGAGAAACACTGTGGCACCACACCACACATTGATCATACTAATCTTAATAAAATACAAACTGATGAACAAAAAAATCTAAGCATATTACATAAAACAATTGAGCCCTAGGTGCTCATTAAGGCCCCGAGGTGACACAGTATCCATACGCTGGATCCACTGTGATTCCATTCTAAGGAGCTGTAGCCCTCGATTACCCCCTCTGAGGGAAGGTTGTACCTGGTCAATCATCCTATATTTCAAAGATGCAAGGGAATGTCGGGCCACGGCAAAATGCCGTGCTACCGGCTGTTCACTTTTACCCGTGGATATAGCAGCTTTTATGGCCGACCTGTGGACTGTCATACGTTCCTTAAACATTCGCTCTGTTTTACCTATATATGACAGTCCACAGGGGCACACCAACTGATACACCACATATTTTGATGTACAAGAAAGTCGGTACCGTATATGAAATGTCCGACCAGTATGGGGATGTTGGAACGTGCTGCCTGGTATAAGGTACTGGCACGTGGTGCATGTGCACCTATAGCAACCTTTTCTGACACCAAAAAGAAAAGACTGTTCAGCAATATTTGAAACATCTGATTTAACCAAATAATCGCGTAGATTTTTATTACGCTTGTAGCTGGGCATAAGCCTACAATTTGTTAACTGAAGATCCTGATCTGATTGGATAATATGCCAATGTTTCTTAACTGAACCCTGAATACTTTGACTAACTGAATTAAAATTATTGACCCATGGAACAACACTTACTAAATTAGACTTCTTACTCTGCTGAAGTAACATGTGTCGGTCCATTGCCAATGCCTTATCTAGTGCCTGATCCAGAAGTTTAGGACAGTAACCCCGGTTGATAAACTTCTGGTACATGACACACATTTGTTCTCTGGCTAATGTTGGATCCGACGTAATTCTTTGGACCCGCAAGAATTGCGAGTAAGGCAATCCTCTTTTTAATGGTAAGGGGTGACAACTTGAAAAATGAAGTAAATTATTTCGGTCAGTGGGTTTAGTGTAGATGGAGGTAGAGATCTTGTTATCAACTATGGAGATCTGTACATCCAAAAATTGGATACTCTTAGGGTCCATGGTGAAAGTAAATTTAATGGGATGTATTTTGGAGTTGTGCTGATTAATGATATCTATCAAAAGATTTTGGGGGCCCTTCCATATAATAAGCAGGTCATCAATATACCTGCAAAAAAATTGGATATGAGATGATATTTCAGCATCAACAAAAAATATCTCCTCCTCCACACCAAACATATATATATTGGAATACGATGGGGCCACACTGGACCCCATCGCACACCCTCGGCATTGAAGATAATATTTGCCGTCATACAAAAAATAATTTTTTAATAGGGTCATTTTCAGTA
The DNA here is from genome assembly GCF_028390025.1 of Pseudophryne corroboree. NCBI lineage: Eukaryota > Metazoa > Chordata > Amphibia > Anura > Myobatrachidae > Pseudophryne > Pseudophryne corroboree. The sequence continues at coordinate 73,170,792 of NC_086452.1, forward strand.
ATTTCAAAAACAATGATATATCAGGACCATCATAATCGGGCTGTGTATTAAGAAACATCTCTACAGCTGCCAGACCTTCTGTATGTGGAATCACTGTATATAGGCTCTGCACATCAATTGTGCAGAGAACTATATCAGTGGGTAATGGTGGCATGGCTTCCAATCGTCTAAGTAAGGTACTGGTATCAAGAAGATATCTAGGCATGCGTTGTATAAAAGGCTGCAATATGTCATCTAGGAAGATAGATACAGGCTGAAACAGAGAACCCCTGGCCGAAATGATAGGTCGACCAGGGGGCCTCTGCAACCTTTTATGTATCTTTGGTGTCGTATATAACAGTGGCACCACTGGGTGAGATGGAACAAGGGCATTTTTAACTTCTAAAGGAAGTAACCCCTCCGCCACTGCAGTATCCAGGCAATTAGTAAGTTCCTTGACATATAAACCTGTAGGGTCATTGGGTAACAAACGATACGTATCCCCATCACTTAATTGTGAGACAATCTCTTCTTTATAGTCTCGCAAGTTCTGTATCACCAAGGCACCGCCTTTATCGGCGGGTCTGAATATAAGATTCTTATTCGCAGCTAGTTCCATAAGAGCCTCTCGCTGACCCCTGGTCAAATTATCACGTACCAAAGGGGGGTGTTTAATTAATGGATCACAGTCTTGTTCGACTAAACGCATAAATGTGCGAATTGACGCATTATGCGACTGGGGATCAAAAGTTGATCTTGGCAAGATCTTCTTTAACTTGTCAGGAATTTTAATTGGTGCGTCCTCCTTCACCGAGCACGGATTGGAAACTGATTTAGCAAAAAACTCCTTTAATTTGAGTGTTCTATGCAACTTATGTTTCTCAATTGGTGATGGGCGCACAATTGATGACGTGAGGTTAGGATCGCGTCAGCGTCGTGGAGACGGGCGGTGGGACCACCTTCCGGTTCCACGATGATTTGCACAGGTGGTGATCATGGTATATAGGTGAGTTACTTTTTAATGTTTGTAAGCTTGAGAAAAATGCATAAAGCATTGAAACGTTGCTAAGGACTGACTGTCTCTGACTGCATCATTTAACAAGACGCCGTGAGTGCCGCTCATTGTTTTGTATATATATATATATATATATATATATTGTGACAAGAACACTGGAATAGTGTTTGAGGGCAGGTATGTTTGTCCCAGGTTCTTGTCTTATATGTATTAGGAAAATGTTTTGTTTTGTCAGAACCTTTTCAGTTTATTGGAAAAGCTGGATAAGGGCCTTGAAAGAGAGATAGGGCAAGTTCCAGACATTCTGCCCAGTTCGGGTCTTTGGCCTCACAGGGGGCTAATCAGGGTTTCAGCTGTGTAAGAGTGTTATAGGGCTGATAGCCTGATTAGTGTGTGCAGACTACCTGGGAAGACTGAAGGATCTCTGTGAGAGAGATACGCTTCCATATACAAGTGAGCTAAACAGTATTAACTGGAAGACTCTGTGTTTTTGTTTAGAGACAGTTAGGAACGTCTTGTGTTTAGTTAGTGCCGGACAGGCAAGGTATTTTCTCTTGGTGTTTGTTTTATTTTCTGTTTAATAAAACTGGTCGTGGCCAGTTGCACCATAAACTGGACTGGTATGATTCCTCAGCTGCTGCGTTTACACCAGGAAACGGCACCTTGTTCCCTTACAGCGTTACAACTTGGTGGAGAATGCGAGCATGCCGTTCTGCACATAAGTGAAAGCAGCAGCTTTATGAGGCCTGCAGAAAACGGTGGTTTATGCAGATACAGCCCAGTGAGAAGTTGCTGAGACTCACCCCTGAGGATTTGATATATGTCCTAGGTGAAAGCAGCTACAAAGCCGCCTGGAAAATCTGTCGACATGGAGGAACTGATTAAAGCCTTGCTGCAAGCTACATCGGCTCAGCAGGAGGCCAACAGACAGCAGCAGGTGGCAATGGAGGAAAATAGGAGACAGCAGCAGGTGGCAATTGACGAACTTTACAGGCAACAGCGTCAGGATAGAGAGGCCTTAACAGAAGTGGTGCAGAGCCTTGAAGCCCGGATTGGAGATGTGGCCGTCAGTGCTCCGACCAGCTCTAGTTCTATACGGGCCAGTCACTTCCTGCAGAAAATGACAGAGGCTGATGATGTGGAGGCCTACCTGACCACGTTTGAAAGGACTGCCGAGTGTGAGAACTGGCCGAAAGCCCAGTGGGCCAGTCTGCACAGGCACCTTTTCTGTCAGGTGAGCCCCAAAAAGCGTACTTTGATTTAAGCCCTGCTGAGGCTCGGGACTATGATAAACTAAAGACTGAGATCCTGACCCGCCTGGGAGTCACGCTGTCAGTACGAGCACAACGGGTGCACCGTTGAGTGTACGCCATGGAGAAGCCTCCTCGCTCCCAGATGCACGACCTTATTCAGCTAACAAAAAAATGGTTACAGCCAGAGACATTAACTGGTCCCCAGATGGTTGAAAGAGTCGTCATGGACCGCTATTTGAGATCTTTGCCCATGGTCCTGCGCAAGTGGGTGAGCCATGGAAACCCGGGTACTGCTGACCAATTAGTGGACATGGTAGAGAGGTATTTGGCAGCAGAGGAATTACTGATGACCACCCAGCAACCCATAGATCCTCGACAGCGCCCTTCAGTAAAGACTGGTAAGACTGTTCCGTGGGAAAACGTTGCTGGGCGGTTAAGAGAACGCAAGGCTGGAGAGACTGTAAACACTGGCCCTGGAGACAGGCCGATGGGGCTAGAATGGTCTATGCTGCCCAAACGGGTTGATAATCGTTTGGTTAAATGTTTTAGGTGTGGTATGCCAGGTCATGTTATTGCCAATTGCCCAGTCACGCTAGAACCCATGCAATGTGATGCTGCCTTTGAATGTCGCAGAATGTCTTTCTTTGCTAGGTTAGCCTGTACTGTGGTACCTTCACCTGAGTTGGAAAAACAAATGTGTGACGTGTTCTTAGAGGGTAACCGGGAAGAGGCCTTGCTAGATTCAGGAAGTTTAGTTACCCTCGTGAAAGCTGGGTTAGTGAACCCCTTAAAGGTCCAGCAAATACCTATCAGGGTAACCTGCATACATGGGGATACCCAACATTATGTCACTGCTGAAGTGAATATAGAAACTTGTTGTGGGTCAGCAATGGTTAAAGTAGGACTGGTCCCCACCTTGGTGTATGAGGTCATAATAGGGAGGGATTTTCCTCATTTTTGGAAACTGTGGGAATCACGTTTATCAACAGATGTGAGAAGAGCCAGTTGATAATACCAGTGATGTTATGGATGTACGTGTGTCTTCAGAACTTTCTGACCCTTTGCCTTTTGCTAGTTTGGCTGGGGAAGTCCAGTGAGGACCCTCTTGCTGGGAACAGAGACATAGTAGTTAGAACTGAAAGCGTGCCTGACCTGGAGGTAAAGAAGGATCTGTTTGCATCTGAACAGTTAAAGTATCCTACCTTAATAAAGGCTAGAGAGAATGTTAAGATTGTTAATGGGGAACCTGTGGTACCAGGTGACAGGGTTACGTATCCCCACATGGCCATCTGTAATGAGCTCTTGTACCACATTGTCAAAAAGGGTGAGGATGTGGTGGAACAGCTGGTAGTTCCCCAGCCTTATCGGAGAACGGTACTAGATTTAGCTCATAGTCACGTTACAGCAGGACATTTAGGGGCAGAAAAAACCACTGAAAGAGTTTTACAAAGGTTCTTTTGGCCAGGGGTTTATAAAAAAGTGTCTGAATATTATTCTTCCTGTTCTGAATGCCAGTATCATGCCCCTTGTCAAAGTCAGAAAAATATCATGATGCACACTGCCATATTTGCACCTCATATGTGTCCCCGCTGCGCATGCGTACGCTCTCCCGTGCGTGCGCATATTCGCTGTTATGTGCACCCGCAGGCGCACGGTATGCGCATTTACGGTAAAGTTTATGTGCGTCTAGCGGGCGACTCGTACATAACATATTTTAACTGTATAATGTATTTTGTAGATTATGGTCCCTTTGATAGAACCTGAAAGTTTAGTTAAGGTAGCACGTTCATAGACAAAGAGAACTCTCTTTGTTTGATACGAAGGGTCAGACAAGGGTTATACAGTGGTGTTTAGTATCCATCGGAAGAGTATTTAATTAGCAATATTCCGGTATTGGTTTGAAGCGGATTAATCGCTCGTGCGAATAGTTATGGACATAAGAAGTTTATGGTCTTTTACTATATTTGCACTTTATTATCCATGCGGCGGGAAACCTAGTTTCCCACCCACCTGAGCAGTTGGAAATAGTCACAGCCCACCTGTATGAATCAACCTATGACCTTTTGTTATAATGCGAAGAGGAATTCCTGTGTCCAATGAACAATAAGAATATAGGACCATTGTACTGTATTATGTGTAGGGTATAAAAGGACAAGCCGACCTGATCCAGCTCTCTATTCTCTTCAACGGTTCTCATTGCTGATAATCGGGAGCTGGATATCCAGAGGCGCATGCGATTGTTTCCTTTGTGCGTAAGTTTTCTCCGCAATCATATTGTCTTTCTTGTTATTGTGAGCCACATATCTCTCTCTCTCTCTCTCTTCTCCCTTTTCTCTCTCGTTTCTCTTATATTGTTATTGTACTGCTATTGTATTTCATGTGTAGTTATCTGGTTAGGTAGTCTATGTTATATTGGTAGTGTATGACTTGTATTGTATCATTCTTTTTGAACGTTCATTCATTTCCTTAAAAGGCGTTAGACCCTTAGACCGGTATTGTGTGTTCATTATATTGCAGTGGGTAATAGGAGCGTCTCTATCGCTCAAACAGCTTTAGTGTAAACAAGGTTAAGCAGCGTTATATCGCTACAGTGTTTCAGTACAAGGTTTACAGTATAAGAATATCATTTCTGTGTGTTACATTCAAGGTCTACTGATTGTTATCTTGTGAGCGTCTGCGCCGCTCGTGATCTCCTCGTGGTCTCGAGCGTCCGCTACGCTGATAGCGTAGCATTACGGTAGTCGCTCACCTATAGTGTGCCCGATACCAACAGCGTATTCTCGCTAGCGTTTGTGTCGCTCGAGCGGCTCGCTCCCGATACAGCGTCCGCTACGCTAAGAGCGTACCCTTACGGTACCTCGTGCGCCAGTTGCGTACTGTGTTTCTTAACCTCTTTATAGTGTGTTATATAGGATAAATATTTGGCTTTATCTAGTCGGCAGCCTATAGCATGCCTGCCTGTGATCTCTTGGCCGTAAGCGAACATGACGCTCGAGCGTCTCGACTACGGCTAAGCGATTGTTACGCAACGTGCGTACCCTTACGGTATACCATACGCCAATAGCGTACTGTGTTCTTCCACCTTTTAGAGGGTTTTAAGTAAGATAAATATTCAGCTTTATCAATTGGCGGCTCGTCCGTCCTTCACATATCTGTGCTAGGTAATTTCAGCAGACATTATCCATCAGCAAAGGGCGGGAGATCATATTCCTCAAAGTGCTGCCTGGATAAGCGTCTGCTTCGCTTAGTAAAGGGTGCTGAAGGAATCCGGAACCGGAGGTAAGAACAATACGCTAGTGTCTTTTAAAACTGTTTTTTTCTCTCTCTGTTCTGTCTTGCGTACGCACGCACGCATACATCTACATTTCTTTTCATTCGTGTATTTTCATATCACTCTCCTGTTTGCCATTTTATAATTGATAAACGTGCTAAGAAAGATTTGTTGCTATTAGTAGTTAAAGAGTAAAAGTAATACATTAAGGGGTAATTTGTAAAGCACGCACACAGCTTTACCTAAAGATACAAGGAGAGATCTGTGTGGTGCTCGGTAGATGATCAAGGATCACCTACATTGATAAACGTGTTAATTGTGTTACGGTGGATATCTGCCTTGCGTACACGTGTCTCTAACAAAAGGCTGAGACTCGCGTACGCAACCCAAAGGCCGACGCACGCAGTGTATATTACGCAACGGAGTGTCCGGGTACGCCCACGTAACAAATCACACGAGTGTTATTTTAACAGGCGAAAAGGTGGCAACGCGATAAATAGCGCAAGTCAATTTTAGTATCCGAAATTTAAACTAATAGATCCTTTTCTAAATTTACGACTCATCTGGTCTAAAGGAAAGAAATTTCTGCGCAGAAATAGGAATAGAAACAAAAGTAAAGTGTACATGTGGTGAGTGAGTGTTTGCATATATAAGTTTCTACAATTTTTTGGGATTGAACCACAGAAATCATCGAGTTCTCGTGAATTACATACGTGTAAGTGACATGCACGGTGGCTAGGGAGGCATCCCTTGTTAAATATACAAAGAGCATTAGAGTGTAGCAGACCAGGAGGTCAGAGTGTAGCAGACCAGGAGGTCATACTGTAGCAGACCAGGAGATCCAGAATACAGACCAGGAGGTCTAGGTACAGCAGACAAAGAAGTCCGCTATAGAGACAAGTAGCACAACACCAGGAAGGGTTGGTGCGGAACCCATATAGGCCATAAAGCTCAGGCTGAAGGAATTCGCAGCTGCTAAATTTCGATTCCACTGGTCGCTCCGCACATAAGATTAGTTGCTTATGTGCTGAACGATTGTACCGCACGTAATTGTGTGCATTAGTTAGTAATTTGACCCAGTACCATTTGCGTACGAAAGGGGTCATAAACGCTATTTGTACATTCTAACGTGATTTGTGTAATTTTTTATTTTTGTAAGGGAAGTTCGCTGGTCACTCAGGAATTATCCAACAACCAACAGTTACTGGAAAGGGTTAATGCTCTGCGGATCACACTCGCATGTTCCAGTAAACAAAGGTTCATAGGGGCCCTGGGTCGAGTACGCCAGCGCTAAGGCAGTGTGTGGGCGTATTGGTCGGCGTGGGCGAGTGAGTGGGGTACTCGGTAAACCGCCACCGTCGGCCTATCTTGAACATCTTGGTTTTTGTAAGGGTTCGCTGAAGACCCTGATTAAGGTCAGAGGTAGTGAAAGCAACACCTGCAAGTTATGGGGGCCAGTTGTTCAGGTAGGGGGCGATCAACCTCGGTTCGGGTTGATTCAGTAAACCGACCAATCGGGTCGGCAAGGTATGTAATGTGTGAAAAATACGGTTCACACACAGAGGTTTTATGTGATGAATGGGAAAGAATGACTGTACATGACGGGGAGAAGTTCCCAAGAGTAGGCAGCTTTAGCCCAGATGTGTTACTAAATCTAAGGAGAAGGATATGTCTCATTAAATCAACAAAGAGACGGATCAAACATTATAATTATTTACAGTTATGGCAACAGGAGGGTGAAATACAGAGAGGATTGGCTCAGGCGGCGGGATCTAACCCTATCAGGAAACTGATAGCTACGGCACCACCGCCACCTTACATATCAGGAGAGAAATTGGTTGCGGAGAATGACGCACTAGGGTGCAATAAACAGGCACTTAGCAACTGTATAAATGTTAAGAATAATGTTAATAAGTTAACTAATGCAAATATTAACCCGTGCAAGTTGTACCCTGTTTTAAACTTTCCCCAGGAGTGTGATCAAGAGGACGAATCGGCAACAATATCGGCGCTCTCTCTAGCAGCCACCATATCAGAAACAGCAGTGGGCACGGCCCAACCCGTAAGATTAGTATCAAAGGCCCCTAGCGGAGGGACAGGTGAGGTCGTATCAACGGGTAAGTACGGCACCATACACTATGCTGAAACCATTTCACCACAAGCTGTAGAATCTATTCAGAACGATGTAAGTAGACTTAATCCCGTTAGGGTAATAGCAGTGCCAAATGGGAAAACTGACACTTCAGGAATCACTCCTGTCAGAAACATTGCCATGCACTGCCCATTTTCCCGAATGGAATTAAGAGCAATAGTGTCTGAATTCCCTGACCCTAGAAAAGATCTAGTTGCTAGCCAGAAATACATTAGAGACCTAGGGAATACTGTAGAGCCCAATAACAAAGACTGGCAGATATTGCTGAGGGCATGTTTACCCTCCAATGTCGACTCAGCACAATTCTTAGCTGACTGTAAATTAGATGAGGATGTACCCCTTACGGATGTGTACAACCAAGACATTGTAAAGAGAATAAATTTACAGTTAAAAGAGTATTTCCCAGCTGTTGTCAAATGGAACAAGATTTTCTCCATTAAACAAAAGGAGTCAGAAACAGCTGCTGACTATTTTCACAGGGCATTACTAGAAATGGCTAAATACACGGGCATTGAAGACATCAAAACAAATGTAAATCATAGAGAAGTAGCAGTATCTGTGTTAATGGATGGTTTAAAAGAAGCATTAAAGACAAGAGTACAGACCACGCAACCATGTTGGCGAGGTCTGTCGGTGGCTACTTTGAGAGAGGCCGCTGTTGATCATGATCGCAATATCACTAGACACAGAGAGTCACAAAGTGATAAGTTAATGGCCGTAAGTATACAGGCCCTGACCACAAGGCAACCTTTGTATAAATCTCCAAACCCTGTGGGTAAGTCAAATGTGGTAACTTGTTATTCCTGTCATAGAGAGGGACATTTTGCACGAGACTGTAAAGTGAAAAACATACAAAAATCATATCAACCCCCTAGACAACGACATAACACACGAAATTGGGATCAGGGTCCGCAGAGACGGAGTTATGAGCCACATACAGGGGAAACAAAAAGATATCCCCCAAAAGGAGACTGGCAAGCTTCTGGCAGTTCCCATTTAACCCCTTCTCAAGTAGTTGCTGCCAGCGGGATTCAGAGAGGTCACCATACCCAATAGGGGTGTGGCCACACCTGTAATCTGCAGCCAGTAAAATTGATTGCAAGTCTTGGAAGTGAACCCGAGATTGCAATTGATGTAGCTGGTAAATCATTAAATTTCCTTGTAGATACGGGGGCGGCCAAATCAGTGATAAATTCGACAGTGGGCATGAGAACCACTGGTAAGACAATTCCAGCCATGGGAGTAACGGGAGTAGTCCAGCACTACCCTGTTAGCAAACCAGCAGAGATTACAATAGGGCCTTTACATACCAAGCATTCCTTTTTGCTGGCTGCATCGGCACCGACTAATCTCCTGGAAAGAGATTTATTGTGTAAAATGGGGTGCGTCATTTATTGCACTCCTGAAGGTGTATTCTTAGACATACCTGAGAATCACGCTCAGGAAGTGCGAGACATGTTAGACTCCCCATCAAAATTAATGACACATACCGTTATGACAAATAGGACTCCATCCCAAGTAGAAGAAATGACATCCCAAATACCAGAGTCACTTTGGACTAAAGATGGACAAGACACTGGATTAATGGCAAACGTAGCTCCAGTAGTTGTGCAAGTAAAAGATGGTAGGATAGCTCCAAAAATCCCACAATACCCTCTGAAGCCAGAGGTGGAGTTAGGAGTATATCCCGTAATAGAGCGCTTGCTACAACAGGGCATTCTGGTAAGAACATCCAGCACTGCCAATAGTCCCATCTTCCCTGTGAAAAAGAGTGGGGGGAAGGGGTTACAGGCTAGTGCAGGATCTAAGGGGGATTAACAAAATAGTTGAGAGTCAGTTCCCCGTAGTGCCAAATCCAGCTGTCATCCTTATGCAGATCCCTCCCACTGCGAAATTTTTCACTGTTATTGATCTCTGCTCCGCTTTCTTTTCGGTACCCCTGCATTCTGACAGCCAATATTTGTTTGCATTTACATACAGAGGAGTCCAATACACATGGACTCGATTACCACAAGGTTTCATAGACAGTCCAAGTATATTTTCCCAGGCTTTGCATGATTGTTTACAGTCTTTCCAACCAGAGAGTGGATCAATATTGATACAGTACGTGGATGATTTCCTACTGTGTTCAGATTCATTGGAAGCGTCCCTGAAAGATACGAAACAGCTCCTGTTTCATCTATCAGACACAGGACACAAGGTTTCCAAAGACAAGTTGCAATTATGCCAAACGAAAGTAAAATATTTAGGACACTGTCTAACACAAGGACTGAGACACCTGACCGCTGATAGAATTCAAGCAATTAGAGACATGACTCTGCCACAAACTCAGCAACAGATCAGAACATTTTTAGGAATGTGTGGGTATTGCCGTAACTGGATCCCAGGATTTTCCATTCTAGCATTACCTTTGCAGGAAATGGTCTCATCAAACAAACCTGATCGGATTTCGCAAACAGACGAATCCGAGATGGCATTTGAGAGACTTAAACAGTGCCTAACGCAGGCACCAGCATTAGGTATGCCAGACTATGGGAAACCCTTTGAGCTGTACGGAACAGAAAGTGCTGGTTGCGCGGCAGGCGTCCTAACCCAAAAGCACGGTGATGCCAGCAGGCCGGTAGCATACTACAGCGCTCAGCTAGATACGGTAGCGCGATCCCTCCCCACATGCTTGCGAAGCGTTGCTGCGATAGCATTGCTAGTAACGAAAAGCGAAGATGTAGTGCTAGGACATAACCTCACAATCCATACACCACATGCAGTGTCAGCCTTGCTAAATTCTGCCCAAACCAGGCACGTCTCATCAGCGCGGTTTACAAGATGGGAATTGGCACTAATGGCCCCCGTAAACATCACCATAAGGAGATGCAGTGCATTAAATCCTGCAACATATCTCCCAGGTGTGCCTACACAGGCACAAAGGGTGGAGGATGAGAGCTATGGGGAAGGAGGATTTAATACAAAGGATGACATGCATGATTGTATGGAATATTTGACCCAAAATTTCACGGCAAGGCCTGACATCAGTGACAACCCACTGGAAGATGTAGATCTTACTTTCTACACTGACGGTAGTTGTCACAGACAGTCGGACTCGGGAGACTTGTGTACTGGATACGCAGTCGTAGATGACCAAGGCACCATAGAAGCAGAACCGCTAGGCCCACCTCACTCAGCCCAGGTTGCTGAACTGGTTGCCCTAACCAGAGCATGTGAATTGGCTAAGGGCAAGTCAGCCAATATCTACACCGATTCTAGATACGCCTTCGGGGTGCGCCCCAGGATTCTCATCCCATGCAGGTAAGAGAGCAATGTCATGCCTTACCTGCTTGAGGAAGAATATCGGAAAGGCAATACCAACAGAACCATCTCATATCCCACCTACAGGCGGCCCTTTTCAGGTAATACAGATTGACTTTATACAATTACCCCCTTGTCGAAATTTGAAGTATGTACTTGTTTGTATAGATGTGTTCTCAAATTGGGTCGAAGCATTTCCTGCGGCCACAAATACCGCTATGTTTACTGCTAAGAAAATTGTGCAGGAATTTGTGTGTAGATACGGTATCCCTAGAATAATTGAAAGTGATAGGGGTACCCATTTTACAGGTGATGTCTTTCAAGGAATGTGTAAGTTGATGGGAATTGATAGTAAGCTGCACACTCCATATCGCCCCCAGGCGAGTGCGAAGGTGGAAAGAGTGAACAGCACTATTAAAAATAAACTGAGCAAAGTTATGGCAGAAACAGGATTGACATGGCCAGAAGCTTTACCCATTGTACTATACAGCATCAGAACCACTCCCAGGTCCCCTCTTAATCTGTCCCCCTTTGAAATCTTGTTTGGTCGACAACCGCATGTTATGATTAACCCTCAGGATGATTTGAAGTGTAACAATGAAGTGACTGTAAAATACCTGGTTAACATGAGTAAACAGCTAAGGAATCAAAATGACAATCTGAAGTTAGTGATTCCTGATTTGCCAGATAGTAATTGTCATGACATTGAACCTGGGGATTATGTAATGATACGGAATTTTCTACGCTCAGGTTGCCTTATTGACAGATGGGAAGGACCATACCAAGTCTTATTGATTAGCACGACAGCATTGAAGGTTGCCGAGAGAGAGACTTGGGTTCATTCGTCCCATTGTAAGAAGGTTGCTGATCCAGAGAGGTCTCGTGATAAAGAACAGACGGTAGAGGAAGTTGTATCACTGGAGTGTCTGTTTCAGGAGAACTGTGACGGCACCTGAGCATTGAAAATAATAAGATCGGAGGCAGTTGTCGATCCCCTGTTCCCTTTTATTGTTTTTCTCCACTTCCCATCCCATCTCCCTCAAGTATTTCTTTCCCCCTTCTCATTCTTCTCCATTTCCTCCTATAAGATGGACTTGCCCCAAGAGACTGTGATCCGGATTTTTCTGTTGACCATGATGTTGACCAGAGCAGTCCGTTCCGGCGAGAGTACCATGGAGGTCGAGAGAGGTTCTGGAATGGGTTCTGATGACAGAGATGGAGGCGTAGTTTTCCAAGAACAACATAATCAACAAGCAAAGGCGAGTATCAGAAAACGATCCGATAGCATTGACAACAGAAGAAATTGTGAAGGATTGTTAGCTGAAGAGAACTGTATCTGTAGGCTCTGTGACAATGTAGTTGAGGATGGGTGCATCACGAAATGTCAGTCCAGTTTTAATATCCACATGGACCGGCATCCATTGAGTGACTATCACTCCTTAGTGGGTAATGTGTTAAATCAGACAGATTGTTGGGTATGCTCTCAAGTACCTCAAGGCCATAGTAAATCAGGCTTAGTACCATTCCCTTTAACGGTAGGGGAGGTACTTGAGCTAAGTGGTGGGAGGCCGGTGGACAGGAGGTTTAATATCTCCAGTCCTCCTAGTTTGAAGCTCCACCAATATCATGTGGATAGATCCCTAGTATGTTTTAACATTTCCAATCCCCGAAAGCCGGGAAATTGGGAAGTGTCATGGAATAACCAAACCATGACCTTTTCATACAGAGCCGATAGAATGCCAACAGATACAGAACTTATACGCCACATAGCTGGTAGTGGAAAATATTTCCGATATAGGTATACCCTAGGAAGTAGATCCATGAGAGTTGGAGAGGTATCACCAGGATACTGTGCACATATCATACAAACAGATACGTGTACTAGACAGATGGGAGAATTAGGGTTAGGAGATTTCACATGGAAGATGTGTAATATGGTTATGTCCTACTCCGTCCCATATGTTCTCCCCGATGATGCATATTTCATATGCGGGAGGAAGGCGTATAAGTGGCTTGCCCCAAACTCTGAAGGATTGTGTTATATTGGAAAGGTACTGCCTGAGGTAATGACTGTATCACATACTAAAATGAAAGATATTCACCGTGGTGCCCAAGCTCCTTACACTCACACCCATTACGAGCACGTAGTTAAATGGCACCTGATAGAGAGAACAGAGCATCCGGCCTCTGACCTGATCAGTGAATCCACCGGGATTCAATTCCTAATCGCGTTAGATATCACTCGTACCGCCAGAGGAGTGATAAATTATAAATATATATCTGCGCTTGCAAATTTATTAGACAATATCACAGAAATGTATGACGACACTTTTAGATATACCGGAAGAGAGCTCCAAGCTTATAAAACTGAACTGGTCCAGCATAGGATGGTTCTTAATTATCTCACGGCAGTGACAGGTGGATATTGTGTCACACTGGCAACGCAGTACGGCGTAAAATGCTGCACTTATATTACGAATAGCACCGAGGACCCGGTCGAGGTCATAGACCAAAAGATGGACGACATTCTCCAATTAAAGTGGGAATTCCGCAGGAGACACAATCTCACCCTTGCTGCTGTGGGTAATGAGCTGACCAGTTGGGTGTCATGGTTGAACCCGCGAAATTGGTTCTCTGGTTTAGGAGAATGGGCTCAAGGAGTCATAATGGATGTAGGGAAGTTTCTTCTATGTATCTTGGGTGTTGTCATATCGATTGGTTTGATATTTAGATGCGTTCAGGCTTTAACGAAGTGTAAACGAAGTACTAGGGTAATGAGTCTAAGGAGTGAGGAAATTGTAATTCCAATGGATTTGATCTACGACCCAACGATAGAGACAATGATGTGATGAAAAAGTGATTCTACGGTCCGTTTCTTTCACCCGTTTCTCCTTTGTTTTTCTCCAAGATAAAAAGACCCGCTTGGAAGAGGAATTTGACGATCCTGTATACAGACAACAGATGGATTAAAGATGAAGTTTTGACAACCTTGTACACAGATAATTGATGAACTATGCCATAGACCCCCAGTTTCCCTAGAAATTTAAAATTTACGCTAGCCCAACACTTTTGTAAGTCTATGGACATTGACAAAGCTTTTTGCCCGCACTTTTTGGCAAAAGCCCAAAGAAGACTGCATTCAACAGACACCAGACAAGACTTCAACCGACAAATGTTCATTAACCTGGCATAGAATACCACTGCATTTACCATAATTGTTTCTTATCTTCATCTCTACAACCTTCAGGTAAAGCACACACATAGTCGATAGGGAATACAGGCACAAATATCAGCATTCACACATTTCCCCCCATTGATGTATCATCAACTAAAATGTGCTCCCCCATTTTGTTGCAACCCAAAATCCGAAAAGAGCTCGGTAAAGTTTGACAGCCCATCCACAGACCCTTAATACGGGATAAGAAGGAATTCAAATGTATACTTCGCAATACCTCGAAGCTTGATTTAAAACATGTACGGCACGATGATACATGACCCCCCAAAACATGGATTCATACACACATGCTTCTGCTATCTCACTAGGTCATACCCTTTTCCTACCTTCTCCTCTCCTCCCCTACCCAATCATAGAAATGTATTATACATGACATATATTTTTCTCTTTTTGAAATGTTTTAGAAAGTGGCAGTTATTGTTGACTGCCAAAGGGTGGACTGTCAAAGTCAGAAAAATATCATGATGCACACTGCCATATTTGCACCTCATATGTGTCCCCACTGCGCATGCGTACGCTCTCCCGTGCGTGCGCATACTCGCTGTTATGTGCACCCGCAGGCGCACGGTATGCGCATTTACGGTAAAGTTTATGTGCGTCTAGCGGGCGACTCATACATAACATATTTTAACTGTATAATGTATTTTGTAGATTATGGTCCCTTTGATAGAACCTGAAAGTTTAGTTAAGGTAGCATGTTCATAGACAAAGAGAACCCTCTTTGTTTGATACGAAGGGTCAGACAAGGGTTATACAGTGGTGTTTAGTATCCATCGGAAGAGTATTTAATTAGCAATATTCCGGTGTTGGTTTGAAGCGGATTAATCGCTCGTGCGAATAGTTATGGACATAAGAAGTTTATGGACTTTTACTATATTTGCACTTTATTATCCATGCGGCGGGAAACCTAGTTTCCCACCCACCTGAGCAGTTGGAAATAGTCACAGCCCACCTGTATGAATCAACCTATGACCTTTTGTTATAATGCGAAGAGGAATTCCTGTGTCCAATGAACAATAAGAATATAGGACCATTGTACTGTATTATGTGTAGGGTATAAAAGGACAAGCCGACCTGATCCAGCTCTCTATTCTCTTCAACGGTTCTCATTGCTGATAATCGGGAGCAGGATATCCAGAGGCGCATGCGATTGTTTCCTTTGTGCGTAAGTTTTCTCCGCAATCATATTGTCTTTCTTGTTATTGTGAGCCATATATCTCTCTCTCTCTCTCTCTCTCTTCTCCCTTTTCTCTCTCGTTTCTCTTATATTGTTATTGTACTGCTATTGTATTTCATGTGTAGTTATCTGGTTAGGTAGTCTATGTTATATTGGTAGTGTATGACTTGTATTGTATCATTCTTTTTGAACGTTCATTCATTTCCTTAAAAGGCGTTAGACCCTTAGACCGGTATTGTGTGTTCATTATATTGCAGTGGGTAATAGGAGCATCTCTATCGCTCAAACAGCTTTAGTGTAAACAAGGTTAAGCAGCGTTATATCGCTACAGTGTTTCAGTACAAGGTTTACAGTATAAGAATATCATTTCTGTGTGTTACATTCAAGGTCTACTGATTGTTATCTTGTGAGCGTCTGCGCCGCTCGTGATCTCCTCGTGGTCTCGAGCGTCCGCTACGCTGATAGCGTAGCATTACGGTAGTCGCTCACCTATAGTGTGCCCGATACCAACAGCATATTCTTGCGAGCGTTTGTGTCGCTCGAGCGGCTCGCTCCCGATACAGCGTCCGCTACGCTAAGAGCGTACCCTTACGGTACCTCGTGCGCCAGTTGCGTACTGTGTTTCTTAACCTCTTTATAGTGTGTTATATAGGCTAAATATTTGGCTTTATCTAGTCGGCAGCCTATAGCGTGCCTGCCTGTGATCTCTTGGCCGTAAGCGAACGTGACGCTCGAGCGTCTCGACTACGGCTAAGCGATTGTTACGCAACGTGCGTACCCTTACGGTATACCATATGCCAATAGCGTACTGTGTTCTTCCACCTTTTAGAGGGTTTTAAGTAAGATAAATATTCAGCTTTATCACCCTAGACCCCATTTCAGGAGCCCACTAGTTCCCATGCCTATTATAGAGGTCCCGTTTGACAGAATAGCCATGGATCTCATGGGGCCCTTGTTAAAGTCCATTCGGGGCCATCAGTATATCCTGGTGATTATGGACTATGCCACTCGATATCCTGATGCTGTCCCTTTACGCACTATCACAACCAAGGCGATAGCTAGGGAGCTGGTGCAGGTTTTTAGTAGACTGGGAATACCAAAAGAAATTTTGACTGACCAAGGTACTCCATTTATGTCAAGGATAATGAAAGAATTGTGTGAATTATTTAAGGTCACTCACCTCAGGACGTCCATTTACCATCCTCAAACTGATGGGTTGGTGGAAAGGTTTAATAAAACATTAAAAAGTATGTTAAAAAAGGTTGTTGATAAAGATGGGAAAAACTGGGATTGTTTGTTGCCCTACTTGTTAATGGCCATCAGAGAAGTTCCTCAGTCCTCTACGGGGTTTTCTGCATTTGATTTGTTGTATGGTAGACACCCCAGAGGGCTGTTGGACATTGCCAAAGAGACGTGGGAAGGACAGCCGACTCCTTATAGAAGCGTTGTTGAACATGTAACACAAATGCAGGAAAGGATTGCAGCCGTGGTACCTATTGACAGAGAGCACATGGAACAGGCCCATAGTGCTCAACAGAGGGTATATAACCGGAGTGCCAAGATACAGGAATTTGCTCCTGGAGATAGAGTTCTTGTTTTGGTACACACTGTGGAAAGCAAGTTCTTAGCTAAATGGCAGGGTTCATTTGAGATTAGGGAAAAAGTGAATGAGGTTAATTACAAAGTATACCAACCGGGAAAGAGAAAACCCGAACAAATCTACCATGTTAACTTAATCAAACCCTGGAAAGATAGGTTGTCTCTGTCAGCGGAGCCTTGCCCTTCGGTGTCTTCACCTCGGTTGCTTCCGGCAGTAAAGGTGTCAGAGACATTATCACTTGATCAGAACAATCAGGTTAAGAATTTCTCATCCAAAATAGGGAGATATTTTCAGAGCTGCCTGGCCGAACGACCATAATAAAACATGACATTGTCACAGAACCAGGGGTCAGGGTCCATTTAAAGCCATATAGGATTTCTGAAGCTTAGCGAGAAGCTGTTTATAAAGAAGTTAAAACCATGTTAGAACTTGGAGTCATAGAGGAATCTAACAGTGAGTGGTCCAGTCCCATAGTTCTCATCCCGAAGCCAGACGGTAGCATACGCTTCTGTAATGACTTTCGTAAGTTAAATGAGGTGTCCAAGTTTGACGCATACCCCATGCCCCATGTGGATGAGCTTATAGAACGGCTAGGAACAGCCAGGTTTCTCACCACGTTGGACCTGACCAAAGGTTACTGGCAAATACCTTTATCTGATAGCGCAAAAGAAAAAACAGCCTTTTCGGATCCGGAGGGGCTGTACCAGTATAAGATGTTACCCTTTGGGTTGCGTGGGGCTCCAGCAACCTTTCAATGGGCGATGGATAAAATTTTGAGGCCCCATAGAAAATATGCAGCTGCCTATTTGGATGATGTGGTAATTCACAGTACAGACTTGGGGTCCCATTTGATTAAAGTACAAGCAGTACTGGACTCAATCAGAGAGGAAGGGTTAACTGCTAACCCAAAGAAGTGCTGCCTCGCAATGGAGGAGGTCAAATACTTGGGCTTCACCATAGGCAGAGGTCTGATTAAGCCCCAATTGAATAAAATTGATGCTATTCAAAACTGGCCTCGTCCAGTAAATAAAAAACAGGTAAGGGCTTTTTTGGGAATAACTGGGGACTATAGACAATTTATTCCCAATTTTGCGACCACAGCAGTGCCACTGTCAGACCTTACCAAAGGGAAGCAGTCAAAAATGGTGAAATAGAACCCTGATGCAGAAAAAGCGTTCCAAGTGTTAAAAGTGGCTTTGTGTTCACAACCTGTATTGATAACACCAGATTTTTCAAAAGAATTTGTGGTACAGACAGATGCCTCAGAGGTAGGGATAGGGGCTGTGCTGTCCCAAACCAGAGATGGGGATGAACACCCTATCATTTATTTGAGTAGGAAACTCAATGAGCATGAAAAAGGTATGCCATTGTGGAAAAGGAGGCTTTGGCCATTAAGTGGGCACTAGATACCTTGAGATATTACCTCTTGGGTAGACAATTCAGACTAGTGACAGATCATGCCCCTTTAAAATGGATGTATGTAAATAGAGGCAAGAATGCTCGTGAAACTAGATGGTTTCTAGCATTGCAGGATTTTAAGTTTACTGTCGAACATAGACCGGGTACACAATTGGCGAACGCAGATGCATTGTCCCGCATCTTCTGTTTGGGGGTTACAAGTGTTCCGGCCCCTAGGTCGAAACAGGGGAGGGGGATATGTGACAAGAACACTGGAATAGTGTTTGAGGGCAGGTATGTTTGTCCCAGGTTCTTGTCTTACATGTATTAGGAAAATGTTTTGTTTTGTCAGAACCTTTTCAGTTTATTGGACAAGCTGGATAAGGGCCTTGAAAGAGAGATAGGGCAAGTTCCAGACATTCTGCCCAGATTGGGTCTTTGGCCTCACAGAGGGCTAATCAGGGTTTCAGTTGTGTAAGAGTGTTATAGGGCTGCTAGCCTGATTAGTGTGTGCAGACTACCTGGGAAGACTGCAGGATCTCTGTGAGAGAGATATGCTTCCATATACAAGTGAGCTAAACAGTATTGACTGGAAGACTCTGTGTTTTTGTTTAGAGACAGTTAGGAACGTCTTGTGTTTAGTTAGTGCTGGACAGGCAAGGTATTTTCTTTTGGTGTTTGTTTTATTTTCTGTTTAATAAAACTGGTCGTGGCCAGTTGCACCATAAACTGGACTGGTATGATTCCTCAGCTGCTGCAAGGTGCCATTTACCCCAGGAAACGGCACCTTGTTCCCTTACAGCGTTACAACATATATATATATATATATATATATATACATACACACACATGCAGCTATATAAACATACATATATACATACTGTATATTAACACACAAATGTGTGTGTATATATATATATATATATATATATATGTATATACATACATAATTATACACATATAAGAACATTGACTTCACATTTTTCTGACATGAAAAAGAGTTAATGCAGGCTGTCTTACTTTACCAATGAACACACACTGAACAGGTGGAGAGCTTGTTCCACTCTCCTCCGTCGGGTACAACAACCTCCACTCGCGCCGAGGCTGTGCATGGCCGGGATCCCGCCACCTTCTTCTCCAAATAATTGCTGCTTGTAAATTGCTTTGTCCCTGACGACGGGGTGTTACCCCGAAACGCCGTAGGATGGATTAAACAGATTCCTTTTGCATCACTGGTTGTAATAGTCTGCTTGAGTGCCGCCGGATTTGTGTTCTATAAAGGGTAGGGCCATCTACCCACGGAGGGCACCGCAGCAAGAAAATACCTGTATCCAGTATTGAGTGCCGGGTGAACAGTTTGTACATATATATATGTATATATATTATGCAGAATATATTATATCCAAGCTACCCGATCCTCCCCTAGTTCAAATTTTAGAGTGTGTGTCATTTATATAAACATTACATTACATAGACCTTAGGGCCCCCTTGTTTTAAGTACCCCGGGCCCCCCGAAGCCTTAATCCTCCTCTGCACTGCAGGTGTGGCAGATATAACATGTGCAGAGCGTTAGATTTGGGTGGGTTATTTTGTTTCTGTGCAGGGTAAATACTGTCTTCTTTATTTTTACACTGCAATTTAGATTTCAGTTTGAATACACCCCACCCAAATCTAACTCTCTCTGCACATGTTATATCTGTCTCCACTGCAGTGCACATGGTTTTGCTCAATTGCTAACAAATTTGCTGCTGCGATCAACTCAAAATTAGGCCCACAGATCACAGTCACTTGTATGGAGTCTGGACACAGCACAGCCACTTGTATGGAGTCTGGACACACAGCACAGCCACTTGTATGGAGTCTGGACACACAGCACAGCCACTTGTATGGAGTCTGGTCATACAGCACAGCCACTTGTCTGGAGTCTGGACACACAGCACAGTCACTTGTCTGGAGTCTGGACACACAGCACAGTCACTTGTTGTATGGAGTCTGAACACACAGCACAGCCACTTGTCTGGGGTGTAGTATGGCTGACCGGCGGTCAGCTTACCGATACTGGGATCCCGGCAGCATACCGACGCTGGGATCCCAGCGGGGAGGGGCGAGTGCAGCAAGCCCCTTGCGGGCTCGCTGCGCTCGCCACGCTGCGGGCTCAGTGGCGACACCCACGAGTTGAAATAGTCCCTGTTGGTCGGCATGCCGACCATCGGGATAGTGAGGGGTCGGGATGGTGGAGGAGGTCATGTGACTGTCGGTCTCCCGACCACTGGTCACATGAATACCACCCCTTGTCTGGAGTCTGGCACAGTACAGCCACTTATATGGACACAGCACAGCCACTTTTTATTGAATCACTGTCACTCTGGACTAGAGATGAGTGTGTCCGGTTCTCCGAGAACCCGACCCACCCGAACATTGAGATCCCAGCCAGGATCCAAGTCCGGCTCGGGACTTCCCGCCTTACTCGGATCCCAAAGCGAGGCCGAACGTCATCTTCCTGCTGTTGGATTCTCGTGGGTTTTGGATTCTATATAAGTCCCAGTGCATCGGCGCCATCTTCACTCCGGTTGTGGAGAGTGTACTGGATGGACGGGTCCATCTCAGTATTGTGTTGTCTAGCATGGGGCGGGTGCTCTGTCTGCTGTATCTGAAAGGGGTGCTCTCTCTGTCTGCTGTATCTTAAAGGGGTGCCCTATCTGCTGTATCCTAAAGGGGTGCTCTCTCTGTTTGCTGTATCTGAAAGGGGTGCTCTCTCTGTCTGCTGTATCTGAAAGAGGTTTTCTCTCTGCTGTATATGAAAGGGGTGCTCTGTCTGCTGTATCTGAAAGGGGTGCTCTCTCTGTCTGCTATATCTGAAAGGGGTGCTCTCTCTGTCTGCTGTATCTGAAAGGGGTGCTCTCTCTGTTTGCTGTATCTGAAAGGGGTGCTCTCTCTGTCTGCTGTATCTGAAAGGGGTGCTCTTTCTGTTTGCTGTATCTGAAAGGGGTGCTCTCTCGGTCTGCTGTATCTGAAAGAGGTTTTCTCTCTGCTGTATATGAAAGGGGTGCTCTGTCTGCTGTATCTGAAAGGGATGCTCTCTCTGTCTGCTGTATCTGAAAGGGGTGCTCTCTCTGTCTGCTGTATCTGAAAGGGGTGCTCTCTCTGTCTGCTGTATCTGAAAGGGGTGCTCTCTCTGTCTGCTGTATCTGAAAGAGGTTTTTTCTCTGTCTGCTGTATATGAAAGGAGTGCTCTGTCTGCTGTATCTGAAAGGGGTGCTCTCTCTGTCTGCTGTAATTGAAAAGGTTGCTCTCTCGGTCTGCTGTATCTGAAAAAGGGGTGCTCTCTCTGAGGTATCTGAGAGGGGTGCTCTCTCTGCTGTATCTGAAAAAGGGGTGCTTTGTCTGCTGTATCTGAGAGGGGTGCTCTCTCTGCTGTATCTGAAAATGGGGTGCTCTCTCTGCTGTATCTTAAAGTTGTGATCTGTCCGTCCATCCAGGGGCTCCGCCCCAGTGTAAAATTAAAATAATAAAAGCTAAAAACAAAAAGCCTAAAATTATAATAATATAAAATGTATATATTTCTCTAACGTCCTAAGTGGATGCTGGGGACTCCGTCAGGACCATGGGGTTTAGCGGCTCCGCAGGAGACAGGGCACAATAATAAAAGCTTTAGGATCAGGTGGTGTGCACTGGCTCCTCCCCCTATGACCCTCCTCCAAGCCTCAGTTAGATTTTTGTGCCCGGCCGAGAAGGGTGCAATCTAGGTGGCTCTCCTGAGCTGCTTAGAATAAAAGTTTAAGTTAGGTTTTTTATTTTCAGTGAGTCCTGCTGGCAACAGGCTCACTGCTACGAGGGACTTAGGGGAGAGAAGTAAACTCACCTGCGTGCAGGATGGATTTGCTTCTTAGGCTACTGGACACCATTAGCTCCAGAGGGAGTCGGAACACAGGTCTCACCCTGGGGTTCGTCCCGGAGCCGTGCCGCCGACCCCCCTTGCAGATGCCGAAGTTGAAGAGGTCCAGAGGTCCAGAAACAGGCGGCAGAAGACTTTCAGTCTTCATAAGGTAGCGCACAGCACTGCAGCTGTGCGCCATTGTTGTCAGCACACTTCATACCAGCGGTCACTGAGGGTGCAGGGCGCTGGGGGGGGCGCCCTGGGCAGCAATGTATTATACCTTTTTTATGGCTAAAATACATCACATATAGCCCTTGAGGCTATATGGATGTATTTAACCCCTGCCAGATCTCACAAACTCCGGGAGAAGAGCCCGCCGTTTTAGGGGGCGGGGCCTATTCTCCTCAGCACACGGCGCCATTTTCCTGCTCAGCTCTGCTGTGAGGAAGGCTCCCAGGCTCTCCCCTGCACTGCACTACAGAAACAGGGTTAAAACAGAGAGGGGGGGCACTTATTTGGCGATATGATTACATATGTGAAAATGCTATAAGGGAAAACACTTGTATAAGGGGTTGTCCCTGTATAATTATAGCGTTTTTGGTGTGTGCTGGCAAACTCTCCCTCTGTCTCCCCAAAGGGCTAGTGGGGTCCTGTCCTCTATCAGAGCATTCCCTGTGTGTGTGCTGTGTGTCGGTACGTGTGTGTCGACATGTAG